>NC_134217.1:10721038-11326038 GCF_965140235.1 Caretta caretta | reverse complement strand
TTCATTTTAAGAACACTTTCACTGCAGATCTGACAAAAAAGCAAAGAAGGTACCAATGTGAGATTTCTAAAGATAACTACAGCACTCGACCCAAGATTTAAGAATCTGAAGTGGCTTCCAAAATCTAAGAGGGATGAGGTGTGGAGCATGCTTTCAGAAGTCTTAAAAGAGCAACACTCCGATGTGGAAACTACAGAACTTGAACCACCAAAAAAGAAAATCAACCTTCTGCTGGTGGTATCTGACTCAGATAATGAAAATGAACATCCATCGGTCTGCACTGCTTTGGATTGTTATCGAGCAGAACCCATCATCAGAATGGACGCATGTCCCCTGGAATGGTGGTTGAAGCAGGAAGGGATATGAATTTTTAGTGCATCTGGCACGTAAATATCTTGTGATGCCTGCTACAATGTTTGTCTGACTTTCAGGTGACATTGTAAACAAGAAGGGAGCAGCATTATCTCCTGTAAATGTAAACAAACTTGTTTGTTTGAGCAACTGGCTGAATAAGTAGTAGGACTGAGTGGATTTACAGGCGCTTAAAATTTTACTTTTTTTTAAAATTTTTGAATGCAGCTTTTTTTGTACATAATTCAAGCATTTGTAAGTTTTCATTATAAAGAGATTGCACTACAGTAATATTTGGTGAATTGAAAAATACTATTCTTTTTACAGTAGAAGTAATTATCAAAAATGTAAGGTGAGCACTATAAACTTTGTGTTATAATTGAAATAAGTATATTTGCAAATGTAGAAAACATCAACAAATATGTAAATAGTATTCTATTACTCTTTAAGAGCATGATTAATTTTTTAATCGCTTGACAGCCCTAGTATTAAACAGCCCTAGCTGTTTAAATTATATGGCAGCTTTATCTACAATTCCAGAGCATTTCATATGACACAGGCTAAACCATTAGTGATATTTACATTTTTGCCTATTGGTTAAACAAAGTCATGTTTCCTAAGAGTGGTGTTTAAGTCCCATTAGCATGGCTAGTGCTGTCTTCAATTCCTAGCATAAACCTAAAATGCTTCAAAATGAAATTTCTATAGATTAGTCTGTTACTTCTAGCAGCCTTTATGTTTTATTACCCCATAGGACATTGTAGTGAGAGTCTTAGTTCAAGATGAGAGATAATTAGAAGATATTCAGATGTGGGATTTCTTATACAGCCGATTCCAGCCTTTTTAGACTGTACTCCTATGGTCTCACTTCTGTTTTTCAGTCACAGGGACAGATGTCTGAGTAGTAAAAACAATATAATTAATACAATTTCTTTTGTACTTCTAATTTTCACATGTATCTTGAAATGAGGCAAAGTTGTAAATCACTAAGGGTATACCATTATACAGACTCAATATTCTGAGATTTCTATCCTTTTCTCACTGAAGACTTTGTTTTTCTTCTTCCTGATGATGCTCAGTAGATACTTTAAGTTACTCACAATTATTCAAGTCCTCTCTTTTTAAGAAGCCTGAAACTTCAGAGGATAAAAAACTCTAAAATAGTCTAATCAAAAATTAAATTTCATCTGCTTGTGCTGATTCATTTGTCTACTTCCATGTTAGTCATTAATAAATATAATATATTTGAACACCACTAGACTATATATGAAAATGATCAAATACCCTATTTATTGTCTTTGACTGGCAAGAGTAATTGTTTAAGACACTTATTTCTCAGTTGAAAACCTGCAGGAGGACTTTGTCCCCTTACTTATCTTTAAGAGCAATAAATTACCATATCTTATAGACCTTATCAAAAGGCTTTACAAGAAAGCAAGTAAATGTTTGTCAAAACACTCACCTACTATATTTTCTCCTACTACACCAAGTGTCATGTTTTTCACCTTAAAAACAGATCACTGATTAATTCCAGTAGGTCTTTATCTTCCTATTGTACCAGTTTACTCGCATGTCAATTAGTTCACTGAAAATGAGGTTGAAGTTCTTCATTGGTCTGTAATAAATACAATTAAGGATAGTGTTTCAGTTGTACCTTTGAAATGAAGAATTAAGATGGGCCTTTCTATAGTTTGATTTAATGATTAGTAAAACCAGCGTGAAAGAAATACCTTGCTTGAGCAAACGAAAACACAGAAAATACTATGTAATTTTAAAAATCTCATTTAATCAAATGAGCTGTAAGAAAAGTCACAGGTTTCAGAGTAGCAGCCAGGGTTAGTCTGTATCTGCTAAAAGAGGAGGAGGACTTGTGGCACCTCAGAGACTAACAAATTTATTTGAGCATAAGCTACAGCTGTAGCTCAGGAAAGCTTACATCTCTAAGGTGCCGCAAGTACTCACCCACTTTTTTTTTTTTTTTTTTTGAAGAAGTTCCTTTAAGGGTTCAGTGGAAAATCTGGCATCTATCATTGCTGTTTGCAGGGTTGTAACCGCCTTTGTCCCAGGCTATTACAGACAGGGGCAGGAGGCGGTAGTGTGCGTTGGACCAATCTCTGGGGGGAAGCGAGACAAGGGTGGGAACTGGGCAGAGCTCGGGGCAGTGGGGAAGCTTCTCTCTCTCTCTCACCAAGCGAAGTCGGCCCAAGAAAAGACGTTACCTCGCCCACCTTCTCTCTGACAGCCCGCGACCCGCAGCACTCCAGACAGAAACATTAAGGGTGGGAAGGAGAGATGAGGCTGGGGCCAGGCTCCCAGCTGCGCTGGGGGGTGGGCACTCTGGTATCTCCAGCTGTCTCCCCCCCCCCCGTATTTTTACTCCCCAGAGGGCTGCGGTCAGACGCTGCTGCTCCGGGGGCGGGATCCTCTCTTGCAGATGGGGCTGCGCTGCAACGTGGCTGGCAGCCCTGCGCCGGCGGGCGGCGCCCCGACAGGCCCCAGAGAGGTGCTCTCCACAGCGCCCCCCGCCCACTGGGCTGAGTTCCCTGGACGCCCCCTGGGGCGGCTGCCGCTCCCGCTCCCCTTCCCCGCCGCGAGGAGGCTGGGCCTAAACACTACGTCTCCCAGTAGCCCTTGAGGCAGAAGGTTAGCGCTCGTATCACGTGGCCTGCCCTGACGCGTCTCCCTCTCCTCCCCCTCCCCCCCGAAGTCACGAGGAGAGCGTCCGTTGGGCCTACGTCATGAGCCAAACACAGCGTCTGGGAGTCCGAGGGTGGGAAACGGTAGCGGGCGAGGGGGAGCGGAGCAGGCACACGGAGAAGGGGTGGAGCTAGGGCGTGTGGAGAAGCTGCCAGTACCAAAGCATCAGGGAAAGGGGGGGCGTGGTCAGCGCACGAGGGAAGGGGACGGAGAAGGACGGCGCGATTGGGTGAAGTGTCCTCGCAGCTGAGGGGCCGTCAGAGCGCGAGGCGGGGTCGGTGCGGGAGGGACCAACACGGGTAGCGCGTGAGCCCCGGGGAGAGCGCGGCGGGGGGCGGAGCCGCGGAGGGGCGGGGCCTCCCGCGGCCCGTAGTGGTTGCCCACCCCCTGAGTGACAGACGGAGTCCGAGCGAGGGAGCAGGGACGGGAGCTGCGGCGGCCGGTGCTCGCTCTCCCGTGTTATGAGGCGGCCCTGAGAGGCGCGGCGGGGAGCCCAGCCCAGCGGCAGCCCGGCGCGGCCCGGGTGGGGACTGGGTCTCGCCTCACACCCCCGGCCAAACCGATGACTACGGCAAACTGCGGCGCCCCTGACGAGTTCGACTTCAGGCTGATCTTCGGGGAGGACGGGCAGCCGGGCCCGGGGCCGCCGTTGGGGCCTGCAGGTGCGTCGCTGCGGTCGGCTGTCGCGGGCTGCCTTCCCACCGTGCGAGGAGGGGGGCTGGTTGCCGCTTTCCGAGGGGCTGGGCTGGGCTGGGCTGGGGGGAGCCGTCGAGCACTCGGGTGGGGAACGCTCCTCCCCGTGGCGCGGGGGCTCCCGCCGGGCTCCTCCAGCCCTGCTCGGGGGGTCGGGATGAGCCCTGGTGGGGCAGGAGTGACGAAACTCTGTGAGCCCTCCCCCTGCAATGCGCCGCGCTTAGGGTGCTGCTCAACCGGTTTCCAGCGGCACTCGCGCGCCAGCAAGCCTCCATTCGGACACTATCGCTTCCCCGCCACAGGCTAGGAAGCCAGGCTGCAGCGGCATAACGCGGGGATGGCCCAGGCACCGCTGCCCAGGGAGCTCCGAGGCCTCCTTAATAATCCACGAAGCGCTAGGGACCCTCGCCCGCAGCGTGCTCGCACTTGGGCCGTTCAGGGGCCGTTTGCCTCTTCCCCTAATACCTTGAGGAAAAACTGGCCTAGAATAGCGGGGAATGGAGGGAGTCTAGTCTGTATGTGCCTTGAACTTCGCTGTTTTGTTTAGGAAGTAGTGTATGTAGTATGGGCTTCTCCCGCCCCCAGCGCCTAACTTCCCAAGTGAGAAACTGAGTTAGGTTGAAGTGCATGGATGTGCAATCTTTTTCTGGTAGGCGCTTGCATTAGGAAGCAACACAGTACAAAGAAATTGTGGTCTAGGTATGTATTTATTGGTACCACTGAACAGCATTCTATCCCACTACACAGTGTTTTGGGATTAGTCCAGGCTTTCTTTAGCATCTTCACACCACTTTTTTTTTTTTTTTTTTAGTGGTCCAGATTTCAGTTTCACTAACAAACTGGTCCTCACAAATTAGAAACCAAGTAAATATTGGAAGGTAGTCAGCTATGAAGTGGGAAATATATTTGGTGTAGCAATGTAAAATATATTAAATTTGTTGCACTACATGTACAAAAGTGTCATTTGCTACCAGTAGTTCTGGGTTTATTTTCTTTATACAGCTTTTACATATCTCCTGTTGAGTGTTTAGTGTGTTTTTCACTTTCAATGATATGACTTAGATGAGAAGCATTTGTTTCTTGTTAGATGTGCTTGCATCACTGTAGTGCTGTTTTTTATCCTGTTCTGTTTCAGCTAGTATTCTAGATACTTATACCTCGATAACAAATACAAAACCCCTTACTTATTGAAAAATACTAGAAATTAAAAATAACTCATAAATGTGGTGTAGGAATGTGCAGCATATTAGGATCCATTTGCACAACTATATGCAAGTTGGGAGTCACCGTGAAAATACAGTTAGTTCTCTGACCTTATTGTGGAAGGGCCCAAATCGTGTTAACTGAGTTAATACATTGACCTGTTGTTTAGCCTAGTTTCAAGACACTGCTGAAATGTGATTATGTCTAGTCTACTAAATACTGCAGCCATGTTCCGACTCTGTTCTCTCACTATGTGTATAGTAGAGAGACCTTTACGGTATCAGGTTAAATTGATTAAAAATCTTTATCTGTATTTTAATATGTATTCGACCATATGTATTTCAGGTTGTATGATTTTAAACACTTCCCTAACTTTCAGTAAATTAGGAAGTCTGGCACTAAGACCAAATGCATGGCACCCTTAAAAGAGTACTTTTACTAAGTCATGCTGCTGCCTAGGTAGAGCATTTCAGATGGAAGGTTTTTTTTATTCTCACAAGACTGCTGCTGTTTCAGGGTCCCTGGCTTTTGTTAGTCAAATAGCATGCATGTTATGGTGCTATATAAATAGTGTACATATAACTCAAATGGAAAACAAAGGAAAAATTATAGCAATTGTGAATAGGATATGGAACAGTGTTTATCTAGTGAGAATAAAAAAATTAAAACTGAAATGTTCTGCATAGGCATTTGGCAACTGAGAATAAAGCATCATGTCTCAAATTAATATAGAACAAAAACCAAATTGGACAAAAATTCAATAGAAATTTGGTAGAGGTATTACTAACTTTAATGATGCAACTTAGTGAAAGTACTGGATCAACGGTTTTACTATTGCATTACAAGAATGTTTGTTTGCAAAAACAGTATTAGCTGAAAACATTTTTTAAGCAATCCTGTAAACTAGATATTTGTCTATTCATCACATGAGCCAATTCATATGGAGGAGCTTAGGGCAGTGGCTGCATAGATTTGCATATCCATTAAGGTGATCAGGACTGGTGTCCACAGGTGCAACCTGGGACCAGTGTTGCTTCTAATTTTTCCCACACATGTGCAGAATGAATTTTGTTATGTGCACCAATATGGAGGTGATGTGTGACACATCATCTTCGTATTGGTGCACATAACAAAATTCATGTGTTGGGGGTGGGACCGAGGGGTTTGGCGTGTGAGAGAGGGCTCAGGGTTGGGGTGCAGGCGTGTGAGGGCTCTGGCTGGGGGTGTGGGCTCGGGCGTGGGGCTGGGGATGAGGGGCTGAGGCATAGGGTTGGCTGGGGATGAGGGGCTCAGGGCTGGTGCAGAGGGTGGGGGAATGGAGGGAGGAAGAGGGCTCCAGCTGGGGGTGCGGGCTCTGGGGTGGGGCCAGGGATGAGTGGTTTGGGGGGCAGGAGGGTGCTCCTGGGGTATGGTGGGGAGAGATGACTTCTCCCTCTACCCCCGCTCTCCCTCCCTGCAGCAGCACCTGTGCTGGGGATGGGGAGAGAGGCTCCTCTCCCCACTGCAGCAGCACCTGTGCTGGGGATGGGGAGAGAGGCTCCCGCCCTGGCCACGGCAGGTCTGGGGCTGAGTTGGGGCAGGAGAGGGGTGCCCCTCCCCTGGCTGTAGAAGGGTAGGGGTCAGGCTAGGTTGCGGCCAGGGGAGAGATGCCTCTCCCCTAGCTGTGGCAGGTCCCAGCCAGGCTGGTTGCCGGAGCACCTGTGCGGTGCTAAATAGGCGGCTGCTGCACAGTCACACAGCTTATAGGGAACTCCTGAATACATCGTCATGGGACAGAGGGGTTGGGACAGGTCCCTGCTTCCAAATACTATTATGTAAGAACTGCCAATCCTCTGCAGTTCGTTTTTTCTGTTTGAGTATATTATAGTAATTGGAGGCAAATGTTATAAATGCTGTAAGTCTCTATTCTGTTGTGGTCAGCTGTGTAACAGGATATTTTATGTCCTGTCAGTTTGCTATTTTATGCAGGGTAGACTGATCTAAATCAAGGCAATTTAAATCACTAAGTGGAAAGCCTTGATGTAAATAATCAACTTTCCATTTGTATTTCAGTTATTTGCTAAGGAAAGATGCATTCTCATACAACCATTAACACATGGTGATTTACAACTAAATAGGGCCTTTACACTATCGTTGGTACATCTTTTTGCGATGTGGGAGAGTGCACTATAACTATATGCATTTATTTAAGCAATTAAATAGCTTTTCAGATTCTTATTAATTGTACATTTTAGTATGTTAGAAAATGGTAAAAGATATATTGCTATTTATTAGATAATTAACTTTTTGCTCATGATTTGTGCCAAGCTGCATCAGAATAACTGGAATTTAATTAAATACACAAACAGTATATAAATTTTATTTTTATTAAACAAGACCTTAACACAGTACATAACTTATTATGCCATATTTATGAAGCCTGACCTCAAAAGTTAGACAGCATAGGGGAGGTAATATCTTTTATTGGACCATCTTCTGTTGGTGAGAGAGACACGCTTTTTGAGCCACACAGAGCTCTTCAAGTCTGGGAAAGGTACTCTGAGTGTCACAGCAAAATTCAGGGTGGAACAGATTGTTTAGCATAAGTAGTTAGCCTATATTATAAGGGACCATTATAAGGCTTTGAAAAAACAGTCTTTAACTCAGTTTTTGATCGAGGTTCATTAATTTAGCCTATTTATTTTTTCATTTAAATGTTATAAGAGATAACAAGTTTAGGCCTTAACATTTATATTAGATTCAGATTTCATTCTAAACATGTTTATTTTTAAAAAGTAAAATATACCATAATTCAAAATCTGATTTTTAAATAAATCAGTTGAAAAAAATCCACCCTGGTTTTATACACTGTAAAAATGCACATGACATGTTACAGTGGCTATAGCTGTAACTATTATATTAGAAACATATTTCATTTAAGTGTTACAGAAGCTGAAACCTAACTATATATCTTTCCCAATCCATGGGAAGCTTTTAGGGTTGTTAAACACTTACCTTGTGCTGTGCTCCTCTTCAAAGGAAATGGTGGGGGGAAAAACTACTAGGCATGTGGGAGAAATGCACAACGTTAGCATTTTTTGGTAATAACATAGAAGATAAGTCTAAACTGACACTTCTAACTTTAATATCACTTTTCCAATTATCTAGTCAGGAATACTGTTGTGGTATGGGCTGTATATTCATAGTTCTAAAATGTATAGTCTAACTTTCAAAGAAATAAAAAGCCATCCACTTCTTCAGAGTATTTAATTTATTACATTCTTTAAGAACTCCTATCCAAGGGATGCCAATTGAAGACTCTGGGTACACTGACACATGTTTTAAAAAAAGAGGAATTTAAAATCAGTCATAACAGCATTTTTTTTCTTTCCCTCTTTTCTCCACTCCTATCATGTCATTACTACACAGTAGTTCATTGAAATTCATGTGTAATGCTTAGTTTTGTGCTGGATTGCGTGAATGGTGACCACCTTGACTAGTGTAGTTGTGCTTGTACTGGTTAATCTAGTAATTGCTGTTAGGGTGGTCTATTTGAAAGATTGTTTAGAAGTATCCACCAATCTAAAGTCTAATACTGCAACCTTAGTTAGAACTTAGTTCCATTAAAGTAAAAGGGATTTCCCGTATTAATAAACTAGTCAGATGAGAAGGGGGGTTGTGGGATAGTGCCAAATTCTGGGTGCCTCCTCTGTCCCCTCTCCTTGGCATAGTGCACTATTCTTGTTCTTGCCATAGTGAAGACAGAAATATTCTTCATTTTTGGAATGTGTAAAAGCCAAAACAGATACTTGGAATTCTAGCTAATAAAGGTTTCAGTTTCTCTTTGACTTGCAGCACTGTTGATCAGTGTTGTTCTACTATAAAATTTTAGGCTGACCTCAAAATATATTAAGACACAGAATTTTATAAAACTAAAACAGTTCAATAGTGGCAGCCATTTATGATGACTTTAAGAGTTGCATATGGCATCTTAACTTTTAAACTAGTGTTGAAATTGTAATTAACACTCCCTCACAATCCAGTAGATTTTCACTTTTATTGTTTAGTTCTGCCAAATGTTACTTTGTAATTTGTACTTTGAGAAAACTTAACTTGAGGGACTAATGTGTTAAAACTGAACTTGGTGATACCAAATTTGTGTTTTCTTAGAAAAGATTAAGCTTGACTGTTCAAACTTTGTGTGTAATAGTTGACACTTGACGATGTTCGCTGTTGAATGATGTAAATGAAGAGGCACTGCATGTCAGTATATGAGGAAATTTCATTTACAAATCAATGTACATTTTAAGCAAGACAGTATATGGTGTACATAGAAAGTTAAAAGATGGTACCTAAGATGAGGCATACCATGTTACCTGAGTTGGACAATGAGAGCCTATATATAAAGTGTTAAAAATACACCTATTTATAAACTAATTATCTTCCCTACAAAGAAACCAGTCCTGCAAATTGTTGAGATCCTTCAGTTCTCATTGTAGTCAGTGGGAATTGAGTGCATGCAGGACTTCCTAGGTGGTGCTCAGTATCTTGCAGGTTCAGGCCCTGCAATAACCAAACTTGTTGCTAATTGGGTATATTGTTTTTATGTATTGTGGAGGTCAACTTAAGTTAAAAACGTGTTTGTGCAGCTTGTGACTTTTAATGTTTTGCAGATCAACTCTGCCAGTTGTCTGTCAGCCACTCATAAGCAATTTGCTATTGATGGTGCCGCTAAAAATATTGTCGTCTGCATTGTGCTCTTCTGTTGTGATCTCATAGAAATTTGATAGGTACATTGTGTTTTGCAGTATAATAGCATAATGCAATCTACTGATTATGGGTTGACATCGGGGGCAGGGGGGAATCACAAACTCTTTATAATGGTTTTTATCTCCATCTTTACTACAATCCTAGTAAAGATTAGATAATTTTAGTTAGACTTTTGTCAAAATGAGTGCCTTTGAAAATGCCATTACACAGGTTTACTCTCAAGATTACTGTTTTATAGTAGGTATGGTATTTGCAAAAACACTAGATGTTATATAGTTAGACATTCATGCATTTTAAATGGACAGAAAGCTTACAGATTTCTTGGGATTTAACACACAATTTAGCGGTCTAAAACAAAAGAATAGTATTGTAACTAATGAATTGCTTGCTACTCACACCAAAATTATTTGAAATTTTATTAACATTCTTACACTCTTAAGTATTTTATCCATCTCTTATTCTCTGTAGAGATGTTTTTCACCCTTTCTCATTTTTTTCCCATTCCTGTTGCAGTTCTCTCTAGACCCGTTGTCGTTTTCGTCCACCATCCATTTCTTAGTTGCTGCTGTTAGCTTTTAGTTGTGCTGTTGCTGCTTTGCTCCACTATGCCTTGATTTTTTTTTTTTTTAAACCAGATGTGCTGTAACAGTTTGTATTCAGGTTTCGGAGCAGAGTGCTGTTAGCATATAGTGAAAACTAGTTTGTCTGCTGAACTTGCAAGCATGTGATGGGAAGGTAGTACATTTTGAAAGAGCACTCTCTGCCCTTCCTTCCCTAAAACAGCTAAAGAGAGACCAATCGTAGTCTGTGCTTATGGTATTTACTGAGGGGAGGTGGGGAACAGAACAGCTGTGTATCATATATATGATTGAAAACATTGTGGGTCTGTGGCAAACATGTTGCCACTTCAAACTGTACTACAGAGGTATTGATTCAGGACTAGTTGGTCTGAGGGAGAGCAAAAATAAAATGTGTGCTAGGGTAACTTATTATCCATCATCCTTTATTGGTAACACTACAACATTTTTATCCAAAAATTTCAGGAAAATCAAAAAGATTGAATTATCAAGGAAAGCTGATAGATTTTCACACTTGTGTTGGGAGCTGTAATGGTGTTTTGGCTAAAGGAATTTTGGTTGTTTTGTCACTTTCAAAAAAGCTTGTGTAGTCTGAGACCAATAGCTTATATAAACATTTGTTGCTGAAAGACTTCAGGTTGAAACTGCATTTTAATTTAACAACTTGTGGACTGGTACTTTTTTGTTCAGATCACACTGTTTATAAATTCAGCAGGGCTCCTTTTTTGTGTGTGAGTGTATATAGAATGGTTCATTTCTGCTCTTCAGAAGTCTTCACTGGAGGATTGCGCTCTCAAAGAAAAAAACTGCGCTTAAAACTGAGATAATGTGGATTCAGCTTTGAACTTTGTATTCCTTTCCTTTTTTGTTCTCTACAGCTACATGGTAGTCACAAACCAAGATTTAGATCATACTGAAGGAGTGGATGGGCAAATTAGCAGTGTTGCTTTTAAAGAAGTGAGTTGTATGGGTAGATTGGACCTCACTTGATATTGCTGTGATGTAAGCAGTCAAACTGCTGTTCACTAATGTAAATAAAGAAGGTGTTGTCTAAAGCTGCTTTGGTGGGTCAAGGGAGTATAGACAGAGGAGACTTGGCAGTAAGCCCAGTCTTTAAAACAACATCCAAGTCATTGCATTTGCCCAGGCATGCCACGTGAAGTTCAAATGACATTGGAATTTAAGATGAGTGAAATGATCAGTAAAGCTTAGTAAAATCACAAGCAGGAGCAAGCTTTTAACAAGCCAGCACTTTATTCCAACTTGAACACAGCTGTCTGTTTATATGTACTGTGTACTATTTGTATGCACTATTGTATTGTGACACTTTTCTCAGCAGTTGGACTCTCTAAAGTTACTTGACCAGGGTCTGACTGAATTTGGAAAACTGCAGAGAACAGCAAGTAGATTTGCAGACTGTGTTATAGGCTGTACACTTCATTAATTGAAAACAGACCAGCTGGAATGTAATCACATACAAGGTTGATTCCATTAAGTATCTCAGTGGCACTGCTTGAAAAGTAACCTCAAATCTGAACAGGTTTCAAAGCCTGCTGCCCAAAATTGGGGTGTGTGTGAGAGAGAACACAAAATATCCACAATTTTAATATGCTTTGTGCACATCCGCATATAAGGGAAACATATTCTTGATGTTTGCTAAAAAAAAAATTGGGTTTGTTTCCTATTTGTAAAAATTCAGTATTGATGCTTATATTGGTTTGAGAATTTAATTTAGATCTCATTCTGGGAAGAGTTTGTTTCCTGGTAAGAAGGAATAGTCTAAAACAAATTAAATTAAAGGTAAACTTGTATACCATATCTTAATTTTTTTTGTGGAACGCGTTATAAGATGTTGCTCTTTTGTGACTTCTGATTTTTAGCCCCCCAAAAGTTTAGTATGTTATCATACTGCAGACCTTCACATTTGGACTGATTAATCCGTAACTCATGGCTTTGTAAAAGATTGTTTTTAAAAAATTAGGACAGTTCATTTCCTGATGTGGAAACAGCCTATGGACTGAATGGATGTTATTGGTTCCTGTTAATATGGTGGTTTTGTGTGATGTACAGGCTCACAAAATGTACTTAAACTCTCTCTGAGCCTTATGATTACCTGGATCTTAGGAAAATACTATACTTGAGGATAGTGGGATGTAACACACTTACTCAAACTCTGGTATCTATGCTTTGACCAGAATCCTTATCTTTCTCTTTAAGAGGATGCCTACATTTCTCTTTAAGAATTATTTTAGAGTAATGTTGTTATACAGCTTTCTGGTATGAGGTCACTTACATTCTTTGACTTATTTGTTAAGAGGAAAATTGAAGGGCTGTGTGGATAATGTCTGAGCATAAATTCTTGTTCTTCCTTTTGAAAGCTAGAAGGGGGAGCCCTTTTTTTTCTAGTACAAAAAATTAGTGTGCTATTTTAGAAGCTATTTTTTAATGAGATCACAGATAGTTGATTATTATCTGTATTTTGTATAGCATTTGGATTTTGGATTCTCTTGTGGCATAAAGGTACTAAAGATAGCAATTGTAATTGTTCTGAATTAACAATAAAATGAGATTTCATATATTTCAGCCACTATCAATAACACTTCCGAACAAAATGTTTGAGTGCTTTTGGGATTTAGAAATACTAGAATCTATTTGCTGCCTGTAATTAACTAGTATATTACAGGGATCTTGTATAAACATCTTAAGGGCAAGGGCTTCTATCAGTCTGCTTGATATAGAGGACTGAGGACTTTGGAAGATGAAGTGATAGCATGATTGCGTGATTTTAACGTTCATTTGGGGTGACTGTATTCCTCACTTGTGACTTTGCCGCTTGAGTGTATGCAGGTCATTCTAAACAAGTGCTAAGAAAAGCTATATATTGCCACATGATCATATTTTAGAGAATGTACTTAACACTAAAGTAAGCTATTGTATTCCTGGCTTTACAAGTGAAGGTACCTTAAGCTATCTGTACAGGCTTCAGAGTAGCAAATATTAGCTAAAATATTTTGAAACCTAGATTTTCTATAAATCAGTGTTGTAACTTTATAGTAAATACCTTGTGGACCTCCAGTGATAGACACAGACCCTGTAATCCGAGTTCTTCAATGGGATAAGGTTTGTGGGTTTGCTTTCTGCGTAAGAGCTTGATGCAGAGGTGGATTATGCTAGTCCTCGTTGGCTTCCTTTTGTAGCATTCTCATAGATTGATATGGAGGAAACTGAATGACCAGTCAGTTTGCTGTGCAAGCTCTTAATGCAGGGAACATACTGCAAAGGAAAACTTTCCTCCAGGCTTGCTTGCCTCCCTCAGTCCCTATGTATTCTGCACTACTGCTGTGTCTGATTCCTGTTTCTAGCTGTCTTGCTCACTGTGCCAGTTGATTAACACAGTGAAGTTATGATCTTGTTTAATTTTTTTATTGGTGCTTAGCAGCTGCAGAACTCAAAGCGTCAATACTAGGTCTTAGTTCACTTCAGGTCCTCAAAATAAACAAGTGTTTTTTATTTTGTCAAACACTGAAGGAAAACTAGAACAGTATTACTATAAAATATGTTGACCAAAACCAGTAATATTAAATAATCAGTTTAACAATTTGGATTGGTGGTGTAATTTTCTCCTTCATTTAAATCCTTTGTCTTGTGCCCTGTTCAATTAGTTGGACTGGGAGCAGTTGAGGGTTGTGGAAACATATCCTCTTGCTCCTCTCCCATGTTGCACTGTTGCTGCTGCTCTGTTCTTAGAGATGGGGAAATAGCTGAAGGATCTTTGTAAATGTGCATCTTTTGCTCCTACCATCTACTGAGCAGTGAGGTGGGCTTCAGAGGATAGGGAACGCACAACCCCTACTTTGGCTCTTCAAACCTTGCTTTCCGTGTGTAGGGAACTACACCTGTTCTGTTACCAACATTATTGGATTATTATCACAACAGATCTGCAAGCTCAGAAAAGTGTCGCCCCACCCTGTTTTTTAAACAGATCAGGAATGGAGGCAGAGATTTAAAAACTTGCTTAAGGTCATATGCCTACGCTTGTTCGTGAAGGTGTGATTGTAGTGCAGGTAGCTTATACGCATTCTAGCTTTAATTTCGCTAGTAGGTATAACAGTAACAGTGTAGACAATGTGGCATGGGCTTCAGCATAGGCTAGCAACCCAAGTAAAAACTCTGCATGATATGTCTGTTGCAGCTGGGAGATGTAATTCCCAGTATAGACAGACAGACTCACAGTAGCTCAAGCTGAACTAGCATGCTAAAAATAGAAGTGTGGATACTGTGGCACTACTGGACACTCAGGCTAGCTACCTGTGTCCAGGTCTTCCTAACATCCTGAGACTCAGGGCCATGCTGACTCCACTTGGAGTTCATGCAAATAATTCATATTGGCTACTGCAAGCTCCACGAGACGCCCATCTCTCACCCCCTTTTTTGTCGTTTAATAGTGTAATATGGAATCTTGTGGGTCAGAATGAGTGAGTTGTGAAAGGAGGTGAAAAGCTTGTACCTTTCAGCAGCTGTGGAGTTGGCAGAGTAAAGGTATGTGTTTTGTCAGGATGTTTTTGGGCATTGCTGAAAGAGGACAGAGTTATGGTTGTATGAGAAACCTTAACTGTGGCTTTCCTTGTTTTCAGAAGTTGGAGGTTTTGCTCCACCATAACTCTGTGTTAATGTAGTGGTGGTATTTTTTGTGTTTTTGGTTTTTTTGCCATTTAGTTTCCTAGTTTACTAGATAGGAAAAACTATGGCTATAGGAAAAACGGAGGCTAGGGACGCCATTCCCGCCCACAGTGGCTATTAGCCAGGGTGGGCAGGAATGGTGTCCTTAGCCTCTGTTTGCCAGAAGCTGGGATTGGGTGACAGGGCATGGATCACTTGATGATAACCTGTCTGTTCATTCCCTTTGGGGCACCTGCCATTGGCCACTGTCAGAGGACAGGATACTGGGCTTGATGGACCTTTGGTCTGACCCAGTATAGCCATTCTTATGTTGTTGGTAGGTGTGAGAAGTCATTTAGGCTGTTGAACATATGTCCTAAAAATTGCCTACCAAGCCAAATCAGTCTGTAGTCAGCAATCTCCATTGTATGGTGTACTCCTTGCCTTATACATTCTGTAACCTCTTGATCCAGGAATTGCCCAGAGTGCACACATTGGCAGTGCCCATACTTATTTTTCCGTTTTTCACCTGTCTTGGGTGGAAGGAGACCTCTGTCTGTCTGTCTTCTCACCAGGGTATTTCCAGCCTGCACAGCTCCCTGCCTTTACAGTACTGTGAACTCCCTAGCAAAGTCACTGTCTCTGTAGGCTTGCTTTACTTTTTTCCTGTGGTCCCAAATTGATCATAGCTTCAGTTCAGAATAAGGACACAGCCTTATAGGGCCTAAAATAGGCTAGGTCCTTCCAATCCTTCTCTGAAGATTGGGGGCGGAGTCCTTGGAACCAGAGGTCCTATCTGCTTGCTGGATCAGAAAGAAGGACCTGAGTCAATTTTAATTTAAGCTATTTAGTATTAAAGATACAGAAAAGAAGGAAAAACAGTTAAAGCATTTGGAATATAAAGTATTAAGGCTTTCATTTTAACAGCATTTCTTGTTCCCTTTAACTGGAGAGAGTTTTAGGAGGACTCATTTGACAGTCACTTAAATGGTAACTGTTTTGGGGAAAAGAGAAAAGATTAGTTGAGATAGGCTGGAGCTGTTGCTGCTTTTAAAGTCTGATCCTGTTTTATCGCAGATGGTGTTTAGGATTGAGTTGCAGCTCTTAGGGGTGGTGATGTCTTCTGAGTACCCCTCTTGTTAATTCAGTACAGTGAGGACATCTCTCAGGATCAGGATGGCGAAGGCCCAGGGTCCAGGAGATGGTGGGAATGGTAGTTATGATGGTGAAACTTAATTCAGTAGCCTCCAACTGGTTTTCCTTATTTTTCCCACAGTCTTCCTTCTAGCACCCCAAAAAAGGGAGGATTGGGAAGAATAGCCTATCCCCTTATTCCTTTGTCCACCAATTAGACTGAATATCTGACACAGGAGTTTTGATTCATTAATTTCCAGTTCCACATATTCTGTTTTTATCAAGCATGATTTTAGTCCTTGACCCATATCAGTAGGGACTAATTCAGTCTGTCTACTTTTTGGTACCTTTTACCATCAACATAGGTTATTGTGACTTTTTTGAACTTTTACATACTTCACCGTTGAAATCACAGTAAGGGTAAAGTTGTCAGCCCAGTTACCACTGTATTTGAACCAGATGGCTTCCTTCTCCATGCTGCTGGTATGCCAGTACAGTTATTGACAGGCTTTCTGTTCCAGTGCTTGGTCCTGAGCAGTTGGGAGCAGACATTACAGAGAGAGCCCTGGGCTTAGAGGGAGTGTGCTCGCTCTGGGGATGGCACGTTTTAGTTCTGTCAGAGGTGGGGACTGTGAGGGGAGGCAGCTTGCTCATTTGCTTTGTGAGGTTTATTATATGTGTAGTCTGGTCAACAGTAGGAGGTATGATAGGCTTGAATGTGCTCAGAGAACTGCATCTTTGGAGATTTTAGCTGTTAAATTCAAGCAAGTCTTTACTGAGCATGTGCAAACTGTAGTTTTTCCAAGGGTTATAACTTATGAAAATCTGTCCAAATTTTGCTTGGGAAGTTAAAACGCACATCCCTAACACAGAGACCAACCCCTGCCAAATTTCAAGTTTATCCTCCAAAGCATTAGGTTGCTATAGCTTACTAGGACCAGATGATATTCACACGTGTTCTGAAAGAACTCAAATATGAAATTGCGAAGCTACTAACTAGTATGGAACCGATCACTGAAACAAGGCTGTCCCAGTTAATGTAATGCCAATTTTTAAGAAAAAGGTGATCCTGGCAATTACAGGCCAGTGTGCCTAACTTTAGTACCTGACAACTTGGTAGAAACTATAGTAAAGAATTATCAGACAAATAGGCAAACATGATTTGTGGGGAAGAGGCTAGTTAATGGCTTTTGTAAAGGGAAGTATACCTTGTATACTTTACCAATCTATTTGAGTTCTTTGAGGGTGTTAACAAGCATGTGGATTGGGGTGATCCAGTCGAGATAGTTTACTTGGGTTTTCAGAAAGCCTTTGACAAGGTCCATCACCAAAGGCTCTTAAGGAAACTAAATAGTCATAAGAGAACAATGTAAAACTTTAGCGCCTACAGGTCCACTCAGTCCTATTTCTTGTTCAGCCAATTGCTCAGCCAAACAAGTTTGTTTACATATGCAGGAGACAATGCTGTCCGCTTCTTGTTCACAATCTCACCTGAAAGTAAGAAAGAAAGTAAGTGTTTTCATGTTGTAGCTAGTGTTGCAAGATATTTACATGCCAAATGCACTAAAGAGTCATGTGTCCCTTTCTGCTTCAACCACCATTCCAGAGGACGTGCATCCATGCTGATGACAGGTTCTGCTCGATAGCAATCCAGAGCAGTGTGGACTGACGCATGTTCATTTTCTTTACCTGAGTCAGATGCCACCAGCAGAAGGTTGGTTTTCTGTTTTGGTGGTTCAGGTTCTGTAGTTTTCGCATCGGAGTGTTGCTCTATTAAGACTTCTGAAAGCGTGCTCCACACCTCATCCCTCTTCTGATTCTTAAACCTTGGGTCGAGTGCTGTAGCTATCTTTAGAAATCTCACATTGGTACCTTTGTGTTTTTGTCAGATCTGCAGTGAAAGTGTTCCTAAAATGAACAATGTGCTGGGTCATCATCCGAGACTGCTGTAATGTGAAATATATGGCAGAATGCAGGTCAGATGGAGCCAGAGACACACAATTCTCCCCCAAGGAGTTCAGTAACAAATATAATTAATGCATTATTTTTTTTAACAAGTGTCATGAGCATGGAAGCATGTCCTCTGGAATGGTGGCCAAAGCAGGAAGGGGCATATGAATGTTTAGCATATCTGGCATGTAGATACCTTGCAATGCTGGCTACAAAAGTCCCATGCAAATGCCTGTTCTCGCTTTCTGGTGACATTGTAAATAAGAAGCAGGGAGCATTATTTCCCATAAATGTAAACAAACTTGTTTGTCTTAACGATTGGTTGAAGAAGAAAGAGGACTGAGTGGACTTGTAGGTGCTAAAAGTTCTGCATTGTTTTTGAGTGCAGTTATGTAACCAAAAAACCCAACATTTGTAAGTTGCACTTTTACCATAGTTTTCACTGCTGTACTAGTATGAGGTGAATTGAAAAATACTGTTTTCATTTTTACAATGCAAATATTTTAATCAAATATAAAGTGAGCAGTGTACACTTTGTATTCTGTGTTGTAATTGAAATCAATATATTTGAAAATGTAGAAAAACAACCAATATTTATTAATTTGCAATTGGTATTCTGTTTAACAATGCAATTAATATGTGATGAATCGCCATTAATTTTTTTGAGTTAATCACGTGAGTTCACTGCGATTAATCAACAGCCCTAATAAATAGCATATATAAATCCATGGCGTGCACACACCTTGAATATTTTGTTCTGGTTGCCTCATCTTCAAAAATGATGATATAGTGAAGCTAGAAAAAGTTCAGAGAAGGGCAATAAAGATGATCAGGAGTAAGGAACAGCTTCCATAGGAGGAAAGACTTAAAAAGATTAGGGCTGTTCAGCTAAGAGAAGAGACTACCAAGGGGGAATATGATGGAAGTCTGTAAAATCCTGAATGGTGTAGAAAAAAGTGAATAGAGAAGTGTTGTTTACCTCTTTTCCACAATACAAAAGCTAGGGTTCACCCAATGAAATTAATAGGCAGTAGGTTTACTACAAACAAGGAGTACTCTTTTTTTTTTCCTTATAATGCTCAGTTAACCTGTGGAACTCATTGCCATGGGATGTTATGATGACCAAAAGTATAACAGAGTTCAAAACAGAGCTAGATAAGTTGATGGAGGATAGGCTAATCAATGACTATAGGCAGAGATATTCAGGGGTGCAACTCTATGCTAGAGGCGACCCTAAACCTCTGACTGCTAGAAGCCAGGAAGGGAAGACAAGGGTGCATCACTCCAACTGCTCTGTTCTGTACAGACTTCCCATGAAGCTCTGATAGTGGCCACTGTCAAAGACAGAATACTGGGCTAGATGGACCATTGGTAACTTAAGTTTTCTCTAAGCTGCGTGGATGCTCAGCAGGCTATCAAGCAGTGTTCACTCTAATTTTTCCCACCCATGTGCGGAACGAATTTTATGTGCACTAATATGGAAGTGTAACAAAATTCATGTGGCAGGGTAGGCTGAGGGGTTTGGAGTGTGGGAGGGGGCTCAGGACTTGGGCAGAGAGTTGGGGGACTGTGGAGGGGGAGGAGAGGGCTCTGACTGGGGCAGAAGGTTAGGGGGAGGTGAGGGCTGTGGCTGGGGGTGCAGGCTCTGGGGTGGGGCTAGGGATGAGGGATTTGGGATGCAGTGCGGCTACCTGGGCCTACAGTGGGGAAAGAGGACTCCTCTGCCCCCCAGCTCTCTCTCCCCACAGCAGCACCTGGGCAAGTCTGGGGCTGGGCTGGGCCAGGCCGGGAGTGGAGCGCCTCTCCCCCGGCCACAGCAGGGCTGGGCTGGAGAGTGGTGCCGAAGCAGGTCCGGGGGCTTGGGGAAAGGCATCTCTAGATGCCGCAGCCCAGCGCTTAATAGGCAGCTGCGGAGCCACACAGCTTAGAGGCAATTTAGCTATCAAGTGCCGGGCACTTCAGGTGTCCCTCCCTCCACTACCACGCTGCTCCAGCCCTCTGCCTGGGAGTTGCTCCCACGAGCCTCCTGCTTGTTATGCAGAGCAGGAGGGGAAGGAGCACTGATATCAGGGTGCCCCCTGGCTCCCTCACCCCAGTACCACATCTCTGCAGGGCAGGGGTGGTGACCATGGCAGAGCTTAGGAGTGGGAGGGAGGGAGCTTGCTGGTGTCTGCTGCTGTATCTGCTTTGAGTGCCAGTCTACTTAAAGGGGCAACACGTGTGTCGGTCTGTCTGTCTCTTTCACACACAGTGTCATTTCTCACTCTGTGTCACTGTCACCTCTCAACACATAGTTGTTGTTACTACTTGATACTTCCTGCAATGTGTACTTCCTGGTGGGGATGATTTAGTTGGGGGTTGGACTAGATGACCTCCTGAGGTCCCTTCCAACCCTGATATTCTATGATTCTATGTACATATATTCTTTTCTTTCAAAGTGCTGTTATTTGAGTTTTTTGACAGGTCTATGCCTTTCATAATTTTTATATATCTCTTACACTTAAATTTGATTCTTTGAGTCGTGAGTTCTAAAATGCCTAACCTGTCGTGGCAGAAGTAATTATCCCTATGGTAACTTTTTAAAAATATATATTATCTAGGTTTTTTGTTTCTACTGGTGGCGCACATCTGCACATTGCTTCGATAATTTGGTGCACATAACAAAATTCATCCCACACATGGATGGAAAAAATTAGAGGGAACATTGTTGGTAATCAAGTAATCTGATGTTCTTATGTTCCTAGAATTTTGTTTTAACATTGAAAAACATTTTCCTTAGCCTTGTTTTCGCAAATAGTGGAATTACTTTGAAAGAAACTTAAAAAAAAAAAAAAATCACCCTGAGGCAGAAACTCATAGAAAACTTCATCCCAAATGGTTAGTTTGGTAGTTCTAAGCTGCTGAAAGCCAGGTCTTAATGGGTCGTACCAGGCAACCTTATAATAGGCAGGTTTGGTAGCACAGCCTTTTCAATTTAACCTGCTTCTGACCCCATGCTTTTCAGCAGCTATTGGGGCTGAATCATACACGGAAGGCAGATATGGATGGGGAGGCAGACTAAGGCAGTGCCGGGTTTACAATGGTTCCAGTAGCTCCATGGAGCAGGGCCCATGCTCAGAAGGGGCTCCGGCCTGCTCTGCTTCCGCCGCACCCTAAGACCCTGCTGGCTCCCCCCACCCACCACTTGTTCCTCTCAACCTGCCCGCTGGCTGGCTGAGGGCTTCTTTCTGCTCCCTGGCCCCACCCCCTGCTCCTCTCAGACCCCTGGCCAGACCCCAGTGCACCTCCGGCTCTGGGCAGTCTCTGCTTCCCACCACCTGTGGGACCCCACCTGTTTCCTTGGAGCTGAACCACTGGGACTGGTGCAGAAGCCTGGCTAGTCTCAGCCAGGGGTGTGTGTGGGGGTGGGGAACAGTGTGGAGGGTTTGGCTGGGCCCCTCTTGGCAAGTGTATCTTGAGGGACCCTGGCCGGAGCGGGTCCTGGCCTGGCTGATCGCGCCACTCCCGAAGGGACGGAGCGATGACCAGCCCTGGCTGCGCAGCCGGCTCGTCCCAGCAGACAGTCACCTCCCAGCAGGGCTGGTGAGTGCGGCCGGAAGGCAGGGCTTGGGGGAGTGGGTCTGTGGGGTATATGGGGGGGTGCTGGGCTGTGAAGGGGCCGGGAGGATCTGTGTGTTTGTTGGGGTACTAGGAGTGGGGGTTCTGGGGGTGGGGGGAGTGCTGGGCAGTTGTGGTGTGCAGGGTGCTGTGGATTTGTGGGTGGGTCTGGGGAGTTACTGGGCATAGTGGGTCTGGGGGGCCTCTGGCCATAGGGAGTCGGGGGGGTTGTTGGGGGAGGGGGCTGTGTGGTGTGGCATGGGCCTCCCCCAAGGGGAAGGGGCATCCTAGCAGCACAGGGCTGGGCAGGCCACTGTGCGTCGGGCAACTGCCGGTTTGTAAATAGTGCCCTCTCATTGGGTGGAGCAGGGCTGCCCCTGCCATGTCATGCCCCATTGCCTCTGGCTGGCCCCTCGCGCCATAGGGTAACAGAACAGCAAGTGTGAAAAATCGGGGTGGGGGTAATAGGAGCCTATATAAGAAAAAGACCCAAAGATCAGGACTGTCCCCATAAAATCGGCACATCTGGTCACCCTACTGTGCCATGCTCCATTGCCTCCACGGGGGCCCACAAACATATTTGACACCAGGCCCACAAAAGGTTAATTTGACCCTGGACTAAGGGGGAATACAGGAAAAGGAGCCTAAACTGGTCATGGACCTAAGAGGGGGAAATAAACTTGTGGAGGACAGCAGGGAGAGAGAAACATTGTAGAATGCCAGGAAACTGTGCTCCTTTGCCCAAAATTTGTGGGGGAAGGGTGGGGTGTCAGATTTAGAGTGAATAGAGGGGACCAGAGGTGTGAAAGGGCAGTTGAGGTTGTGGGAGACTTAAAGGATTGGTGAGGGACGTGTGGAAAGGGATAAGAAAAACTCTCCTTTTGGGCAGTAAACTTTAAGAGCTCATTTTCTAGATTGTATGTGATGATAGCTTTCATTATGTGGATAAAAATCAAAGATTTAAAATCAAAATTGGATTTTTTTATTTAAAGTGGATTTTTTTGATAAAATGCTTTTTTTTTTAATTTTAGGAAAAAGCTTATCTAAAGATATCTCATCATGGAATAGGGATTATAAATTCTAATTCTATAGTATGAGACAATATATTCGTGTAACGTTTAAGAAAAGTTTTGTAAATGAGTTCCAATAGTTCACGGATTAGGGCCCCAATCTTATGGGGTTCCACAGGCTTCTGTATAGATTATTTAGGTTAATCTTCCTATCTACCCAGTGGGACTCAGTGCTCAGTCAAGAAGATACCATCAGAGATGCTTAGTTTTGCAGTTATCAAACTGTGGATTTGTTTCTCCAGAGGTAACATGCTTGTTAACAGCTAAAATGTTTTAAAATATATAAATAATATATAGAGGTGGGAAATAAGACCTCAACTCTATTGTCCCTCTGCAAATTTGTGTACACAGAGCCAATCCCTTATCTCTCTCTAGAAGTGCAAAGTTTCAAAAAGTTCAATGAATAGAAGATTGTTGGGGGTGGAATACATCTGGACAAGGAGAAGAAGTCTGGAGATAAATGTGAGAAGCAAGGGACATATACTTGTTCTTTTAAAAAAAATTATGTTTGCTGTTGAAGAAAAAAATCCAAAATACTTAACATTGTTGGTTTAGTTAAATAAAACAATTTAAATGTCTGTCAGGTGGTGATCTCTTCCTAATACAGCATGGAAAGAAAATCCTCCAAATACTAATGATGTTGAATTGGAGATAGTTCATGTCCCAATGACTTCATAAATATCTGCTTCCATTTCCTCTGGTAAATGAATGATTGTTTGGTTATTTCGTTTTCTGATATAGCTGTAAAACTAATCTGAAAAGTTTTCAAAATCACTCTTTAAAAACGTATAGTGTATACCTTCTAAAAATGAAACCTACATCTATCTCTAAGTTGTGAAGAATATCTATTAAGGTTATAACAACTAACAAGAATGTGCTTTTATGTAGAAAATCATGATTAAATCGAGTCTTCCTGACTAGTGATTTAAATCATGATTTAAATCAAATCCACCCTGATAAAAGTAGTGTCCATCTACTGCTTCCTTATCCGAAGTTACTTCATTTGCCTGTGCACATGCCACTCTTGGCTTGCTGACGCCCGCAGGAGAGAACCACTGATTTAGGCCTCATCTGTCTGAGCTTGGTTTCCCTTTTGAATGGACCTACCCAATTTTCAACTTGGTGCTTTTTTAAAAAGTAAGAAAGATAACTAGAAAATCCAAGGAGATTAACCATACATTTTCAACATTCACACCAATAAATGTTTCAGAGGAGTCTGCCAACACCAGAAAAAAGTTCATTTTTTCTTAAAAACCAAACAAATGTCAAGTCTCGAAATGAACAGGTGAAGGATCCAGACAGTTTTTTGTATTTTTTTCGTCCCACCTATCCTGAAATTTACTCTGTTAAAACTTGCATAAAGCCCTATACAAAGCTTAACAACTACTAGATAATTAAAGCCTGTTTAATTTTTCAGTTTCCAATATACAGTACTAAAGTATTGCTAACTTCAGGGGATCAAAAATCATGAGTTGCCTCCCCCCCCATGAGATATCTATCTAAGATTATACTGTGTTTTGTAGGTCTGTCTCTTGAATTTTGAACTCCCCCTTCCCATCCCCAGGGTGTATCCATGTGACCATTAATGTTACCCACTATCCCACATGTATTGGATGAGGTAATTTTTTTGGCTTCTGGTGCAGGAGCACTCACCTCCACATCTGCCCATCTCCTGCCCAGCAATTAATCCTGTCTCCCATCAGTTCTGCCCCACACAACCTCTCTCATTTAATCTGCCCCTCAGTTCAGTCCCCCAGCCGCAAACAACTCCCAACTGCTCTCAGTTCACCTCCCAGCACTCACCCCATCTGCTCAGCACCATCATCAATACAGCCCTCACCTTCTTCACTTCAGCCCCCCTGCAGCCCATAGTTCAGCTCTCACAGCGTCACCGCTGCTCCTCTTAGGGTTTTTCACCCTCCCCAGGCCTGTGGGGGATGGCCTCTCCCACTTCCCAGGCTGGTAGGGAAACCCTGGCTGCCTGGGGCTGACTGGGAGCCCTGCAAGGAGAGGCTCGTTGTCAGCCCCTGTCACCTGAGACAAGTTGACAGCGATTTCTAAATAAATGATTAAACCTGACTCATGATCTTGGGATAGAACTCTCAAATGTCAGGAATTTTTTTTTTTTTTGCCATGTCTTGTGGGGGGGAATCTTGACATTTGAGTGTCCGAGATCATGAGTCAGGTTTAATAATTTTATTTAATCATGAGAGATGCAATTTTCTAATTCACAAGACTTGGCATTTCTGGTACTGTAACACTAATTGCTACAAAAAAATTAAATGCTTGAATAGCTACTAAAGTCTATGTATTCATAGAAATATTCAACTTCACCAACACTTCACTTGCATTAAGTTAGGTGAACTAAAACTTCAAATATCTACTATATTGATTTTGAAATCTTTACTACACACTTGATAAATATTATATGCAAAAAGTTTTATTGCGACAGTGTTGTTTAGGTTGCATGACAAAGAACTCAGAAGTTAGGAAATGCCAGGTTTAAAGTTGTCTGTGCAACCTCAATTCAGGGCCCTTAAACGTCCATACTGTGGACTGTATGAGACAGGAGCTTTGTATGGGCAAAGTGGGAGTATGAACTTGTAATTTAAGTACAGTATCATAATACATATGCCTGAGGGGGCAAACTTAAAGCTGCATGGACACCTTAAATCTGAGATTACTTTCAAGTGCTTGATATACAAACTTACTAGGCCTTCTTGAAGGGGAAAAGGTACTATTCTATTGTATGCAACTGACATTTGGGCTTTGTTTTTAAAGATGAAGAATTTTGGTAAAGGGTAATACTGCTTGTGGGATTCCACTTAAACCTTAACTTTAACGACTAAAATTTTGTCTGAGAGCTATATCTATAAAATCATGTGATCATATACACAGAATATAATTTTCACCACTTTAAGAAATTTAATGTTTAATCCTCCATTTGACTTCAGTAGGCTTTCTGGCTGAGTAACAGGTGCTTGACTGGAGCCTTGAGGATGATCTGAATTGTTTATAGAAAAGGAGTACTTGTGGCACCTTGGAGACTAACCAATTTATTTGAGCATGAGCTTTCGTGAGCTACAAGTGAGCTGTAGCTCACGAAAGCTCATGCTCAAATAAATTGGTTAGTCTCTAAGGTGCCACAAGTCCTCCTGTTCTTTTTGCGAATACAGACTAACACGGCTGTTACTCTGAAACCTGAATTGTTTATGAAATCACTTTGTCACATCTCTATAGTTCAGATTGAACTGAGTTTTACACTTCAACATGGGTTGAATCCCTTGTACATATAAAGAATATAGCGTAACATCTACTCCATCCTCATACTCCAAAAAAAATTATAGCTCCTACCGTTTAAGGGCAGAGCTGATTTCGAGAACTTGCAAATCTGTTTGAATTTTTAACAGTGGGTCACATAAGTGATTATAAGATCTAGTGCGTAGCATGAGTGGGAGTGGAGCAAGTTTCAGGGTGGAGCTAGCTTGTGGTGGCCTCAAGGCTTGGGAGTGCAAACGAGTCCAGAGTGCTAGCTCTCAAAACTCTGGCCTCAGCATGGAATCCTGGGCACTTGGCATATGTTGTAATTAGCTTAAATTCTGACTGTCTCCAGAATTCACTGCTTTGTTGGGATCATCTGAATATTGTAAGTTGACAAGCTACAAGAGGCAGATTTCAACACTTTCTATCTACTGGTATAGAATGCTAAGAAATAATTATCTGATAAGAAATGTTGCCTTTCTAATTTAAAGGGTGGAAAAGTTTAATATTCATACCACACATATAAATCAGGAATCAGTCTCTTGTAGTTAAGGTTGCTACATTAATTTTCAACACAATTCATATTCCTCTAGTTAGATGAGAGACTCAGTCAGGAGAACAATACTCAGTTACAGTTGAAACTACAACACATTGTTTTATAAGCAATTACAAATCTAATCCAGCAGTTGAACCAAATTTTGTTGTTGAGATCTTTAGCTTCTTGTTCATACCTGTAAGTTCCTCTTTCAGTGTATATATAGTTATTTTTACAGCTGGCTGTTGTAGTGAGACCGTACTACTGAAATTTCAGAAAAAAATGTTTCTGTTGGCAGAACACACAAACTGAAGACAGACAAGAACAGAGAGGATCAGAGGCAAGAAAGCCAACCAGTTGCCTATGAGCACAGTGTGACCCTGTAAAGAGAGAGAGCGTGTGTACTTCTGGGTCTGGTGTTGGTTAGAGGCTTGGGACTATAACGGCTTGTCTACACTTACATTTCATAGTGCTCTAACTTGCTGGCTCGGGGGTGTGAAAAATCACCCTCCTGAGCGCAGCAAGTTTGAGCTCTTTAAAGCACTAGTGTAGATAGCCTCCGAGCGCTGGGCGCTAATCCCCTCGTGGAGGTGGATTACCGGGAGCTCTCTCCCAGCGCTCACGTACGACCATACTCGCACTTCAAAGTGCTGCCGTGGGAGCGTTCCCACAACAGCGCTTTGAAGTTTTCAGTGTAGCCATGCCCTGAGCTAAGCAACTGCTCCTTTTGTTCTTGGTTCCACCTGTGTTCAGAGAAGCAGGCCTTTGTACATTATTTGTAAATGAACAAGATTGCATCAAAGAAAATATTGGATTCCATCAATTTCTGCTTCCAACTGGAGTATGCCTAAGGGCCCTGAACTTTGAGTAACCACTCAGGTTGAAAAGGAACAACAGTAATGTTTTTCATGCATTTTAAAAAAAGCATGGGGGCCCAAAATGTTTCACTTCCTTTGATATTTGCTGTCATAGTCGTAACTCTGTCACATGGGTTTTATTGCCATAGGCTTGGATTCCTTTTTTATTGCTGTTTTAGTAGAAACCACATTTTGCTTAAGTTTGTACAGGAAATTATGGCAGGATTTTAGTGTGAACAGTTTCAAAAAAGAGAAGTATGAGATATGCAGACAAGGAGAAACTTTCTTTTTGAAGAAATCATCTGATCCATTAACGTAAAACACAATCTGCACGAGCATGCTCTTCTCTCAGCATGCTGTCTTCTTCCTATGAAACTGCAATAAAGAACTGAATGTGATCACTAGTGGTTTGGCAAATATACATGCTGCAGTATCAGAAAACAGCAGGGGCATAATGTTGTAAGGAAATGTTTGCCCACCCTGTCTTCAGACAGGGCAGAGGGTGTAGCAAATGCCAGGAAAAGATTGATTTTATTTATTTTTCAAGCTATATAGCTAACTTTTCCTGCCTCCTTGTAAGACCTTTAGTATTTTTCTAATCACCATATTAAGCAGGTCTTGGAACCATTGCTTCTCTTGTATTGTGTTTGGATTCTCTGGGTGAATTTCTGACCCAGTTGAAGTCCTTGTGAGTTTTACCCTTGACTTCAGTGGGGCCACAATTTCATCCTCTGTTAATTAGTAGTTGAATCTGAAGCCATGTAACTTCTGCATATAGCTAAATTTAGCTTTACTAAATTTATTCATGACTAGGTGTTCAGTTAGATGTGTCTTCTTAATACACTAATCGTACACTGATATGAAGGTATTTTTGTCTTTACATTTCTACAGTATCCCGTCCCCTGTAAGATTATCAGCAGCCTATAAAAGGAACATGGTATCCCTGTGTACCCCTTTGGGACCAGTGGGTGTACACCCTGCAATAATTTCCTCATTTGGGTCATTAAATGAGACATTTATATATCTAACAGCACCCCCTTCTGAGTGTCTCATTGACAGAAATATCAACTAAAACAGAAAAGATCTTCATCCAGATTTCTTAGTGGGGAGGCATACTCGGTCTGAACTTGTTCCACCTGAGTTTCCATTTCAACTCTAGCCCCTGTACTCTAAAGACACTCTCAGTTTTGACTGCTTTGCTGAAGCCAGCCAACTGCAGTTCTTCTCCAGACAGCATGCAGCTCCTTATAGGCTGAGTCTCCAGTCATGCAGGAATTTGGAAGGTCCCTCCCTAAGTTGCTTTCCAAAGATATTCTCTTACTTCTTTCTTTGGGAGCGCCTCTCTACGGGAACTGTCCTCCAGCTGAGCTGTGGTTGCCATTTATGAGGTCCAGATTCTCATTAGTCAATTAGGGGCCAGTCAGCTACCTAAGCAGTTGTAATTACTTCTGATGAAGTGGGTTTTAGCCCACAAAAGCTTATGCTTAAGCTTATGCCCCAATAAGTTTGTTCGTCTCTAAGGTGCCACAAGGACTCCTCATTGTTTTTGCTGATTCAAATTAATACAGCTACCATGCTGATACTTACAAGTGGTCAGAGATGGAATTTTTTTCCCCTAAAGAAGATGGATGGAGTGGGTGCTGCCTACTCTTAAAGGGGCCAGCCATCCTGTGATAGTTAAGGCTAAGTTTTTTGTCATGGATATTTTTAGTAAAAGTCACAGACAGGTCATGGACAGTAATGAAAAATTCACAGAAGCCTGTGACCTGTCCCTGACTTGTACTAAAAATACCCATGACAAAGTGCGAGCTGGGGCAGCTGGGAGCTACAGGGGGTCCCCCCGCCTCCAGGTTCCCCCTGCTGCAGCCTGCTGGCACTGGCTGAAGTCACACAGGTCTTTGAAAGTCAGATTCCGTGACCTCCTGACTAAATTGCAGTCTTAGTGATTGTCTATAATAAGATAAATATATGTCAGGGGTTCTCAACCTTTTTCTTTCTGAGGCCCACCATAACATGCTACAAAAACTCCAGAGCACAGCCAGGGAGTGGGGGCTCGGGCATAGGTGTAGTTTCATTTCTATTCTGGGTGGGCAAGGGCCAGCGGGGGTTGAGCCAGCTCCACCCCCTGACTCAGGTGGGGAGCAGGAAGGGCACAAGCAAAAATTATAACTCAAAGGTGGGGGGCTCAGCTCAGGGTGCAGGGAGAGGGGTAGCTAGGGGCTGTGTGCAGATGGGGGGGGATGGTGTAGGGAAGGGGTAGCTCTGAGCTATGTGCAGATGGGGGGGGTAGGTCAGGGTGCAGGGAGGGCTCCCCCTGCGATAGCAGCTCCCCGAGGGCTCTGCCAGCCATGGAGCCAGGTCCCCCCCACCCAGACAGCTCTTACTGGCTGCATGAGTAAAGAGGGCTGGGAGCTGAGGAGCAGCTTCAGCCCCCTGCACCAGCAGCAGCAGGATATGAGGGTATGACTGCTTGCTCCATGGCACCAGCTAGAGCAGCAGCTGTCCTGCACTGCTTGGCTCTGGCTGCCCGCCACTGACTTGGACAGGGGCAGGGAGAGAAGGAGGGGTGTGTGTGTGTGTGTGTGTAGCGGGTGGAGCTACCCCAGGAATGCCCTGCTCTTGCACTGTAGTTTGCGGGGGAGCAACACTCCTGTGTCTCCTAACTCTGCCCATGGGCTCAGGGCTTCTGCCCCATGGGGAGCACTGGGACTTGGGCCTCCAAAATTCAGCCCTGCTGCTCCCAGCTTCAGCCCCGCAGGGGGCGCTGGAGATCGGGGCTTCAACCCCTCAGCTCCTGGCTTCAGCCCTGCCAACTGATTCAGCACACTCTTTTGCAGTCTAGACCAGTGGTTTTCAACGGGATCCACAAACCATTTCCGCAAAAAAGTGTGCTGAATCAGTTGACGTCTGTGCCAACCTAGGCTTCTGGCATGAACAAAACAAAGTTAGCTACCGTGATTAATATGAGTTTTAACCATGTGTTGTGGAGGCAGTGTCTAAAACCATTCATGATGATGACTGATTATAAATAGGGCTTGATTCTTCTATAACTGTTTCTTCAACTTCAAAGTGTATGTGTGTTGTTTTTTTTAAGGCCATAACTTTTTTAATTGATATAAGGTTTTCTGAGTACCTTGGGTATGGATGTTAATGTGCATTTGTAAATAAACCAACTTGCCCTTTTCTTTAAAAGGAAACTTTAAAAATTCTGTTCATTTCATGACCATGCTGTGAGAACAAAGATTTTTTTACAAAGAATAGATTTTAAAAAATTGATCTTGGTTGATGGCTGATCTCCATTTTTTTTTTTTTTTGAATGTTTGACTGTAATAGAAGAAAGGGGCGGGGGGGGGGAGAATCTGAGTGACCAGTGTGTGTATCTTTTACATCTTCTGTTGGGAAATGGCAAATGTTGCAAGAGTTTCTTTCAACATATCAATCTACCTGTTCTTCACCAATGTAAGTTTGCAATTTTTGTATGAATATTAAACCATAACAAATTCTCTTTTCTAGGCAAAAAGGAACTATTGAAGTGCTGAGGTTATAATAATTGGACCCTTTGTCTAGCCACTGATATTCATATTGTATGCTGAATTTTTCTTAAATATTCAACATCATGTGGGGGGAGGAGGGAGTTTAAAACAAATTCTTTAAAGCACTGATTTCTGACCATCCAAGTATATAACAAATACCCTTGTCTACTGCACTTCTCCCTTCCCTCCCCCACACCCCCATGGTCCACTATTTTAAGTAATTTTCTTCTCTTGTTGATAAATGTAGGCCATACCGGCAGAGAAGCATATGTGGTCTTGAGAGCTCCAACAATAAGGAGCATGTACCTGTACATCTTTCTCCCACATATATACTGTTGCTGCCTTCTCCCTGGGTGTGATGAAATTCTGTCATTTATGTTCCCCCCCAGTCCCTTCAAAGGGATCCTGGGCATGGGAGAAGGAATGAAGATTCCTTACCCACTGTCAGCTTTTGGTACTTAGACTTCAAGAAATGAAGAACTTTCCCTCCTCTCTGTGTTCCCTGCTGCATGGATATTTTTGGAGGGGAATGGAGAGTGGAAATAGTGGGCCTCATACTTAGATATTCTTTTTTTGACTTTTAGAGACAGGGCAGCTTCATTCTGAGACCAATTGTCCATACATAAATGTCCTGATTTGCAGTCAGCTGCAGAGCTGTATGTTGGTTCTAGGTCTTCAGCCTTACGAACTCTGTCTTGGGTTGGGACAACTTCTCTGTAACCTGAATTTTATCCTGTTCCCCCTCATACATTTTTTCTGATTCTAATTTTTTTCTAATTCTGATTTGTTAAAATATGTGAATGGATTCCTGTTTACACATCTACCTACTGTCAGAATTGGGGAAGGGGTATGGTATTTTCTTTATTTTTCCTTTGTTGATCTGTCCCTGACAAATGTTGTGTGGGCTTAAACTATACTTTGGGGAGCTCTTCATTCCTGCTTAACAAGGAACTGAAAAATATATGTTCTAGAGGGCACTGTGTCATTAGCTGTTGGCCTCAGAATAAGGGTTGCTTGCCTGTGCCTCCAAAGGACCAAGCTTTGAGAGCTAGAGAAGTTTTGGCTTGACTTGTACTACCCAAATTTAGGAGTTCATTTTTTTTTAAAAAAAGCAGAATTACAGTTAAGTAGTTATTCTTTTCAGGCACTTTATAGTGTTAATCTTATATAGTGTTATAGCACCTTTCCTGTATATCATACTATTTTTTAAAAGGACCTTTGTTTCCTGCGTATTGTGGCTTCTCTCCATCTCTGTAGGTGATTGATGGTTGGACCTTTTTTGGAATTTAGGCCATACACAGTGACTAGGATTATATGATGGACATCAACTATGGTATTGGCATTTAGATTTGAACAGCAGTTCAGCGACCCTTGATGTAATATAGTTGACAGTTTTGGCTGTGTTTATCTGTAAACTGCTGTTCAGCATTATATGCCCTGAATTTTTATTTATGTATTAGAACATCCTGATACTGTAGTTTGTTGCCCAAAGGCTTGAGTCCTTTTATTGATTTCAAATCTTTTGGTTTGCAAAGACCAATTTCTGTTTGCAATAAAAAGCTCCTCCCCTGTATGGAAGTCAAAGTGCCTTTTCTATGCTCATGTGGTCTCATGCCCCCTCATCTCTGTTCCTTGTAATCTTTAGATCTGGATGTGACTAGATGCATCAGAGTAAGACGAACTCTGCAGTTCAACATAGACTTGAGTACACCAGCATCGTCGCTGATACTCCCTGCACTGTGAAACTTAATTCACCTGCCATGTGTCCTGCTACTGAACCAACCTCTACAAACTCCATCCCTGATACATTGGCAGACTTTGTAGGAAAGAGAGGCCCTTCTGCAGAGGAGAAACTATGCTAAGTCCTTCCCCTACTTCATCATGAATGTAATATTTCCAAATGGGGAAAAATAAAGCACCACTAACAATCAGGGCAGTTGGCTTCGTGCAGTGGATTTAAACTTGTGTACTGGTGACCCCTTTCACATAGCAAGCCTCTGAGTGCGACCCCCCCCTTATAAATTAAAACCACTTTTTTATATATTTAAAACCATTTATAAATGCTGGAGGCAAAGTGGGGTTTGGGGTAGAGGCTGATAGCTCACAACCCCCATGTAATAACCTTGTGACCCCCCCCGAGGGGTCCTGGCCCCCCAGTTTGAGAACCCCTGGCTTAGTGGCTCCAGTTTTTTACATCATCTTTACAGCCAGCTCTGGGACCTAGCTCTTGTAGTTCAGTGGATGTTTGTCACTCAGCAAATTGTAGACTAAGTAGAAAATAAGTATTTTTAAAAATGATTGGTATAAAGTTCTTTCCTTTCCCATTCCATGTTATGATCTACTGCGCATCTCTATCTCACCACTGCATTTTTCTCTCTGCTGTAGACATCTGGCTCTCTTTTCCTTGTGGCACAATCTGTTTACATTTTGATATCCTGTCTTCCCCCTAGTTGCCAGACTTCTAAACCTGCTCTTTTTCATTTGATCTGAAATGCTGGATCAGTGCTTCTGCTCATCAGAATACCTTCTCTCTTGAGCTGGTCTTAACCAAACAGTGTCTTTGAAGAAAATGGAAGAAGTTTCAGGAATGATGTGGGCTTTTAGAAATGACTACTTCAGAAATACTAATAAATTGATTTCCCTCCCTCCCCCCCAACACTTCAGAGGCGAAGTGGTATAATCTCCGTTCTATAGCTGGCAAGCAGAGGCACAGAGAACAAAATCAAGTGTCCATGAACTTGGGGTGCCAACATTTTTGAATACTTAGCAATCTTAATTCAGATGTTTTCTAACTTTTCAGTGCTTGATATTGAAATCGTAATGTTCATTTTAATGTGATTTTGTGTGTAATTTCCTATGCTGTTAAAAGAAATGAGGCGGAGAAAAACAAATTTCAGCATGTGGCATCATATTGATACCCACATGGTTCATCAGCAGGGATGGAATCTTTCGAACCACAATGTAGACTTCTTCCACTTACTGTATTATTTCTGTCAGTTACTCACATTAACTCCTCACTTAATGTTGGAGTTGTGTTCCTGAAAAATGCGACTTTATGCGAAACGATGTTAAGCGAGTCCAATTTCCCCATAAGAATTAATGTAAATGGGGTGGGGGGGTTAGGTTTTAGGACACTTTTTTTGCCAGACAAACATTATATACATATACAGTATAAGTTTTAAACCATTTGAAACAAACAGTTTAATTCATTGCTGTGTACAATATTATTGTGAAGCTTGGTTGAGGTGGTAGAGTCAGAGGGTGAAAATATTTCCCGGGGAATACCTTGCTGCTAAATGATGAACTAATACTCGGCTGAGCCCTCAGGGTTAATACACTGTTGTTGATGTAGCCTCACGCTCTACAAGGCAGCATAGGCTGAGGCAAGATGGAGGAAACACAATAGATGCAGGGCATCTTCCCTGCAAAAACTGAATGTGTTAAGGAGCTCATGCTATCCAGCTGAAGCGCACCACTCCCTCCTCCTGACAGTACATGCAGGGCTGCGCAGGTGCTGACTTTTCAAAGTGTGTGTGTGGGGGGGGGAGGGGAGTGCATGAGTCAGAGATACATGCATTGCCCCTTTAAGTATGCTGACCCCACTTCAAGTACGTTGCCCTTTTAAGCAGATCAGCCAGTTCAGACCAGAAGCAACAGCTTCCAGCAAGCTCCCTCCTTTCTGTCTCTGAGCCCTGTCCCCCTCCTCCGCTTTCTGGAGAGGTAGTATGGAGCAGGGGAACATCCTGATTATCAGCACCCCTCTCCCTTCCTCCGCTCCCCCAACAAGCAGGAAGCTCCTGGAAGCCCTTCCAAGGCAGAGGGCAGGGCAGGAGCAGCATGGCCATCTGAACTACTGCTGAGCCACATACATTACAGGGAATTTAGGGGAGCTGATTTGGGGGTGGGGGGCTGCCGGCTCCCCCTGATTCTAATCCCCACAAGGAGGGGCTGCTCTTCCACAGAATCCTGCAAGCTGTGGACAAAGCAGGCAGCTGCCAAACAACTTATAGGAGAGCATTGTGCAACTTTAAACAAGCTTGTTCCCTAATAGATCAGCGACATAACGAGACATCATTAAATGAGGAGTTATTGTAGGGTTCTCTTTGTGGGCCAGCATTAGAGGAGGATGAGAGACACTTTGCCAGTGAGTTTCATAGATGTTCGCGACTGCAGAGGAATTGAGGCTCTAGAATTTTATTGCATTCTAGGTACTGATGGGGGGTGAACTCTAGTGGTCAGATCCTTCTGCCTCTCTTCTCCCACAAAGTCTGACCCCTTCTAGCCTGTCCCAGTCCTGTTCACTATGCATGCTTTTGCTGAAAATTGTAAACTTGATGACACTCATGTTTTGTCTCACTGGTTTTGTTGCATTTTGTCTGAAGGTAGTCCTTGCTTTGAAGAGTTGATAAACTGTCAGATTTATCAGTTTGTGGCGTACCTAGCATAATATTGAGGTGCCAAGAGTAAGAAGTAAAATTACTTGAAAGGACTGTTGGGGATACAGTTGCTTGTCTAATCTCCCTGAATGTTCAGATTGATGTGGGATGTGCGTATGACCCAAAAATCCCTCTTTCCCAGTTTCAGGCTTTGCAGCTCAGTTTTTAGAGCAGGGATGGGAAACTACAGCCTGGGGGCTGCATCCGGCCCTTCAGATGTTTTAATCCTGCCTTCGAGCTCCTGCCAGGGCGTGGGATCCAGGGCTCTGGCGCTCCAGCTCTGCATGGCTCCCAGAAGCAGCGGCATGTCCCCCCTCTGGCTCCTACGCACAGGGACAGCCAAGGGGCTCTGCACACTGCCTCTGCCCCAAGCACCACCTCCGCAGCTCCTATTGGCCATGAACGGGGGCAGTGCCTGCGGATGGGGCCGCGCGCAGAGTTGCCTGGCCAAGCCTCTGCCTAGGAGCTGGAATGGGGGACATGCCACTGCTTCTGGGAGCTCCTTGAGGTAAGCGCTGCCCGGGGCCTGCACTCCTAACCCCCCCCCATCCTCCGAACCCCTCATCCCCAGCCCTACCCCAGAGCCTGCACCCCCAGCCGGAGCCCTCCCTCCTCCTCTTCCCCTCTCACCTCAGCCCCCAATTTCATGAACATTTATGCCCTGCTATACAATTTCTGTACCCAGATCTGGCCCTTGGGCCAAAAAGTTTGTCCACCCCAGTTTTGGAGAATATATCAGGGTGGCCAAACTTACTGACCTTCTGAGCCACATTCGGCAATCTTCAGAAATTCGAGAGCCAGGGCACAACACCCGGAGTGGCGTTTCAGTCCTGCAGCGGGGTGGTGGGGCTAGGGGTTTCTGCCCTGCAAGGAGGGGGGGGGGGGGCTCTCAGGGCTTCAGCCTTGCAGAACACGCCTGCTGGGGCTCAGGGCTTCAGCCCCACTCCTGTTGAGGCCTTGAGTCTCTGCACGTGTGCTGTGCAGAAGCCCCAAGCTCTTTTCGTGCTCCTCCCCCCCCCCCCCCGACTGGTAGGTGAAGAATGGCGGGGGGGGGGCTCCAAGAGCCACACTTTAATAGTAAAATAGCCACATGTGGCTTACATACTAGTCTCACATTCTGCAGTGTAGTTTTGGTAAGATACAAATTCAAATTAGAGCATCATTAAGTATGGTAACCTAGAGCTTTGTAATTTTGCTGTATCGTGCTCAAATGTTTTGTTTAAACTGATTTTTAGTATCAAGCAAGCCTTAATTCCATAGTAGCAAACTTGAAACGTTGAAGTTTATGGTTTTTTGTTAGTATATGTACTGTCAGAACAGGAAGCCCCTGTTGAGGGGAACAGATTCTAATACACTTATTTAGTCATGCATAGGACTCCGTGTCTGTCACAGAGGTCCGGAAGTCACAGATTCTGAGACTTCCTGCGACCTCTGACTTCTGCAGTGGCCAGTGTGGCTGACTCCAGGGCCGCCCAAGCAACTGGCCCCAAAGCCGCCTACTCAGGCAGCCCTGGGGCCAGCCACACTGGCCGCCACTAGAGCGGGTCTGCAGCCGGCCGCTTGGGTGGTCTCACAGCCAGATGCACTGGTCACTGCTCTGGCGGCCCTGGTCAGCTGGCCCCGGGGACTGCCTTAGCAGCTGCCAATGTAGCTGGCCCCGGGGCTCCCCCATCCTGGCAGCAGCTAGAGCTGCCGTGGGCCCCCCCATCCTGGAAGTGGTGCTCTTCCCCCCCCCCCCCCCCCCCCCCCCCAACATCGGGCCTCCGGCTCTCCCCGTAGCGTGCACACGCACGATTCAATCATGAGTATTTTTAGTAAAAGCCGTGGACCAGTCATGGGCAAAACACAACTTTTACTAAAAATACTCATGATTGAATCGTAGCCTTAGTCATGCATTATTGAGGTTAGAGTCACTACTGGTAAATTCACTGCTTTTGTATGCTGTCTTATTGAAGTAGGCAAAATAACACTGGTAGTGGCTTAGTTTCCAAAGGGTGCAGTAGTCACCATTAAGAAATCAGTGTAGTTTATAACTGTAGGTGACTGTCTTAATTATCGTAGTTGTTACAGGGGAAATAACCATTTTCTCTTGGTGCAGACTTATGTCTCTCTTCTTCCCTCCACCCCACCCCATAACCATATGCTTTTGCTCGATTGTTTATATTCTTGGTGCTTGCCGTGATCTTGGTCTTGTCCCACCTCTCATCTGTTCTTATATTCCTGCTTCCAGCAGTGGCACCGTTATAGAGGTTGGAAAGCTTTGGGAGGAAGTAGGGTGGGGAGGTTGCATACAGCTGTGTTCTGTGTCACCTGAAACATCAGCTAAAGAGTAGGAGTTGATACTTCTCTCTGTGGTCTAGCCCTGTAGGGTCTGGCCAATAGCAGAAAGAATGAAATTGCACTAAGGGGAAGCTCAGAGGGGATTACAGCCTGGAGGAGGATGCTAAATTCATTCCCCTCTATTTTCATATACTGTATATTGGGAGAGGGTGGCACCAGGATGAATCAGGTGTGGGTTTTTTTGTTGGGGGGGGGGTGTCAAGGGATGGGGACAGACGCCTCGACCCCCAATAATTGTGTTCATATACACCTCTCTGAGCAGGAGCAACAGCAGCAGCTAGTAATTGGAGGCTTTCCTTAGCAGAAGAATAGCAACAGATGGAAAGTTCCAGTGGTAACAAGCAGGAGGGAAAGCCTTGTAGGCCACTCTCGGGCTTCTTGCTGATTGAGCTTCCCTAGCCCAGAGGAGGGGGATGGGAGAAGTTGGTGTAGAACTGAAGGAAGCAACTGCTGACTATATTTACAGGGCTTACATGCCACAGCTTTTATTTCTGCCCTGTTTTAATGAACAGCTTTTATTGACCCTTGGAGTTGGAAAACTTCAATCTGAAAATATTAAAGATTGAGGAAGGATTTCTGGAATAAAAGTGCTCAGGAAATCTCAATTACAGGTATTGCGCTATATAGATATATATAGAGCCTCCTATAATTGAATGGTTTCTGGCTGTTTGTAATCTGTACATAAAGGTATGACTCATGAACATTTTCTATTACTGTAGTATTCTAATTTTAAACATGGTAAATGTTGCTAAGCATGCTATTCTAATACTTTAAAATACATTTATTAATGGAAAGCTGGACTACAATAAGGTGAAATCTCTGTATACTGGTGAAGAAAGCAAATTTATTGGGAAAAAATACAGGAAGTTACATGTATGAATTAAGTAATGAACTGACTGTTTTTAAAACTTTCAATGTTTTACGGAAAATATATTCGAAAATAAAGATTGAAGTACAAAGATTATCAGTATTTCAGGGTGTAAATATATAACCTGTTTTCAAGTGTACGAATTCAACATGTATCATTAAAATCACGGCTATGCAATGTCTTTTCTATTAAAATATTGCCTCATGTAACTATCACTTTATAACTGGTATCTAAAAAATCTGAAATGGATTAAGGCTGTAAAATTTGTTTGTGGTATCTAGTGGGAAAGCTGGACAGCATTCAGTACCCTGGGAATTGCCTAGAATAATGAGTAACTATCAGGCAAATAAGTGAAACTTGATATACTACATACTACACTTTTGACTTTTTTCTTCTCTTCCTTTTTCAGATCTTGAACCAGATGATTGTGCATCCATATACATCTTTAATGTAGACCAACCATCATCCTCTGTAAATCAGCCAATTTGTATCCCTCATCATGGATTGCAGTCACACTCCTCTCCTCTGTCTCCACCAACCAGACTGCAGGGTCATAAAAACTACGAAGGAACTTGCGAGGTACCAGAATCCAAATACAGTCCAATAGGTGGACCCAAACCCTTTGAGTGCCCTAGTATTCAAATTACATCTATCTCTCCTAACTGTCATCAAGGGATTGAAGCTAGTGAGAATGAATTGCGCACGAATGGCCCAGAAAATGAATATATGGAAAGGCCTTCAAGGGACCACCTGTATCTTCCTCTTGAGCCATCATACAGGGAATCATCCCTTAGCCCAAGCCCTGCCAGCAGCATTTCCTCCAGGAGCTGGTTCTCAGATGCTTCCTCTTGCGAGTCCATCTCTCATGTTTATGATGATGTAGACTCAGAGCTGAATGAAGCTGCTGCTCGATTTACCCTTGGATCTCCTTTGGCATCTCCTGGTGGTTCTCCACGGAGTCCAGGGGATGAACCTTGGCAGCAGCCTTATGGATTTGGGCATGCCCTGTCTCCTAGACAGTCTCCTTGTCATTCTCCTAGAACTAGTATTACAGATGAAAATTGGCTAAACCCAAGACCAACATCAAGGCCCTCATCGAGACCTACATCCCCCTGTGGGAAGCGACGACACTCCAGTGCAGAAGTTTGTTATCCCGGCTCTCTCTCTCCTCACCATTCTCCAACTCCATCACCTGGCCACTCTCCCAGGGGAAGCATAACAGAAGACACATGGTTAAACACTTCTCTCCATAGTGTACAAGGTCTTAATCCTGGCCTTTCACCATTTCAGTGTTGTACAGAGACTGACATCCCTCTTAAAACAAGAAAGACCTCTGAGGATCAAACTGCTACTTTATCAGGAAAAATAGATTTCTGTTCTGAAGAACAAAGTAATTTATCACGATCCCTTGAAACTGCAGTAGATGATTGCTCTGGATCTCAACATGTGTTGAAAAAGGATTTGCCTGGTGACCAATTTCTTTCTGTTCCTTCGCACTTTACTTGGAACAAACCAAAGCCTGGCCATACTCCTATATTTCGGTAAGTGGTATAAAAACTTAGGAGTTTTTCAAACTTTCCTGAATGTGTTACATATGTTTAATGTATTTATCTCGATGCATTATGAGCCTTTTCAAAGAGAATTATATTAGCAATATGAATATTATAATTAGAAAAATAAATGGAACCACCAGATCTGCTTCTTTGTTAAAATATTCCAGCCACATTATAATGCAGCAATTATTTCAGCTCATATACTTTGTTGAATGTGAGCAGACTGTTGTCCTTGCACAGAACCCCATTGAATCAAATGGAGTTTCACAAGGACAAAGCAGTTCACAACATACAACTTCCTGTGAGATTTGGGCCTTAAATTATAAATTCTTCAAGGAAGAAATGTTCTATTCATAGTCCCAATGCGTAGTGCACTTGGGTGCAATAAATTAGTAGTAACCTAGTAGAGCAATAAAATACTAACTGTGGCTAAGCAAGAGAGAGAGGCATATAAAGTGTGAGTAGTTGTAGCCTTGTTGGTTCCAGCATATTGGAGACACAATGAGATAATACGAGATAATGGGTGAGATAATATCTTTGGACCATCTTCTGTTGGTGAGAGAGACAAGCTTTTGAATCACACAGAGCTCTTCTTCACACCAGAAGTTGGTCCAATCAAAGATACACTTCACCCACATTGTACCTCTAATAGACCTATAAAGGTTTACCGTTTATTTGTATAGAGCTGGGGTTTTTTAAATTGGGTTTTCACTTTTTATTCATTTCTGTTTTGCTGGAATCCTATAGAGAAAGTGTATCTGGTTATTTTCCACAATGCTACTTTGAAATCTGTGCAAACTGAAGTAACTGGTGGTTGCTGTTGTTTGCAGTCTGTTTAGCTACAGAAGTATATTGGTATCTCCTCAGTGCATCAGCACAGTTGCCATGTAGGGTCTCTTTTCCCCTTCTGCCCTTTTGTTTTTCTGCCGTTTTTGTTTTTCTGTGTATTTCTTGGTGTTCTATTTATAATATCCCCTCCTCTTCCTCTTCTTCACTCCCTACTCACTAGAAGGCTACATATTGCTCAGGGTGGAGAGGTGGTATCCGTTCGTGGCTTTGTGGGGCCACGAGATCTTATGATCTTGTGGCTGAGAAGAAATGCTTGGATAAGTGGGCTCCTGGCTGAACATGCATAGATATTTATGCAAGTCACTTGAGGCATCTTTCACAGAGCTGCTCACCACTTTAACTGCAGCTGTTGGTGAATATTTTGAAGTGGAGTGGGCACAGGTGAATCTAGAGTTGGGCAGCATTCTCTGGTCCTACTCAGCGGGCTAGTCTGATGCCCCTCCAAGAGGGTCAGCCCTCTCAAGGTATATAGGTACCTCTTTCCTGTGATCACATGTAAAATGGTCAGGGAGAGGGGCTAACACAAACATCCATAGATGTACAGCCATCAAGATCACCTCATCTCACAATCACAGCTCTTCCAAGCTGCTCCGGTTAATCTCTCCACCATTCAATATATGTTCACCTGACACAATGACAGAAGCAGCAGTGCATGCAGATAATTCCCAGTGGCTATGGCCGCCTCTAGGAGGGCAGAGTTAAGGGTTGTGTGGGTGTGTACCTTAACTGTGTATTTCCCGGTTTTCGGACATTCCTTTTACTGCATTCAACATTCTGAAAGGACATGATACAACTGGGTAACCTTAACTCTTCATTAACAAAGGTTTTTGTCAGTAAACATATGGCCACGGTTATAAATGAAAAGCTGGTTATACTTCTTATTTCATATTCACCCACAATGGGTCTCCAGTTGTCTGGTGCTTTGAGGCAGAATCAGACTTGTCCGTTAGAAGGGCTTAGCCCTCTGTCACGAACAGCAAAACTAGCCAGTTTATTCTGTTTCCACAGCTGCATAGAAAGATTCCAGACCACCTCTGCAGAGCACTTATTTTCAGAATTTGTATGTTCATTATTATAGTCTTTCTAAAGCTGGATACTCTTCAACTGGACACACAAACTTGAGAATTTATATGGCTTTAATTGAATTTCATTCTGAGTTAAAATGAGGCAAAATAAATAAAGGAAGCAAGAAGTGTAAAGTGCTCCTCATAAGTATCTCCAGATTTGCATTGAATGGGATTTACCTTTTTCTGCTCCCAATGAGAGAGTTTTCACTTTTCAGACAGCATGTTGTATGAACTAGCACTTCCATGGGTGAACCAACTTTTCTGTCTGAAGCAGCACTCTCCTTAGGATTTTCCTCAAAAGTGACCAGACATTTAAAAGTGGTTAATGCTTCTAGTGGGAACACAATCTAGGTTTGTAGCAGGAATACCTTTTAATTCTGTCCTGAATTTCTCATTCTGCTTTTGAAATCAGTCTTGCATCCACTCTGAACTTCTGGGATCTTCCACCCTGAGCCTTTTAAGCAGACCAACCTGCCTGTGAAAAAGAAGGCTATGGAATAGTTACTTTTAATCTCGAGAGACTACAGTCTCTCAATAGACTTTTTTTTCTTAAAAAGACCAGTTGGAAAGAGGAAGGGGGTCATGTGGAGAACAAAAGTATTTGATCACGTGATTTAAGACTGTACTGTAGTTTGCCAAGTGAAGCAAGGTCTAACACTGAACTCTGTAGCATCTGTTTCTGTCTGTAATGTGATAACTTTGGAACGGTGGAAAGCTGCATCCAATCAATTCCAAAAAATCAGGGAATGTCCTAGGAGGCATCATTAGGCACAGCTCACAAAGGAATTGGTAGGGTGGGGGTACATGTGTAAAGTGGTGGTGGTTTGGGAAGCAGGGACCTGTTTGGGTGTGGACTTGAGGAGGGGCAAGCAGAACCATGGATGGAATGGTGGACATGCATAGCCCTTGCCACAAGGGGAAAAGGGGCTGTGGGTGAAAAGAGAGTGCTCAGAGCCTCTGCAGTGAGGGGGAGAATAGAGGACAGTGGTTCAGGGGGAAGGGGTAGAAGTTGTAAGAGGTCCCTGAACTGGAGGGGTATGAGAACGTAGCACATAGGAAGCTTGTGAGGGTGGCTGGGGGAATAAGTAATGCAAGGTGCCCCTGGCGTGTACAATGAGATCTGCCTCCAAAAGCTACAAAATATGTGACCCTGTGTGTGTGCGCGCGCATGCGTGCACACGGGGGTGTGGAGTGAAGTAATTTTGAAAAATAAATATTTTAATTCCTCTGAGAAGTTTACCATGCAACCTTAAGGTTATTCTAACGTAGCTAATTCAATACAAAAAACCTAAGATGTAAAAAAGAAAAGTAAATCTATTACATAGAATTATTGACTTCGCAAAGAAACCTTTAGAAGTACATAAGAATGGCCATACTGGGTCAGCCCAATGGTCCATCTAGCCCAGTATCCACCAGAAACAGTTGAGCCTTTTTTTAAAATATGAAGAGTGTCGGGGAGAGGGACACACAATAGATTTATCATTTATGCAGTTTTTTTCTGAATGGCTCTATTGCAGGAGTGGGCAAAACTACAGCCGATGGTCTGCTTTAATCCCCGGTGGTCCGGCCGGGGTGCTGGGTCGGGGGCCGCACCACGTGGCTCGGCCCCGCTTCAGCTGGGACACAGGGTCGGGGGCCGTACCATGCGGCTTCCGGAAGCCGCAGCATGGCCCCACTCTGGCTCCTGTGTGCTCCAAAGGGAGCTGCAGGTGCGGTGCCTGCAGATGGGGCAGTGTTCAGAGCCGCCTGGCCGCATCCCTGAACCTCTCCCAGCCCTGATCACTCTCCAGACCCCTCAATTCCAGTCCAAAGCACCCTCCTGCACCCCAACCCCAATTTTGTGAGCATTCTTGGCCCACCATACAATTTCTATTTCCTGATGTGGCGCGAGGGCCACAAAGTTTGCCCACCCCTGCTCTAGTGCCTCAGTGGTTTGACACAGAAACTTGAAATCTGAAAGAGGAAGTGTCCTTACTGCAGATTTATCTTCCTGTGGTCTGGTGAAAATCTGTTTTATTTGGCCAAGTTAGAAAACATTCGCATACATATGCAGTTCCTTGTTTTAAGGTTTTGGCACTGTGCTTAAATAGATATGCAAACTACACCAAATGAAGACTTCCATCTATGATTTCATTTTTCAATTGGCTGTACATATATGTATGAAGAATAAAGTTGACTGGCGTTTTGCTTTTAAATGCATAGATGTGTCTGAAATAGGATTTATGAGGGTGGGTATGTATAAAGAATGCATGTGAAATAAAACTGAAGTTAGATGTAGCTAATAATATCAAATTAGGCACATGTAATTAATGAAGCAGAGGTTCACAGGAGTCCTTGCCCATTGAGTGTCCTTACTGTTCTGTGAATTCTACTAGTGTCTTCTTACATGAGGCCTGCAATTGCTGTAGTTAAGGACATAAATTAGTTGAATTTTTGAAGTTTTTTCCTAAATACTATTGGAGTTCCCTCATTCTACAATCTTTTAGGATATCCTTAAAATGTAAGGATTTTTAAGATCTGGTCTACAGTGAGACCATATGTCAGTTTAGCTACGTCTCTTGGGCTGTGAAAAATCCACACCCCTGAGAGACGTAGGTATGCTGTCCTAACCCCCAGTGTAGACAGAAGTAGGTCAACAGAAGAATTCTTCTGTCGACCTAACTACTGCCTCTTGGGAACCCCTCCTGTTGGTGTAGGCAGTGTCTGCAGTGCAGCTGCACTTCTGTAACCGTTTAAGTGTAGACATATGCCAATAGAAAGTATTCTTGCATTACATGAGCTTTGAGTATTTATTTGTAGTATAGTAGGATGATAAAAAGCAGTTTTAACTTAAATCAGATTAAATGTGTTTATGCTAGCTCACATTAGAATTTGCTAGGTCAGTCGCCCCCTTCCCAAAATAGTAGTGAAAGCTGCTTAAAAAATTGACCCTTTTTATGACCGAGATCCACCTGTTTGGAGTTGATGGGTAATCCTAGTATGAAACGTAGCTTATACAAGCCATTACACGACTCTTTTTGCTTTGTCTGTCACATAACGGTCCTTTTTGAAATAGATATATTTCAATTTTCTCTCTGCTTTTAGTAATAGTAATCAAAACCAATGGCAGCTCTCTACAGATTTTTTTTCCCTGATGCTGTGTTGGTAGGAAAAGGAAAGGTAAAATGTTTGGTAGATCAATATTGAAGTTCTGTTGGGCAGACCTGATGATGACACTTCTGCCCTCCACGCTCCTTCGGTAAGTAACCCCTAAACCTTCCTGCCAGCATCACCACAAAAACTTCATCAGCAGACAATGCAGAACACAGTGACAATGGAGGGCATGGTGATGAAGCATATGATTTAAGATGGCATATGAGGGTAAGCTGCATTATATACATAATCAATGACCAGTTGCTACATCTGTGGGCAGATGAGGCTTTTCACTCAGGTTGACTACTCCTCCTGGAGAAGGACAACTCCAGAACCAAATCCTGCACCAGTATCCGCTCCCATGCTTATAACATCTATTACACCATCAGGACAACAGCTGATTGTGCAAGAAAGCAGAAATGGCTCTGCACAAACATCTCTCTTAAATCCATTCATAGTGCAGGTTGTTCAGACAACTCATTTAACTCAGTTAATTTACCAGAGTCCTGTGGCGATGGGGACAGGCAGAGGATGCTGCTGACACTCCTTAGTCACTCTGCAGACAGGTGGCCTGAGAGTGGTGATTGTTTTCCACAGATCAAGGCAGATCTGGAGCTCATATCCTCCTGAGGTGACAGAGCAGGTCTTTTTATGCACAGCATTGCTTTCCCCAATCCAGGAAAAGGGACTGAAAATAAACCTGAACACAACCTGCCCCTTCCATATCTGTCAGGCTACTGCTCCTGATTGGTCATCCAACACAGCGGTCACAATAAAACAAAAATTCAGATGGACATTTGGGTAATGGAATGACCAAATATAGGAATGTAGAACAGCTCTTATTGCCAAAACACTGAAGATTTGTAACAGACATTGCTGCCCTCAGTGAAACCAGACTCACTGATGAATCACGCCTTTGAGGAGGTGGGATCAAGATACACCTACTATTGGATTGGCAAGGCCAAGGAGAAGCCAAGGCAGTTGGGGGTAAGGGTAGCCATCCTACCTGACATTGCCAGAAGCTTGACTTGGTCCCCAAGGGAGTCAATGACCAATTTATGGTGCTCCATGTAAACTTGTCCAGAGACCAGTATGCCACCATTATCAGTGCCTACACACTGACACTAACTCGTAATAAGAGGAGGTTGACAGGCGTTTTATGAAGATCTCAGCAGGGTTGTAAGAGGGGGGCCGCACCAAGGTCTCCATAATGTGTGTGGCCCCAAATCCGATGATATAGCCTTTGTACCTGCAGCAGTTGGTGACCAGAAGGTGATATTCTTTCTCACAGACAGAGCACTTTGTAGTCTCCTCCTGAACTGTCAGTCACTATGTCTGAGGGAGCTATTGACTTATTCCTGCAGCATCTTGTCATGAAAGAGCTGTTCGTGGACCCCTCTTTAGACAGTGTTACTGAGGCCATCAAGCAGCTGTTCATGAGCAAGTCTCCAGGCCCCGATGGCATTGCACCTAGTATACAAATGTGAAGGTGTCCGCCTGATGAGGGAGCTCACCAGCCTTTTCAAAACTCTATTGGAGCAGGTACACAGGTGTATAAGGATGTTTTCATAGTCCATCCATAGAAAAAGAAGTGATGCATATGGTGACAACCATTGCAGAATCTCTTTGCTATCTATAACAAGGAAGATCCTTCTGTGTCCTCGGCATACTTGTATCTCAACTACTGGATTGGGTGTATCTAGAGTCATGGTATGGCTTTCATTCTGGTTGTGGCACCATAGACATGTATTTGTCTGTCTGCAAAGATCAAGAGAAGTCTTGTGAACGGAACAAGGATCCCTGCCTGGTGCTTATTGACCTGATAGAGGCCTTTGGTGCAGTGAGTCACAAGAGCCTATGGAAACTCCTTCATAAATTTGGCTGCCCAGAGATGATTGTCATCTGGTAATTTCATGATGGCCAGGGTGATGGAGGAGTGTGGTGACTCATCAGTAGCCTTACCTGTACCAACAACATCTAATGATGCGTAATGTGTCTCGTGTCATCTTTGCCATTGTTTTTTCAGCCATTGTCTTGTTCACATTCCAGGACTTTGATGGAGGTGTACACGTTCAGTTTAGATTGGATGGGGGTGGCAGCTAGGCGTCTATTCAGTCTACATGGATTCAGGGCCCACACCAAGGTAACTGAACAGCTATTAAGAGAGCTCCTGTTTTCTGATGACTGTGCCCCTCATTGCACACACACATTCAGTTTATTGTGGACCTTTCTGCCGAAGCCTCAAAATTCTTCAGTTTTACAGTGTCTGAAAAAGATAGAGATCATGTACCAGTCAGCACCAGCATTGCAAGCCTCAGGATCCCACCTCTCTACTTGGTCAGGAAATTCTGCTGCCTGGGTAGCATACTTTCCAGCAACACCATGTTGGATAATGAGATCATTCAGTTTCCAGTAAAGGCCAGCTTGGCCTTTGGCAGGCTCACCCACAGACTCTGGAGGAAACGTGGAGTCCGCCTAAGAACCAAGATAAAGATCTATCATGCTGCTGTACTGACCTCACTCCTGTATCCCCGTGAGACATGGACACTCTGCACATGTCACCTTACACAGCTAAAGAGCTTTCATAGTCATTGCCGGAAATCAATCTGCAACATCAAGTGGCAAGACAGGATACCCAATCTTGAAGCCCTTAAGAAGTGCCAAATCTCTGGCAGTGAGAGCATGCTCATCAGGGCTCAACTTCAATGGATTGGACACATTGTCCACATGGAGGTTTCCGACATACTGAAAGCCATGCTGTTCAACCAGCTGAGCATGGGGACCTGCTCTAAGGATCAACCTCACCTTAGATATAGATACTTTGAAAGCCAACTTAAAAACATGCATAGACCTTAGAATCTGGGAATTTGTTGCATTTGAACAGACCCAGATTGAGAGGTTTTTGCCATGAGGCTGTGTCCACTTGTGAGGAGTGGCATGTGAGGTCTTTGCAAAAAAAAAAAAAATAGTATATCATAAGGCCAGTGCCTCCAACTCTCCCCGCAACCGTATTTGCAAATCCAGGATTGGACTTGCTTCCCATGTGAGAAGCCATAAAAACAAATAAACCCAGAATTCAGGTCAACAATAGCGGAACACACATCTGTCGACGCGATGGGAGAATCCAACATTGCAAACTGTTAGGAGTATGTTTATTGGATCTTATTTTTCTCTCCCCTTTTCAGTTAATTAGTATTCCTCCATTAAACTACCCAAATCATTGAATTTCTTGTTCGCTAAATCTCACTCTTCTACCAAATCATGGGGTGACTTTTCACGTGTATGTATTCCATAGTGTCAAATATGCTGGGAACATCTTCGGTGGTGCAAGTTCACTGGTAACCAAACATTCTTCTTTTGGGAGGCTCTGCATATTCCAGTTTATGGGATACTGCACCACCTTGTGGTAAAACCCCTCTTCTAGGAGCCTCAGCTAGTGCGCTTTTGTTCTCTCCTTTATCTTTCCAGATGTACTGAGAGTGAGGCTGTATAGGGGGTGGAGCACCCTCCTCACCTCCATTCCTTCCAGTGCATGCCTGGATGAATGTGAACTCCTCCAATCTCTTTGAGGGTACTTGTTTGTTCCAAAACAGCTAGTTAGTGTTAGCTTATAGTAAGTTAGCAAGAAGTTAGTGTCTCCCCAGTTTGGGGGTATGGTAGAATCAGAAAAGCAAAAAAGTTGTGCTTCCTGCTTTGCTTTCTTCTCAATTTCAGATAACCACATGCGGTGCATGGTGTCTGAGAGAAGGCCAGGCATCTTCTGGGTGTTGGATCAGTCAGACCTTCACCCCCAGGGCGTGCAAGAATGGGGAGATTCATCTGCAACTCTTTCTGATTAAGGAAGCTCTGGGGGTTAGAGACACCGGATCTGTTCAGACTTCGGTTGCAAGGTCTAAAGAGTTTAGTCTCAATCCGGTGACCTCTATCTGTTCTGGTCAACTGAAGAGTTCTCAGAAGCCAGAGCCCCTATAAGGGTGGATTTGGTTACTGCATTTCCCTCAGTCAAGCCCCCAAGCTATTCATGTCTGAATCGAGACTGCATGGTCAGATCTCAGTGCCCTGGTTCTGGAAGAAAGGTCGAGGTCTAGCTCAGCTGCTCTTGTTGGTGCCATCTCTCTTGTCTCACAGTGATTCAGCTCTGATATAACTCCGGTGACTGCAGAACTAGGGTCTGTTCTGACTGCCTCTTCCACTTCCTGGAAGATTGACGTAAATGGTGCCTCTGAACTAGGACCATCAGCACTTTCGGATTTGGATGCTGTGGCACCAAGGAAAGAGAAACATAGGAACAAGACCGTCAATGTTAGCAGTGCCGGTTCCTGCACATCAGAGCTATCAAATCTATCCAATTCTGATAGGGCCACTACAAGCCAGAAGCAGAGACCCATTGCATCTCCAGCTTCAATAACGAAAGATATGAGCCCATGTGTATCATTGGATCCGATGACATTCAGACCTTCAGATCCATTGTCACTTCCTGACCTGATCTATGTGTCCATTCCGCCTGCCTCCTTGGTTCTGGAGTGCTCGATCACTGTGGTAGCCCATATTCATCTCTCGGCTTTGTTGCATGCTTTGGATCCAGGTGTGAAGCGCATGGTGCCTAAAAGAAGGCATGTGTCCTCAGTTCCAGAGTTGTCGACTTCATCTCCTGTTAGGAAGGCGAGACCAGATCCTGTTGCTGGTTCTTCCTGGAAAAGCTTCCTGATTCCTCCTCCTAGAAACTTACAGGGTCTCCTCAGGATGCATTACTATCCACAGTACGCTTCTCTGGTCCCTTTTCCAGGAGGAGGCTAGAAGAAGAATATAGAGATCTGTAGCAAGGTTCAGACCACTCTTCGTTCCACCCTCATTTGCATGTTCCTGACCCCCAGTTGTTGGAGTGACAGGCAGTCCTGGGGCCCATGGCCTTGTTGGAGGCCACCTCGGTCTCCTCGTTCATCTTCTGTGTGGATGGAGAGGTGATTTCATCTGCAAAGAATCTGATAGCCCAAAGATCCTCATATCTGATGTCTCCAGACATAGGCACTGGCTTTTGTTTTTGCCAGTGTATGCTTTGGAAGAGGGGGCATGTGTGTTTGAGAGGGCCACTTTGCCAATTTTGGGGGAGGCTGTTTTTCAGCATACTTACACACTTCTTCCATAGTCTAGTAACTGAATGTCTGTCATTGGTATTTAAATAATTGTTATAAACTACATAATTACATTACAATGATTTCAATATACTGTAATTTATAATCACCTACATGCTGTCTTCACTTAGTCTCTAAGGTGCCACAAGTACTCCTTTTCTTTTTGCGAATACAGACTAACACGGCTGTTACTCTGAAACCTGTCCTAGTTTAAAGACCTTATGTCTCACTGTAGCTTTCAGGATGAAACTGTCAGCAATCTTATTCACATCTAGTTCCCTGGTATTGTCTTGATGCACGTTAAGGACAGCTACATTATTCAGTTGCGTCTGTTCCATTGATGACTGGAGATAATTTTTAAGTCTTCTCAAGCTGGAGAATGGTTCAGGATGATACAGGAACAGTGAGAAGGATTCTTATAAATTTGCAGCACTCTGTAAACATATTGCTTCCAGGGCACTGGAAATGACTCCAAGATCTTTCTTGATGAGTAACAGCTAATTTAGGTACCATCATTTTGTATATATAGTTGGGATTATATTTTGCCATGTGCATTACTTTGCATTTAACATGGAAACAAAATAGCAGATGAAATTCAATCATCCAGTTTTGTGAGATCCCTTTGTAACTTATTTGCAGTCTGTTTTGGACTTAACTATCTTGAGTAATTTTGTATAATCTGCAAACTTTGCCGCCTCCCTGTTTCTCCCTTTTTGCAGATCATTTATGAATATGATGAACACAACTGGTCCCAGTACAACCCCCTTGGGGACACCACTATTTACTTCTCTCTGTTTTAAAATTGGACCATTTATTCCAACACTGTTTCCTATCTCTTAACTGGAGTGCGTGAGAATGCTTTCAAGATCATCTAACGATTCTTAATTTAATTTAATGGCAAGCCTTTTGTTATCTTAATCACCATGCCTCTGTTTATAAACAAACTCCCTGCCCCAAGGGCAGAAGTTGTTAGCAGCACAGAACTCATCACATTCAACACTCAAGCTCTGGCTCCTGGGTAGTGAGCACCCACAATTTTTTTTTTTCCTGTGGGTGCCTGAGTCCTGGAGCACCCTTGGAGTCGGTGCCTGTTTCCCCAGATCAGTTGACAGTACAGATAGTGACACCTGAGACTCAGTTGGAGGGAGAATGAAGAGAGATTTCTCTTCTGTTTGAACAGGAGCATTTAGGTCAGGCTCAATTCTGTCACTGGACGAACATGTGGAGATGGCTTCAGCCTCCTCTCCTTCAGAGGACGCTATGCAGTTCCATGATTTGGTGTATTGCATGGTGTACACTTTGAATCTCCATGTGGTACTGATGGGAAGAGACTTGTCACTTGAGTATTTGATGTTGCTGCTGATGCCAAGAGAAGGATATCACTCCCCATCCTGGATGGGTTGTTACTGCTGGCCAAATCTGCACAGTCATCAAACCATTTCTGAGAAAGCAAGCTATCAGATACTCTCTGAAAGGTTTTCTTATTTTCCCTACCCACCCTGTGCCCAATTTGGTGGTGGTGCAGGGCTTGCCTGACAGTGTATCTCAGCCTTCTCCTGTCATTTTATTGGCAGGTCAGAATGTAGTCAAACATTCCCTCAGGGTCTCCTTTGATGCGTCGGACTCTTCTGTCAAAGAAATGACTTCCGCTGTGACCATCAGGAGGGATATGCATGGCTTCGGTCCTTGTCTCTAGCTGTGGACACTAGAACTAAACTGGGAGGATATTCCCTTCCAAATGGCTCTTTTTCAGTGAAAAGACTGATGCTTTATTAGAAAAACTAAAGGGCCCCAGATCAACAACCTGATCTGTGTGGTTGATTCCATCTACTCCAAGGAGGCCTTCCACTCCTTTCCAATACGAGAGACAGCACTACACCCAGCATGCAGCATCCTACTCTTCATCAAAAATATCAACAACCTGTAGCCTCACTGAGCCATTATAGAAAGGGACCTTTCAAATAAGCTTCCAAATCCAAACAACCTGCTTTCTCATCAGCACCCTCATCCTGGAACATGAAGCCTCCGTTTTGATGAGATGCTGGAGAATCAAAGCACTTTTCTCCCCTTTCTTTGGAGACAGTCTAGCCCTTTTCCTCAACATATGGAGGCAGATTACATCAGACCAAAGGGTCTCATGGAAAAGTGCAGTTTTATGTGCAATTTGAAAGAGTGCCTCCCCCCAACTTCCCCTACCCATCCCTCTTCAGGGGCCCTTCTCACAAAGTAATTCTTCTTGTGGCAGTGGAGAGGTTGCTTCTGATAGGAGCAGTCAGGTAGGTTCCTGCTTACCTGGATAGACAAGAGTTTTTACTCCTAATATTTTCCAGTGCTCCCCCCCAGTAAAAAAAAAAAAATGGGGGGCAGGAGGGGGAGAAGTTTGGCTGATACTATACTTGAGGGAGTTGAACAAGTACAGTCATAAGTTCTGATTCCGTATGCTGACCCTGACTTCCATAAACTCTTCACTGTTGCTTTTGGATTGGTTTGTGTAACCCTCAATCTAAAGGATACATTTCCATATCACAATTTGCCCAAAATCATCAAAAGTACCTTTTGATTCACTGTGTCTGGGCACCATTTCCACTACAATATGTTCCCCTTTGGCCTTTCTGTTGTACGCAAGGTATTTAGAAAATGCCTTTCTGTGGTAGCAGTGTATCCGATGAATCAGTATTTGTTTATCCTTACTTGGATGATTGGCTACTGAAGACTGCTGTGCCTGAAGACCTGTTGCATCACATAGTCACCATGACCAATCCCTTTGTCAGACCTAGGGTTTTTTCCTCAACCAAAGTTGATTCTCTGGGTGTCACAAAGAATTCCTTTCGATAGGTGACATATTGAATTCAGTAGGTAGGAGAATCAGAAAAATTCTCCCATCAGCTTCCATTTCTTGTGTTCTAGAATACTTACATCAGGGGTTGGCTGACTCACCATTCACGGTCCACTTGTTAGCCATCTCCACATATCTATCTTTAGTTGATGGTAGATCGTTGTTTGTTCATATTTCGGTTTAAAAGTTTGTAAAAGGGTTATCTGAAATGTGTATCCTACTGTTTGAAAGCCTGTCCTTTCTTGGGGCCTCAGTTTGGTTTTGACCATGTTGGTAAAATTTCCATTCGAGCCATTGGCTGAGTGTTCATTTAATCACTTATCAAAACGGCCTTCAGTATTGGCACTGCACCAGCCAGGAGATTGCGTGAACTGAATGCAGGCATGGCTGATCTGCACCTTTTGTACTCTTTTTCATAGGACAAGATAATTCTTAGACCAGATTCTTGATTCTTGCCAACGCAGTGTCTGATTGCTTACAATCAGTGTGCCTTCCCCCCACCCCCCGCCCCTCCCCCCCGCCACGTTGATAAAGGAGAATCTTCCTCCTCAGTGGGATCTTAGAAGGGCTGTCGCCTATTTGGACAGAACTAAGTTTTCATAAAACACCTAGACCGTTTGTATGCTCCATGTTGTTGTTTGCATATGAATTTCTTCCCATACTATTTCCTAATGGATTAAACAATACGTTGCTGAGTGTCAAAGCTAGCAAAAGTTCCTGTACCTGTTTCAGTTCAACCATATTCTACTAGAGCTGTGGCTATTTTGTTTGCTTGTCTGAGGCAGGTACCGGTTGCTGCGATCTACAATCTGAACTTCAGTACAGACCTTCACCAAGCACTGTGCTCTGGATTTTGCTTCTAGAATGTATATTGGAAAGGCAGTGCTTCAGTTTTTTATTCAACTAGGATTCTGTTCCTGCCTCCAGCATTGCTTGTCAATCTCTCCCATAAGTGACAACATGCAGAGCCATTTAGAGAAGAAATGATGGTTACTTACCTGTAACCAGAGTTATTTGAGGTGGTGCTGCATATTCATTCTTCCCACCCTGCTTCCCCTCTCTGCAAGTCCTTGTTGTTGTATGTCTGGCTTTTTGGTGGAAAGGGACTGAGGTGGGGAGGATGCTCCCCTATATAGCCTTGCCCTCAATGCCTCAGGGATGCTGAGGAGAGGAGTGGGCACATGAGAATGCTTAGAAGAGGGCAGAGATGGTGCAGTATCCCATAAGTGTGAGTGGTTACAAGTAAGTAATTTTAATTTCATTTTGCTCTATCTATGGAGTGTAGCTCTATCCTTGATATTAAAAACTTCTTTTCTATTTGTAAAAGAAGCGTGTTTGGAGAGGGTTGTTAAGTACATGGTTGACATTAGTGAAGTATATATAAAGTATATTGCAGTGTTGTTGTAGTTGTGTTGGTCCTAGGATATATGAGAGACAAAGAGGGTGAGATAATGTCTTTTATTGGACCAACTTCTCTTGGTGAAAGAGACAAGCTTTAGAGTTTCACAGAACTGCTCTTAAGCCCTCTGGAGCTTGAGAGCTTGTCTCTTTCACCAGGAGAAGTTGGTCCAATACAAGACACTACCTCATCCACCTTGTCTCTAACACTAAAGCATAGAAAGTTAGTCCCTAGAAAACCAAATTCAAGATCTAAATATAACCAAAAAGTAGACCATGTGTTAATCCTGGCTTTCGTGTCTAGCAGGGAAACTTTTAAAGGTACAAGTGTGAGTTATGTGCTTAACTCCCTTAATTTTCAAAGGGCATAACTGCCCTTTTTGTCTTCAAAAATCTCCCTAAATTACTAACTGCCTTTCATAACTGTCCACTTCTAGTGAATCCGGACGCTTTAATGTTAACAGTATATTAAAAGTATAGAACTTGTCATAGTTACAGATATCCGCATATCTCAAATGCTGTCTTGTACTCAACTACATTGAACACTACTCTTCAGCCACATAAGCAAGCAGTCAGCAGAGTCCTCAGACATTTAAACTGCATGCTTTTCTCTGGAGGAATTTCCTCCCCCACCTCCACATTTATCAGTAATGGACAGCTGCTATTCCTCCTTCAATTTCCTCTTAAACAATAAGGATCAATACACTAGAGTTTCAATTTCCCCTTAAATAGTGAGTATCAATACTGCATTCTCAATTAACCATTAAGATATTCCTTCTCGGGTACACCACCTGATCATCTTGACCAGCCCACTGCTCCCTACAGCAGTATTCTAGTACAGCCAGACTTGAAGAAGCACTCCTTTATATTCAGATGCTAAAGATGCTCCCAAAAAAAAATTAATTAAAAAACAAAGGAAATAGCCCGACTTGATTATGTAAAGAGTTGTCACTTTGGATGGGCTAGCACCAGCAGGAGAGTGAATTTGTGTGGGGGGGTGGAGGGTGAGAAAACCTGGATTTGTGCTGGAAATGGCCCACCTGATGATCACTTTAGATAAGCTATTACCAGCAGGACAGTGGGGTGGGAGGAGGTATTGTTTCATATTCTCTGTGTATATATAAAATCTGCTGCAGTTTCCACGGTATACATCTGATGAAGTGAGCTGTAGCTCACGAAAGCTCATGCTCAAATAAATTGGTTAGTCTCTAAGGTGCCACAAGTACTCCTTTTCTTTTTTTTACATTTCTCAGTAGCACAGCGGACATACCCTTAGGGTGCAGACTTTATCTTCTCAGCTAGAGTCATGGCTTCTGTTACAATAGTGCAAAGTCACTGTTCTCTGCTGAAAGACTTTTATTGTAATTGTGCTGCAAGGGGAAAATGTTTGGGGACCTTTTCAAAAGGACAATCTTGCATGCCTCAGAAAGACCTCGAGAAATAATTGCTTTTACCCAGACCAAAAAGAATCATCCAGCCATTTTTTAACTATTCTATTTGTTAAAACAGTAGACGTTTGACCTTAAAGTACCCTTTAATCCACATCCTGAAAGACACTCCAGGTTCTACTCCTTTCTTATTCTTTAATTCCAAGAAAGTTGGTTGTAAAGTAGCAGTACTGAACATCAGAGTCCTTGATTAACACCTGCAGAGATGTAGCTTTAAAATGGAAACCGTGAAATATATTTTCCTGATCATCTCCAGTGGTGGTAGTTTGTGATCAGTGACCTGAAGGAATGTTTATTTTGTATTCCAATTGATATCTCCCACAGAAAATTCCTAAGACTTGCTCAAGAGGACTGTTACAGGGTTCGCAAAAAGAAAAGGAGTACTTGTGGCACCTTAGAGACTAACCAATTTATTTGAGCATGAGCTTTCGTGAGCTATGCTTTGACCTAGTTATTTTTCCCCCGGGTTTTTACAAAATCCACATGGCACTGGGTGCTGTATAGAGTCAGAATACATATCTATGCATTCTAAGGCAATCAGTTGGTTTGTGTAATTAGAATAGAGTTTGAAACTGCCAAGAACTGACTACCTTTAATACTGTTTCTACGTAAGTATAATGAGCAATAGCAGAGGGAGGCACTCGGGCCCAAAAAATAAACTTGAAGTGGCCTCTCTGCCCCTCTTTCACAAGTGTCAGGAAGTTGGAAGGATGAGGGGTAAAGTACAAGACCTTCAAATATTTGGGGAAGCCTTTTCTCTTGGGGGAAATTAGATCCTTTGCTTGACAAAAAAGACTGGGGGAGGGGGTTGTTTCAGACTTGAGATGTTTACTGGCCAGAGACTGATCCAAAAGAGCTGAGTCCCCACAGCAGGGTCCAGGGACAGTACAGTACCTTGCTAAGAATACCAGCTGTTACAACTGCTTACATTTTAATTTGCCCTACTAAAAGCTTTGTTTTCATGTTCTTTGTATTTCATTGCCTTTCAACTGTCCTTTTTCTGATGAGTTCTCTCTCATAAGTAGGTTAACTGGTTAACCACTATTGTGCTTCAAAGCCTAGGTAAGATATATTAAAGTATATTCAGAGGTTGTTGTCGTCAGTTCTTGTAGCTTCAATTATTATTTTAATATCCTTTTTTCTTATGTTTTCTAAAATTGTTATAAAATATCTAAACACTTTTTAGAAAGATTATCATTGCTTTAATTTACTCTAAAATATGTATATATCCGCTGTTGTGGACAGTACTGTTCTCACTGCAAAAACGTAGCACCTAGTAAGGGTAAAAGCTGAAACATAGTGAATCAAACTGGAGAATTTCTTCTTATAGACTTTACTAGACTTTCATCTATCTTGAACATCTAACTGCATGCAACTAATACTGCATGCTTCTTCAACTTCTAAAGGCAGCACCATCTTGGGAGATGTTGAATGTTGGGGTGTGGGTTTTTGGTTTTTTTGAGGGCAAATTCTCTGTGCTCCAGTATATTTAGCATAAAGTATCCTATAATCCAAACTAAAAATTTTAGCCCTTGGAGTAATTTTTTGACAAAGTTCACACTGTTTACCAAAAAAGCAGATGTTTTACACATTAATTTGTTGAACTTGGTTTAATAAATCTGGTGGAACAGTACAGTGCAAAAAGTCTCCAAGTTGTCTTCATCTTTAGAGGCTTTGGAGATTTGTAAGTTGATTTTTATGTAGCAGTTTTCTCAAGTTGGAAAAATAATATACATTTTATACTTGACCATTTTTTTGAATGTTCCATCATGTTCAATGTGGTAATATTTACTTTAAAGCACAGGGAGAGGTAGTGGGAGGATCTCAAGCACTACCTTTTTGTTAACTGTGGTGGAAAGCAAACAGAGTTCTGTGGTTGGTGGCAATAGGGGGCTCAAGCATCTCCTTGGTTTTAGTGGTGTATGCCTGATGGCAACTTGATGGCCTCTTTTATTTGCAGCCTGTCTGACAGCTAGCACTGAAAATTTAAGCTTCTGGCATTCTGACTTGCCAGTAGTGAAACCTTTGACAGCAAACAGCCAAGGAGGAGTGGTAGCTTTGAAATATAAATTGAGAGGGAAGCAGACAAGTATTCCAACTTTAACGCTATATCAAAGCTATCTTCCAAAGATCAGTATAACTTCCTTTTAAAGATAAGGAGGGCAAATAAATGTTTAGCAGTAGAGTGAAATATGGCCAACATATTCTGCTCTGTAGATATGCAGTTCTTTTTAAAGAATAAGACTAACATGCTGCATTAGCAAAACTTATTGTGAAAATATATTTGCAAATCACTGACTTTGAAGATAAGTGTCCACTTAAGTGCAATAAGTAAGAGAACTTTGAACCTATTACATTTTTAATAAGCTAAACAGTTGATGTTATGTTTACACACCATTAACAAACCTTTAGAAATTCAGATAAGTTTAATACTGGACTTTCACATTTGAACATGTGATTCAATTCCATATTTTACTTTGATGTGATAAAATGACGTTTGTCCAATCAGTGTACAGTACTAGAATACTGAAAAATGCATTTAATAATGGGTTTACTAGTTAGAATAATGGGAGGGTTGATCTGAAATTGTACATGTGTGGCCCAAATCTTCCTATCACTGTAGAATTAGCACAAGTGGAGGTTGGGAAAGGTCTTTTTAGTTTGTCATCAACCAAAAAGAAAACCCAACAGGAAGAACTGTCACAAAATTACTGTTGCTATATTTAAACTCCAGAATTACTCGAAGCAATGAAATTAAATTACCCATTTTACCCCAATGCACAATGAAAATTAGCCTTATTAGTATTTTTGTCATACAAGCAGTTCTAGGAAAAAAACCTCCAAAAGATTGGGATAGGCTACGATTTGAGAGCTTTCATGTTTTAAACTATGCCACAATTTTGGCTTGTCCAACTTATTTTTGGTTAGTACTCTCTCCAATTTAAAATAAAAACTCTAATTTGGAAGAAACACCAGTGATGAGCACGCCTTCATCCATACTAAACAATACAAAAGTTACTGCAGAAGAGGTGACTGCAGTCCTGGCTGCATGGTGGAGAAAATTACTTTTTCTCATCAAGTGATACTCATAGTAGAAGGATAACACAGACTGAATTGAACTTAAAACATGACCTTGCTGCTAAATTAAGGGTTCAGAGTGGGGAAAAGTGGAGTGCTCAGTATACTTACTCTTCAGATTTGGGTGTGTGGATATGAACTGTTAGAGTGTACAAGCCCTTCTTACCATTCTAGATCTAGATTTGATGGGAAAGGCAACTGGATGAGCATCTGATCATACCTCAGATGGAGCAAAGGTTGACCCTATAGACTTATGGATCTAAACATCAAGAAAAATGGTGAGAGGAGTTGGGAGTGTTAAATATCTAGGAACGTCTGTCACTGCTCTTAATTTGAGAGAAAAGTCAGTCTGCATGAGTTTGTTGTTGGAATTGAAGAAGCCAAGGGAACAAACATTTTTAGGTGAAAGGAATCTTAAAAATAAGAAAGCCTTGGTTCCAGCCTCACTTGTATTCAAAAACTCACTAGTGCCAAATGAATGCATGGATCCCAGTGTCTAGTACCACTGGGTCAAAGAAGAGAACCCAGATCTGTGCTAGTTTCAGAATGGAGGATGGCAAAAGAGAAGACTCTCTATAAGAAGCTCCTATCTAAAGATCTGTGTCCTTCCGTGAGGATTTTTTGTGTGGTAGGGAGCACATGTAAGATAAGACTATTGGCACGTGAGTTCCATCTGCATGGATCTTTCTGGAAAGTGTCACTGTTCCAAAGCAATCCCAAATCCTGACTGAGTTTGTTCCCAAGCAATACAGAGCAGATGAGGCAGAGTCAAATTGTCAGATGGGTTTTAAAGGTCACCCCTATCAAATAATTTTAACCGAAGTTCCACCTTAAGGTGGGCCTGAGGGGTGAAGTCAGTATAGACGGACTGCCTTCTTGTTTGAAGTCAGTATAGACTGACTTGCCTTCCCTTAATCATTTGGAATTGTGGTCTATGGTTGACATGTAATGCCCGTTGGTTGTTTTCTTTTATTCTAACCTGGATCCATCATACTTTGAAATGATAGTTGCTGGAGGTACAGTTGTCTCTGTTCAATTAGCATTCTGGTGCCTGTATCTTTTCTTCAATCAAATGTAATATCTACTACTGTTTAGGTCCTCCTTAGAGGGTGTACCCAGTGATTTACTATTGGGTTCCTTTTAGTGATAGCTCTGCACTGAAGTACTGTATATACCCTTGAGGTCATCCGAGTCGCAGCTTCATTTTGAAGTTTGTATTAATCTGATTGTGAAACTGTCTTACTACCATCTACAGAATCTTTGTAGGCTGTGACCTATGCTGGCTCGCCAGGATCCTAGGACTTATGCATGCTTTTATCACATCCTTTGGTGGTATTGTGCTTTATTTGTGAGTCTACCTTCATAAAGTGCTCAGACTTTTATAGTACACCAGTGAAACACTTGTAGGTTTTCCAAATTTATCCCTGTTCTTTGAGAATCACAAGATGAGATTCTGATGCAAAAGAATAGGCTACATAGACTACTAAAGACACTGTTTGGAATGATTGACTGTAGGGCTTTTAGTTGGAAACGTTTGAAAAGTGGCTATAGACCTTGTTTTTTCCCCAGACCCCAAAAGGTAAAAATTGTAAAAATATAGAAAATTAGATTCTGCTTGATTTCCCCTCCCTCTTCTTCCCCCCCTCCTCCTTTTTTGAAAACCCTTGGGTAGTGGGGGGGGAGAGAGAACCACAGAGTGCTGGCCACATTAATTCTGGAGCCTATATTTGCATATTTTGGCTTCCGAATACAAAGTAATATAGCCTTATCAGTAAAACTCTAGCTGTACCTGTAAAAGTATATAATGTTAATCCCAGTTACCTCAAACTTTGAAGGGAAAAGTCTTCCATAGTAGCACTAATTTATGCATATTTTTCTTTAAACTATTTGACTTTTAATCTCCAACATTTTTTGTTTTGCTGGCCACATCTGGAAACATTGAAATAGAATAAGGATTAAAGACAAATGTTGAAGTTCAAATTGTGAACTTTCTCACAAATTCAAATCGAAACCATAATGTACAAAGGGCTAACAAATTACCTTCAGTGGATCGTTCTGCCTCAAAGATTGAAATCTTGGTAAATTAAAGGTGCTTTCTGCAGTGAAAAGCTTAAATTTAACATCTAGAATCTCTTCTAATAAAGTAGGCAAAATACTTCCAATGGAACCCTTTCTTAAATCAAAAGATGGAGTCCTTAGATTTATTTTCCAGCATCTGATACATAGTAACATTACCCTGACTACTTGTATGAGAGAGTGTTCTACAAATGTGCACATAGATTTGAACTTGTGCTTTAAAGATGTTAGAATGATTGCTCTGTTTGATCTGCAGATTCTTGTAAAAAATTTGATCTGCAGTAAAATTATCAAATATTGAGCTTTTGTTTTTGATGGACCAATTTAGTTACATAACCCATCTGAACAAAAATGAACAAAGTCAGTAAGTTAGGGTAGTTGTGTATGAAAGATAGATCTCTTGGGGAGCAACTATTACCCAAGACCGTGTCTTCACCTGGAAGATCCCTGTGGAGAGTTGAACACCCAACAAACCCCACTAACTCTAATCAAGACAATTGGATTTAAAAAAAAAAAAAAAACTCCAAATATTTTTGGACAACATGCCAAGAATGTATTTGAACTAATGTGTAAAAATATGAATGAAAACATACTTTAATCAATTTCTCTGTTGCTAAATCGGGGAAAACCTCCTCCACTGAATGAGAAAATCCAGACTGATTGTTGATACTAATTCTGTCCATTTACAGAATATAATAATCTAGTTCTTTCATGCTCCGCTTTACAGCTGCTTCCTTGACAGGAGCCCCATTCTGTTGGGTTTATTTTTCCCTTTACTTCAGAAGAAGCAGTGCATCTTGGCTATGTGATTAATGCCTTGGACAATCTCCATGTAAGATTTATACTGATAATATCTGTAAGTGGTAATGTGCAACTGAGAGCTATTCTAAGATATTAAATGTATTCAATAAATTCTCCTTTCAGTGTGTACAGTTGGTTGTCTGGACTGTCGTGCTCTTCAGTAGAGTGAAGCTCTCTTTAGCCTGGTGACTTAGTCTTAGATGTTCTGATCTGAGTAGGGCACATCTGTGCCATTTGGGGATCATGATCATTCTGTGAATAGCCAGCATTAATTTAACTATTTAATTTTTAGAAATAAGTTCTATGGTATGGTTCTGTTAAATTTTCAAGCATAGACTTTCCCCTAGTTCTGTCTTGGTCTCGACTCTATAAATGAAGGTTTGATCTTATAAAATAAGTGAGGGGGGGAAATAGGTTGAAAAGCAATCTGCTAACATTTTGGCTCTCCAGTAGCTAGTCCATGTTTGCCTTCTGAATGGAATTAGCATTATTTACAATGTGTTGTGTCTAGAGGACAATAGCATATGATGCAACATAATCTCAAAATCTCATACAATACGATCCATTAGGAAGAATCTTTAGAAATTTTATAAACTGTACCTATTAAGATGAGCAAGCTATTTTACTTGCAGTTGTTCTATGTCACTCTTACAGAGATATTGATAGTTTCCAAAAAGCAACAAAATTTGAAACTTGGTCATTTATATGTCACTTGTGGTTTAGTTTATTTATCCTGTTTGTGCTATTATACGAAAACCTGTAATTCAAGGGGCAATGGGGATCTGCCTAATATGGGTCTTTTGCCATATTCTCCTTAGGTATCTTGCAGAAGGGGGATGAAAACCTCTATAAGGAAACGAGTTGCGAAGGACGATTGGGGTATTTACTCCAAGGGAAAAGAGTGATAATGCTTGCAACTTGTTAGTAGTTAGTGTGTCAGTAGTTCTGTAGTTTAGTGGAACGCTTGAGATCTTAGGTCCTCTCATAGACCATCTCTTTTGTGACCTATCGTATGTAATACTGCACCTTCCTTTGTGACAACGAGAAAAGGAGTACTTGTGGCACCTTGGAGACTAACAAATTTATTTGAGCATAAGTTTTCATGAGCTACAGCTCACTTCATCAGATGCATTCAGTGGAAAATACAGTGGGGAGATTTATATACATAGAGAACATGAAACAATGGGTGTTACCATACACACTGTAAGGAGAGTGATCACTTAAGATGAGCTATTACCAGCAGGAGAGCGGCTGGGGGGGGTGGGAGGGGGGAGAGAGAACCTTTTGTAGTGATAATCATGGTTGGCCATTTCCAGCAGTTGACAAGAAAGTTTGAGGAACAGTGGAGGGGGGGAATAAACATGGGGAAATAGTTTTACTTTATGTAATGACCGATCCACTCCCAGTCTCTATTCAAGCCTAAGTTAATTGTATCCAGTTTGCAAATTAATTCCAATTCAGCAGTCTCTCGATGGTGTCTGTTTTTGAAGTTTGTTTTGTTGAAGAATTGCCACTTCTAGGTCTGTAATCGAGTCACCAGAGAGATTGAAGTGTTCTCCAACTGGTTTTTGAATGTTATAATTCTTGACGTCTGATTTATGTCCATTTATTCTTTTATGTAGAGACTGTCCAGTTTGACCAATGTACATGGCAGAGGGGCATTGCTGGCACATGATGGCATACATCACATTGGTAGATGTGCAGGTGAACGAGCCTCAGATAGTGTGGCTGATGTGATTAGGCCCTATGATGTCCCCTGAATAGATATGTGGACACAGTTGGCAACAGGCTTTGTTGCAAGGATAAGTTCCTGGGTTAGTGGTTCTGTTGTGTGGTGTGTGTATTTGCTTCAGGTTGGGGGTCTGTCTGTAAGCAAGGACTGGTCTGTCTCCCAAGATCTGTGAGAGTGAGGGATCATTTTTCAAGATAGGTTGTAGATCTTTGATGATGCGCTGGAGAGGTTTTAGTTGGGGGCTGAAGGTGACGGCTAGTGGTGTTCTGTTACTTTCTTTGTTGAGCCTGTCCTATGTATTAGGTGACTTCTGGGTACTCTTCTGGCTCTGTCAATTTGTTTCTTCACCTCAGCAGGTGGGTATTGTAGTTGTAAGAATACTTGATAGAGATCTTGTAGGTGTTTGTCTCTATCTGAGGGGTTGGAGCAAATGCGGTTGTATCGTAGAGCTTGGCTGTAGATGATGGATTGTGTGGTGTGGTCTGGGTGAAAGCTGGAGGCATGTAGGTAGGAATAGCGGTCAGTAGGTTTCCGGTATAGGGTGGTGTTTATGTGACCATCGCTTATTAGCACCGTAGTGTCCAGGAAGTGGATCTCTTGTGTGGACTGGTCCAGACTGAGGTTGATGGTGGGATGGAAATTGTTGAAATCATGGTGGAATTCCTCAAGGGCTTCTTTTCCATGGGTCCGGATGATGATGATGTCATCAATGTAGCGCAAGTAGAATAGGGGCATTAGGGGATGAGAGCTGAGGAAGCGTTGTTCTAAGTCAGCCATAAAAATGTTGGCAAACTGTGGGGCCATGCGGGTACCCATAGCAGTGCCGCTGATTTGAAGGTATACATTGTCCCCAAATGTGAAATAGTTACGGGTAAGGACAAAGTCACAAAGTTCAGCCACCAGGTTTGCCGTGACATTATCGGGGATAGTGTTCCTGACGGCTTGTAGTCCATCTTTGTGTGGAATGTTGGTGTAGAGGGCTTCTACATCCATAGTGGCCAGGATGGTATGTTCAGGAAGATCACCGATGGATTGTAGTTTCCTCAGGAAGTCAGTGGTGTCTCGAAGATAGCTGGGAGTGCTGGTAGCGTAGGGCCTAAGGAGGGAGTCTACGTAGCCAGACAATCCTGCTGTCAGGGTGCCAATGCCTGAGATGATGGGGCGTACAGGATTTCCAGGTTTATGGATCTTGGGTAGCAGATTGGAACCCCGACCTGGGGTATTCTGGGGGGTGTCTGTGCGGATTTGTTCTTGTGCTTTTTCAGGGAGTTTCTTGAGTAAATGGTGTAGTTTCTTTTGGTAACCCTCAGTGGGATCAGAGGGTAATGGCTTGTAGAAAGTGGTGTTGGAGAGCTGCCTAGCAGCTGCTTGTTCATATTCCGACCTATTCATGATGACGACAGCGCCTCCTTTGTCAGCCTTTTTGATTATGATGTCAGAGTTGTTTCTGAGGCTGTGGATGGCATTGTGTTCTGCACGGCTGAGGTTATGGGGCAAGTGATGCTACTTTTCCACAATTTCAGCCCGTGAACGTCGGCGGAAGCACTCTATGTAGAAGTCCAGTCTGTTTCGACCTTCAGGAGGAGTCCACCCAGAATCCTTCTTTTAGTAGTGTTGGTAGGAAGGTCTCTGAGGGTTAGTATGTTGTTCAGAGGTGTGTTGGAAATATTCCTTGAGTCGGAGATGTCGAAAATAGGATTCTAGGTCACCACAGAACTGTATCATGTTCGTGGGGGTGGCGGGGCAGCAGGAGAGGATAGGACATATTCTTCTGCTGGGCTAAGAGTATAGTTGGATAGATTAACAGTATTGCTGGGTGGGTTAAGGGAATCACTGTTGTGGCCCCTTGTGGCATGTAGTAGTTTAGATAGTTTAGTGTCCTTTTTCTTTTGTAGAGAAGGAAAGTGTGTGTTGTAAATGGCTTGTCTAGTTTTTGTAAAGTCCAGCCATGAGGAAGTTTGTGCAGAAGGTTGGTTTTTATGAGAGTATTCAGTGTATCCTGTGACAACAGCGGTTGGTTAAATGAAAAGGTACTGTTGGGACATTAAGGGGAAAATAAGCTTAAAGAGTGGTGGTTCTTTTGACCCTGCACTTCAGTTTCAAGAAGCCTACCTTTTTTGTATTTCCTGATTTTGACATTTTATTTCCCTTTTTGCAGGGTGAACACTTCAACCCCCACTTTTTCTTCTATGTCAGAGGAATCTAGGATAGCAGTTGCATAAGTAAATAGCAAAATCTACAGTTGATAGTTTTATTTGGCTATTTAGGTAGCAAATCTCTGCCTGTTTACTGCACCTCTGACCATTTTCTCTGTCTTGCTAACATCACTAGTTATCCCTCCCACCTGCTCATCTCTTGTTAGGGAAGAAGGAGCAGTCACCAGTCCTCTTCTCTCAGTTGGAGAAGAAGAGCCCTTTCTATTCTGACTGCCTGTAAAGACTATTTGCTGGCCTCTTCTCTCTCTCCCCTTCTGCGAGGAGCAGGGGAGTTTCTTATCAACTGTCTGCCCTCCTCCCACATGATCCAGGTGATCTAGATATGCCTTTCAGTCTGTTTCCTCTCCTCCTGAGGGAGAGGTGCCTGGTAGAAATACTTCCTGAAGCAGGGGAACAGAAGGTGCGTAGTGGTGGTGGGCTCTTCTCCCAAAGGAGGCCTGTTAGTGGTGCCTTCTCTTCTCCCCCGCCATTCCCTGCTAGGGCACAGTGATGTTTGCATTAAGAGGGGAACATATGACTTGGCAGGGTTAGCGTAAGTTCATTCAGATACTTGCTAAAGACAAAACTGTGCTACCCAGCTGTATGGTGGGGAGGAAGCCTTCTTGTTCAATCCTAGCACATTGCCGCCCAGCTGTGGATATGTTATGAGATTTGGTTGAGTTCCCTGGAACTAATAGGGATCTGCGTTTAGGAGAGATTTTGCCATTCACCTGAGTTCTGAATGCTGCTGTTTGTGGGTCTCACCGTGACTTGACGGGTGGGTTAAGTGTTCGTTTGCTTGTTTTTGTTTTTGTGTTTTTTCCCCCTGTAAAAGGGGAAGAGACTGAATTAGAAATTCTAATGAAATGAAATCATTCACTGGTCTTTTAACATGTTTTGCCTTCCCTCCTAGCCAGAGTATGGCAATATAACAATTTTAAAGGAAATATTTTTAAGCTTTACCTTTACGGAGAATAGTGACTCAAAGGTTACCGTACTGGTATTACAAATAATTGTTCTGGGTGCAGAGTTCATTTTGGCTACATCATATTCCTGCAAGTACTTAAGTTTAAATAAAAAATTGTGCTGAATTTCAAAATTCATGCATTCTTTGCTCTACTGGGTATTTATTGGATTGGTTCTGACTTGTCATCTTATTAGAATTATATATAAATATGTGTACCTTAATTAAAGGGATAAATATAATGAATTTACCTCTTCACTGGTAGATTTGGGTGGCATGGATTACTTATTTCTTTCTCAAGCTCTTACTCATGATTTTATCTTCCCCATCCTCCCCCCCCCGGTGTTTGGAGTGACTTTATTACCGTGTATAAAGGCTAACTAATCTATTGATATACCTTGATCATAGTGGTTTAATCCAAAAGCCCTGCACCATTTTGCACCAAGTCCTTCTACTAAGCTTGGACAACTCTTGTTTTCTTGAGTCCTGCTACTTTCTTCATTTGAATTGCAATCAGAAAACTGGAACACTTAACACTTTGGAGACATCAGACATTTAAGACTGTAATTTTTCACTTGGGGGAGTAGGAGGAGGGGGAATGGATGCTAATGAATCTTGCAGAAAGGTTACACTGAAGTTATACTGTCAATTTCAATTATCACAAAACCACCATAATTTAAACTCAGTTGGCAATCTTATTTGAGGACAAATTCTGGTATGTTGTGCAATTTTATAGATAAAGTAGTGTATGGAGACTCACAGAACAGCTTCCTGCACGGTCTTTCTTTTAACTAGTGTTACTCTTCCCCTTCCAATAATTAATCCGCAAAGAAACTAATTTTAAATTAAATTTTGGATAAACATGTATAAAATACTTGAAGCAGAATTTTTACTTCTTGCAAGTTGAAATAAAGTGTAAAACTGTTTTGTCATTTTCATTACAAAATGGTAAATATAGTATAAATTGAGTGAGCGGTGGTTGTAGGTATTTTGACTCTACACTATGGCCAGGTAGCATGGTTCCCTTAAATTTATTGTGCATGTCTTGCTTTCAGCACATCTTCATTACCACCACTAGACTGGCCTTTACCAACTCATTATGGACAATGTGAACTGAAAATAGACGTACAGCCTAAAACTCACCATAGAGCTCATTATGAAACAGAAGGCAGTAGGGGAGCAGTAAAAGCGTCTACTGGAGGACACCCGGTAGTGAAGGTATGAAGTTTTTAAACTTTTACATAAAAGTTGTTACAGAAGATTGATCGTACTTACAGTGCAGTACTGTAAACTGTTACTGTTTTCTTGTAGAACTTATTATGATCCTGGATAGATGGGACATCTCTGTAGAATACCGTTTGCTCCAATATGATCTCTTAAATACATTTTTATACTTTTAAAATTTATGCTACAATTACAGAGCATATATTGAATTCTGTTGTACATTATAGACTTATTGGCATCATGACAGTATGCAAAACTTCTTCCACTCTTATAAGAAAGGAAATTTGGGGGGGAAATCATATAACTGAGTTTATGTAATTTATCATGCTGTAATCCTCACGTTCTAATTCTGTAACTCTCAAGAATGCTATCACTTCACTTGATTGATGGATTATATTGCCTCGACATCAGGGATACATTTCTGAACATTCCCTCTGGGGCACATGGCATTGGCCAGTGTCGGAAGACAGGACACTGGGCTAGATGGACCTTTGGTCTGACCCAGTATGGCCGTTCTTATGTAACATGAAGACTGGTGTATGCCAAGGATTATAATTTCTTTGGTGGTTTTGTTTTTTTACAATGTAAAATACTATGAGGTACTTCAAGTAGATGTTTGCTAATTTTCATTGCAGTAAACTACAGACCAAAAATTAGCAGTAAACCAGTTGTTTAGCTTTGTTTTTTATCTCCTTGTAAACTAGCCAGATTTTGCTGCTGTTGGGGAAGGAGACTAATACACACAACTGCTTGTTCTTCTCTGGCCCACTGGGAAGCTTCACATCACTGGCTTTCTTAAGTGGGCTGCTAAATAGTAAGGGGAAGGACAAAAGATGATTTGCTAAAGTCTCTCCTAGCTCAATTCTTGTGGTCTTTGGTGAGGGTGCCTGAAACTTCTTTACTTTTGTTGCCCTGAAAGGAAGTACTTTTAAGGCAGCCTGACTCAACCTTATTTCCACAGAAAAAGCAGAAATGTAGACTTTTCGGTTTTAGTGTCTTCTGGCAGTGCATCATGTAGCAATCACCTTTTGGCTAGCAGTGAATGACACTAAATGTCCTCAAAAAGAAAAGGACTTGTGGCACCTTAGACTAACCAATTTATTTGAACATAAGCTTTTGTGAGCTACAGCTCGCTTCATCGAATGCATCCGATGAAGTGAGCTGTAGCTCACGAAAGCTTATGTTAGTCTCTAAGATGCCACAAGTCCTCCTTTTCTTTTTGCGGATACAGACTAACACAGCTGCTACTCTGAAACCTGACTAAATGTCCTGACCCCTACACTAGCACTTGCTGGATTCTTCCTTTTGTTACAAATGCTACATACATGTGAAGTGCTTTCCAAATGCTTCCTAATCCTGGAAGCCACAAAGAGAGAGATGGCATCCCTCTAATTTAGGCCAGATGTACACTTAAATTTTACCAACATATGTATTGTCACGTAGGGGTGTGGGTGTTTTTTGCAACACAGCTGTGCTGTCAAAAGCTCTAGTGCTGGTATGGTTTATTTTGCTCGCTGAAGTGGAATAAGCTGTAACAGCAAAAGACTTCAGTACTGCTATAATTGCATCTGTTCTAGGAGAGTTTTGCCAGTATAGCTATACCAGCAAAATTTAAGTGTAGACATGAAGAGGTCACTGACAGAAAATCTTGACAGAATGGGGATTGAAATTTAATTCTTGTGCTCTAACTGCTGGATTATGCTGTCATAATTTGAAATTCTGCTGTGTATCAAACTGCACCACAGTGTCAAAGGAAGTATTTTGGCAGTGTGACAATGAAGGGAGTTGACAGGTGAGCCTGCACGCGGATAAGTCTCCTGTCCACAGACACATGTACTCTTTTCCTTCACTGGCTCCCAGTCTCAAGGCTCTTTGCCCTAATCTTCTACTTTCCTGCCTCACCTCCAGTCTGACTTTTGTACCTTCTGTATTTGAATTAAATGGCTTTTTCGTCCTCCATGCTGCCTGAGTTCCGTCAGTGAGGTCATTTAAGAGCACAGGAGATAGGCACCCTGCTCTCAGTTCTAGTGCCCAGGCCAGCCATTCCAGCGACATTCCAGCTGCTTCTTTGAGTAGTGTTGCTATGGGTGCTCCACTGTAGGTGTATATGCATCCCCATGCTTCAGATTGGAAACTTTAGGTAGCAGTGTCCATTTGGCCCACACATATGCTCTCTTTGTCTTGTGCCTTGTCTTGAGGCTATCCAGCACTGTGCAGGCAAACTGCCCTCATTTTCTTCTCAACCTCCCTTGGTCTGAAATGGAGCAATAAGCAGAATCTGACAGTCAATTAGCTTTAAACCTTGTTTTAATTTTTAGAGTAGCTACTAGAGTTTCCATTATTAGTTTATTACCAATCCCTTCTCCTTTTTCCTTTTCAATATATAAACAAAATCCCCTTTTTGTTCTGATTTAGAAAACAGTTGCCTCCCTGTCCTTTTTGATTTTGCTGTCCTCTCCCCTCTCAGGGAATGACCTCAAGAAGGGATGTGCCTGGCTCCCCCGGGTTCAAACGCGCACTCTCCTGTAGAGAGGCTATCCCAGTCAGCAACAGTCATTTTTGCTGAATCCACCGTTTAGGAGAGGTTCACGTGTCACAGAAGTGTACCTTCCGTCAGATATTAAAGACGAGCAAGAAAGAGCTGTGACCTGAAGTTTAAGCTCCTCATGATGCAGAGTCCCCTGAGATTGGCTTCTGACCCTGGTCCTGGGACTACCCCGGAACAACAATCACTGACATGACCAACGTCCCTGGACATCAAACTATGGTGCAGTCAAAAAGGAAATCTAAGGATTCCTCTCACAAGAGGTTGAAAGAGGGCTGCAAGTCCACAGGCTGAACAGTTGACTAGGAAGAAGAGATCCCCAGAAAAGTCAGTGACCTTAGTACTGATGGAGCCATGGCATGGTACCCATAAGGTGCTAGGTTCCTCTGGTACCCATACTGCCACCAAGCCTAAAGACCCGAGCAGCACAGCCTGCAGTGTCAGTACGGTCTGATAAAAGGCAATAAAGACCGTACCACCTTTTATAAAATGTCACTGCACGAGACAAGGAAAGCCGGAGTACCAAGCGACACATCCATTGTCACGCTTACAGGGGACCCTCTTCTGGACGGTCATCACACCGTTGGGACTACAACTGAACGAACACACGCACATCGACTGACTCTAGTGCAACATCCGGAATTCATATGAGCCTATCCTGATGCAGTGAAGGCCAAAGCATGCCTTCCACTACACAAGTTCAACGCCCTTACCAGCTTGATTGACACCATTAGGACCAGCCCCTAGACCTCTGCTAGAAATTGCCTGCAATTACTTGGGCATGTGGTGGCTGGCATCTTTGTGATAAGTCATGCAAGGTTCCACGTGCATTGCCTACAGACATAGGTGCCGACTCTGTGGGTGCTCTGGGGCTGGACCTTGTTCGGTCATCTGCCACCGCTGAGAACAGCCGAGCTCCATCCTCTTTGGAACCCCCCTTCAGGTTGCTATCAGGCTGCTATCAGAGCCCCCCTCACTCTTCTCTTCTGCAGACTAAACAAGCCCAGTTCCCTCAGCCTCTCCTCGTAAGTCATGTGCCCTAGCCCCCTGATCATTTTCCTTGCCCTCCGCTGGACTCTCTACAATATGTCCACTTCCCTTCTACAGTGAGGGGGTCCCAAAACTGGATGCAATACTCCAGGTGTGGCCTCACCAGTGCCGAATAGAGGGGAATAATTACTTCCCTCGATCTGCTGGCAATGCTCCTACTAATACAGCCCAATATGCCGTTGGCCTTCTTGGCAACAAGGGCACACCGCTGACTCATATCCAGCTTCTCGTCCACTGTAATCCCAAGGTCCTTTTCTGCAGAACTGCCACTTAGCCAGTTGGTCCTCAGCCTGTAGCAGTGCATGGGATTCTTCCTAAGTGCAGGACTCTGCACTTGTCCTTTTTGAACCCCATCAGATTTCTTTTTGCCCAATCCTCAAATTTGTCTAGAAAAAAGAAGTGGTACTAGTGGCACCTTAGAGACTAACCAATTTATCTGAGCATACGCTTTCGTGAGCTACCGCTCACTTCATCGGATGCATTCAGTGGAAAATACGGTGAGGAGATTTATATACCCACAGAACATGAAAAAATGGGTGATATACACACTGTAAGGAGAGTGATCACTTAAGATGAGCTATTACCAGCAGGAGAGCGGGGGGGGGGGGGGGGGGCGGGGCGAGAAAACCTTCTGTAGTGATAATCAAGGTGGGCCATTTCCAACTGTTTGGAAATGGCCCACCTTGATTATCACTACAGAAGGTTTTCACCCCCCCTCCCCACCCCCACCCCCCACTCTCCTGCTGGTAAAAGCTCATCTTAAGTGATCACTCTCCTTACAGTGTGTATATCACCCATTTTTTCATGTTCTGTGGGTATATAAATCTCCTCACCGTATTTTCCACTGAATGCATCCGATGAAGTGAGCGGTAGCTCACGAAAGCGTATGCTCAGATAAATTGGTTAGTCTCTAAGGTGCCCCTAGTACTCCTTTTCTTTTTGCGAATACAGACTAACACGGCTGCTACTCTGAAATTTGTCTAGGTTACTCTTGACCCTATCCGTACCCTCCAGCTTATCTGCCTCTCCCCAGATGAGCTTAGTGTCATCTGAGAACTTGCTGAGGGTGCAATCCATCCCATCATCCAGATCATTAATAAAGATGAAGAAAACCAGTCCCAGGCCTGACCCATGGGGCACTCCGCTTGATACTGGCTGCCAACTAGACAGAGCTGTTGATCCCTACCCGTTGAGCCCGACAATCTAGCCAGCTTTCTATCCACCTTATAGTCCATTCATCCAATCCCTACTTTAACTTGCTGGCAAAAATACTATGGGAGACGTGTCAAAAGCTTTGCTAAAGTCAAGATATATCACGTTCACCGCTTACCCCATATCCACAGACCTAGTTATGTCATCATAGAAGGCAATCAGGTTGGTCAGGCATGACTTGCCCTTAGTGAATACATGTTGACTGTTCCTGATCACCTTCCTCTTCTCCAAGTGCTTCAAAATGGATTCCTTGAGGACCTGCTTCATGATTTTTTCCAGGGGCTGAGGTGAGGCTGACTGGTCTGTAGTTCCCCAGGTTCTCCTTCTTCCCTTTTTTAAATATGGGCACTATATTTGCCTTTTTCCAATCATCCACCGATCACCACGAATTTTCAAAGATAATGGCCAGTGGCTCTGCAATCACATCAGCCAATTTTCTCAGCACCCTCAGACGCATTAGATCTGGACCCATGGACTTTTTTGCATGTGCAGCTTTTCTAAATAGTCCTTAACCTGTTCTTTCACCACTGAGGGCTGCTCACCTCCTTCCCATACTGTGTGGCCAGGACAGTAGTGTGGGAGCTGACCTCCTCTGTAGTATCAGAGGGGTAGCTGTGTTAATCTGTATCCACAAAAAAACAAGGAATGTGGTGGCACCTTAAAGACTAACAGATTTATTTGGGCATTCACCTTGTCTGTGAAGACCGAGGCAAAAAAGGCATTGAGTACTTTTTCCACGTCATCTGTCACTAGGTTGCCTCCAGCATTCATTAAAGGTCACACGCTTTCCCTGACCTTTTTTCTTGTTGCTAACATACCTGTAGAAACCCCTTCTTGTTACCCTTCACATCTCTTGCTAACTGCAACTCTAGTTGTGTTTTGGCATTCCTGGTTACACCCCTGCATGCTCAAGCAATATTTTTATACTCCTCTCTAGTCATCTGTCTAAGTTTCCACTTCTTGTAAGCTTCCTTTTCGTGTCAAAGCTCACCGAAGATTTCACTGTTAAGCCAGGCTGGTCGCCTGCGATATTTGCTATTCTTTCTGCACATTGGGATGGTTTGTTCCTGCGCCTGCAATATGGCTTCTTTAAAATACAGCCAGCTTTCCTGGACTCCTTTCCCCCTCATATTAGCCTCCCAGGGGATCCTGCCCATCAATTCCCTAAGGGAGTCAGTCTGCTTTTCTGAAGGCCAGGGCCTGTATTTTGCTGCTGCTCCTTTTTGTGAGGATCCTGACCTCAACCATTTCATGGTGTCCACCATCTTATGGTCACTGCTGAAACCATCTAGTTCTTAACAGCTATGTACCCTGCTTGAATATTCCTGTTTTGAGTTATCTAAATCAGAGCAGTAAATGACTTGCTAATTGTTAAAACTGGAATTAGAATTTATGCATTCCTGTTTCCCAGTTTCAAGCTCAGATCACTTGATTATGCTTCCCTAAGTTAAAATTAATACAAACGCAAATCAATATGGTTTCACAAGTGGATCTCTTCCATCTGTAACTACAATATAATAGTTGTATTTGATGGGAGAGATCAAGTTGTTGTGAAACAAAACATTGATTTGCATTGGTGTTTACTTTTTATGTGGTGCTGGGAAAAATTGTGTATTAAGGGTCAAACTCAATGAATGGTGAACACTGAGCTGTAGGAAGGTTAAAATACTTGATTTGGCATGTGTGCTCTGCCCAGAAGTGTGCTCTGCCCAGCTCTCCCTCACCCCTCCCCACCCCTAATGTACTACATATATAGTATTTGTAGTATACATTACTTTTTACAGATATTCTAAATAGTCTTAACAAAATTTTTGTTGCTCATAGCCTTATTTAGCTCTTTACCACCCAACTCTGTGTGAGTGCATGATCAATGTGTTGCACAGGGTGTTAAGTGTTCCAGACACAAACTGCTCTCTAATGGTCTTTACATTTTGTTTGTTCATGTGCAGTTGCTTTTAGATCATACTACATACTTTGCAGCACTTAACAGGGTATTTGTTTTTAAGATTATTTTCTGTGAATACGATGTAATGCAGAACTATAAACTTTCCATACGTAATTTATACATTATTTTTTAACAAGATTTTAAGATAGTGGTACATAGCTTCAGTTTACATGTAGGTTGTTAGTCATGCTGTACTCTGCCTGTCTCTAGGAAACTAAGCCTCTGACAAATTTGGCATCATCTGTCATGAGCATGTTTAATCAGCTTATCGTTTCCAATGTGTGGGGAAGCTAAACAAATTGAAGTCTCACTTTGCTGGGTCACTAAATGGACTTCCATGCTTTAAAAGGACATGAATAAATTTTATTTTTATTTAGGAGTTTCTGCAATGAAATTCTGTCGTTTTTGGCCATTCTGATAGCAGGATGTTTATTATCATCTGCTACAAAGTATCAGCCTTTTAAATCTCAGTTTGATATGGGTATGTTCCAGTTTAAACTGTAAATCAAAATAATTTGTCTTAAAGGCTCTCCCTTTTTTTCAGATTTGAAAAAAAGTTGAGTTCTTTTAATAAAGGAGGAATAAATAACTTACCATAATTCCTGTTTATGGCTTGGTTGCCATATTAAAATAACTAGCTAAACTATGGTTACCACATTTAGTAAACTTAAGTTTCTATATGAGTACCGATTGTTTCAGTGGAATAGTAGTGTTTTAAATAAAATTTTATGAATAGTGAGATTCACTGATGAATTGTCATAACTTCACTGATGTGTTCCTCAAGATCTGCTTAATGTTTTAAAATCTGAATAAAATGGTAGAAATTGTGGCAATCATATTGGCCCGTTAGCCTGAGGATATATGCCCACTATCTGTTATACAGAAACTTAGAAACTGTTATTGGATCCTTGGTTGCTCTCAGGTGACTTGGCCTTTTCCCATCTGAGTTTGCATAGAATCTTTTCTTTCTGATGTGACCCTAAGCACAATCATCCATGCCTTTGTCATTTCCAGAATGAATTTACTGCAGCATGTGGTTTCACCAGAAAACCTCTTTAAAGCTCATTTGGTGAAACACTTGCACTTAATTTTGCAGAAAGCATGTTGCATCTGTACTTTTAAAACTATGCTTCGCTGTCAGTCTGTATGGAGTTATTTGTTTCCGGTTTTGGGAATTGGTTGCGGGGAGGGGGTGTGTGAGAGAAAGAGAAGTTTTAGATCTGGTCTGAACACAAAGTTGCACCAGTTTAATGAAAGGTTTGATTTTTGTATTGATTTAGTTAAACGGATGCAACTTTGCATGGATATGCTTTTAGAGTGGTTTAAACCTATCTTATATTGGTTTAGCTTGTGCCAGACTGTATCCAAATTTTGTTTTCAGTGTGCTGCAGATTTTTGCATGAAAAATGTGTGTTGTAAACTGTCAGGAGAAAGCTGGAGATATTGATAGCTGGAGAGGAGGCAGTTAGCACTCTCATCATGTAGGAAGATGGTGTGGAAGTTGGTTTTGTTTTTGTTTTTCATATGCAGGAGACATCACTGGAAACTTTGGTCAAGGGAAGAATCCCATCACTGTTTTTGCCAGGTGGGGGTCTGTATTCCTCATTAGTCCCTCTCCAGTAGCCTTCACAACAAATAGGTGCCCATTTGCACCTGGCCCCTCTACATCAAGTAATTCTAAATAATGATATTATCCTGATGTTCTGGCTAAAATGGTCAACAGTAAAATAGTTAATATTGATATTTAAATTATTAGCATTAGGCTTTAGCCTTGATACCTGATAAAGATATTAGGGTTTCTGAGACTTTTTTCACTTGAGATTTTTTAACGAAAAACATGGAAATTGTCATACTGATGTAGACCAATATCTTGTTTACGACACTGCTCAGTACCAGCTGCTTCACAGGAAAAAACTTGGAATAGGCAGATGCCGCATAACCTGTCCTCAGGGAAAGCTGCCTTTTAAGCTTTGTTTGCTTGCACCCAACCTACCATGTGTTTTTAATATGGCTAAATGTAAGTGTATACATCTAAGAACATAGAATGTAGGCTGTACTTACAGGGCGGGGAGGGGGACTCATCTTGGGAAGATAGTGATTGAGAAAAAAAATTGGGGGCTCCTGGTATATTACCAGCTGAACGTAAGCTCCCAGTGCAATGCTCTGGCCAAAAGGGCTTGTGTGATTCTTGGGTGTATAAACGGGAGTTTCGAGCTGGAATAAAGAGATTATTTTAACTTACATATTTGGTATTGGTGCAACTGCTGATGGAATACAATATCCAGTTCCGGTATCAACAATTCAGGAAGTATGTTGATAAATTGGAGAGGGTTCAGAGAAGAGCCATGAGAATGATTAAAGAATTAGGAAACTTGTCTTAGATTGAGTTTTGTGAGTCTCTCATTATATTTAGTGTAACAGAGAAGTTAAGGGTGACTTGATTGTAGTCTAAGTACCTACATGGGGAACAAATATTTGATCTCTTCAGTTTAGCAGAATAAGATATATAACATGATCCAGTGGTTGGGAGTTGAAGCTACACACATTGAGACTGGAAAGAAGGCGTAAATTTTTAACGGTGAGGGTAATTTACCATTGGAGCAATTTATCAAGGTTTGTGGTGGATTCTCTATCACTAGGAAACTTTAATTTAAAGTTGGATGCTTCTCTAAATATATGCTCTAGGAATTATTTTGGGGAAGTTCTATGGCCTGTATCACACAGGAAGTCGGATGAGGTGATCACAATGGTCCCTGCTGGCCTTGGAATCTATGAATTTATGAACTCCCAGTAGTTAATGGTTAGCTTATGGCCCTAAGTTTTTCAAGGGTTTGTCCCTTCCAAAGTCTTGATCTTTTATTATTTTTACAATTTACTGCTTTGGATATTCATTACCCATATAAATGTTTGATCTTTTTTTTAATCATGTTAAGATCTCAAATTAAGTGATGTACTGTAGTAATGTGAGCCATAGGTTAATTGTGTTGTGTGGAAAAAGTACTTCCTTTCATTTTTTGTTCCTTTTGCACTCATTGAGAGGTTGAACAGAATTTCTTGTTTTACCTGTTCTTGTTTGTTGTTTTGTATGCATTCATCTTCTCTCATTTAATATGTCATTGTTTTCTAATGTAGTCAAGGTGCGAATGGTGTAGACTTGTTCCTCCCAGTCAACTTCTTCTCTGTCAGGGTATTGTAGGGTTGTAGACTCTGCATTTTCAGATCTTCCAATAGGAAGAACCCCTCTGACTATCTTTTCCCACTCTCTAGCTCCTAGGAAATGGCCAGCCAGTAGTAACTATTACGTTTACTGAAAGAACAGTTATTTACCTCACAATAACTGATTCTTAGAGATATGTTGTCTGTCTAGATCCACTCCTGGTGCACATGACCCTGTAAATGTGAGATCAGATTCTTTTAGCCAGAAGTGTCCATTGGGACTGTACCCGCACCTTAGATGTCCTTGTGGGCTCCCCCCCCCCCCCCAGTTCTCCAAGGGCGTAAATGGGACAGCAGGCCGAATTGTCCCTCATTTCCTTTCTGAATATACAATCAATAGGGTATAGGACTTCCTAGTAGCAGGGAAGACATGAATCATGGAATCTACATAGACAGCACATTACGAAGAACTAAAGTTACTGTAGGTGCCCTGGCAATGTTTGAAATATAGGGGTGCTTCTTAGCAAAGTTGCCAAAGATGCCTGAGCTTTAATCTGCAAAGGTGGATCTAGCTGTCTTATAGCAGGATACCCATTATTTAGGCAGTCTTTGGGTGGATATTTCCTGAATTATACCCATCTGCAAATGCTACAGGTAGTTTGGGGGAACTCTTGAAACACCTTGTTCTGTCAAGGCAATATGAAAGTGTTACACACAGGTCAAGGATCTTCAGTTTAGCTTCCATTTGGTTTGAGTGGGCGTTGGGGAAGAAAACTGGCAGGTGAATCAGCGGATTTAAGTGAAAATCAGAAAACTTTTGGCAAGAACTTGGAGTAAGGATTAAGAGTCACTTTGTCTTTATGAAACACTCTGTATATAAGATGGATCAGCCATGAGGGCCTGAATTTTCCCCTGCCCTTTGAGCGATGTTATAGCAACTAAGGAGGCAGTCTTTATCGATAATGAACAGGTTGCTAGGATCCCAAGAAGTGGTCCAGTTAAACCAGGTAATTAACTGTGTTGAGGCCCAAAGAAGAAGGGGGTTCCCTGATTGTAGAAACAGTTGAATTAGGCTCTCGAGGAGTCTAGCAACTGTGGGGTGGGAAAATGTGACCCTGAATAGGAGGAGAATATGCAGACATTGCTGCTAATACACTTTTAAGGAGCAGATGGATAGCCCTAAGTACTTTCTGCGCCACCTGCTATCCCTAATAGCAAGAATTGGGGCTTTCAGGGTGGGGAGGGATAGCTCAGTGGTTTGAGCATTGGCCTGCTAAACCCAGGGTTGTGAGTTCAATTCTTGAGGGGGCCATTTAGGGATCTGGGGCAAAAATTGTGGATTGGTCCTGCTTTGAGTAGGGGGTTGGACTAGATGACCTCCTGAGGTCCCTTCCAACCCTGATATTCTGTGACTTTGGTGAAAGAAGGCCTGTCTCGTATTATTATGCCACATGGCTTCCTGGACTTACAGAACATCATGTGCCAAGCTTCACCTTCAGCCTCTTCAGAGATGGTTAAAATCAATGTATCAAGCAGAAAGACCCACAAAAAGTTCAAGGCATCTGGTTTGCTTCACTATCCACCACCAGGACTATTGTAATGGGTGCCTCGAAACAGCACTGGAAAGCACACTAGAACATCTTTAGACACAAGGTCTGTGGTCCTCCATGGACACTCATCTGGGCAAATGTGGTAGAACTTAAAGCTATATGTTTAGCATTCAGAGCGTTCCTGCTTCTCTGAAAAGGGACCATCATTCAAGTCCTGCCAGACGACACTACAGCATTATACTATGTCAACTGACAAAGGGGGAGCAAGATCGTCCCCTCTCTGTCAGGAAGCTATTCATCTGTGGGATTGATGCAACATCAGAGTAATCTCTAGCTCTTCTCTCACCAGGTGCTTAGAACAATTTAACAGATCAGCAGAAAGTTCTTTTCCAGCCACAAATGGACCTTCAAAGACTGTCTTCAATCAAGTTTTTCTAAAATGAGGTATTCTTGTCATAGATTTCTGTGCCACCAACTTGAACAAGTGTGACACATTTTCTTCCAAAAAAGACAAATGCTCAGCCTCCTTTTCAGATGCATTCCTGATGCAGTGGAATAGAAAAGTGTATGCTTCCCATCAGTGTCATTACTTTTCTAATGACTCTAGCAACTGAGACTGGACCAAGCCCTCCCTGTTCAGTACAGAAACGTCAGTTCTGAATCACCCACTCTGATGCTAACTGCACATTATTTTTTCAGATCTTCTGGGCAGTATTTCACAAAATCAGTCTGATCTCTCACCTCGACTTACCATCTCTCTATCAGACAGCATGGGTGCCAGCTGACTAAGGGCCATAGACAGAATTTTATAGAAATAAAATATATTTTGATATAGAGCAGAGAGGCTAACACAGAGCCAAATGGAAATGTGTTTTGCTTTGGGTCACTCAGCGTCACTTTACCCCTTAGAGACAACTATTCTTGTTGTTTTGGGCTACTTAATGTCCTTGAAGCACCAGGCCTTTCATATCAGTCAGGTTTCTTTAGCTGCAATATCTGCCAATTCAATATCAACTGGATTTTTTTTTGCCGAGTTGTCTGACTTACTGAAGGGTCAGATCTACTTTTCCACCAGAAAAGGAAACTTCTTTTTAAGACCTAAATGTAATACTCTGCTGAAACTCATTTGAACTGGTAGCATCACGTTCCTTGTATCCCATCTTTATCAAGACAGTGTTTTTGGTAGCTATTATCTGTGCTCAAAGGATGAACAAGAGTCAGGTATTGACAGATCCCCCTTAATTTATTTTTCACAAAAAGGATGTGTCTCAAACCTCACCTGCAGTAGTCTGGCTTTCACCTGAATCAAAACATATACCTACTACTAGTGTTCTTCCCAAAATCTCATTTGAATCCAGGGAAGCAAAACTCTCTACATTTGATGTCTTGAATGCTTTCCTACTACCTCTGTAGAAGACGACCTTTTCAAAAGCCCTTTTAAGGGCAACCAATTGGAGCTCAGTTATTCCCCAGTCACAGCTACTGGGTCTGATGCTTGCAGTCTTTAAGTAGGACTCCTGGCACTCGCCTTCTGAGGGAGATAACTGCTTGCCAGTTACCTACAGTGGGATCCATGTGTACAAATACTTAAACAAGAAAAAGCGGTTACTTACTTTACCATGTCTGTGGTTCTCTGAGAAGTTTTCTCCACGTGGATCCCATGACCTGCCCTCCTTCCTCACTACGCAGAGTCCTATGGACTTAAAATTCTATATTGGCTAAGGAACTCTGAGGAAGTTAGGCCTGCTCTGCCCCTTACGCTAGTGGAAGAGGCAGCACAAGGGAATGCAGGGCGCAACTGACCAGAAGAATTTTATCTTGTGTGCATAGGGCGTATGCACACCTAGTGTGGACTGCATGTAGACAAAATATCTTGAATGGCCAGAGTTAAGGTAAGGTACATAATAATTTTTGTAAAAACAAGTGATTTTAAATCATCTTAATTTTAAATAGCTTAGTCTTGATTATCAGAGGAGTAGTAGTGTTAGTCTGGAACTGTAAAAGCGGCAAAGAGTCCTGTGGCACCTGATAGACTAACAGACTTCAGGACCAGACTTCAAATGTATGTCTTCAGATGTATGTAGTGGAAATGTCCAGAGGCAGGTATAAATATGCAAGGAAGAATCAGGCTAGGGATAATGAGGTTAGTTCAGTCAGGGAGGATGAGACCTTCTTCTAGCAGCTGAGGTGTGAATACCAAGGGAGGAGAAACTGCTTTTGTCGTTGGCCGGTCATTCACCGTCTTTGTTTAATCCTGAGCTGATGGTATCAAATTTGCAAATGAACTGAAGCTCAGTAGTTTCTCTTTGAAGTCTGGTCCTGAAGTTTTTTTGCTGTAGGATGGCTACCTTTAAATCTGCTATTGTGTGTCCAAGGAGATTGAAGTGATCTCCTACAGGTTTTTGTATATTGCCATTCCTAATATCTGATTTGTATCCATTTATCCCTTTAAGTAGGGACTATCCAGTTTGGCCAGTGTACATAGCAGAGGGGCATTGCTGGCACATGATGGCATTATAATGATGTTTACCAAAAATAGATTTTCAAACTGTCTGTCTAAAAATCCCTCCCACTTTCAATTGCTAAGCTTTCATGTCTTAATTTCACTAATTTCTTCAATCACATAGGCTTCCAGGGTAAACCAGATTTGAATTTCTAATGTGTTAAAAAAAAGAGAGAGAGAGAGAATATGCTTTTTAAACCATCCCTTCTTCCAAATAACGGAAAACTCCATAAGCTTACCTTTCAGGCTTTCTTTATCACTGAAGGTAAAAAATTATTTTTTTTATTTTTGAGGTGCTTAAGAGTACAAAGGCCACTTCACACAGATTCCTTGTGGTGCTTATGCACAGCTGCCTCTTTACTAATGCCCTTTTCATCTTAACCCTTTACAAGATGATGTTAGAGAGACTAGGTAGGTGAGGTGATATCTTTTATTATGCCAAATTCTGTTGGTGAAAAAAGTTTTGAGCTTATAAAGATATCACCTCACCCACCTTGTATTGCTAATATCTTGGTACCAACACTGCTACAACAGCATTGCATACAAGATGTTATGAAAGTCTAGGAAACCTCCATTGAAATATTAGATATGTTTACTATGAGCTGCTTATAATTTTTCAGCCCGGAGGGTAACTTACATAATACCCCAGCAATCACTCCCCCTCCCCCCCCATTTAATCAACTGAAAAACTTGTAGCATTGGTCATCTTCTTATAGGGACACTGGCATCATTGAATTGTAAAGCTTGCATTCTTTTGGTCTTCGTTCACTTCAGTTACCCCACATATTTTTGCCCCTGACAAATTTAGTGATATTACAGGATTGTAATACTCTTACTTTTAGGGAGGTCTGTTTGCTTGCAAAAGCTTGTCTTTCTAATCAGCCTACTTTTGTGATCTAGTAATGCCATGAGCAATTAATCTGGTAAAACAAAAAGAGCACTGAGGTGTCAATGGAATCTCTGTCTTCAGTTAGAAAGTCTAGGAAAGAAGGTGTGTAAAAGGCAGGAGTGATTCTTAACATGAACTGGTTAAAATAGAGTACTTTGGGAAGTTTGCCTGCATGTGGCAGTGTTTCTTAATGAACTCTCAAAAAGTAATAGAAGACTTCAGCTTGCAAAAACAGCTTATTTTTTTCTACTTGAATAACTGGGGTTTGAGTTTTGAGTTCTTTTTAAATTGTCTTATTTTCCCAACTGGTGGCTATTAATGCTAGGTTAGTAAGCATAAGTCACACTTTTAAAGGTGAGAACTGATTTTCAGCAGTGCAGTACACCTTTGTCTATTAGCTTAAATGTTTGTTCTCAAATTTTAAAATGTGAAAGACTGGGCATGTTCAGTTCCAACATAAATGTAATATTATGTTGGCTTTAATAAACTGCTAGTGACTGATTCGTTACTAGAAACCAGATTTCTGTAATTACAGAAAATCAGAACATACCAAATTATATTACTGTTAACCTATTATGAAGCACTGGTTTTCTATATAAGTAGAATTATTGTAAGGCACTCATCTCAAATTTTGAGGTAGATCTTGTAAGGAAATTCGACTTAATTAAATAAAGAAATGAAACATTTACCTGCCTTATCCACCAGAGTCAGTTCATAGGAATTAATGTAAAGCATAGTTGAAACACAAATATTCATTTCGTTTTAATTAAATTTGTAAAATAAGACTTCTGGGTATTTGTTGCAAAATATGAATTCTACCAACAAGTTTGATTTTTTTTAAAAGCCTTTCCCACAGATCATGAACTTCAATCGTTGCAGTCTTCTCTTCGATCAAACTGCAATTTATACAGCCCCGTGTATTGTAGGATTCTTCATGTTAAAATAAATTTTTCAGTCTATAGTAGAATTGTAGCTTGCAGAATGTAAAATGTTACTTTCTTATCTTTGTACTTCCTTCTTTATAGATGGAATTCATGTGTATTCTAGTACCACACAAGTTTTCAGGGAAGACTTGAAAAGATTTGCAAAGTCTTAATATTGATGTTAGTAATAAACTGGTGAAAATTGTGAATCACAATTTTAGCATAGTCTCCATGCATACAGAAGTTATCCACATATAATTCAGTAGTGCAGCTCGAACTGTTTGGAGTGAAGCTGTTCTAGCTTATCCTGTAGTGACCTTCCGTCTTTAGCCTTCCAGCTTTAGTTTAACTTACGCATGCACTGACCTTTGCTATGGAAACGATACAGAAACACAAAAACAACTTGGCTGAGTTTCCTCCACAAAGCAGTGGGTGGTGTATCACACTATACTGTTACCAGAGGAGGGTTTTTAGAGGTCAGTAGTGACAGTGTGCAGTAACTTGTTCATTATTTACAACACACTGCTCATTACCCTGGGGAAGGGGGTATATGGAAATTTATTATAACAAGCTTACTTCTCTACTGTGAATATATATATGCTTATAAAGAGAGAGAGAGAGAGATGACTAGAACCGATGCTGACAAATTTTTTTTAATACCACCCTGTGTAATGTTACACTTCAATCTCCCCTTCACTCAACCACCAGTTTAATTTAATGTCTCTTTGTAATGGACATGTGGTTGAGTCCTGGGCAGGCTCATTGGTATTAATGTCAGTAGTTTAATATAACTGAGACTTCATCATGGTGACTGTACTGCACTTACTAGTATATTGTATAAAAGCTTTGTCTACCGAATCTGTTAGTATTAAATTTAACAATGTCATTATTTGTGTTTTTTTCCTCCTGACTGCTTTTTTGGAGAAGGGAAAATAAAATAAATTGATTAATATTTAGTTACAAGTTTGGGGCTGTTAAGCAACATTACTGTACATAGGTTTATTTGCTTTAGGTTTCAAAAACTTGTCAGAACCCATTGTGTCAGAACAGGAGATTATTGCTCAGCTACTTGTGAAATTTTTAAGGAAGTAAAATTGATTTATTTTTTTACTAGAATAAAGAACCCACTTTTTCATTCAGAGACATGTATTTTTTTCCTTCAGAAGTTCTGGTCGTGACATTTTAGTGCTGAATTGATGACTCTGAACACAGAGGACTTCACTATTCACAGAGCAGGTGTCACAGGGATAGTGGCAGCGCACACTCTGAATAGTGCCTCACCTTTGAGCTAATGGGGACTAGGAGTTAAAAAGGGTAATGAATATTCTTTGATCATTAATCCTTGGTATGGAGCGCATGTGGAAGGAGTCCAGCCTTCTTCCTTAAAATACAAAAAAGTGTTGCATTTGTAGTGAGGCATTGCATTACAGAGCATTTTTCTACTGTTGAACACAACTACAGTTAATGAAATGGAGTCCTCCAGACCCCAGGCAAATTGACTGCATATCCCAGTTGTTTCCTGTTCTCTGCAGATAGTATGGGATCATGGGATGGACTGTCTTCAACTATTTGTACTGTGGCCAACAAAATGAGGCCTCTTAGCACTACTGTAATATAAGTAAACTGTATCATCATGCATGTACACAAAGGAAGATACTACCACAGCTGCGACCATTGAAGGCACCTTCAACTTTGTCACTGCCTGATGTTCGAGTGCCCCACTTTGCAACCTTAACTTGCTTTAAAACAAACTATGTCAAAATTTGAGTTAAGGTTGAAAGTAAATATCAGTAACCTCAGTGTAACCACATTTGAATTTTCTTGATTTTGGGATGGGGGGGGGATAATTAGAGGGTTGTTTTAACTGTTTTTGTACGTTTTAACTATGCATTTCCATAGCTTAACGTGTTTAGATGCCTTAAAAAGAAATCCAAACGACCTTAACTCTCCTCTATAATAATGCCATGCAATAACCATACGTTTATGATTAAGGCATTTTAGTCTTTGTGGATCCAAATTAGCATTTCATGTTGTTACTGCAGGACAGAATTAAAGTTGTTTGGGTGCCTTAAATTTGCATTGCTTTATCTTCTTCTTCGAGTAGTGTTCCTGTAGGTGCTCTACACCCCCTGCATCTTTGATTGGACGTTTCTCATAGCAGCGTCCATTTGGCCCGCATATGCATGTTAGTTAATCTCATTCCCTGTGCCATTGTTGTTTAGCACTGCGCAGCTGAATGACCCTTAGTTTCTTCTCAACCGCCTCGGCCTAAGATGAAGCTCTGGCAGTTGTCCTGTTGAGATTTTCTCAACTTTATCCTCATTTCTTTTTAATAATTAGTCATATTACTATCAGTTTCATTAGTTAGTAATAGTATAGTTGCTGCTTTGAAATTTTTTTTCAGTTCATCAAATGAAGGAAGGAAAAGCCCCAGGTAAAGATGAACTGACAATCGAAATAAGAGCTGGAGGCCAAGACCTTTGGGAAACCCTTGCTCAGAGGTTTAGCCGTTACTTGGAAATGCAGAAGACACCATCTAGCTGGAAGGAGTCCAACACCGTCCTGCTGTACAAGAAGGGAAATTGTGAAGATCTGAAGACCTATTGTCCAATATGCCTGCTCTCACATGTCTACAAGCTGTTCACCAAAATATTAACAAATTGATTCTGAGTCTGGACAAGCAGCAGCCAAGAGAGTAGGCAGGCTTTCAAAGGAATTTCAGCACAATGGACCATATTTTCACTATAATCCAGCTATTGGGACACTCAAGGGAATACATATTTTCTTTATGTATTGCCTTCGTCGACTATGAAAAAGCGTTCGACAGCATAGATATCAATGCAGTGTTGAAACTACTAAAGGAAGCTAATTCTGACTGCACTGCAGATATAACTTAATATGATAACCCCCACCCCCTTCGCATCCCAGTTAAGAAAGGTGTGAAACAGGGAGACACGGTTTCACCGAACCTCTTCACAGCCTGTCTTGAAATGGTAATGAAGCGGATGAATTGGAAGGGTGGAATCATCATCAATGGAGAGCAGTTAAACCATCTCAGATTTGCAGACAATATTGTGTTGATTGCCGAAAATATTATCAAACTACAGAAAATGCTGGGAGAACTCCACATAAGAAGTAGCTAAGTCGGACTGAAAATTAACCCCTCCAAAACATAATATATGCAGTTTGATACCTTGCCAAAAGCCCAGATAACAATTAAGGAAGAACAAATAGAAGAAGTTGAGTAATATATCTGTTTGGGCCAAGAAATTTAACGTGCGCCATGATCAGGAAGGTGAACTCTCGCGGAGAAAGAAAGCAGGTTGGTGCGCATTCAGTTCTGTCAAGAATGTCCTCCAAGGAAAAATCAACAAGGCAACACGTGCCAGCCTCTTCAACTCTACAGTACTGCCAGCAATGTTGTATGGCAGCGAAACGTGGATGCTGATGAAGACAGAGGAGCAGCAACAGTCTGTCATGGAGAGAGCAATGGAAAGAAGAATTCTGGGAATTTCAATCTGCGACTGAGTCCCCAGTGAAGTGATCAGACAGCAGAGGGGAGTGCAGGATGTTGTTGCGATGAGCCGGGCATATAGCAAGGTTCACTGACAGTCGATGGACCACAGCTGTCTCTGAGTGGGACCCATGGGAACTGAAACGACCACTCGGCCGACCTCCAAAGAGATGGAAAGATTTTATTATGAAAAGACATGGCCACACATGGAAAAGGAAGGCCAGGTTATGAGAAGAATGGAAGACATGTTATCAGTGCAATCTATATGAGGGCTGAAGGACCAATCAATCAAGGTGATTTGCCTGTGTGTTACTTTAGTTACTAATCTAGGAAGAATTCAACCTCCAGAGTCTATCAATCCATCTGGAAAGTTCCTTTCACCTAGTGCAGATTCCAGATTGTGAAGTTGTTCTATCCTGGGATTGCTGATGTTATACCCTTCCTTTGTATGGGCTTTAACAAGGACCTAGAGCCTTGATTACCTTAAGCTAAAGGTACTTTATTTCCAGACTTTGAAATTTGCCTTCTCGTTCATATGTACTCAAATTCCTCAGAGCAGTTTCATGGTTCATAGTGGTTTTATAAAGGCATTGTGCAAACTGTATCCAAGTTACCACATTCATTTTCAGACTTTCAAGACGGTTCTTGTTACCAATGTAAATATCGGTTTAAAAAGTTAACTGGTTAACTTTTATATATAATTAAAAATTATATTGTTTAACCATTAACCGTGGTCACTCCGGCACCAGGTGGCGGGCTGGATTCCCGCTGGGGCCACTCTGCCCCGCCTGCCAAGGACGGGGCTGGGATCCCACTGGCTTGCCGCAGAAGGGGCTGCTCCGGCCTTCCTGCTCCGGGTCCCGCCTGCCCACGTGTCGAGGATGGGGTCCCTCTGGCCAGCCGGTGCTGCTCCTTGTAAGGAATCTTTTTTGTTGTCGAACATACTTGCTGACAGGTATTTTGAAATAAATTGCCAAAATAATTGAAATTGGTATGATTATATTGTTGTTTTGACTAATAAAATATTCAGAATTTTAAAATACTGTGTATAGAACTTTTTTAATTCTTCGGTGCAGAATTTTCCCAGGAGTAATTATAGACAGATACATACCAAATATCTGGCACAACCAGGTACTGTGGGAAAGCACATTCTTCAAGAGGTTGTCCTTATAGATCTGCCTAATCACTCATGCGAGCTGCAGTTAATTCCTCTTAATGGAAGAGGCTCTTACTGGCTGAGTTGTGACCAGTTCAGTCTCTTCTGAACCAGTTGTTTCTAATGACTTGACTTTCTCAGCATGTGGAGCTGCTTCACAGTTGAAGCACTCCAAAAAGCTGAAAGGGTGGGGACGAGAATCAGTGTCTTTATCTATTTTTTTAAAGAAAATACATTTAAGGTTTTACATCCTCAACTAGGACCCTCAATAGATTAAAGAAATCCATATGTCTTTCGCATGGAAAATAAGAGGTGGTATGGACTGAAGTTCTGTCTTCAGCCATACTGTGTTATAGCTAGTGCCCTATATATAAGGGGAACCTGGTTACTAGTAGTGAAAGCAACACGTGGGCATTCAGACCCAAAGGATGCCAGAGTGTTTTTTTTTTTTGTTTTGTATGTTTCAAACTCTTAATGGATACAGGTTACATCTTGTATCATCTTGCAGTTTGCTTCCAACAGGGAGGTTAGGGACAATCTCTGATTCATCCATTACTGGTTCCTCCTCAGAGGACACTACCTTTGCTTTCAGAGGCTTAAAGTCCAGAAGCTTCAGGGTTGACCTTTTAATATATTTTGGGATGGGATCTGGCTTTTCCTAGGATTCTAAAATGCAGAAGTCCCATCTTGAGGTCAAGGGTGACTCCTAACCTCATATTGAAGAGCGCTCATTCATCTTTGCTTGCTGCTTCAGGTCTCAGCTGTTCAAGTCTGTTTTGGTTGGTGTCTTTACCTTTGGCCATCCCCCTTTCATTGGGATCCTGTGCTACCACAGGGCCCTTTTCTTTATGGGACTTATGAACCATGGCTTATTTGGGAATAATTTAGTAGTACCCAACCACTTAGGCCTTGATTCCATAAGTCTTTTTAAGCTACTGGTCTTTTACGGTAGTTGATACTCATTTCTGTTTTAATATATTTGTGCAACTTTGCGTTTTGTATAAACATTAGGAATTATACTGTTAGCTGAATCTGTTACAACATTCATAGTCCCAACTTTAGTTATTTACATGTGGTGTTTCTGCATTTCAATGCCCCATTGTTCTTATACCTCTGCTTCCTAAGTGTGTATTTAGGATTGTTACTGTTTGTGAGAAAATCAAAATTTATCTCCCTAAAGAAGAAAATGTAATGAGGCAGCCAACAAATAACAGCGATTGCTGCTATCTCTGTGGTGTTGCTGAGAACTCCTGCTCAAACAAGTTGTGTATGAAGTAAATGGCTCTCAGTAAGAAATCTTCTTGACTTTGTTTTTTCCATTTGATAGCCAAAGATCATGAGTTTTCAGGTGATGCAGGACACACACACAAACTTTAGTCAAACTTTTATATGGCATATTAGATTTTTTTCTTAACCCAGGGCTCTCATTGTGAGGGCTCTTGATTTCCCCCCTCCCCTCCCCCACCTCTTGATTTAAAAACATGTTTCTGGTCCTTAAAATTGTGTGGGGAGACCTTGTGTCATAAATATAAAGGGAAGGGTAACCACCTTTCTGTATCAAGTGCTATAAAATCCCTCCTGGTCAGACAAAACCCTTTCACCTGTAAAGGGTTAAGAAGCTAAGATAACCTTGCTGGCACCTGACCAAAATGACCAATGAGGAGACAAGATACTTGCAAATCTGGAGGGCGGGGAACAAAGGGTTCATCTGTCTGTGTGATGCTTTTGCTGGGGACAGATCAGGAATGCAGCCTTACAACTGTTAGTAAGCTAGCTAGAAATGCGTTAGATTTTCTTTCGTTTAATGGCTAGTAAAATAAGCTGTGCTGGATGGAATGTATATTCTTGTTTTTGTGTCTTTTTGTAACTCAAGGTTTTGCCTAGAGGGATTCTCTGTTTTGAATCTGATTACCCTGTAAGGTATTTACCATCCTGATTTTACAGAGGTGATTCTTTTACCTTTTCTTTAATTAAAATTCTTCTTTTGAGAACCTGATTGCTTTTTTCATTGTTCTTAAGATCCAAGGGTTTGGGTCTGTGTTCACCTGTACAAATTGGTGAGGATTCTTATCAAGCCTTCCCCAGGAAAGGAGGTGTAGGGCTAGGGGGGATATTTTGGGGGAAGACGTCTCCAAGTGGGCTCTTTCCTTGGTCTTTGTTTAACATGCTTGGTGGTGGCAGCACAGGGTTCAAGGACAAGGCAAAGTTTGTACCTTGGGCAAGTTTTTAACCTAAACTGGTAAGAATAAGCTTAGGGGGTCTTCCATGCAGGTCCCCACATCTGTACCATAGAGTTCAGAGTGGGGAAGGAACCTTGACACCTTATGAGAATTTGAACTGAGTATAAACCCCCCTTGACTCTTCAGACATCCTGAAGGAGTAGTTCTAAGTAGTACAAACCACCCTTTTCAGTCAAGGCCCTGTGGACTCTGCAGTTCCATGGAATTGATCCAGTATGCCAGAATTCAGCTTTTCTTCTTTGAGGAGTATCCCTATGGGTGCTCCACTTTAGGTGTCTTGACACCCGCTCTTGTAATTGGAGATTTGTGGTAGCAGTGCCCGGTTGGGCCGTGCACACATCATAGCCATCTTGCGCTGCTCTGAGCATTTACATAGTGGTCCACAGCCAACTGTGTCTCTGTTACTTCTCTACCGCCTTTGGCTTGAGTTAGAGCAATCAGCACCCTCTCTTACCTCAGATAAGAGTAATAGTAGATAGTTCATAGTTATTCTTGATAGCGTTAGCTTAGTTGTGGTTAGCTACCCTATCCCCTTGCCCTACTATAATTTCTTTCATTTCTTCATTCAAAAAATATTTTTTCCCTTTTATCTTCCCTATCTACTCCTGTTTCTTTGACAGGTACACAGCTATAGCCTCAAACAGGCTTTATCCTTGTCTTTTTCTCTAAGAGACCAACTTTCTCAGAAATGCCTGGCTCACCTGGCTTTAAATGCTGCCTGACTTGCAGACTCTGTATCGGTCTCTGATGGCCATGCACAGTGTGTCTGAGACCCACATTACTCAAAAGTGCCCATCCTGCAGAAAGCTGGCACCCAGGGCAAGAAAAGCCTGAGATCTCCAACTGAAGTTCTTCATGATGGAGAAATCCCTCAGGCAAGTCTCTGATCCTGCGTCCAGGACACCCCCTCACCAATGGTCACCAGTAGCAGCTTCTGACAAGGGTTCTGCTCCAACAACAGCTAGCAAGGAGCCTGTTCCAACAAAGGCTACCGAAAAGCAATCCCTGAACCAAGAATTGCCTAAAAGAAACTATCTCCAACTGAAAAATCTGCCCTGGTACCAACAACACCAGGAACACCTGGTACTGAGAGTTCCCGAAGAGCTAAAGACCCTATACGGCCAAGCTCAAATGGAAGTTCACATAGTAAAGTGAAACCTTCCAGCTTGGCACCCACGGAGCTGAAGAAAACCTCTGCATGGAGTAGTACAGTGGTGCCACCTGCTGTACCCATGCCGCACAGCTCTAAATCTTCAGTACGGGTGAGTGGAGACCCATCACGGATCTACGCAAACTCAACAAATTTGTAAGAACACAACATTTCAAAATGGTGACTCTAAACACAGTAATTCTGGCCCTAGAGAAGGGAGATTGGCCCTCGACTTCCAGGATGTATATTTTCATATTACCATACACTTAGCCACACACAAGATTCCTGAGATTCACCCTAGGGAAACAACATTGCAATACAGACTCTACCTTTCAGCCTGTCCTCTGCTCCGAGGATCTTCTCCAAAGTTCTTGCTGTCATTGCAGCTCACTTCCGCAGACACGGAGTAATGATATTTCCATACTTAGACGACTGCCTCATAAGGGCACCAACATGGCAAGAAGCAATAAATGCCATCCAGAGCACGGTAACTCTTTTTTCATGAACCTAGGGTTGCAGATAAATGTGCAAAAGTCCACACTGGTTCCTGTACAAAAGTTGGAATTCATAGGAGCCCGTCTCAACTGTCTAACAGCAATAGCAACACTGCCCCAACAACTTCCTCACTCTAGTCAATCTAATTTCAACAGTGATGGACAGCCCACAGACATTGACCAGAATGTGTTTACATCTCTTGGGGCATATGTCGGCAACAAAATTAGTTGTCAAACATGCCAGACTCCACCTGAGATGCTTGCAGGCCTGGCTTTGAACAGTATATGTGCCACTCCGGCACACTCTCAACAGACACCTCACAGTGCCACACAGAGTAAAAGACACTCTAACATGGTGGACACAACCAAAGAACGTCTGTTCAGGAGTCCCTTTCCAGCAAAGAACTCCAACCATGACAATCACGACAGACGCTTCCCTAATAAGGTAGGGGGCACACCTACTCAATAATACGGTCCAAGGCCGCTGGTCCTCACCAGAGTCCAACCTGCACATAAACTTACTAGAGCTAAGGGTAGTTCAAAATGCATGCAACACTTTCTCCCTCTAATCAAGAACAATGCCATCAAGATCCTCATGGACAATAGAACATGCATGTTTTACATAAGTAACTCAGTGGGAGCATGATCATACTCCAGGGCGGGATTGAGACACCACTCTCTGGGCAATGCTCACCTCATTAAAATGGGAGGCACCACTGATGTATGCATTTCCCCCGACCCCACCCCTAAGCAGAGTCATTCACAAGATCAAACAGGACAAATCCATGGTCATTCTTACAGCACCTACGTGACCAGACAAACGTGGTTCCCATACCTGCTTCAGATTGCAGTGAAACCGCCTCGAACCCTTCCCTTAGTACCTCACCTTCTGTATCAAGATGTGGGATGCATCCGTCATCCCAACCTCACAGTACTCCACCTCAAGGCCTGGTTACTCCATGCCTTACTGGGGTTGAGGAGGCCTGTTCTGAGAAAGTAAGATATATTACTGAACAGTCGGAGACAAAGTACAAGGAAGACATATATCCATAAGTGGAAATGATTCTGTATGTGGTGCCAAGATTCATAGATTCATAGATATTTAGGCCAGAAGGGACCATTATGATCATCTAGTCTGACCTCCTGCACAATGCAGGCCACAGAATTTCACCCACCACTCCTAAAAAAGACCTCACACCTATATCTGTGCTATTGAAGTCCTCAAATTGTAGTTTGAAGACCTCAAGGAGCAGAGAATCCTCCAGCAAGTGACCCGTGCCCCATGCTACAGAGGAAGGCGAAAAACCTCCAGGGCTTTCCAATCTGAAAAAAGATAAACCTCTTTTACCACAATCTTCTCCCCTACTGAGGATCCTGGACTATATACTAGGACTCCATCAGAGTACACTTGGCTGCTGTTACCTCCTTTCACAACAAGGTGGATGAGGGTCACCATATTTGCTCACCCAACGATTAAACGCTTCCTTAAAGTCATTGAAAACACTTATTCCACAATAAAAAACCCTATACCCATGTGGGACCTCAACCTTGTTCTACGTGGACTCATCAGAAAGCTGTTTGAACCCCTTGCAACCTGCTCTTTTTTGCACTTATCCATGAAGGTGGCTTTCCTCAATGCCATCCCGTCCTCCAGACAAGTAGGAGAATTAGGTGCCCTAATGGAACACCCACTTTATCTTTAAAGAATGTTGTTTAAGGTAACCTTACGACCGCATCCCAAGTTCCTCCCCAGTCACCTCCCCCTTTCATTTGAACCAACCCATTTTCTTACCTGTGTTTTATTCAAAGCCACATGCAGATGGGAGGGAGGCAGGCAGGCCTCACTCCACACATTGGATGTTCACAGAGCATTAGCTTTCTTCACTGAAAGAACAAAAACTTTTAGAAAATCACTGAGACTGTTTCCATAACAGAGCACTCAGTGGGTCAAACCATCTCAAAAGAGAGACTATCTAGATAGATATTAGGATGTATCCATTTATGCTACCAAAAACCACAATCTACAACCTCCAGTGGGAGTTCACGCACACTCCACCAGAGCACAGGCAACATCCATGGCCTTTCTCAACAACGTCCCTATCACTGATATTTGCAGAGCAGCAACCTGGACATCAGTCCATGCATTTACTAAACACTAATCTCTAGAGCAACAATCTGCATCAGGTGTTCACTTTGGGCTCACGGTGTTATCCACCATCAATAACGCACCTCTTAATCCCCTCTCTTCCATTGAGGGGCACTGCTCAATAATTACCTAAAGTGGAGCACCCCCAGGGACTCTCCTCAAAGAAGAGGAGAAGGTATAACCTTCACCTTGTGCAGTAACTGAGGTTCTTCGAGATGGTTGTCACTGTGGATGCTCCACTACTTCCCTCCTCACCTGTACTTCAGAGTTTGATGTAGATTCTCTGGGGTAGAGAAGGAACAGGTAGACAGTTGGCTGCACCCGCTTTGTAAATCTTTTGGAATGGTGTGAGATTGCTACCACGCGTGCGCAACCCAGCCCAACCCAACCCAACCAGGCACTGCTACCACAAATCTCTAATTACAAGCATAGGGTGTCAAGACACCTGAAGGAGAGCACCCACATGAACAACCATCTCGAAGAATCTCAGTTACTGCACAAGGTGACAGAGTCCTGTGGCACCTTATAGACTAGCAGATGTATTGGAGCATAAGCTTTCGTGCATCCGATGAAGTGCTCATGCTCCGATACGTCTGTTAGTCTATAAGGTGCCACAGGACTCTTAGTCTGGCTCTGTAAAAGCAGCAAACATGGCTACCGTTCTGATACTTTGCACAAGGTGAGTAACCTTCTCTTTCCTCCCATGGAAATTGCCATTTTCCTGTAGCCAGTTACACAGCACCTTTTGTCTCCCTGCCAGACCTGCCTGCAATTGTCTCTTGCACTGTTTTCCCCGCAAAGGGAAATTAAATTTACAATACATGCTTCCAGAACTGTTCCACACAACAGGTAGCAGCCAACCTCCCTTTCTTCCCTCTTTTGTGCACGAAGCCTAACTTTTCCCTATGGCAGACTCCTACCAAAACACACGCCAGAATGCTTGCCAGCTACTTTTCTACTTCACAGGAGTAGTGATTGCTGGCAGAGGATGACCAGGCATATATACTCCCATTACAAGGAAGCACTGAGGCATTTGAAAATGAAGAAAGAAACCTACTGAATTCTTCATACAAAAGCTTAAGGGTTTACAAAATCAGACTGTCTTATTAAATGTCAATTCTGTAAACATGAAAGTTCTCCAGGCACCATATTTTGTGTCAGTATGAATGATGGCCTCATAATTGATGAAACTGATTAGTACTCTGAGAGACAAGATGTAATATAACTGCAGTTCAATTTGAGAACTGTAAATCCAATGGAATTTGTATATAGGTGCTAGGTCCAGTTTCTGCCATATTGCTAAATGGAGGGGAGGCTATAGCTAAATGAGAGGATTTTTTGTTGGATGGGGGAATGGTGTAGAGAGAAGCTGAGAACCACTGCTATAAGGATTAAAATTTGTTTAAGGTAGTGCAATGCTATAAATTCTCCAGATTTTATGGTCTCTTTAATTTAAACTGGTTTCAGAGTAGCAGCTGTGTTAGTCTGTATCTGCAAAAAGAGAGAGAGTACTTGTGGCACCTTAGAGACTAACAAATTTATTTGAGCATAACCTTTCATAAGCTCCAGCTCACTTATTTTTCACTGCATGCATCCGATGAAATGAGCTGTAGCTCATGAAAGCCTATACTCAATAAATTTTAGTTTCTAAGGTGCCACAAGTACTCCTTTTCTTTTTAATTTAAACTGTTTAGGTTTAGAGTCCAGATTTTTTTTACGTACGGCTAACTCTTTGAATTCACGTTCCTAATTTTTTCAGGCACTAAAACAAAAGGATGGGGTTGATCCTTGTGGTTACATTTTCAAAACACAGGTTTTGCTTATTACTGATGTAAAGCAGTGAATTTAACCTTTGGAGAAAACATTTTTTTCTAAATGTGGCAACCATATGCAACAAAAATTTGTTTTAAATTCAAAATTATTAGTATCATTGTAGTTGCAAATAGAAAGAAAGATACACAGGAAGAATTTACTACTTTAAATGTTTTCTGTGCTTGAAAACATTCAATTGTCAACTTCCCTTCACAGTTAAATCTTCTATACATATGTTTACTACTACATGTTGTAGAATTAGATAAATTAATGAAAATAAACTTGTTTATAATATTGAATCAATTTTTTAAAAATGAAATGCTAAGAACAGTGTCTCTGGTATAGAAGTTACATAGGAAAAATGGTAAAATTCTTACTTGTTGGAATAGCTTCAATTATCTGAAATATCTAACTATGAAAACGTTTAATTTTGCATTTTCTGCTATGGAAGTAATAGGTTAATTTTGACTATACAAATTCATAAGTGTAGAGAATTTTATTTGCTTTTAAAATTCAAAAGTTGTAGAAACTCACTAATAAACTATTAAACTGAAGGAACTCCAAAATCATAATTTGCTTCTTAATATTTTTCTAAGAAAATTCAAAACTAATTAAGGAGCTTTAAATCCTCCCATTCATTCTAAGGGCTTGTCTAGATGGGGACACTCAGGAAAATTAATCTGGATTAACCAAAGGTGTGAATTTAAAGTGGATTAGTTACACACGCGGGTTTAATGTGGTTTATGCTCTTATTCAGAATTGCAGAGGCCTTCATTTGACTTAGTGTATTTCGTTTTGGAAATGAATTAAGGCTAATTTAATTCTGAATAAGAATGTCCGCGTGGAGGTTTAATGCAATTTGACTAATCCACTTTAAATTCACACTTTTGGTTAATTTGGATTAATTTTCTAAGTGTGTCAATGTAGACAAGCCCTAACAAACTTCTTTGTAATATTTGTTCTCCTAATCTGTCCTGAAGGACAAGCAATCTACACATGGTTTGCTGCTTGTAGAATCGTTTGTGATGCCATGTCAGAGGCTGAAAAAGTTTCAAGGTCTGTCAATAAATATTAATAGCTTAATATTTTTCCTTTTATAATTCTGTGTTTATATATACAAATAAAAATGTAATTTGACTCAAAAATACAAACACCATAAAATCCAGTTAAAGCTTTAGAATTGTATCTATTTTTTTTATCAGCTCATAGGCTACAGCGAGAAGCCAGTAAACCTACAGATGTTCATTGGAACAGCAGATGATCGCTACTTACGACCTCATGCATTCTACCAGGTGCACCGTATCACTGGGAAAACGGTTGCTACTGCTAGCCAAGAGATAATAATTGCCAGCACAAAAGTACTGGAAATTCCACTTCTTCCTGAAAATAATATGTCAGCCAGGTGTGTAGCAGCATTTCTCCCAAACTAGCAAGTTAATCATTTGTGTATTCCTTTCAAAGCAATACAAGGTTGAAAACGTTTTGTTTTGTTTTTTTAAGGTAACTTGACACAGCCCTAATTGCTCTGATTTTTAATTGTGTACTGTATGTAGTGTCTGAGGGCTTTTCCTGCCAGCAAGCTTTTTTAAAAAAAATGCTTTTTGCTACCTGTAGTTGGATTATTATCCCAACTTTTCTTCAGACCTCTGTGCAAAATCTGAAATGGAATGATTATGTACTATTTTAATGAACAAAGGGGGAACCTGTTAGCCCATCTAAAATGCTACACCATACTACTTAGAAGCCAAGTAAGCACCATAAATTGTTTCTTACATGAATCAAGTTCAGTGTATATACTGATTTGGCTAAACATGCATATAATTTTTCAGTACAAGTAAAAATACTTTATGCTGGGGGTTTTTAGAAGAAAAATGGGGACTACCATATAATGCAGCAACAGAGTTTATTTAGTTATGGGTTTTAATATATATAACTTTATTTTAATTTTTCCATAAAATCCCTTCTGTAGTCTTCCGTAGTTGTTGTCCCATAACAGTGCAGTATCTCTCACCCTATTATTTAGTTGACTATATAACCGTTGTCCCAGATAAACAATAATTGCTATTTTGGAATCTCAGAAAGTTTTGTTAGGCCAGTTGGTTGCAGGTTTGATCATTTTATGACACTGTTTCCCATGCAGAATTGTACATGGTTGTCACTTCTGAACAACTTGTTTCAAAACTGTCATCAGGAAGACAATATTGTAATACAAATAATTGATCTTTTACTTTTTAAACGTCACATCCCCAATCCTCTAAAGTTCCCAAAATGTAACTTTACAGCTGAAATCCATAGTTTCCTTTTTTGCCCTAATTTAAAACAATATAGTAGCAGCTATCTTAGTGGCACAGAGCAAAATTGAGAGTTATTTTGAGTTCTAATTTAACAAGAGAGTTAAACTGAGACCCTTAGGATATGTTTTTGATCATTTAGTAATATTTGACTACTTTTTCTCCATCTGTCTTCTAATCCTTCTTCTCCCTTTATCTTCCAGTATTGATTGTGCAGGTATTTTGAAACTCCGCAATTCAGATATAGAGCTCCGTAAAGGAGAGACAGATATTGGAAGAAAGAATACCAGAGTGCGACTTGTGTTTCGTGTTCATATCCCACAGCCTAGTGGAAAAGTGTTGTCTCTACAGATTGCTTCCATACCTGTCGAATGCTGTAAGTTTTGTAACAATTAGTCTCTTGCACACATTTAAAATCTCTTAATTACAGTTGCAATAGCTTTCATTTCCATGTCTCAGTAGAATTTTTGGCAGAAGAATCCACTGGGATATTATGGCTGTGAAATTATTTTTGAAACTCTGTGCATTTACTGTTAAACCTGTCTATTACTAACTGAAGATACTTGGAGAGTACTTGGAATGTGATAGATTTAAATATAAAATTAAAGTATTAAAATTTCCTTAAAAGCTTTTCAGTATGTTAAATTGTGTTAATAAAGAAATTAACATTAAATAAGTGGAAGTTTATGAAGAGCAAAATTTGTACTTAATGCACTTTTTTCATGTAAAAAGAAGTAATCATGTTTCTGCATAGGAGCAGCAGTATTCATTTTTGGGTTTTATGTAACCTAATACTTTATAATTTATATATTTAAAAGTCAAAGCATTTATTTTTGGAAAAAATGCTAATAAATGGTTTCAGTTGGCAGATTCTACATCCTTACTAGAGACTACGTAGCAGTGTTTCTAATTCAACTGTTCAAGTTCTTTGTGGTATTCATTTGTAAACTACAGGTATGGGAATACCAAAATGGGTCATATAAAGAATCTTAAGTAGTTTTTGCTAATAATTCTTTTGACCTTAAAATAATTCAGAAATACTTTAAACAGAGTTCACTAAACTGAAAAGTGAATCCAATGTATGCAGTTAACCTGTTGCAAAGTTTCATGCTTGCTTACTGTATCAGCCTTAATTTAGTAATTTCTGTTTGACTCAAAATATGGAAGTAGTGAAACTTTTTTTTCCTTTTTCAACCCTTTTTAAAAATAGCTCAGCGATCTGCTCAAGAACTTCCTCAGATAGAAAAATACAGCATCAACAGTTGTTCAGTAAATGGAGGCCATGAAATGGTTATGACTGGATCTAATTTTCTTCCAGAATCAAAAATTATATTTCTTGAAAAAGGACAAGGTAATTTACCTTTTTTAGTTTTGAAAAGAACTGCTGGAATTATGAATGTTTCAGTGGTAAATACATTAAAACCGTTACAACTTGTAATCTCAATTTGATCAGTGATCTGTGTTCTGTGGGTTAGTTGCTATAAATGAAAATAGTACAGTTGCTGCCTCAGGAAGATAATTACAAACCTACTGGTCCCTCACTGAAAACTTGGAACTGTAGAGAAAGTGCTGCTTATACATTGCATTCCCCTTCTCTGGTGTTTTACTAGAAAAAAATTTTGTATGAAACATAACAGGGACTATTTGATGTCTGTTCCAGTTATTTGTTCACCATTTGAGTCATGTGTTGCCTGTGACTTAATTGCTGCTTAGGAATTAACTGTGATATCAGGCTTTCAAGTGATGAATTGTTGGGATTCCTTCAGAGACCTTTTCCATGCAGCTTATCCAGAACGCCTTGTCCAGTTCTGGGAAAATACTTCATCCAGTTTTCTGGGATCCAAAAAACTCAGTTTAACGCCAGATTTTGTCACTCCGATTCCTTGATCTGGCATACAACAAGCTACGCTGAGTTGATCAGACTTAAACATAGCGGGTGGGTACAGGGCATTCCACACATCCAAGTTACGCAGAAAACTTCTTGCTTTATATATGTTTACACATTGCATTGCATCAAACCTTTTACTTTACAGGAACCATTCCCTGTGTAGCATGCTCTGTCCATGCATTGTCCATGCTTAACCTAGTCTTTACCTCATCTCTACATTCTTAACTTTATCTTGTCCTTTGTTAGTAAATGGGTCCTTGGATGTTCTCCCTCTTATCTTAGCTGGCTCAGACATTCTGTCTTTTTAGCCTCCTGACTTGTTTACTTATATTATTTAGTAGAAATGTTCTGTTTTCAGCCTAAAGATCCATTTACTACCCTAATTCTGTCAACCAAGAAATGAGGCCTCCCTCCATGTGTTAATTGCTCACGTCAGGTGAGACCTCCGCTACAGGAATAAACATCATGAACAAATTGGTAAATAGAGAATTTTGTGTTCATACAAGTATGACAAACAATTAAGAGGTAGAGGATAAAAAAAATAAATTTTGGTAATCAAGGATGGTGTCTATATATAAAATATTTTTTCCCAAAGATTACTTAAGGCATCAATAGATCTTTAAAAATCTGGTTCATATGGCTTATCTGTTAAAGTTAAGCATGTGCATTTGCATGCATATATTTGCTTGTGCATAGGTTGCATAGGTAAATACAATGCCAGATGTGTGCGCAAGTCAGGTATTTGCCATATGTAAAGAGCTAGATGCTGAAGTGGCCACTTGCTTGCACACATACCCAAATTGTGCATGTATATTGGATATTTGCATGCATAGGGAGTCAAGCAAATGTATGAGTGCCTAAAAATCTGGTCTTGTATTTATCATACATGTACACATCCTATTTATTCTTTCTCAAAGTTTCAACTTGTGTACAGAGTAATAAAGATGATACTCCTGGGGAATTCTGTGCCACTGCACAGAATTCATGTCCCCTGCAGATTTTTTTCTCCGCAAAAAATACATTCTGCTGGAGAGGCACTGCAGTTACATGTTTTGTCCACCAGGGGCTGCTGTGGTACCAGAAGAGCGGGCAGTTGGCTCAGCCAGCCATGGATAGAGAGGAGGAGAGTGCCCTGCCCATGGGGTCAGCTGGATGGACGGAGTAGGGCACATGGGGCTGCTAGGGGATTACATAGACTGGAGTTCAGAAGGGCTAGTGGGGGAGAGCAGACTGGGGCAGGAGCACAGAAGCTAGTGGGTTGACAGCATTGAGCTAGAAGCTGAATGGGATTGGAAATGCAGGAACACATAGGGATGGGGTGGCTGAATGGGGGAGGGGAGTGCGGGGATGGATGTGGGGAGAAGGGGTGGCTGAATGGGGGTGCAAGGACACATGGGGCAGGGCAGATGTGCCTGACTGAATGAGGGAGGCTAAGGGGTCAGCCAGGGTCTGCATGGGGGAGGCTCCCTAACAGTCCCTCCCCACTCACCCCCAAAAAACCTGTTCCATACTTCTCCCACCCATGCCCAACAACCTTGCAGGTTCACACCCAGGCTCCTTCCCAGCAATTACTTCCCTCTCCCTCAGCTCCTTCGTTACCCCAACTCACCCAAGCCTTCTCAGTGCTTCTGAGGGGTTCAGGAAATATGTTTCTGTATTGTAGTTTAAAATGAATTACTCAGAGTTCTGTATTAATATGCCTAGTAAGGAATCTATTTGTTAAAAACGTTCAGGAACTCTTTTTTGTCATCTGTATTGTTACGGACCTACTTGCTGACAGGTATTTTGAAATTAATTACCAAAATAATTGAAACGGGTGTGATTATATTGTTTTGACAAAACATATGCATAATTTTAAAATATTTTGTGCAAAACTTTTAATCTTTTGGCTCAGAATTCCCCCAGAAGTAAGTTGAGAACTGAAGGGCCAAATTTCTTGCCTTATATTGTTAAAGTTCATTTGAAGTGCTTACATTACAAATATTCATTAGTTTAATATACTTTTTTATTAAAGGCATTTACTGTTTTTCTTCACAAAACTCTAGTTCATGTACTTTAGAAAAACTTCAAATTGCTCTCATAAAATATATAATAGTAACAAATTAACCTACAGTAGCTAGCAGATTTTAAGTTTGATAGTGGGAAATTTTGGAGCCTACTTCCTATAGGGTTGGGTAAGCAGATTTGACTGAATATAGTATATTCAGATGTATATTACTGAAGTAACTACCTGAAATGAAAGCTGCAGTTTAAAACTTATGTAAAGAAAACAAGTTTCTGTTCTTGTTCTTGTTTTAGTCCTGAAGCAGTTGTGTGTTTGGCATAATTGTAGTAGCTTTTTAGAAGGCTTATTTAGTTTTGCAGAACTTTTCTGTTCTTTGGTTTGAGCTTTATCCTGTGTTCTTTAATTCAAGGGAGGTTCAAGAGTTCTGGATAACGTGTCTTTACATTAGGGAGCAATCTTGCTGTACCTTCCCAGCTACTTCTCCTCCTGTCTCCCCTTCTCCCCCCCCACCCCAAAAAAGGGTCTCTAACAACTTGAAAAATCATCAACTAAAAAGTAGCTTCAGATACTACATCTGATCCTGAGACCCAGTACTGTTTGTAGTTTTACAAACTCATTTTCTTATTTTAAAAATCTATCTTTCCACTCTTCCTGTGTTTGATACCCACACAAACATTCAGAATGACTGACTGAATAGTCACTGGCCCAAGGAAAAAGAGTGAGAATTTCTCTCTAAGTTGATGTTTAGGGCACTCACCAGGATGTGGGAGACAAGAGTTCAAGTCCCTGCTCCAGTGACTACTCAATTACTTATAGAAGTGAAAGAGCTACAACAGGAGAGATTGAAAGACCCACACCAGAATATCTCCTAGCCCAGCAGCTAAGGTTCTCTTATGCAGTCTGGGATACCCAAGTTAAAATCCCTGTTCCACATCAGGCAGTTGGGGATTTGAACTCAGGCCTCCCATATTCCTGGGTAAGTGCTTTACTCAGTGGATTAAAAGTAATGAGGAGGGTACCACCACCTTGGGCATTCTGGACTGCTCCTTTGGCTGGTTGCTCCTCATTCTTCAGTTAATATGCAACTAGAATCCGATGTTTCTTGTTCAGCTGAACCAAAACTGTTTGTGAATTTTGCAACCAATCAGGGCATAAGAACATAAACTAAATTCTGCCTTTCCGCCAACATGATTTTGTGCCTTGTCTTCAATAGGCTGTCTGGGGAAAGATGAAAAATCTAGCTCTTGTACAGGGCTTAAATTATCTCTAAATGCCTTGTAAAATAAAGTATGTGATTCAAATCTGTGGTATCATACACAAAACCAAACTGATGACTCAAAAAGTATTTTAATATCAACAGACTTGTAGGGTGCTCCTTGAAAAATCACCAGTTAAGTAGTCAACTTCATCCTGCATGTCATTAATTTCCAGTAAACATCCAGCTTTGCTGTTGCTTAAATATTAAAGACCTGACAGTGACTTCATTAACTCACATGCCCTTCTCCTTGTTCAGCAGTTCCATATCTATAATATATAGATCACCTTTTACCAATTTTAATTTAAAAATACAGAATTAACTAATTTGGGGAATAATGAAATGACAGTATAATGTTAATATATTAAATAATCCTTTTATGTTAACAGTTGTACATCTGATGGTGTGACCAATACTTCCTAATTTCCAGAATAATAAAATCATTTTCCCCCACCATTAGTGTAAAACTTTGTCTCGTTGGACAGACTTTCATCGTTTTTTATCTGAAACTTGCAATGAGTCTGACGTAGGTCTAACTAAAAGATAAATCTCAACGTCTCACTCATGATCTTGTATTTTGCAAGATATTACCATTGAAATAAAGCTTTCGCAAGATATTGATAGTTTCTCTTCAAAAGCTGATGTCTAAATACACTTTTATAATTACTATCCTAACGAAGAAGTTGGTATCAGTGGTTGATCATATTAGTTAATTTTTACTTCAGCTATATATTAACAAATCTTCTTTGTTACAGACAAAGCTGCTAAACCCATAACATACCTGACATAGGACCACAAAAGCAAGGAAATATAATGCTAAATATATAACCTCTACTAATCCACCCATAACACTTACTTCTACAACTAGCTATACCACAGTCTTAGTTCTGCTCCCTAGGGATGCCATCTTTCTGTCACCATCATCACCAGAAAACCCCCTCCCAGCACCAAATTACTAAATCAGACATCCACAACTAATAGTGTTTTGAGGGCAGAATTTGATAAGGTGGATAGTGGAAAGCTCGCATCCGTATGAGTGCAAAGTTAAAGTTGTGGTTCGTAGACAAGAACAAATGGGACTACTGTGATCATGTAGTCTTCTGCATAACACAGGGCGTAGAACTTTCCTGAATTAATTACTGTTTGAACTAGAGTATATATTTTAAAAAAGAATCTAATCTTGATTTTAAAAATTGCCAGGGATAGTGGAATCCACCAGAAGCTCTGCTTAATTGTTCCAGTGGTTAATTACACTCATTATTAAAAATGTTCACCTTCTTTCCAGTCTGAACTTGTCTAGGTTCAACTTCCAGCCACTGGATCTTGTTATACCTTTGTCTAAGCTGAAGAGCCCATAACCAATTTCATGTTCCCTATCTAGATACAATTGGAGTTGCAGCTAACAAGAGATGTGAAGGGTAACAAGAAGGGTTTCTAAAGGTATTTTAGCAACAAGAAGGTGGTCAGGGAAAGTGTGAGACCCTTACTGAATGGCGGAGTCAACGTAGTGACAGATGGTGTGGAAAAAGCTGAAGTACTTAATGCTTTTTTTGCCTCGGTCTTCACAGACAAGGTCAGCTCCCAGTCTGCTGCACTGGGCAGTATGGGGAGGGCGTGAGTGCCCTCAGTGGTGAAAGAACAGGTTAAGGACTATTTAGAAAAGCTGGACGTGCACAAGTCCATGGGTCCAGATCCAATGCATCCAAGGGTGCTGAGGGAGATGGCTGACGTGATTGCAGAGCCATTGGCCATTATCTTTGAAAACTCGTGGTGATCGGGGGAGGTCCCGGACGACTGGAAAAAGGCAAATATAGTGCCCATATTTTTAAAAAGGGAAGAAAGAGAACTTAGGGAACTACAGACCGGTCAGCCTCGCTTCGGTGCCTGGCAAAATCATAGCGCAGGTCCTCAAGGAATCCATTTTGAAGCACTTGGAGGAGAAGGTGGTGATCGGGAACAGTCAACATGGATTCACCAAGGGCAAGTCATGCCTGACCAACCTGATTGCCTTCTATGATGAGATAACTGGCTCTATGGATATGGGGAAAGCTGTGGACGTGATATATCTTTACTTTAGCAAAGCTTTTGATATGGTCTCCCATAGTATTCTTGCCAGCAAGTTAAAAAAGTAGGGATTGGATGAATGGACTATAAGGTGGATAGAAAGCTGGCTAGATTATCGGGCTCAATGGGTAGTGATCAACAGCTCGATGTCTAGTTGGCAGCCGGTATCAAGCGGAGTGTCCCGGGGGTCGATCCTGGGGCCAGTTTTGTTCAACATCTTTATCAATTATCTGGATGATGGGATTAATTGCACCCTCAGCACGTTTGCAGATAACACTAAACTGGAGGGGAAGTAGATACGCTGGAGGGTAGGGAAAGGTCCAAAGTGACCTAGGCAAATTGGAGGATTAGGCCAAAAGAAATCTGATGAGGTTCAACAAGGACAAGTGCAGAGTCCTGCACGTAGGAAGGAAGAATCCCATGCACCGCTACAGGCTGGGGACTGACTGGCTAAGTGACAGTTCTGCAGAAAAGGACCTTGGGATTACAGTGGACGAGAAGCTGGATATGAGTCAGCGATGTGCCCTTGTTGCCAAGAAGGCCAACGGCATATTGGGCTGTATTAGTAGGAGCACTGCCAGCAGATCGAGGGAAGTGATTATTCCCCCCTATTCGGCACTGGTGAGGCCACACCTGGAGTACTGCATCCAGTTTTGGGTCCCCCTCACTGCAGAAGGGATGTAGACAAATCGTAGAGAGTCCAGCGGAGGGCAACGAAAATTATTAGGGGGCACATGACTTACGAGGAGGGGCTGAGGGAACTGGGCTTGTTTAGTCTGCAGAAGAGAAGAGTGAGGGGGGATTTGATAGCAGCCTGTTAGCAACCTGAAGGGGGGTTCCAAAGGGGATGGAGTTTGGCTGTTCTCAGTGGTGGCAGATGACAGAACAAGGAGCAATGGTCTCAAATTGCAGTGGTGGAGGTCTAGGTTGGATATTAGGAAACACTATTTAATTAGGAGGGTGGTGAAGCACTGGAATGGGTTACCTAGGGAGGTGGTGGAATCTCCATCCTTCGAGGTTTTTAAGGCCCAGCTTGACAATGCCTTGGCTGGGATGATTTAGTTGGTTTTGGTCCTGCTTTGAGCAGGGGATTGGACTAGATGACCTACTGAGGTATCTTCCAACCCTAATAGTCTATGATACTCAGCCTGTGATCAAACTATCCCTTAAACTTCTATTTGCTAAACTAAATAGACTCGAAGAGCTCAGTCACAATAAGGCATGTTTTCTAATCCAGTAATCATTCTTGTTTCTCTTTGCTAAACCCTCACCACTTGGGTTTTAGCCCATGAAAGCTTATGCTCAAATACATTTGTTAGTCTCTAAGGTGCTACAAGTATTCCTGTTTTCACTTTATCAATGTTCTTCTTGAAGTGTGGACCCCAAAACTGGACATAATATTCTGGTAGCAGTCGTACCAATGCCAAATACAGAGGTAATATAACCTCCCTATACCCACAGAGATTCCCCTGTTTCTACATACCAGGATTACATTAGCCCTTTTGACGACAGCCTCACATTGGGAGCTCATATTCAGCTGATTACCCTCCAGCATTCCCAAATCATTTTCAGAGTCTCTGCTTCCCAGGATAGAGTCCCCCAGTCCTCTGGTCTACATTCTTTGACCTTCGTCAGTTTAGATGAGCTATGACCAGCAGGAGAGTGAGTTTGTGTGTGTATGGGGGTGGGGGGGATGTGAGAAAACCTGGATCTATGCAGGAAATAGCCCGACTTGACTATGTAAAGAGTTGTCACTTTGGATGGGCTAGCACCAGCAGGAGAGTGAATTTGTGTGGGGGGGTGGAGGGTGAGAAAACCTGGATTTGTGCTGGAAATGGCCCACCTGTTGATCACTTTAGATAAGCTATTACCAGCAGGACAGTGGGGTGGGAGGAGGTATTGTTTCATATTCTCTGTGTGTATATAAAGTCTGCTGCAGTTTCCACGGTAAACATCTGATGAAGTGAGCTGTAGCTCACGAAAGCTCATGCTCAAATAAATTGGTTAGTCTCTAAGGTGCCACAAGTACTCCTTTTCTTTTTGCGAATACAGACTAACACGGCTGTTCCTCTGAAACCAGTCCCTATGATGTTCCACTGAGGATTGCATTAGGACCATAAAATTGTCAGGAATGTTCATAACTCCTTACATACATTTTTGCAATGATGACCAGTATGTCACAGGTTTTCAGTAGATCCCTTACATGACACTCTCTGGCAAACTTGTATTTAGATGCCAGACCCAAGGAATCCCTGAAGCTCTTACACACCCCTATGTGCTCTGCCAGTTGGCACCAAGAGGTTCCTGGGTCACAGTGCTCCAGCTGCCTCTGATCCTTTCAGCCATGACTAGCTGATGGGTTAGAACCGATCTGGGGTAAACCTGGATCAGTCTTCACTGTCTAGCTGAGATAACACTATTAGGATTTTTTAATATAGGATTAATTGGTGTGTATAGCTAAGGATAGACTTTAGTCAAAACTCTCTTTGGTTCTGAGATGGTCGATCCAAAGACTAATAAGGCAGGCTTTAAAACAGAGGTGGGCAAACTACGGCCCGCGGGCCACATCTGGCCTGCGGGACCCTCCTGCCCCTGAGCTGCTGGCCCGTTCAGTTCAGTTGTCAGTTCAGGCCTCTGGTCTTGTTCTTGTGTAACAGGTGATCAGCAGACAGTGAGTTTCTCCTCAGGGTGCAGCGTCAAAAACAATGGGTCCAGGGGGGAGAAGTTGGCTTCTCCTCTAAGTATTGCATAGGAATCCCATTTAACTTTGTCTAGCATGTTGTTTCAGAGTCCTTTGAAGCTCATAACACTTCCCAAGACTTACATTAATCACATCTCCTAAAGAGTTACAGACAATCCCACAATAACACACACACATTTGCATTTTTAAGACAATCAGATCCTAAAATACTTTACCTTAAAGTCAGTAAGGTTTGTCCAGAAATTGCCATTTCTGTTAGTCTTCAAGAAAAAATCCAGGGTCATCAGATCCAAAATTTCATTGTTCGTGTCTGCTTCTGTATGTACAGCCAACCCACAAGAAAGATCTTTGTTGGAAACTAGTAAAAATAAGTTGTCACATAGACTGTCAGACTTTAAGGCCAAAAAGGACCATCATGATCATCTAGTTTGATCTCCTGCACATTGCAGGCCATAGAACCTCTCCCACCCACTCCTGTAATAGATCCATAACCTCTGGCTGAGTTACTGAAGTCCTCACATCATGATTTAAAGACTTCAAGTTAAAGAGAATCCACCATTTATTCTAGTTTAAACCTGCAAGTGACCCATGCCCCATGCTGCAAAGGAAGGCAAACACCCACCCCAGGTTACTATCCAGTCTAGTACATAAATATTTTAAAGGAAGTTAGAGATAAAATTAAGGGTTGGTTACTCTCTTCCTAGCAGATACAATATTACCTGTTTGAGTAAATATTCTTTATATTTGCAGTAGTGAATATCAGAACCTCTTGACTTGTGTCATAAAGTGGAGGAATGGTATTTTTAAAAACAGTTAACTTCATCCACTTGGCAAGATTTCTACTCTAACTCTCTTCATCTGAAAATTAATACAAGTCTAAAGATCAAAAAATTATGACCTTCTCCTTAAACTGCCATTTTCCTTAAACTGTTTTCTAATTCTCATTGCCCATCTGTAATGTAGTAGTTTTTCTTTTTTATTGTCCTGCACCCTCAGGTGCGTAAGCATCCACTGGTTTCCACCATTTTCCAGTCTTGTGCTGATCTGTTCAGGTTTGAGTGTCATGTTCATAGATGACTTCTTTTTCTATTCTACATAATATTTCTCTAGGATGCCCTCTTTCTTTTTCCAAGTGGTGTTGTTCATGTTATCATTTGCTGTGGAAGTCGTTTTGGTGGTATCCTTAAAGTGTGTCCTAAATAGGTCCATCATATTTTTGCCATATTTGATGCTTTAGATTGGTTGCTCTACTCAGAATTTCTGATGTTTCAAGAAAGATCTTCTGCAGGCATTTACTTTGGAATGAATTGATCTTCTCAATTGCTTTTGTAGATTGCCATGGCCGTGCTCCATAAAGGAGGACAGACATGATGCTGATGTTGAAAATTCTTATTTTTGTGTTAGTACCAGTCATGCTACCTTTTTCCAAATATTTTTAAGTTAATGGAAGTTGTTTGCTGCTTTTGATATTTGTTGCTTGACATCTAGCATGCCGTCACCATTGTTACATATATCATTCCTAGATAGGTAAAATGAGTTACTAATTCTAGTGTTTTTTCATCCTCTCTAATGGATACTTTCGGACATGGATAGCCATATATTTTGTCTTCCTCTTGTTGATGACCAAACCGACTTGCTTTGCTGGATCTGCCAAAAAGCTGGGTCTATTCTTCCATTAAGCAATATGTTGAACTAGGCAGAACAATGTCATTGGCGAAAAATAAAATTCCTTGGTTGCATTCTGTGGTTATTTCCCTTATGACATAGTCAATGACAAGTGCAAAAAATAGTTAGGACATAATATACCCTTGCCTTCGTCCAGTCATCACTGCAAACCACTGGCGGCTGATGTCACCGTATCTGACTGCATGTTTGGTATTATCACACAGATCCTGGATGATTCTAACTATTTTTGTTGGTATTCTGTAGTATGTCATAATTTTTGACCGTCTGTGTAGGCTGTCGGAAGCCTTCCAGAAATCCCCAAAATTTATCACAGGAGATGCTTGCTATGCCATTCTTTGTTCTGTAATGTCTGAGAACAGCAGTATAATCAAAACTGTAATACAGGGGTGGCAAACTTTTTGGCCCGAGGGCCACTTCGGAGAATAGGAATTGTGTGGCGGGCCATGAATGCTCAGAAAATTGGGATGGGGCTGAGGATGAGGAGTTTGGGGTGCAGGAGGGTGTTCCGGGCTGGGACCAGAGGGCGGGAGGGGGATCAGGGCTGGCACAGGGGTGTAGGTTCTGGCTGGGAGTGTGGGCTCTGGGGTGGGGCTAGGGATGAGAGGTTTGGGGTTCAGGAGGGTGCTCCGGGCTGGGATGAAGGGGTTTGGAGAGCATGAGGGGGATCAGGGCCGGAGCAGGGGGTTGGGGCGTGGGGAGAGGCTCTGAGCGGCACTTACCTCAAGTGGCTCCCAGAAGCAGTGACATGTCCCTTCTCCGGCTCCTACGTGGAGGCGTGGCCAGGAGGCTCTGCTCACTGCCCCATCTGCAGGCACTGCCCCCAAAGCTCCCATTGGAGCATCTGAGGAGGCCATTGGAGAGTGTAGGAGTGGGGCCATGTTTCCGGGAGCCGTGTGGTGCAGCCCCCAAACCTGCGGCCCAGCTGGAGTGCCGGAGCAGGGCCGAGGCGTGTGGTGCCACCCCAACCCTGACCCAGTGCCCCAGCCAGAGTGGGGCTGAGCCACGTGGTGCAGCTCGCGGGCCGGTTTGAAACGGCTCATGGGCCGTAGTTTGCCCACCCCTGGTGTAATACATGACTGATAGTTAAGGGTCTGAATCTGTGAATATCTGGATGTGAATAGCTTGACTTATGCAAGTAAAACCATGGTAGTCAATCACACTGCTTGTATGATTGAAGTAACTTAGTTGTGTATGTATTGGCAAAAGTGGTCCTACCTTTTTACTGAAATGTAAGAAATATGACTTTTTAGTCTAATTTTGTTGTAGACACTGTTGAAAAGTCACTAGCTCCTTAATGACAGGTTTTAGAGTAGCAGCCGTGTTAGTCTGCATTTGCAAAAAGAAAAGGAGTACTTGTGGCACCTTAGACTAAAATTTATTTGAGCATAAGCTTTTGTGAGCTACAGCTCACTTCATCAGCTGATGAAGTGAACTGTAGCTCACGAAAGCTTATGCTCAAATAAATCTGTTAGCTCCTTAATGCTTGTGTTTTAAGTATCCTATATGTACTATTGTTTTTAATTACATACTGGTACTTGTCCTATGATGGTTCATGCAACATGACACAAACTTAAAAGCAACCATGCAGCTTTCTACTGGTAGTGTATGATATCTATGAATAGTTGGATCTCTGGTTTTTCCTTTTTTTGTCTTCAACCAAAAGACAGTGTATTGTGTGTGTACACATGCTTGCTTCTGGAATTAGAAATATTAATTTAATTTTTATCTCGTTATATAATAGGAGCATTTACCTTTAAACCAGTATCAGAATGCTTTTTTCATGAATGTATTTTTTTAATAAATATATTTAAACAGATTTTAATTAGTCCATATAAATTAAGTAGAATGGGCCAGATATTCAGTTTGTTAAATGACACAGTACATTAGCACTAATACACATCAGTTAAGGATGTGACCATTAACTTTTACAAATTATTTTAATTTACTTGATCTTTTAAAATCATAGTGGAAAACCTGAATTTTCTCCTCTTATTTAAAGAATATCAATGTAAAGAACTATACATGCTCTTTGACTGTAGTGTCAACTCACAATATAATCTATGCAGAAATCCTTAATGATATAGATTTGTTTGTAAATAAAACTTTAATGTAATCTGGTCAAAGTATATAAAGAGTCTTGGATGTTTGCAACAGGAGGAACATTTAAGAATCTTAGAATCTGTTTACAATAATTGCAGTATCCTCTTGTAACTGAACTTTAATATTTTGAATTGCATTCACTTTCAGTCAGCGTATTTCAGAAAATGCTTTTTTGCCTGAATTTCTTGTAAACTTAATTTCTCTCAACAGATGGACGACCTCAGTGGGAAGTAGAAGGGAAAATAATTAGGGAAAAGTGTCAAGGGGTGAGAAACTTATTTTTCTTTCTTTAGAAAGCTGTTTTTGTTTTTTAAGTAAGAAATTAGTCTTCATTGTCTTGTTTTTTGGTTTAGACTTTTACTGTAAAGTAAATGATTAGCAGGACATATGAACAAGTTTTGCAGTTTACTTACTTCATCTGAAGACTTTTTCTAAATTATCATAACAGTATAAAGCAGTCATTAGGTCACTGCTTCCTAAGAAAATGAAATGATAAACTTGTTTGAAAAACTAAAAGGGGAAATTTAGAATAACTGGTGAGAAGTAATTTTCGTTACTGCCAATGAGATTAGTGGTATGAAATTTAGTGTCTGCTAGTATGGCATTCATATGCTCATGAAGATAAGTTAATACTTCACAAGTGTATTTTTAAATAAAAATGTAATCTCTAGAATATGCAAAAATGTCTTCCACATCACAGGTATTAAATTGTATTTTGTTATGTTTCTGCTTTACTGTTTAGAAAATGCATGACGCAATCGCTTCATCCAACTAAAAATCCCCATTTGAGTTAGCATTGCAGTCAGCACTCATGCAGTATTCTTTATTTAACAGGTGTATTTCATTTACATTTTAAATGTAATGCCATCTTGTTTCAACTTTAATTTAGGCTAACATTGTTCTTGAAGTTCCTCCGTACCATAACAAAATGATTACAGCTGCAGTCCAGGTGCAGTTTTATCTTTGCAATGGGAAGAGGAAAAAAAGCCAGTCTCAACGTTTTACTTATACACCAGGTACACACAGCTACTGCATCTTACTGTAAGCTAGTTAGTGTACACTTTTAAAAAATTACTAAAATTTAGTGTATTTCATAGATACCATGCAAAATATGTTCCCTTTGATAAGTAGATGTGACTAAATTTTTAGTTTGTGAATTGCCAGTTAAGAATTTGTCTAATTTTGTAACAGAAACTTGAATCCAATGTAGTAGTAGTGTGAAATAATATGAATAGGGTTTTAAGAATTTCTATTTTGGCAATTATATTTTTACAACGTTATTTAATTCTTTTATTCCTATAGCTTCTTGGCCACATGGAGTGTGAATTCTCAGTGGTCACTGTTTTTCATGATTCTGTTTTTGTCTCCAGTTAGTGATACTATGTAGTGAATTCCAGGAGTACAGTCACAGATCATAGAGGAATAAATCATCCCCAGTTTATGCGATGCCAGTCTTTCGCTCAATAGTCAAAATACAACTTTGGACTTCAGATGAGAGAGGAAAAAAATACACTCCATAGACATCTCGCAGTGTGGCAAGGGCTAGTCTTGGAACTTTGTCAGAATGGCATAATGTAGTTGATCTGTCTTAGCAAGAGTGTTATTGGTATTGGGGAGAACCATACTGCAGAATATGTAACATTTATTCTTTTTGGATGGCTTTTCAAGTGGATTTAAAGTTCCTAATAGACTGTAAAGAGCAGTCAGGAGTTCATCAAGAACCAATAGTAGCTGTAAGGGTAAGTTCCCTTCAGCATTGCTTTGTACACGCTGTTTATGTGAAATTGAAGGACTTGACATACACAAACATATATCAGAAAACTCATGGATGCTCCTAACAGGCACTGTAGACTGACAACTGAATTATTATTTTACACCAAAAGTTACACATTTTGTACCTTTAAGCATAATTAAAACAGTGTTATACAATTATCTGGCTAACTATGTATGAATTCATTTTATCACTACAATAGCAAAAGTTGCAAACAATATTTAAAATAACTTTATCACATTTTTAAAAGAATGTCAGCTGCTTGAAAATATTCTTAAACTCAAAGTAATCATAAGGTGGCTCATTACTGAAAAACTATTCTTGAAATATTGGAATGAGTAATGGAACATACTAGCTTAAAATGTGTCCAAAATAAATAAGAAGTGAAGTTATAACTGAAGCTATATTACAGCAACCCTTAACACCCACTTGAAGGGTTTCCTGTTTTCATTTTAACATGCATGCTGTAAGCCAGTAATTGATTGGGACAGGTGTTGGCAGGAAAAAGCTGTTGTGCTTATGAGTAACAGCTTCTGATTATCGGTTAACCATAGCCTTTGGCTTAAAAAAGAAGCAGGGAGACTCAAATTATTGAAGGATGTGTCAACCTACAATTCTGTGGCTGTTTTAAAAAGAACCCAGGAGCTGAAAGGAAATATGAAATAGGTCTGTGTAGGGATGGTAATAAGCATTGAGGGGGGGGGGTCATTCTAGGTGTTGTATAAAAAAGATAACGGTTTCCTGCTCATATCCATACTTATGGGTGCATAGGCATGCCACATTATCGATGGAACTTTGGAAAGCTTTGATTGCTAGAACAGCATGCATGCGCTGTTGTAGTACTTCAGATTTTTCAATGCAAACCAAGGTGGGTTTTTGGGGTGGGTTTTTGCTCATATATTGATATATACTAAATGTGATTATGGGATTAGAGGAGTGAGCTGGGGCAGGAAAACTTGAATGCCATTCCAATCCAAATGAATAGAGAACCTTCTTCCATTATTCCTTCAGGTAAAAAGACTCCTCAAAATAGAGGTCTCTGTTTGAGGGGCCTCAAAATTAACCTTACCATTATCTGATGTGCAAATTGAGATCCAGCAACTTCACTCAGGTCCACAAATACTTCCTTGAGGGCTAATTGTTGATTCCATTAAGGTCAACAATAACCTACTTCAGGGAACCTCTTTTGAGCTTCACCTCTTTCTTCTTGGAACATCTGCTCCATGATCTACATGGCCAATGAGGGCTGGTTAGCCATGGATATCAACACCAAATCATGAGAAGGCCTAGTAGAGATAGTAACAGTGCTGCCCTTTAAATCTAGCTCCCAGCATCTCACCACCCACGTTAAAAGCACTGAAGACCGCCTCATCAGACGTTCTGTCTGACAGATTTGAATGCTTAGGGGACAGTGGTGTTGAAAAGCCTATTACTCAGTTGACCTAAAGGCCATTCTTCCTCCTTTCCTCAGGAATTTTGTAGGAACTTCACATACAGGACCCATTCAATTCAAAATACCATATCCCCTCGATTCTTTGTCTTTTTTTTTTTTTAAGTTGTCTTGAAAGTATTGGATGTACCTAAAAATCATTCCTTTGCAATAATGGGGAAAAGTTGCTAAAATATCTTAACTGTTACTTAATTGAAAGAGCCTTTGTCTATTTGACTAATTTACAGCATGATATATATCTAATATGTTAAGTAGTATTTCATAATTATCCATTCTTCCTCTCCCAAACTTCCACATAAATTCTCACCCCACACCCTTTCCATGTCTGGCAATCTGTACTGTGGGCATTTAACCTGCTGATTGAAGGCAGAGCAACAGCTGGGACCACAACTGATAGATCAAGGGTCTCCTTTTGGTACCAGAGACTTTCAGGGTAGAATTACCAAAAAAATATGAATTTGACTAATTGGAGACTCCTAAAATAGGTTTTAAAGTCTTTCTCTCCCCCCCACCCCACCCCCCAAAAAAAGGCAAATGCCGCTCACGTCTTAGAATCATAGAATATCAGGGTTGGAAGGGACCCCAGAAGGTCATCTAGTCCAACCCCCTGCTCAAAGCAGGACCAATTCCCAGTTAAATCATCCCAGCCAGGGCTTTGTCAAGCCTGACCTTAAAAACCTCTAAGGAAGGAGATTCTACCACCTCCCTAGGTAACGCATTCCAGTGTTTCACCACCCTCTTAGTGAAAAAGTTTTTCCTAATATCCAATCTAAACCTCCCCCACTGCAACTTGAGACCATTACTCCTCGTTCTGTCATCTGCTACCATTGAGAACAGTCTAGAGCCATCCTCTTTGGAACCCCCTTTCAGGTAGTTGAAAGCAGCTATCAAATCCCCCTTCATTCTTCTCTTCTGCAGGCTAAACAATCCCAGCTCCCTCAGCCTCTCCTCATAACTCATGTGTTCCAGTCCCCTAATCATTTTTGTTGCCCTTTGCTGGACTCTCTCCAATTTATCCACATCCTTCTTGAAGTGTGGGGCCCAAAACTGGACACAGTACTCCAGATGAGGCCTCACCAATGTCGAATAGAGGGGAACGATCACGTCCCTCGATCTGCTCGCTATGCCCCTACCTATACATCCCAAAATGCCATTGGCCTTCTTGGCAACAAGGGCACACTGCTGACTCATATCCAGCTTCTCGTCCACTGTCACCCCTAGGTCCTTTTCCGCAGAACTGCTGCCTAGCCATTCGGTCCCTAGTCTGTAGCTGTGCATTGGGTTCTTCCGTCCTAAGTGCAGGACCCTGCACTTATCCTTATTGAACCTCATCAGATTTCTTTTGGCCCAATCCTCCAATTTGTCTAGGTCTTTCTGTCTTACTCTTTTTATTCAGGAGCTTTAGGACTGGACTGTCCCACCTGCAGACAGGAACTTACAGCTTCTAAAAAGCATGTCTCGGATCTCCTTGTAGCACTGCAGGCATGAATCTAATCCATTGGACTGGCATGAAGGCAGGGTCCATGTTGAGCCAGGGAATTAGGTCACAGAGGTGGCACACAGGAGATCTCACAAGCAGATCCCATAAAGGTACCTTGCAGGGGCAGGTGGAGCAGTAGCAACTGCCACTACCATCACTGCTGCAGCTGATTGAGGAGAGGCTGCTACATAGCAATTTCAGCAGATGTGCTGTTTAATTCCTGAGACACTTACCCTGAGACACTTACACCTTGAACTGTCTGCACCAGGGCTTAGGTGACCATGCAGCTTCTCCCTTAGGAATCCACTGGGGCCACCACTCCCTCAATAGAGGGGTGCTCCTTGCAGTAATGAAGTGACTCTACTTAAGTCTGGGCAGACAGACATCTTGTATGCCCATGGAGCCACCTTCTACAAAGAAAATGGTAGAGGAGTATCCCTTCCTCACTTTTTAAAGCTCCATCTTCCTGGGGCAAAGTTCAGTAGGACCCTTCTAAAGATCCCTCCACCTCAAGAATAGACTGGAGATATTACCTAACCATAATTCCTCTCCTCCTGCCCCAATTTTTTTTCATACGGTGAAAACCAGTAGCTTGAATTTGCATGCTTTTAAAAAAAATGATCTTCCCTTTATCCCTGCAAGTTTCAAATGCTCCTCTTTTTCAGACTCTGGCCCAGAATCTCCCTGCTAAGCAAAGAGAAAGGTGCATCTCCAGTATGGTGGCTTGTTTGTTTGTTTTTTGTTTGTTTGTTTTGTTTTTTTTAAAGAAACACATGCCATACCTCTAAGGGCCATAAGGTTTTAAAAAAAAAAAAAGCGCTAACAGAGTAAAGAATAAGAGAAATTCTCTCTCTTCTTCATCCAGCTCAATTTCCCTGAAGGAAGAGGAATTATCTGGCTCGGCCCAAATAGAAATTAGCAAATATTTGATCACATGTTATGGATGTTGCTAACCGAATTGGAAATGGTCCCTGAGACACTCCAGAAGCCACTAATCTCATGGAAACCAAAGTGAGCCTCTCAGAAATATTTTCCAGCAAAATTTAAAGAAAGACTTGTTCCATTACATCACAGGGAGGGAGGCCTCAGAAATTTTGTCTACGTATGGGAGATATCTACCTCAGCAAGTGGATACTGTAGACTGCTTTACAGGGTTTTGCCATCCACATGACCAAATTCCTCAGAGATAAGTTCACAGTCTCTCCCAGATCAAAGAACCCAGTCAAACACCAGAAGGTAGAAGAAGCAACATCTTCTCAGCATTGGAGTCATAGGGCCAGTACTTATAAGGCAGAGTTTATGGCATGTTCTTGATATTCTTTGTGGTCTCGAAGAATGGGGACACAAGCCGTTTTAGAGTCATTGGGTGATGTGAAATCTATCAGGTCTCAGAGCTGTGACTTAGAAGTTTCAGACTAAAAACACTATCACCCCAGAATTTTGTCACTTAAGTGGGCCTCAAGGAACAGCCTGGTACAGGCACTGAAAACATTTACTCTTCTGTTACAGAAGGAAGTATTTTTAGTTCAGGCCTCTCCCACTGCGCTAGTGACTGCTTCACAAGTCCTCACAAAAATTCTGGTTGTCTTTAGTGTCCATTTTCAGAGAAGGAGAGCTTACTCATTTGTCCCTGCTTACAGTGATCATCTCATCAGATCATCATCCCATCAGGTGGTGCTTGAGGATCTAGAAGAAACTGTAACCTGCTTACAAGTTTTTACCAGGTTTCTGGTGATCAGAGTGAAGAATCATCTCCAACTTCTGCATGTAGGAGTGATCCTGGATGCTGAGGAGAGATCACAGTAGATATTCCCATTAATTCACCAAGTATTGTCTGGTCATGAGACATCCCTGAAAATTTAAATGCTATTCCTCAGCCAAATTTCATGTGTGGGCACTCTGCAATGAGTCAGATTTCATATGAGGATGCTCTCAAAACTCCATACCAGGAAGAAATTGCAACCAGTCAGAATCTTACCTCTGTTCTAAAGTCAGTCACTTCCTTTCTCAAGTGGTGGACTCATCCTTTGAAATTCAAATGGGTATCTGATGTCAGAGCCAGGGAGACTCATGATCACTGCTGATGCCAGTCTTCATAGATGGGGTGCACACCAAACCAGAGTGGCTATGGGGACATGGACCAATTTGGGAGAAGAATATAAACTGACTATAGATAAGGGCCATAAGCATCATGTACTGTTCCTTGCAGACAACACCAACTGCACTGTGCACTGCACAAGGAATCCATATATTTTCTGACTTGGTTAGAGCATGATCTCTCCTCTCATACCCATCCACATAAAGGGAAGGGAGAGCACAGGAGTAGACTGGCTGAGCAGGAGGGACCTGGGAGAATGGAGTATGAATCCTTCAGGGTTTCAGGAGGTGTCAGATTCAGGGTTCCAATCATAGATCTCTTCACCTTGAGGGAAAATAGGCAGTGAAGTTCTTTGTGAGCAGATGAGAACCTGAAAAGAAAGCAGTTGATCTCCTATTTCAAAGGTCTCAAGGCATCCTTTATGCCTCTCCTCTCATATTTTTTAAAAGGACCGTAAAATTATCCTAAAAGAATGGCCCATAGTAATCCTGATAGGCCCATATTGGCCATGCAGACCACCGTAGTTCTCTGACTTAGATTGCAAATGGAACACCCTCTGAAATTATCAGCCTGGAAAGAAATTCTGAGCCAGAGACGAATCCACTGTTCAGATCCAGCTCTGCTAAAACTTAACATGCAAGATGGAAAGGGAGAATTCTCAGAGTTCAGGATACTTTTTTGGTAGGAAACAGGTCTCTATCAGAGCAAGTGTTTTGAATTATAAGGAATCGACAGAGATTTCTAATTATCACCATGTCGAAAGGTACCTTAGAGTAGATAAATGTGGTAGTCCTCCAGTATTACATAGGTTTCCTTCCTGGAGCTTGAATTTAGTGCTAGGAGACTTAAAGCAACCATTTGAATCACTACACTCTGTTTTGGCCTACTTTCTCAGAAGCAGTCACCTTGGTTAGGAGAGTATCAGAAGTGGGAGCATTGTCTATGAAGCCAGATCTATATATTCCATAAGAACGGAGTGATTCTTATGATAGAGCCATCATTTAGTCCAAAAAGTAACATTAATTTTGCACAGGTTGCCAGTGACTTTGACTTTCCTGCTCTAATCCTAAACATCCCAAGGAGATTGCAGTTTTATTTCAATCAGTATGACGTTTAACCTTTATCTCAAGGACATGGAACCTTATCAGAGGTCCACAGTATTTTTTATCTTATGTCACTCTTGAATGAAAGGAAGAACATCACTAAATCCTCCATTGCAAAATGGATTAAAGCATATACTGCAGAAGTCTATAGAGCATATGGGCTGAAAATAGAGTCTGCTTTCTGTGGGGTTTAACAACCTCTTGGGCAAAAAGGCCTAGTGGTTCATGTGAAGAAACCTGTAAGACATTTGTATGGATATCAGTGTACACATTAACAAAGTACTACAAGGTTGATGTCCAGTCTTCCTCTGATGCAGCCTTTGGAAGAAGGCTACTTTAGAAAGAAGGTACTGCCCCAGCAGTAATCCAGAATCAGTCCTCATATACATAGTTTGAATCCTCCTCCCAAACTAGGGATAAATACTTCTTTGCACATCTCAGGGCTATAGCCACAGGTGGACCTGGAATAGGCCATGACACCACTCAGTTAGCATCCAAGCCCACCTGAATATGTGAACCCCCTCTAACTTCTGTAACAGCAGCAGCTGTGGTAGATTGCTCCAAGGCCCAGGCAAGGACAATGAGAGCCACCTCCCTCCCATCATCTGTTCTAGATCAATCAGTAACGGCCTCCCCCACCCAATAGAGAGGCCGGGGCACACTGCTAGAGAGAATTTGGCTGCCCTACAGAGACCTATATGGGTTCCTGACAGTCCCCACACATGGGGAGCTGTGCAGCTGAGGCAGCAGGGGTTAGAGTAGGACATAGAAGAACAGGGGCTGCTGTTTCTATGGTATTGAGAACAGCACATTACATAGCAGGTGATGGGGGCTGGATAGCTGGGATAGGAAATGGGGCCCATCCAAACTTCCATTCCTACCTAGCTACTCCTCTGCTGCATTCCACTGTACAGACTCTCAGACTGGAGAGGGGAGGTAAATGGAAAACTTTCCTTCTTACCTGTGAATTTGCTGTATTATACACTCCAACTCTCATATTCTGGAATACCCAGAAATGGTTTACTTCAGAACTGAAGTAGTTGGATCTCGCCTCTGGTTTCCAAGGTTAAAAGGGAAAATACATGTTTGCATAAAAAAAATCTGTATATTTCCTAAGGCTCTGTTACAAGATTTGTTTGTTAATGTTTGGTGGCATTAATTTATTTAGTTAGTATTTTTCAGCTTTGCAGTATGTCATTATGGTGTATAATTGACAGTATAATTGGCTCTACAGTAGGGGATCTTCTGACACAGTTAAATCACACCCTAGCCAACATAGCTGTGCTGGCAAAACTTTTACTTTTAGATCTGCAGAGGTATAATTTGGAGCCTCTGGTAATTAGTTTCATAACTCTTTCCCCCTGTATGTGGGGATTGGTGCTGAACTTCTTGTCAGAACCTTGTCAGTGAAGCTCACTGGTTGGCCCCTTTATTAACTCAAGTCTACTGAGCTTAGTCCCCTGGCCAGTAATAGTACAGTAACCCCCCTCTCCCCCCTCCAAGCCAATACAAAGCATAGGGCAATAGTTCAGGAGAGGGAGAAAGCTGGGGGTTACTGATGAGGAAAGAGGGAGCTGAAGGAAAACACTGAGTAGATAAGAAAAGGGAAAATGATTCAGGTATAGAGGCCAGCATGACAGGAAGCACAAATTCAAGAATGGAAGAGAGAAATTAAGAGTGAGACAAAAGAAATGGTAACAGGTGGGGAAAACAAGTTGAGTATATAAGAAACACAACAGTAGTGGCATGACATTTACACATAAGTGCTATGTAATTAGTTTGTACTGAGTCACATTATAGTGAAATAGAATTGTAAGTTATAATTTTGATTTTTATTCATTTTTCTAGTTTTAATGAAACAAGAGCACAGAGATGAAATGGATTTGTCTGCCGTTCCATCTTTGTCCCTGCCTCATACTGGCAGTGTTCAGGGCCTGCAATCCATCCGAACTCAACTGTCTTCATCAGATCCAGGGCACCCGCATGACAGTTTACTGTCTACATCACCCAGGAGCCTTGTGTGCCCAGTTCAGCAACCGTATACATCCATGGTGACATCAGCAGTATCTCATTTGTCTCATATACAAGGTAGAAACATCAGTCCAGGTGATGAGTGTCATGTTTTGCCTCCTGTGGTTCACCAGTCTTTCCAAGTAACATCTACACCTCCTGTGAGGCCTTCCTACCAGCCTATGCAATCTAATGTTATGTACAATGGACAACCTGGTCTTCCCATGAACTCTGCCTCCAGCCAAGGATTTGACACTATTTCATTTCAACAAGATGCAGCTGTACCTCATTTGATAAATCTTAGCTGCCCACCTCTGCCACCAATGCAGTACCATTCTTCAAATCCTGGCTCAGTGACAACTTCATGTACAGTAGGACATCCTTTGGCACTTCCAGCTCATTCAGGACAATCATCACCTCATCTGCAATCAATGGGATACCACTGTCCAAATACTGGGCAGGGTTCTATCTCTTCTGCTATGAATCAATCCCTTGGGCAACCTTCCCCTCAGTTGCAGCAAGTCACATACCATTCTGCAAACCCAGGGTCTGCTTCATCACCACCCCCAACAGCTTCCCATCCTTTGGTCCATTCGCCACTGTCGGGGCCAGCTTCTCCTCAGCTACAACCTATGCCATACCAGTCTCCGAGTTCAGGACCTGCCTCATCCCCTCCCCCAACAGCTATAAGTCATTCGGGACAACACTCCCCTCAAGAACATAGTCCTGGATTGGGAGGTCTTCATGCAGCTTCATCTTTAGTACATCATAGTGTATGTGAATCATCTCCATTTTCATCAGATGGGGTAGCTGTTAACATTAAACCAGAACCTGAGGATCGAGAGTTGAATTTTCAAACAATTGGATTGCAAGACATCACACTAGATGATGGTAAGTGGATATAACTTTTGATGGCTGGGATTTTGTAAGATACTAGTGACATTAGAAACCTCACTGGAGCAATAACATAAGCAAGATATTATCAGAAGAACAGTTTCTTTTGCTGGCATAGCTTCCATCCACAAAACTTGCAATCACATTTTTGTCGTGTCTCTCCCCCCCCCCCCCGTGCTTGTTGTATATGTACTGCACATTAGGTGTAATTCTTATAATTAGAGGAACTAAGTGCTCTTCCTTTGATTTGCACCCACAATTTGTTTTATGGGTACAAAATAAGGGATTAGGCCTAATCCCTTCTAAAAATTTACCCCTTACCATTTAGGAACTTTATACATTCTTCCCTTCTACATGAGGAATTAATTTTAAAACACTTCTATTTGGAACTTGTTCATTAGATATTACTGTCTCTTTTGTTATATAACTGAGTTACTTAAATGTAATTTGGAGCCTTTGAAGAATAATTTTAAATTCACACCCTGGAAGAATACAATTCTAACCCTTAGTGGTGTCAACACTTTATTTGTGCTCCATATGCAATAGGCTAGATGCTGAGTGAAATCAAACATATAGGCCTGTTTAATATAATTTGCTAAGTATGTGGCAGTCATTTACAGTGTGATACAGACTAGGTAAAAATGCCCCAGTTTAGAAGGACAAACCTAATGCCCAGACCAGTTCTGTTGGAAACTAAAATGTTATCTACATTCAGTACTACCTTGAAATCTGATAGACATTTGAGCTTGGGCTAGAGCCCAGGTTCTGGGACTCCGTTAGATGGGGAAGGTCCCATAGCTTGGGCTCCAGCCTGAACCCAAATGTCTATGCTGCAATTTTATAGCCGTGCATCCCAGCCCAAGTCAGCTGACACAGGCCAGTTGTGGGTGTAGAAATACCCTCAAAGGCTAGAAGCTTTTTTAAATGAAAGCTTAAATTCTACAAAAATTGATTGGTAAACCCACCACTTGCCATGGAACATCTACTACACACCACCTGGAAAGGGGTGCATGGATTTGACAAGCCTAGCAGTAGAACCTAGTTAATCTAATAATTAATCCAGACAAAAACAGTGTGCTCCACATCTCAAAGATTTAATAGATTGTAATGGTGAAGTCGGCCTTAACTCTTAACTACTGTTTATAAACTATAAACCGTATATGTAGATGATACTTAACTGTTACTAATTATAACTGCCCAATTATCTAACCATCTTAATTCATCAGCTAATAATTTTCAAGAATTGTTAGGTTGCAAGCTGCCTCCAAGTAATTCATGACAATCAGTGAGTCTACTACGTATAGTATTTGGCATTTGTGTAACTTTTTAGTTTTAAAAAACATTAAAGTACTAAAACTATGGTTATGTAATGTATTTCTTATTGCCTAGAAAACAGTTCTCTAACAGATTGCTCTTAAAGAGACTTCTTAGAGACACTAGATTCTTCAAATTCCTTTAAAAAAAATTAGTACTAGTGAAAGGTTCGAGGAATTAGATCCACAGTTTGCCTCTTGAACAGCAAAAGTCCAACGTTTAGGCACTATTGACATTCTCAAAACTCTTGCTCAGTTGCTGTCTAACTCTGTAGGTACCTACATTTCCATTGGTAGGTTTGAGCAAAGCTACCTATGTCCTGATGCTATTCCACCACAAACAGCAACAGTGACTTTTATGTTAATTTACTAATTTGCCATTATATTTCAAGCTCAAATGTTTAGGTTTTCTGTTCCATAAAGCATGACTTGTTTTGCACTACAATTTGCTGTGCTGTTTCAGTTGAAGAAAACAGAATTTTAACTAGCTACAAAGTTGAACCTCCGTGAAAACAAGGGCTTCTGACATGGTTTGTGAAAAAGTTTAGTTCAAAAATACACAACTGTTAGGAAAATTGCATGTTGCATCTGTCTGACACAAGCACGCATCAAGTTCATTCTTTGAAATATGCAGTTACTGAAATTAACATAATAAATTCATATAAGAACTTTCCAAGGGTACAACTGACCTCATCTCCAGACATCAAGAAGTCTAGGTTCAAGGTAACACATGGAATGAGATCAACAAGTTGGAAAAGCATTGTTTCTGGGAAAAGGGTCCTATGCCTGATTCCTGCTCTCCAATTTGTATCTGAAGCTGGTTCAGCTCTTAAGGTGGTTGTTCTAGAAGGCCTAGACTACAGAAGCCACCTTTGTCAAGTAATGTAGTCAACCAGTCAGAATATCTTCCTTACCCTCTGCCAGAAGTCAGATTGATATGTGGTGACAAAACTTGACTTTTTTGAACTTTCTTCTATGGCAAATTCACCCTGTTTTTAAATTCTATGTTCTTGCAAGTGGAAGAATCCCTGTTTAGCTGTCCGACTACAGGGGGCTACTTTAAGCATAATTGACTAAGCACGTCTGCAAAATGTTACATTTAGCCCTGGGAGACTAAGTCGCTTAGAAGAGCACGGCTTTCCTTAGGGCTTGTCTGTGTTTTAAAGTTTTGCCACTTTAACAGTGCCAGCAGTTAAAGCAGAAAAACTTCACAAGTGTAGATAGTTACACAGCTATAAAAGTACTTGTACAGATATGGTTATTCTGGTCAGGGGTATAATAAATTATACTGCTATAAGGCACCTATATACCTGCATCCATGCATGGGCTTTTACTGAAGCTGAGTTGGCCAAAAATCACACCCTTAAACTCCATAGTTATATTGGTAAAATGTCCTCTGTAGACCAGCCCTAAGTGAGAGAGATGCTCCAGAATATAGCTATTTGTGATACATTGGAAAATTTCTAAATGTCTCAAGAAGCCTTGTCATAATCTCCATTCCAAGCAGTTGAAGGGGTTGAAGATCTCTGATCTAATGGTAGAGGTCCAGGAAATTGGGCGTCATCTCCCCAAGGTGGGGTTACTTACGGTTATTTAGCATACATCACAGGCCTAGTGTCACAATCTAGGGCTGTGTGTGCTCTGATTGGCCATGCTGTGTAGTCTAAAATGTTTGCCTGTGATCACTTCAGAAGGATGTCCTCTAAGAACTGATTGCTATCCCTTGCCTTAGGGCAGGTAGACTTGGGGTGGCCTCCTCCACTTGGCTCTGTGGGATTCTTTTTTTCTCTGAAAGACAGGCCCTTTTCAAGGTGTCCAGACACTGCATGTGGGGTACTGTCTTAGTTTCTCTTTTTTCCACTTATGCCTGAGGTTCTCATGTTTCTGAATGAGAATCTGACCCCTCAGTCTTAGCATATTGGTCCCTACCACACCTCCTCCTTCAGAACTTGCTCTCTCCACTGGGACTCTCAGAACTCCCTTGCTGCCTAAAGGAAAAACTTCCCAGCTTGTATAAAGAAAGCTAAAGAAATGCAGCTAAAATGCTTCCTCTGTGGAGGAAGGCCTGAGGTTCTCTTGATTTTTCTCCAGATAATGGCAGGCCTTGTTAACTTTCAAAGGGTGAATGTTCACTCGGAAAAGTTCAATCTTCCCTTTGTTCTCTTGGTTGATAAAATAGGTTTTCAGCTGTTATATTAATGCCTTTTCATCCTCTCCCCTTCTGTCACCCCATACCACTTACATACAACTCTAAAATGGAAAGAGGTCTGTTTCCAGAAACAGTTCTTGGAGCTACTGCGGAGAATTTCAGAAAAACCCATCAACCTTGATAACTTAAGCAGACTACAAAGCTTTCATATCACATAACCATAGACAGTATAATGGCCAGTTTTGTAAGAATGGTTCAGGAGTGTTTAAGCTGAAATGAATCGTGGTGTGGCAGTGAAAATTGTGGTATTTGATATTGTAAACTAGCTCTTCTATTTCATACGCGTTTTAGATTTACAAACTAAAATGGTTGGGTTTTACAATTGTTTGGAAAAATAACTATCTATTTAAATGTCACAGATTTTGAGCACCTCACTTTAGAGTTGTAGCTTTATGCTTAGAATACTGTAGTTTCACAAAATCTGAAAACCATTAATGTTGATGAACTTGTTCTGAAAATAATTAACAAAAGGCTGCTGTTCATATTTGAACTGATTTTATAATCCCATTCATCATTTAGGGCCCCTGAAATCCAGACAATCAGTTATGCCATTTGTGAACCCGCATTCCTCTATACTGATGACTTCACACCCATCATGCTTATGCAAGCCTAAGAGGGGTGATAAATTGGGTTAACTGTTGACTTTTTCCCATATTGTGCAATTTTGCAAAAAGCTTCTATTTAAAGTATATATCCCAAAGGGTAAAAATAGTATAGAGGGCAGGAGGGGAACCACCACTTGCACGCTGTACTGTCTACAGCAGGCTTTCATGGTAGATGTGGTATCGCAGGTCGGAATCTGGCAATCTGCATTCAAATTATGTTACATATATCTCTTTGTGATCAAAAATGCATTGACTATAAGAAGGAATTTAAATGCTGAATTACGATTTTATATTATACTATTATACTACACTACTATTATAACCACTACTAACAGATCTAGAAAAAGCTTCACTTAAATTTTACCTTTTGGAAGATGTTGCCATTTCAAAGCCAACTATATTGTGTACCATCCTAAATAAGGAATGGCCCTGTGTTCCTGAGGACCAGTGTTGTTCCAGTTTTAAAAACTTATGCACATTGGCCATCTCAGAACCATTTGTCATCTGAGCTGGTGAAACTGACAGCAGGCTGAGTAAGTACAAGTGGTTCTCAAGGTCTGTCACAGGTTGACATCCTCTTCTTTCCATTGACTCAAACCATCCTTTTCTGTACACAACGTCTGAGATCCTTCAGATGATGGAGACAAAGGGAGGGAGATTGCTTGGCTGAAGACAGTAGGATTCAGCATTTGATTTAGTCTTTTCCATATACATCCATCACCCTTTGACACAGTCCCCTGTGTGCTCTTGCCCAGGACTGGTGTCCCAGTTTTTCATCTTGAAAATCTGGTCATTCTAGTTCAGAATGTTTGCAGCAGTGTGTTAAGTTGAGGTCTGCAGCTTTTCTTCATTTTTTTTTTTCATTCTGTTAACTTGTAGCAAATTATTATTAACTTTTGTGGCTTTCCAGTTTACAAGTGTGTCAAATTTTAGTTTATAAAATGTAATACTCTTTTAGATCATCTGAAACTTAAGCTATTGAGTATTTCTACTTCTGAGTGTGCATTATGTAAATTTCATTTCTTTTTGTGGATTTGGATAAGATATATAATTGTAGTTAATCATTTTTAGGAGGTTATATAAACATTGGGTTGTGTTTAGTATCAGATTATGATAACCTTTTTGCTAATGCCCTTTCACTTCCTTACGTGTTGTATCCTCATTACATAAAGATGGAAATTAGAAAATCCACATCTGTTTTCTATCAGTCATAACTAGATCTCCTCTTAAGAATTTTCTGTGCATAAAATGATGTAGCTGCTTTCTAAGATACAGTCCATATCTAGAGTTCAACTTTTTCCCCTAATTCAGTTTCCTAGAACAGTATTGTAATGAATAATTTATTGTCTTTTAGGGGATATGTTCAGTTGTGTGAATGCACTGATGATAATTCAGATCCTTTGCTCTCTGGTCTTGGGATCAATACTATTATCTAGAGAAGCTATTCACCAGCTTTCACAGGCTGAGTCTATACTAACTTTCACAGCATTGCAATAGTAATAGAAAGATCTTTTGAATGTATTGGAAAGTGAACACTCTATATATAAAAATTAAAATACAATACATAGTCAACAAATTAGTGTGTGTGTGTATATGTGTGTATATATATATATATATATATATATATATATATATATATATGTATATATATATATATATATAGTACATTTAAACTGGGCTGTTACAAAGTGTCATGAATGCTGAAGAAAAATCTAATACTTGAAAATCCTGCTTAAGAAATAAGGGAATAAAAACTGCCTCTTTTGGACTAGTGTTCCATAAACTGACTTCTGATTTTGCTAAACATACAGTAAGGCTCTGTACTTTGCAGCCCATTGGGCCTAAGCTTTGTTGCAGGACTTCAATTTCTGTTGTACACAGAGGCTGAATTTACAGTATCTTACTGTACACTGGAAAATATTCAAAAATGAGGTTCTTTACTGACTATACTGTACTAGCATTGATTTCATTTTTTTTAAATTGTGTTGGAATATTTTTTTTCATCTCCTGTGGCTGCCTAAATTGGCATACTTTGCAATAAAATGTAGTGCTATACCCTTTCCTGGTTGCTTTCTGGTAAGTACAATGGCTGTTATGAGGGGTTAGAAGTGGGGCAGCGTTAGCAGTTGGCATATGCCGGAATGAAGATGAAGGGGGAGCCTGATTTCAAATTGGGAAGCCAGTATTAGCCAGCAAGAGGTGGAGTGGGAGAGAGGCCAGATAAATGCTGTTACAATTTGTGTGTATCTCACTTTTTTGTTGTGGGTACAGGACCTTGTGTACACAGACTCTAAGGGCTTGTCTCCACAGTGCATTAGTCCACACCAAAGCAGTGTAAATTCTAGTGCGTATTAGCGCATGTTACTCACTAACTGGCCCATGTGGACCCTGTTGACGCGCACTAGGGAATTTTTAGTGCATGCCAGCAGGGTCCATATGGGCCAGTTTGTCCATGAAATGCTCATTGCTATTGTGCATTGCAATTCACACCCCTCTGGTGCAGACTTATGCACTATGTAGACAAACCCTAAGACTATATTACTCTAATTAAAAAAATATATTGTCTAGATGATGATCTAAACCTGGGGTCTCAAACTTGCGGGCCGCACGCGGCCTGTGGAGTTATTTCCTGCGGCCTGCCATAGACACCAACTCCACCGGCAGCCAAGCTCCCCTGACCCGCCGTCCCTCTGAGCACACTGCTTCCCTGTTCCTCCGCCTACCTCCCAGTGCTTCCTGCTGCCAAACAGGTGTTTGGTGGTGCTTAGGACTTTCCAGGAGGGAAGGGGGACGAGCAGGGATGTGGTGTGCTATGGGGAAGAGGTGGAGAAGAGGTGGGGCAGGGGCGGGGATTTGGGGAAGACGTTTAAATAGGGGCAGGGAGGGGGCGGAGTTGGGGTGGGGACTTTGGGGAAGAGGTTGGAATGGGTGCGGGGGAAGGGGTGGGCTGGGGTGGGGAAGGGGTGGGCTGGGGTGGGGCAGGGGTGGGTCCTCATGGAAGGGGTGAGTGGGGGTGGAGGCAGGGGGGCTTTAACTGAAGTAATTCTAAAAGTAAATGCATTTTGTCGTTTGAGGTGCATTACTGAGTGTTCATATTTTATTAAAATCCCTGTTTGCATTACAGTTTAAAAAAGTTAATACATTGACATTTAATAGCATACTATATTACTCTTCATTTTTTACTATACTTTTGTATCATTGTATGAAAAGGTTTCAGTGATTCGGCCCTCGGGCCAATATACTAGTCCTCATGAGGCCCTTGTGGTGATTTGGATTTGAGATCCCTGATCTAAACCTTGAAATTGTCAAAGGCAGTATGTCCTATATCTTTTTTTTTTAATGGTCTAATGTAACTTGTAAGACAGTCAACCAGGTCCTTCATAGTTTGCTATTACCCTGTGCCCTCTTTTGATCACAAACCAATAGAATCACAGCTGGTTGTTCCCCAGTAGAGAAGGATGTGAGTTAATTATAGCCTGGCCTGCTGCTGTAGTGAAAGTTGACACTATAGCACTTGCTGGTTGTGTGCAGTGAAAGACTAAGCTAAATATATTACACTAACTAATCTTACGTAGTTACAGAGACTCTTAGCATACCTACAGCTGTTACTGCTCTACATGTAAATGACAAGTGGAAAGCCAGTATCAGAGGAAACATGCTGTAGTCTTCCCTTAACGTTCTTGAGGATTACTGGTAATCTTAATATATCCATAAATATGATAATTCAATTAAAAAGTGTAGTTATTTAAAATAAATATATCCTGTACCAAACAAAACATATGCCACTGTATTTGCTAAAAAAAGAACTACATAGATTCATTTCAATTTACCCATGCTACACCACTGACTGTAAAATATAGAGAATGTGCAGTCAGCAAAAGTTTATGCTGCGTGGCCTGCACAGCACCTAGTGGGGGGGGAACCTGTCACAAACCACATTGTTGGATTCTGATTCACTTCACTGACTGCACTTTTACCTGGGTCTTTGTACCCAAAACAGTGTCTTCAAATGGTCTCAAATAACTTAATTTTATAATGCCTTCACTACCCTAAACAAGTATAATTGATTCTTGCCCTTCTTTTCCCCCTACCTCTGGAAGTTTAATTTACCCAGATGACTGAGTCTTTTTTTCGGTTCAATGGACGAAGGAATTTATCTCCTAATTGAGGGATAATTTGACATAAAAGCACCACCATTCTTTTAAGTGTATAGTTCAGGGGTACCTTATGCTTTTTTTAGTCTCATTTAAGGGAATAATGTCAAATTTATCTAAAATGATATGGAATATTGGAATAATAGTGGAATATTTTTGAATAAATAATTCCTTTTTGAATCCACTTATTTACAAATTATTTTAATTTATTAACACTAATTGTCAGTGAATATAATGTGAACTTAAGATAGAAAACCTATCAGAAATACGGATTTGTAGGTCAATTCAGATGATCCACTACTGTAAGTGTACATGGCTTTAATATATGCAGAACAAAGAACAAAATCCCTGCATCAGAGTACATATTCTAAAGAGCTGTTGTAACTTTGCTCACTTTGAACTTTGTGGTTCATGGTACTTGATATCACAAATCCCTAACAAGGGCACTTAATTCCAGAAAGAGCATGACAGGAAAGCCCTTATAAATATAAAATATGTATCATGTGATGAGCAATACACAGTACAGTAAAATACCTGAGAGCTCATTGCTATCAGTGATAGCTCTGCCAGGACACATTAACACCTCATAATCACAATTGTATATAAAACTAATTTCAAAGAGTGTTATCACTAAACAACTAACTCAGTTTAGCCTCCTTTCTATTGGTGGATTGTCTGAGCAGATCACAACTTCCGTATTCATTCATCATTAGTATATACTTTATGAATTGTTAACTCTTACCTCTATGGATTTATTATGCACAGTATGCTGTATTAGTCTAAAATCAGGCTGTGTTGATTGGTTGTGAGTATCAAAAAATCACATGGTATTGCTTCTGTCTCTTTTCTGAGGTGTGAGGATTTTTCTATAATCAAAGGTTTCAGAGTAGCATCTGTGTTAGTCTGTATTCGCAAAAGGAAAAGGAGTACTTGTGGCACCTTAGAGACTAACCAATTTATTTGAGCATAAGCTTTCATGAGCTACAGCTCACTTCATCGGATGCATTCAGTGGAAAATACAATGAGGAGATTTATATACACACAGAACATGAAAAAATGGGTGTTATCATACACACTGTAAGGAGAGTGATCACTTAAGATGAGCTATTATCAGCAGGAGAGCGGGGGCGAGAAGAAAACCTTTTGTAGTGATGATCAAGGTGGGCCATTTCCAGCTGTTAACAGGAACGTCTGAGGAACAGTTGGGAGGGCGGGGGGGAATAAACATGGGGAAATAGTTTTACTTTGTGTAATGACACATCCACTCCCACGCTTTATTCAAGCCAAAGTTAATTGTATCCAGTTTGCAAATTAATTCCAATTCAGCAGTCTCTCGTTGGAGTCTGTTTTTGAAATCTTTTTGTTGTAATATTGCAACCTTTAGGTCTGTAATAGAGTGACCAGAGAGATTGAAGTGTTTTCTGACTGGTTTATGAATGCTATAATTCTTGACGTCTGATTTGTGTCCATTTATTCTTTTACGTAGAGACTGTCCAGTTTGACCAGTGTACATGGCAGAGGAGCATTGCTGGCACATGATGGCATATATCACATTGGTAGATGTGCAGGTGAACGAGCCTCTGATAGTGTGGCTGATGTGATTAGGCCCTATGATGGTGTCCCCTGAATAGATATGTGGACACAGTTGGCAACAGGCTTGGTTGCAAGGATAGGTTCCTGGGTGTGTGGTTGCTGGTGAGTATTTGCTTCAAGTTGGGGGGCTGTCTGTAGGCAAGGACTTGCCTGTCTCCCAAGATTTGTGAGAGTGATGGGTTGTCCTTCAGGATAGGTTGTAGATCCTTGATGATGCGTTGGAGAGGTTTTAGTTGGGGGCTGAAGGTGACGGCTAGTGGCGTTCTGTTATTTTCTTTGTTGGGCCTGTCCTGTGTATTAGGTGACTTCTGGGTACTCTTCTGGCTCTGTCAATTTGTTTCTTCACTTCAGCAGGTGGGTATTGTAGTTGTAAGAATGCTTGATGGAGATCTTGTAGGTGTTTCTCTGTCTGAGGGGTTGGAGCAAATGCAGTTGTATCATAGAGCTTGGCTGTAGACAATGGATCGTGTGGTATGGTCTGGGTGAAAGCTGGAGGCATGTAGGTAGGAATAGCGGTCAGTAGGTTTCCGGTATAGGGTGGTGTTTATGTGACCATCGCTTATTAGCACCGTAGTGTCCAGGAAGTGGATCTCTTGTGTGGACTGGTCCAGGCTGAGGTTGATGGTGGGATGGAAATTGTTGAAATCATGGTGGAATTCCTCAAGGGCTTCTTTTCCATGGGTCCAGATGATGAAGATGTCATCAATGTGGCGCAAGTAGAGTAGGGGCATTAGGGGATGAGAGCTGAGGAAGCGTTGTTCTAAGTCAGCCATAAAAATGTTGGCATACTGTGGGGCCATGCGGGTACCCATAGCAGTGCCGCTGATTTGAAGGTATACATTGTCCCCAAATGTGAAATAGTTATGGGTGAGGACAAAGTCACAAAGTTCAGCCACCAGGTTTGCCGTGACATTATCGGGGATACTGTTCCTGATGGCTTGTAGTCCATCTTTGTGTGGAATGTTGGTGTAGAGGGCATAGTGGCCAGGATGGTGATTTCAAAGATCACTGATGGATTGTAGTTTCCTCAGGAAGTCAGTGGTGTCTCAAAGATAGCTGGAGTGCTGGTAACGTAGGGCCTGAGGAGGAAGTCTACATAGCCAGACAATCCTGCTGTCAGGGTGCCAATGCCTAAGATGATGGGGCATCCAGGATTTCCAGGTTACCCCACTGGAATTCACAGGCAGAATTAATAGTTAGGTAGTATAAGTGTTTTACGAATCTTAAACCTTTTCCTTTCTGGGCTTCCCAGGCCCTGGCTAAGGCATCACTGTTAAAGAAAATATTTTTAAATTAGGGGCTAAGGTTTATTTTCTGTCTGCTGTGTTCCTTTTGTGACTGAGATAAATTAATTGTATGTCTGTGTGCATAACCTTAGTTGCCAAGTGTAGTCTGATTGTTGTCTGAACCATTTAGTAGGTTCTGTACTAGAGTTCTGAGGTCCTCTGTCAAATTTCATAGCCCATTTAAAAAAAAAAAAAATACTTGGATGTGTATACTAAAGAATGCAAACTTAAGATTCTGTTTTCTGCAAGTTTTAATACAAGTAAATAAATCATACAAATGATCATGCAAAGCAAATGCAGGAGTTGGATACAGCGACAGCTGAAGCATTTTTTTAATTTGAGCAAATGTTGTCTGAAGAATGTTTTTGTAGGATTCACCAAGCCCTCAAGTCAAGATTTTCAGTGGTGATTTTGAGTACAGTACCTCGGGTTTTTGTGCCTGACTTTTCAGAAAGTGCTGATCACCTATCAGGTCCCTATATTAAGTACTAATCACATGTGAAAATCTTGGCCCAACTGAATAGTAAAGAAACAAATGGAAAACAGACAAGTCTCCCACTGTTTTCTCAGGGCTTCTCTACCGATGGAGTTATTCAGGAATAGCTATTCTGGATTATGATGATTTCTGAATAACTCCATGTATGGACACTTATTCCAGATTAAAAGTGCCTTGTTCTGGATTATCTTAATCCAGTTTGAAAGTGTCCTGCTAGATTGAGGTGAAGCTATTTTTATATCCCTGCTTATTCCTGTGAGTGGTGATCTTTGGGGAGATCTGTTTTTTTCCCCAATGGGCCTGAATTACCTCATACAACATTTCTGGTAAAGTGTGTTTACCATACATTTTTTTCAGCAAGTCTCTTTCAAGTGTTTGATTCCAAGATCTACTCATCAAACAAAAAAAAAAAAAGCATAACAAAAAACATTCACTATCACCTGAACATAGGAATTATCTTGCACACATTAGAGGATCAGAAATTCCAACTATTTCATCATAAAAAAGAACAGAGAGGCAAGACTCATTTTGGACTTCAGATATCAAGCCAAAATTCTGGATATTAGACACTCTGAATTGTCCCCTGGATTGATGGCTGTTAGAACAAAGGTGCAGCCACAAAACTGATGGTTGTGGTTTTTATATATTGCTCAATCACATAAGAGGCTCCTCTAGAGTATGTTGGATACCTGGCAGTTTCCTCCTCTTTATCTTAGCCTCTAAGCACTTTTTCTAAGGTGTGTTGGTAGTGGTAATGGTCACCCCTCAACAGGGTTTGTGTCATTCCATACCTGAATGATTGGCTCATCTGAGCAAAATCACAGAGGCTGGCACAAGATAGCAGGGATCTTGGTCCTGTCAAGTCCTTAGGATTAGTGTTTAATCAAAAGAAAGTTTCTTTACATTATTGCAGAAACCACCCACTTCTGCATTACAGCTGCACATAATCAGGACTTATCAGAGGGAAGATGAGAAAAATTTGGACAATAGAGAATTATCAAAGCTAAATCCACCCCTTCTCTGGACATGATATGCTGTTAGTGTCTGACTTCCATTCTACTCCAGGGAACTTCAACAGCTGCTTCCTTTGTCTTCAAGGAACAGGGAAATCTTGGACTTGTTAGGTTCCCTAAAACAGAGAAGTGGCCTCACAGTAAGAGCAAAATTATCTCAAAGTTTCACAGACAGTCCTCCTTCATATCTCCAGCAGACTTTCATAATGGACATTAATGTTTGGGGCACACTCTGTATCAGTGGCAAACCAAGCAGTGTACTCATGGAGAAGAGACTACATATGAATATATGGAAACAGAGAGATGGCAAGTTGGCATTGACTTCTCTTCAGGATATGTTCAGAATGATGGTGTGAACATTGAGATTGTTAACATGGTAGTAATTTCTTAATTGCCAGGGGAACAGAGAAGCACATTCTTCAGTAAACAGTGCTCCTTTGTTCTATGCATAGAAAGTTGTTTAGAGCTCTGCAGGTGATGCATCCGCATGCACTGTTGGCAGGCAGATGGTATTAAGAGAGAAAATCTCATTGATAAGGTGACCCAAACAGTGTACCTCTCTACTCAAAGGTTGGGATAGTGTTTGTATTCTTTAAAAAGTAGAATGGGTGTTTTTGTTTTGAAAAGATCAAATTGCTTTCAGCCTCTGCTTCAGGAGGCTTTTCATAAGGGTCTCTTACCTATCCCATTGAAGCTTGAGCCTCGGCCCCAACATGCTTCGCTGTAGGGGTGCTCCCTTTAGTCTCTTGATTCCTCAAGACAATTTTCTGCCTTAGGTCCCAGATTAGCATCCCCCTCCCTCCCTGGATTCTTTGATTTTTCAAAGGAAAGATCTACTTCCCTAGTAGTCATGTTCTCCCACCAAGTGGGTGAGCGAACACTTCTCTCACTAATTAGACCTGCTGTTTCAAAAGAACTAGTGGTCCTCTGTCCTTATCCTTTTCTCCTAAAAGTTGCATGCATATTTTTATTTGAACAAGAATAATACCTGTCTGAGCTGCTTCTTCAAACTCAGAGTTAGTTACCCAGGGCAATTATAATTCATCTAAAGCAATCTTCCTAAGCAAGACTTCTGAAGATCATGATAGCAAAGCAGATGCATGCTAGTATTCAAGAATCTAAGCCAATAGCATAGTAGGCTATTGTACAGTACAGTATAAGTACATAACTAAATAACCTGTCTGAACTGAATCAAACCACGCACACACACCCTTTACAAATTTTACAGCTAGCTTAAAAAAACCCCAACTTGGTACTATTTGTACATCTGCAAAACACTACCAAATGAACATGCTGGAGTTGGTTAATGCAATATTCTACCCTTAAAGAGCTCTCTTCTGAAAGGATAAACGGTACTGAGCATTTTCTCAATTTATCCCTGTGTCATCTCAGATATTAACATTTCTTGACAGTTCCTTAGGAACTGCTATTCATGCCATAGTTGGTTGTCTGTATTAATGGTACCAGGATCAGTGTCAGTTTCCTGGTACTTAAATTTTGCTCTCTGTGGCCTGGCTGGAGTACCACAGATGTGAGGATATGTTCAGGAAAAAGCAAGGAGATGTTTCTTCAGATAGTTTGATCAATACTGGACTGGGTAAAATAAATTATTTACTGTTATGGATGTAATCCTTCTTCGAAGTCAAAAGAATTCCTAATTTCTTTGTTTTATTCTGAGTTATTGGCTGCCTCTTGCCTGGACTTTTCAGGGAAAAGGAAATATTTAGTGGTTTGTGCTGGTGTAACTAGACCACAAAAAACAAATTAGGAGGTTAAAACAGAAACGAAAACTTGACTTTGGACATGATTATTTTAACTGAAAACTTTCACAAGGACAAGATGCAAAAAACTTAAGTTACATAGTGGAAATTTGGGGTGCTACCTGTTAGGTAATCAACCTTGTTTAATAAGATATTAATTTACAAAGTGATATTCACCTCAAAATACGCTGTTATCTTGAATGAAACTGGGTAATTCATCTGACCTGGCAAGTCAGTACTATTACAAAAAAAAAAAATCAGTGAAATCCACTTCCTGATCGAGTGAACTGTGACTTCTTGGTTTAGGCCAGTCAGTAGTTATGTCTGTCTTCTTCTCTGACACAGACAATTTTATCTCTGACCTGGAATACCAGCCATCAGGTTCAGCAGAGAAATGGACTCAACATTCAGCATTCATGTCCAACTCCTGTGTGGAAAATCTAGAGGGTGAGTCTGTTTAAATGCTTCAATGTTTTATATTGGAGCACAAAAGTAAGGAAGGGAAAAATGTTGTGGTAGTTCTAATATCTACAGATGAAAAATGATATTATAATAACTAAGTATGACTATAAATAGGGACGTGTATTTATTCTGTGATTCACGGATGTGGAATTTTATGTAGAATTTGTCCTTTGCTGCAGAATATTGTTCTGGAATTTAAGCTACAGTTTAAGAAAAATCAATTTCCGGTCTTTAAGCTTACAAAGAAAAGCTTGATAATGTGAACCAGGTGTGAACTAGAGGTATCAAACAATTAGGTAAAACAACTCGATTTAAAAAAGGGATTTGAAACTGCTGCAGAATCTAAGGAAACAGTCTAATTTGCTGCAGAGAGCACAAGGGTTGGTTTTTTTGTTTGATTGAGGGTTTTTTTATTATTTGAGTAGAGCAAGCAGAGTGTGGCCAGAACAGCCTCTGACTTTTCACTGATATATTAAGTCTCAAACTTTTTTTTGAACATAAGAAAAATTCTGATTTACTTAATCTTAAATTAGGTCTAATTTAAGATTAGTAAGGTTGAATAAGGTAAATTGGAGATCCAGCCGAGGTATCAGGATAAATTGGCACTTCATAAATACCTGGCTAGTTGAATGTACTGTAACTGGGGGAAAATGTTCTGCAGTTGCATTACAAATCCATCAGTTTGCTCCCTTCATATCTATAAAATAAGAATTGTACACTATGATTGTTTGTTAAATGTTGGCAGTATTGTTAATACTGGAAATAGGCACATGGTAGTTGATCTCCCTTGTGCTTTCTTCTTTCCATTTTTCCTACATATGTATATGCATAAAATTCTAATTAAAAACATTTTTTTAAATTCTCAAATTTGTTTTCTAAAGTAGCTTGTATTCTATCACTGGACATTCAGAAGTAAAAGGTTTGTTAATTCAGGATTACACAACACTCTACAAAATAAAACCGCTTCTGAGCTCCGTTTTAGTCCAGTTACAAACCTACGGAGTAGTACTCAATCAGTACATAATCCTAACCTTAACCATGACAATATTAAGGTTCTTCAATGAATATTTAAAGAGAAACTACACTAAGTTAAACATTTAAAGTTTTGTTTAGTTATACTAATGCCTTAGAAACCTGAAAGTAAAATAGGATTCTAAATTTAATTTTCATTTCTACAGTCCTCCATAGACCTACTACCACAAGTGTTAACAATATTAAAACTTGTCAGTAAAGCAAGCAGCTGGAATTCAGAATAGCACAAAGGAAAAGCAGCATGCATTTGTGTTAAGATGATTTTTTTTTTAGAAAACACATTTGGATTCAAAGAGATGAGTAACAGGGCACACAATGCCTCTGTCATTTTTAGCTTAGATTCGTGGAATATGTTCCAGTGCTTAATCTTAAAATGATTCAGAAGCTGGAATGGTTGCTGATTGTGCACTTGGCAAGCGAGGTGTACTATGGAGTACACAACACTCATGCTCTGGACCTGCACTGTTTATCAGAGAGAGTTTATCTAGATTTTAAGGTGGTGGTGTGGACCTACAAAGCCCTAAATTGCCTGGTAATAGCCTCCTGAGACACTACCACAGTTGCAGTTAGTGGAGGTATTAAGGCTAATATTCCCTTGAAATAAGAGGAGGCACCAGTCAAGGCATTCCCAGTAATGTTGCTGGGATTCAGGAATGCTTTCCATTTCATAATTAGAATAGCTTGGATGTGCCAACTTTCAGGGCATGGTGTAAAACCAATTTATTTCATCGGGCCTCTGAAGAGAGGTAAGGGCCTGAGATACAGGTTGCTGTATGAGGGTGTTAACATTATGTGCAGCTTCTTAGTAGAAAGGATTAATTTATTTTATTGTATTTTGGTTTTGTATTTTTAAAGCATTAGCAGCGAGCTCATGACAAAGATTCTTTTTAAAGGAAAAGATGAAGTATTGTCACAAAATTTATATACTGTATATAATCGACATACGTAGGTAGTTGAGGAATACTTTTCTTTTTGTCAAAAACATGTCCATTCTGTATCCAGAGATGAATGTGCCTCAGCACCTATTCTGTTGTGCAGAATGTATTGTATTGTACTCCTTTAGTAGTTTCAGCAAATCCTTCTTTATTCTGCCATTATAAACAATCCAGCCATCACCACAAACATTCTAACCCTCCCATTTAAAATTTCTGAAATATTGTGATGGTTTTGGTGTGCTTAAACCCCAGTACCAGACTGTTCGTTACCACCTAGTTCTGATGGCGGTTCTCACTTAGCCACAATTCTTTTGATTAAAAAAAGGGTCGTCCACAAAGTCATTCCCAGCATATAATGTCATGTGCTGCTTGTGGGGGAAATTGTATAGGGTGACTGACACATGCGACTGCAAATTTGGGGGGACAAAGGCTGGCTTCCTTCTGCAGTTACTACTAAGGTTTAATATGTGTGGTGCTGATGGTGGTAGAAATGTGAAGGTATGAAGCTGAGTGAAATCAGCAAATAGCCTCAAAGGAAGGTTTTGGAAACTACACAGTTATTTTGATTAACAGCAAATTGCTAACTCATCTTGGATTAGTTTACTAGTTCAGAGCTTGCTAATATACCTGTCATCATGACAGTTCTGCCACTCCATCCATCTTGTAGAGATGAATTTACTCAGCAACTAATCTTTCAAAAATGAAACATCAGCAATATGAATTAAGTCTACATAATTATTTACAAAGCAGGTAAAAAGGAATGTTCAGTGTGGTGCTCAGCAAAACCTTTACCATTCAAACTTCTTAATAGTGTAATGAGTTGGCTTATTAGAAAAATCCATGTACTACTATCCTATTGTCAGTTTGCTTCATGAAGTCAAGAGAAGGAGTTTTTGATAAACTATTGATAAAAATCAACATTTGACCTTAGTGCTGCCTTCCTGAAAAGAAGATTTTCTGAGCTGAAGCTAACTCTTGATTTCTCTGGAACGGATTTTTAAAGTTTGCATATTTTCCTACTGAGAATTTCACAGTTCTAGGTTTTCCATTTACTGAAAGAGCTTCGAGGAGTCAAAGAACTACTGCATGAAGAGGACCCCTTTCTCTTTTCCTTCCCCATCCAAAGTGTTCCACGAAACCTACATTAGTCTTATTTATTTTCTATACATAAATTACCTGGTTTTTTAAAAAAATAATAAATATAAATGATATATAGTGCCTTTATGCATTTCAATCCAAGATCAGGCTTGTATGCTATATTGCTTTTAAAGTCATAACAACATGGAGTAAGCAATTTCAAACAGAAGTGAATTGATATCGCTTTGCGGTTTTTTACTTTATAGCCTACTGAGTTGCTAAAAACCATGTTATTTGAGTATCAGAGGGTAGCCATGTTAGTCTATATCCACAAAAACGAGAAGTCCAGTGGCACCTTAAAGACTAGCAGATTTATTTGGGCATAAGCTTTCCTGGGTAAAAAAAACCTACTTCTTCAGATGCAAGCCTTGTCACTAAAAGCTGTGTGGTGTAGACAAGCCCTTAGAATGCCAACTTCACAATCTTTTGGAGCCTTCATGGTTTATTTTAACATTAGTATAGTTTTATTACGAGTACTCACTAAATTATTTGATTTTGTCTGTTTTCCAAAATAAGTGTAGTTTGTTTTGTGCTCAGATTTTGTATGCTTTTTCTGTTGTACCCCGGGGTTGGTGTAGCCTGGTCAGTTCCAGGATATTGGAGACAAGCTGGGTATGGTAATCTGTTATTGGACCAATTTTTGTTCGTGAGAGAGACAAGCTTTTGAGCTACACAGCACTCCCAGACCTTGTTTTTCTGTTGTGACACTTGGAATATTACAAATCCTATATTGTTTGTGTATTGGTCTGAATCTGTAAGACTTCATTGAAATTTGCCTATTTAAAAATAAATATTTCTACAATAGTTTCCAAACCCTGACCTCAGCTATATCATGTAGATTCCTGGGGGTCAAAATAACACACATGAAGTTTTCTGGTGTTGAGTTTTATGATTATATTTCAGTGCTGCTTCTCTCTGTAAACTAATGTCATACTTTGGGAGTATACCCTGCTGTTCTTACTAAAGTAAAATTCAAAGTGAAGAAAAGTGAGGGAAGAGAAACTTGTCTAGAGCTCACTATTTTAGAAATGCCATAATTTCAGATTAAAGTTTTTCATAAATGAGTTGAGAATATTAGTGTCTTAGAAGTAAACTATCATATTCCCTCTCAAACTTTCAATTTAAGTCAGTTCTATTGGTGCCTATACCATCTTGACATTATAGCCAGTAAAGTATTGTTTAATTGCTTTTAATAATTATTTCTATCATAATGTCTTTCTAACAACAGCTTAGAAACTAGTCTTCCAGTTGAATTTAAGGCTCTGTCTGCTAGGCTTGCATTTTATATCAGCCCCCAATCCTTCCATAATATAGACACAAATATTTGGGGGAAGGGGATTTTTGCTATTAGATGATTAGTTGTAGTAGCTCTCAGACTTAAATGAGAAGAGGAACTAAAATAGATTTACATGCTTGAGGTAATACACTCAAGTCCAAGATAGTGCATTGACTCAAGTCCAAATTCTGAGGAAGTTCTGTAAGTAGAAGTTAGCTTAAGACCCCCAAACTATAGTTAATGCAGTTTGACTTAATTGCTGTCCCTGGTCTGGTGAGGCCTGCAAGAGGAACAACTGCATGGGAAAACCTGAACTGTACCTGCCTACACTGTGCCTCTGAGTTCTTTTTAGTCCCTTATTTCTTTAAACCCACACAGACTCAGTTTTTTAAAAGTCATTGTCTTAGGGGTGTTTCAAAGCTGTCTGTGGTATGAATGTAGTGATACAAATATGCTTTAATTTTCATTTGTTAATATTACTGATATTTACTTTCTGTTTCACCTTCTGCTACTTACTGACTGCATCTTAGTTTATAGGGTTGATAGATTTTCAGAAGGGTATACTAACACCCAGCCATCAGATAGGTATATTTACAGTAGCTGTAAGTTATAATTGTATAACTTTTTATACTTTTTATTTTTTTAGTGAATGAGATCATAGGAAGAGATATGTCACAGATCTCAGTGTCACATGGAGCAACAGTGGCTGGCCAATCTCCACCTACATGCCCTGGATCTCTGGAGACAAGAATATCAGATGGAGTCTAAAAGCAGCTAAGCTTGCAACTAAATGACCATGAAATCTTTCAAGTTTTCTCTGAATATTTCTTCTTCATCCCCTTCTCTTACCCGCACTGTGCTTCCAACTCTTGTGGCCTTTTATAAACTGGAACAATGGATCCTTGCATAGCCCTTTTAGTGGGTTACATTTGATATAGAGACCGAGCATTCTAATTCTAATTTCTCGAGTGCTGTAAAAAAGACTGAGTAAATGGACACAAAGAAGCAAGACAAGATATTTTAACTGTTTAAAAATTGAGCTTTGCTGTTTTACATAGAATACTTTTATATTGTAAGTGCTTAAAATGTGTGGAGATGTTAGTTTTGCTCTTATAATATTCACAGTACTGAATGTGGAGAAAAATTTAATACACATCTTCAGTGTGCTGCTCTTTCCCTTAGAAGAAGTAGTAGAATTGTAATTGACAGTTTTGTACACCTTGGTCATTCTGAACAGCCTTTAAGCTTATTGTTTAAAAGATAATTTTATAATGAAATCTTCCAGAGGCAAAAAAAAAACCAACCAACCTGTCATCTTAAGCCAATGCCTTGGAAGCCACTGTGTATAAAAATACTTTAGTGTTTTCTTTCTTTGATTCATAGGAAGCCAAGCCAAATGTAGATCTGCACTTCTTTATAAACTGAAAATGTTATTTGATAGGCTGCAAAGAGACCATTCCATCATGGAAGTGTTGGGATAGAAATGACATTCCAAAATTTAACTTTTATAACTATATGGATAATCTTCCTGTACTTTAACACAGGCTCCTTACTGAAATAGCTTTTTCATAGAAACGATACATTTGTAGTCAAATTGAAAAACTAGGATTTTGATGTAAAGAACCTTAATTTCAAAGCCATGTTAGATAAGGGGGGATTTTGATATTTGCAGAGGATTTAATAAGTGTTTTATCCCTATGAAATACTGTTTTGAAATACACCAATCTTCAGTGGCTCTAATATTTTCCATGCAGTAAATCATTTGCTTACATCCCTGTTCTATATGTTCATCTGCCTAAATCATGCCACTTTGACATGGCAGTATCTTAAATTTGAACTATGAACTTTTATCTGCTAAAAAGAAACTTACTATGAATGAGGGCGTTAAAGGAAATACATTTGAGTAATTTGCCCGTAGTTAAAAGGTAAATTTATAAAGCAGAGTTTATTTCAAAGGAAAATAGTGTATGAGACAATGACTGTGGTATTAATCCCTTACAGTTTGTATGAAATGATGCATTTTCCTCACCTACCCACTTCATCAGATAGTAATGATTACACTACATGGCTTTTAAAACCTCAGGCCTCTGATTAAAAACCTAGGAAAGGATCTGAAACGGCCTATTTAGGCCACATTAAGTATTTCCCAAGAGGTTGTAGTTTACAGACCTATCTGATGTGGAACATACAGGGTATACAAAAAATGAGAGAGATTCATATATAGCAAAGTAAGATCAGAAGTACACTTTCATACTTGAAATTGGTTTTAGTTCAGATTTCTGTTCTTCTGTTGAAATAACCATGATTCATTCTGGTTCCAATGAAAAGCAAATATATTCAACTTTGATTATAAGGGGATGATTACATTGAATTCAGATATTTGAGGGTATTTTCATTGCAATCAATACATGTACAGGACATGCCCTTGTTTTGAAAAAATGAAGCTGTTTTGTCTATATATGTTAAGTTACAGTAACACAAAGAAAGTCTTAAATGGACTCCATTATTGAGGTCATTAGGAATAAAAACCCACTAAAGTAAATATAGGTTTTGTGGTGGCACATGTATTGGCAGAGCAGCAGGGGGAAGTTTACATAGAACCTCTTGCATATGAAATACCAATGTGCTATACATGTCTAGATGTAATGTTCTAGCAATACTGTTAACGAGATAGAATATATCTTTGTATTTGTTGGATCATGGAGCTTTAGAAAAGACATACATTTGAAAAGTTGGTGGAAATGGAACTTCCTTCTAAGGAAACATGCAATTTTTAAAATGTTATCTAGGACTACCATGGTGGTAAATCTTATTTAATTTTTTTTTTCGAATAAGTTAAGGCCACTATACAGGTCAATTCATTTCTGACAAACTATGTATTCTGGGAAGCTAAGCATCCTTTCAGTTAATGTACTGTACATTAGTGTAAGTGTCTCTCAAAATAGTTATTTTGGCAGTTCTATCATTTGAAAAGAATTGTAACTGTCCCTCAGGTGCTTCTTTAGTTACTATCCCTACTCATATTAACTTTAAACGTGCTAAAACACTGAAGTGTTCAGAAATACAGCAAGTTACATTTTTAGAACACTGTTTAAATCCCTGTAAGCTGTGTAACTCTTTAGGTTGTGTGCTGGTGCAAGGTGTGTTCCAATTTTCATTTAATGTACTGGCTCTGTTGAATCAATCAATACTCGTGGGAGGACTCTAATTTTGAGCTTTTCATACTTGTGTGGGTTTTGTGCTCCTAACGACTGGTACAGCCTCTTCTCCTTGCAGGTCCTTTGAGTGAGTAGCTGGAAGTCATACTGTACCTAAAATATGCGAGCCCATACAATCCAGAGTTGCTATGCACTAAATCTTCTGATGCCTTTAAATACCTTGATGCCTGTAGACCTAGAGATGCTTTCCTATTTAAAAAAAATATAGCTTTTGGATACTAAAGCAGTTTTTGTATTTGCCTTCTAAAAGCTTCAGTACAAGGGTCTTAATTTTATTTTGGCTTGTGTGATACTGTAAAGACTGTTAAAAGCACACAATCTCCATTGGACTATGCAAATTTAATTTTACAACAATACCTTGTGACTTGATAATTTGTTGGCATCCACTTTCTTGCCCTTCCTCAGTCCCTGCTTTCCATACTGATGTTTAGATTTTAAACATGAAGGAAAGCCTTAATAGTAGTCTGTCTTCTATGGAGGATCAACGTTAAGAATAAAGATTGAGAAGTATTTGGCACATTAGATGTGGGCCTTGGAAAAGTAACTTAAGTTTCTGAATTTAACCACAAACCTGGCAATCTTATAATTCTATCAGTGGAACTGCCATCCTTTGTAAACCAAAGAGAAAAATGACAATTTTGTTCTGATGCAAACAAAGCTTTGAAACTCTATTTTTGATACACATAATGGATGTCATTCCTTGAGGTTTGGAAATTGTTCAAATTGAAGTTTTATATTTAAGAATATGGGACAATAAACATTGACTAAAGATTAAGTTCTAGATGTTTACAGAGCCTTGTATTGTAATTTCATGTACATTTTGTATTTTAAACATTTTGTAAGTTATGATTGCAGTGCTATTTGAGAAATACAAAGGGAAGAACTTGTATTTTAGGCTCTTAAATCATAGTGTTGAAATAAATAAGAAAATACATAATGTGTCACTGTTTATTGAAATATCACCTCTGTAAGAGTTGAGTAAAATTGTTTTTAATCCACTAGTCTTACACTGCTGGACAGCTATGTTGTACTGCTATTTGGGGTACCAAATGGCTGCATATTTTGGTACAAACTAGCCCTGGACTGAAATGGCCAATACTCTTGCAGTTCAGAGTGAATTAGCCTTGGTAAAGCATAATGGGAGAGTATACAAACTGCTGGTTAATGCCACTAATAATTCAGGTGCTTGAGTATCAAGCTCATGCAGTTAAAGAGGTTTCCATTTAGAATGAAATTATGAAAGTCACTATTGTACTTTTTTTTCCCTCCATGGTAAACCGTAATCTTTCATTCATAAAATTATAGCCTTATTTGCTGTCATTAGAGGCAAGATGTTTTCTTCAGTATTTTGTCAAAAGGTGGTGAATATTCAATTTCATGCATCAGTTCTAGCTTTTGTGCCTCCTCTCTCCCCCGTCACCTCCTGATTCCACAGCCACAAAAAAAAAGGCTTGGTTGCATGTAAGGATATTAGAATAGGACTAAGAATGCCAAAGGAACATACATCCAGTGTATTAAAGTGCGTTGAATTGTTTGTTCACATAGACTGTTGTGCAGGGTGAGAGGGGAAATACACAACATGGTTTATCAGCACTGAATCTGCTCTATGCTTGCAGACTTCTGTCCTCGCACAGGTTTCATTCTTCTGATTTTGATTTCATCTGGAAATCTGATTACGCCTGAATTTATACCAAAGAGAAACCAGATGTTGCTATGCCAGATGCCAAGAGGTGATTGACAAAGGGTGGGTGGGACAACACTAGAGCATCTAAAAACCTGAAGAGCCCAGGACTAGGTTAAAATTAGCCATCACTGTGTAAACACTAACAATTGCTTCAACACAAGGAGAGAAGCAGTTCTAAAGGTGACAGTTTGAGAACCACCATTAAAATATTCCTAGACCTTGTGGAAGTCTGTATCTAAATGACGGACACTGGACTAGCACTTGTTTCGTTATACTGCTGAGGTGCTTATGTTACTGTGGTGACAAATGCAGTATAAAAACAAAGTAGTGACCATGTCAAGAGCTTGTAAGACAGGCCAGCCCCCCCCGAAGCAAATACTCACCAGCAACCACACAACAACCCAGGAACCTATCATAGATATTTAGGTCAGAAGGGACCTTTATGATCATCTAGTCTGCCCTCCTGCACAATGCAGGTCACAGAATTTCACCCACCACTCCTGCAAAAAAACCTCACACCTATATCTATGCTATTGAAGTCCTCAAATCATAGTTTAAAGACTTCAAGGAGCAGAGAATCCTCCAGCAAGTGACCTGTGCCCCATGCTACAGAGGAAGGCGAAAAACCTCCAGGGCCTCTTCCAATCTGCCCTGGAGGAAAATTCCTTCCTGACCCCAAATATGGTGATCAGCTAAACCCTGAGCATATGGGCAAGATTCATCAGCCAGATACTATAGAAAATTCTTTCCTGGGTAACTCTGATCCCACCCCATCTAATATCCCATCACAGGCCATTAGGCCTATTTACCATGAATATTTAAATTACCAAAACCATGTTATCCCATCATACCATCTCCTCCATAAACTTAGAGTTTAATCTTAAAGCCAGATAGATCTTTTGTCCCTGCTGCTTCCCTTGGAAGGCTATTCCAAAACTTCACTCCTCTGATGGTTAGAAACCTTTGTCTAATTTCAAATCTAAACTTCCTGGTGGCCAGTTTATATCCATTTGTTCTTGTGTCCACATTGATACTGAGTTTAAATAATTCCTCTCTGGTATTTATCCCTCTGATAGATTTATAGAGAGCAATCATCTCTCCCCTCAACCTTCTTTTAGTTAGGCTAAACAAGCCAAGCTCTTTTAGTCTCCTTTCATAAGACAAGTTTTCCATTCCTCGGATCATCCTAGTAGCCCTTCTCTGTACCTGTTCCAGTTTGAATTCATACTTCTTAAACATGGGAGACCAGAACTGCACACAGTATTCCAGGTGAGGTCTCACCAATGCTTTGTATAACGGTACTAAAACCTCCTTATCCCTACTGGAAATACGTCTCCTGATGCATCCCAAGACCGCATTAGCTTTTTTCATGGCCATATCACATTGGTGGCTCATAGTCATCCTATGATCAACCAATACTCCAAGGTCCTTTTCCTCCTCCATTACTTCTAATTGATGCATCCCTAGCTTATAACTAAAATTCTTGTTATTAATCCCTAAATGCATGACCTTGCACTTCTCACTATTAAATTTCATCCTATTACTCCAGTTTACAAGGTCATCCAGATCCTCCTGTAAGATATCCCTGTCCTTCTCTAAATACCTCCCAGCTTTGTATCATCCGCAAACTTTATTAGCACGCTCTCACTTTTTGTGCCGAGGTCAGTAATAAAAAGATTAAATAAGATTGGTCCCAAAACTGATCCTTGAGGAACTCCACTGGTAACCTCCCTCCAGCCTGACAGTTCACCTTTCACTAGGACCCGTTGTAGTCTCCCCTTTAACCAATTCCTTATTCACCTTTCAATTTTCCTATTGATCCCCATCTTATCCAATTTAACTAATAATTCCCCATGTGACACGGTATCAAACGCCTTACTGAAATCTAGGTAAATTAGATCCACGTTGTTTCCTTTTTCTAAAAAAATCTGTTACTTTCTCAAAGGAGATCAGGTTGGTTTGGCATGATCTACCTTTTGTAAAAAACATGTTGTATTTTGTCCCATTTACCATTGACTTCAATGTCCTTAACTACCTTCACCTTCAAATTTTTTTCCAAGACCTTGCATACTACAGATGTCAGGCCTATAATTACCCGGATCACTTTTTTTCCCTTTCTTAAAAATAGGAACTATGTTAGCAATTCTCCAATCATACAGTACAACCCCTGAGTTTACAGATTCATTAAAAATTCTTGCTAATGGGCTTGCAATTTCATGTGCCAATTCCTTTAATATTCTTGGATCAAGATTATCTGGGCCCCCCGATTTAGTCCCATTAAGCTGTTTGAGTTTCGCGTCTACCTCCATATCCTCATTCCCATTTGTCATGCTACCATTATCCCTAAGATCCTCTTTAGTCTTATTAAAGACTGAGGCAGAGTATTTGTTTAGATATTGGGCCATGCCAAGATTATCTTTAACCTCCACTCCATCCTCAGTGTTTAGCGGTCCCACTTCTTTCTTTTTCTTCTTATTTATATGGCTATAGAACCTTTTACTATTGGTTTTAATTCCCTTTGCAAGGTCCAACTCTACTTGACTTTTAGCCTGTCTCACTTTATCCCTACGTGTTCTGACCTCAGTAAGGTAGCTTTCCTTGCTGATCCCTCCCTTCTTCCACTCCCTGTATGCTTTCTGCTTTTTCTTAATTACCTCTCTGAGATGCTTGCTCATCCAGCTTGGTCTACAACTCCTGCCTATGAATTTTTTCCCCTTTCTTGGGATGCAGGCTTCCAATAGCTTCTGCAGCTTTGATTTAAAATAATCCCAGGCCTCCTCTACCTTTAGATCCATAAATTCTTCAGTCCAATCCACTTCCCTAACTAATTTCCTTAATTTTTGAAAGTCAGCTCTTTTGAAATCAAAAACCCTAGTTGCAGATTTATTTTTGTTAATCCTTCCCTTCAGTTTGAACTGAATTAGTTCATGATCACTTGAGCCAAGATTATCCCCTACATTTCTCCTCACTACTCACCAAAACCAAATCTAAAATGGCATCCCCTCTAGTCAGTTCAGCAACTACTTGATGAAGGAATCCATCAGCTATCGCATCTAAGAAAATGAGCCCTATTATTATTACTAGCACTCGTCCTCCAGTCTATATTTGGGAAGTTAGTCTCCCATGATCACACAGTTTCCATTAGTATTTACTTTATTAAAAACATTAAAAAGGGCTCTATCCATATCCAAATTAGATCCTGGCAGTCTATAGCACACCCCAAGCACTATCCCAGGGGAGGCTCTAATAGTTTTTTCCCAATGTAATTTTTGCCCAGACGGACTCAGTCATATCCATTTCATCGCTTCTTATTTCTTTACATTCTACCTCATCATTGATATACAATGCTACTCCACCACCTTTACCTTTATTTCGGTCTTTCCTAAACAGCACATACCCTTCAATACCTGTAGTCCAGTCATGACTACTATTCCACCATGTTTCTGTTATCCCTAGAATATCTGGTTTCACTTCCTGCACCAGTAGCTCTAGTTCCTCCATTTTGTTACCTACGCTCCTCGCATTGGTGTACAAACATCTTAATTTTTGCTGTTTGGCCTCACTCACATTCTGTACCCTATTAGGCACGGTCATTCTACAGCCAGTAGAATCCTTGCACCAAAGCCTGTTGCCAACTGTGTCCACATATCTATTCAGGGGACATCATCGTAGGACTTAATCACATCAGCCACACTATCAGAGGCTTGTTCACCTGCACATCTACCAATGTGATATGTGCCAGCAATGCCCCTGTACATTGGCCAAACCGGACAGTCTCTACGTAAAAGAACAGACAGACACAAATCAGACGTCAAGAATTATAACATTCAAAAACCAGTTGGAGAACACTTCGCTCTCTCTGGTCACTCGATTACAGACCTAAAACCTGCAATACTACAACAAAAAAAACTTCAAACACAGACTTCAATGAGAAACTGCTGAATTATAATTAATTTGCAAACCCGGACACCATTAAATTAGGCTTGAATAAAGATGGGGAGTGGATGGGTCATTACACAAAGTAAAACTATTTCCCCATGCTTATTTTTCCCCCTACTGTTACTCGCACCTTCTTGTCAACTGGTGGAAATGGGCCGTCTTGATTATCACTACAAAAGGGTTTTTCTCCTGCTGTTAATAACCCACCTTGACTGATACCTCTCGTTATAGTGTGTATGTAAAAAACACCCATTTTTTCCATGTTCTCTCTGTGTATGTATGTATTTTCCACTGCATTCCACTGCACTGAATGAACTTTTCCACTGTATTTTCCACTGCACTCTGATGAAGTGGGTTTTAGCCCACGAAAGCTTATGCTCAAATAAATTTGTTAGTCTCTAAGGTTCCACAAGTACTCCTCATTCTTTTTAATAAGAGCTAAACAGTATTTCTACAAGATGTCCCAACCTGCACCTTAATACTTTCAGAAATTTAGAATACTATTTTTATGGAATTCAAGTTAGTGGGTGAAATCTATTTCGCTTGCAAAAAGTGAGTAATCAACCAATATGTGACTACGGAAGCTTGGGAAGCTTCCGTCCATCTGCACTGCTTGCATTGTGGATTCAGGCTTCTGGAGCTCTGTTACTACAGATCCAATCACTGCTACCCCTGTTGCAGTCCTTGGAACTTGTGCTTATGTAGTGATTCCTTTCCCCAGTGCACAGAGGGTTCACATACAGTCCTAATGGAGAGCTTAAATAAAATGCAGTAATTTTGAGCATCAATCCAAGAACTAGTCAGCTTATGCTACACGGATTTCTTGGAAGGTGAAGGACAAGTCGGAACCTCAGTAAGGTTGCTTATTTTGAAAAGACTGATCTCTTCCAAGCAACTTAATGAGCTACAGAAAGATTAATTGGTTATGAACTCAGTGTTTTCTAGCTACCTAGGGGGTTAATATAATTACACATACTCCTATCTCACAGGTGAGAAAATTCCAAATTTAGGCTAGATCTATAGTCTTTGGTTGGCAATATTGCACCTGTCTGGGTGGGGCAGGCAAGGATCTCACTCACAGAGAGCACTGATCAATTTAGGATTAGTCACCTATTCAGAGTGGGGACTGTTCATCTTTACTGATAGTCCCTATTTATAGACTAGAAAGGCTGGCCACTGTGCCAGTGATTCAATGCTAAGTAATTATACGTGAGATTTACTAAATATAGTGCTTGATGTTTGAACACTATTCCACATTTTTTCACTATAATTAGGTATGTAATTAGTGTACAGTAACATTAGTAATCTAGATCAATGCTTTGTAGCTATTTAGAGAAAAGAAGCTGAGACCGATGAGAGACACAAGGTGGGTGAGGTAATATCTTTTATTGGATCAAGCTTTCAAACTTACACACAGCTCTTCTTCAGGTGACCAAAAGAAGAGCTCTGTGGAAACCTCTCACCAACAGAAATTGGTCCCATAAACGATATTAGCTCACCCCACCTTGTCTCTAATAGCCTGGGACACCACAGCTGCAACACCACTGTATACAGCTAAGATCTAAGACAGCTGAAGACTGGTTCATTAGGGGGTTAGAGAATATGTACTCCAGTCATGGGAAGACTAAATGATGAAAATTGTAACTAACCCTGAGGACTCAGGCTGACACCCATGCCAATTTTCACATCTGTTCCATGTCCTGTGGGGTAGCTGGACCCAAATTTTTTTCCAGCAAAATAGCAATGCTGTGAAAGGAGCATTTTGTCCTTCCAGATAACTACACAGAGGTGGCAACCCTGCTGAGGAAAGTCCGTGGTTCGGGTTCTTTCTACGACCCAGGATCTGGAGCAATGGTAGCAAAAGAGAGGCCCTTCCATACCAGGACAACAGCAATGGCACACTTATGATGCGGCACTCTCCCAAGAGCACCAGGCTTGGGCTCCTCAGCTGAGGGAGAAAACGGCATGCCTGTGGGGCATTAATTGGACACTTCCTTCTCTCCCTTCCTCTGGCTCAAAAAAAATGTCACCCCTTGCTTGTGCGGAGGACCCTTCCCACTGCCCTGGGCATCACTGACTTTGCTTTCATCATTTTTAATGTGGATAGTCCTTCTCACCTTACTGGCTACTGACCCCCCCCCCCCCCCCTTAACAATCCCTCCCTTGCCAGCCTCTCTCCCCCTGCCTTCTGCTTCAAAGCCCCATTTCTCCCTTATGGGGCGAGAGGAAGACCGGAGAGATGCAGGATACTTTGTAAGGCACATGCTTCTTCTCCAGTCCTATACCCTGATTACTTTGTGTTGTAGCTCGTTGCTTGAGCTCTCGTCTTTTGTATTTAGCTCTTCAGGGAACGGACCACTTTGGAAAGCTCTTAGTACAAGGATATTAAAATGTTAACTATGTGATGAAGTGCTGGATTACATGAATGAACGTTCAGGCTCTCTAGCAGAGTGTAGCAGAAAGCACAGATGAGAATAATTTCTTGTTATGGTTAAACTGAAAAGTACTTGAGACTCCAACAGGTACCTGATTGTGACTTCACTGATTGAGTTTAGCATCGAACCCTGCTGTCTGATTCGTAACCCAGGTTTCCACCCTTTGTCAATGATCTGACACCACAACCCTTTTTAACTTTGTATTGTATGTATTTTCATCTGAAACATTTACATGCTCCTAGTGGGCTCCTATACGAAGCCATTACAAAGGTGTGATGGTTAAGAAATGGCAATTTCTAAAACATTTCAGTTTCATACACAGATTCATGGTAGTATTAGTCATAAACAAATGTGATCTTATATTGAAGGTGTAGTGAGAAAAATGGGACAGATCTTAGGAGATAGCATCTCTGTATATGACAGTGTACACAGGAAACTAAAGGCTTCATATCCACCTTTCAGTTAGCTGATTTTTATAATTTAGCTTTTTTACTTTTCATTTCCTATTTTAGGCATTAAGTGCAAGAACACCACAGGGAGACTATGGAACTAGCCATTCTAGGATTTGGTTATTAATTTCTGACTATGATTACCTAACTCATTTCTGTTGCAAAGAATGATGTAACAAAAATACAGTAACATTAGCTAATCCTACCTAACGGCAATAGAGCTAAACTTTACACAGTAGAGTTGCAGTTAAGATTTCCTCCTGCTGTTTCAGCAGATTCTGACTGTGTAGGAAAGCTTGTGATGCTTACCTGTTTACATTTTCTATCTTGAGCTACTGTTTGGAAAAATTGTCACAGTAGCGACATCTGCTGGGAAGGTCTGGGACAACAAGATATTTGTAGTCAATGCTCCCTAGTATTGATAGGAACAGGAATAAGATTTTTTTTCTGTTCCTGAGTAAGCCACTCTCTCAATAAAGGTGTCAAACACTTGAAAAGGTATATGTTCCTTGCCTGTAATATGCAAAGATGAGGCAATGTACCACATGCATTCATTTCCATCATTCTGCTTCTATCAGAGACATGTATATAGCTTTACTTATCAGAGAGAAAGTATACTTAATAATTCACCTTAGAATGCTCAGAAGATTTGCAGCTCTGCATTAACATAACTAAAATCAAATGTCATGTTTCAGGGCTTCATCTGGTCACCCGAAAACATCAGGAAGCATCCCTACTCCACCCATCCACAGATGTACAACAAATTGGCTAAACGGGAGCAGGGGCGGGGGGGAAGACTTCCTCTGAAGCATGAGATAGTGGCCAGAGCTGGAGATAAGACATGAAAAAGGTGGACTAGTTCTGAGGTGAGAGAGAATCCTCTGTAGATACCTGGCTGGAGTGTCTTACTCACATGCTCAGGGTCTAACTGAGCACCAGATCTGGGAGTCAGGAAGGAATTTCACCCAATTTCAGATTGTTAGGGAGGGAAAGTGGGGGGAAGATTGCCTTCCTCTGTAGGGTGACATTTGCCTGCTGGGATCATCTCACTTACTCAGTTCTCTGCCATTGCAGGCACTTTGGTCTCTCCTGTTTGCTGCCTATGACGCAGTTTAGTTTCCTGAGGACTGAAATGTTTTGGTCAATCAGGGTGAAATCTAATGCTGGGATATACAAGAGGTCAGACTACATGAGCTGATGATTTCTTCGGGCCTTAAACTCTATGAAACCTCTCATCTGACTTCTGAAAATCAGGATTATAAAAAGGAGGGAAGATGAAGAACAAATCTAGTTGTGTACCAAGCATTTTGGTCCTTTGGTTCACTATTTGGTTCTGGGCCGCGTCCCTTCTCTTCCCTTTCTAGCATTTAACCTGCACGTGTCTTCTTAAAGACAGCATAACAAGTGTAGAAAAAAAAACCTAAGAAATAATTTAAAAGCTAGGCACTTCTAAAGATGCCCTGACAAGTCACAGAAGCAATACTTTGGGCCTCGGTCTCCTCACACCAGTCTTGCTCTGGTGTAACTGCACTGGCTTCAGTGGAGTTACGCCTGATCTACACTCCACAAGACACGAGAGCAGAACTGGGACTTTCCAACATGGAAAGATTTGGTTACAGTGCCCCAGTGCTCAGAGCCTCACCGCGTGGTCTCACAGCCATGAAACTCTTGAAAAGCTGGACAGTAAAGTGGTGGGTGGGGGAAATAACGATCCTAAAAGCTGGGGTAAATGCAAGGTAACAGCATGATCTGGCGCAAAACCCGTAACAAAAGGAGCTGATTAAATGCCTTTCCAGCTTCTTTGAAAACTTACTTTTACAAGAAATTAGAAAGCACATTCACAAATACCCTTCCCCAGCAACAGTAGATCCTAGCAGACCCTCAAAAATAGCAATCCCTGCACAGCTTTAGAGGGCTGAGGTGTTTCCAGGCCTGGAGGATTAGTTTGAAAACACAAAAAGTAAGTAAATCCTGGCATTAAGGCTTCTACAGTAAGGAGCAGCTTTTAGAGCCAATTTCCCTTAAAGAGCAGTTATTTAAATTCTCATTTATTGCAAAGCAAATAAACTTAATTCTAACCAAAAAATTATGTACCATCTGAACAGGAATGGCATGCAGAGACATTCAGGTGCTGTAGGCACTTAGTAAATTAACCATGGACCTGGTATCAGTGAAGAACCTTGATTTGATAATGAAAAACCAATTAAGGGATGTAAAGTGGGGCCGGGGGGAGGCTGGAAGTGAACAGAAAAGGTGTGGACTAAAGCTGTAGTTCAGATGGAGGGGAGGAGAAGAGGAATAGAAGAGAAAAGGATGCCTTGGGATAGGTATACACTGAAGCCTGGTTCCCAGCAGATCAGGGATGGAAGATTGTAATGCTTTAAAAACCAAGTCTTGCATGGCTGTGGGGACTTTTGTTCTAAGACTCCTGCCCCTCACATGAAAGGTGAATTCCCGCAAGCAATACTCTCATTGCAGTAGGTTCCTATCACTTACCTAACCACCACTTTTATACACACCCTAGCTGCTTTGTTAACCAGACTTCAGTTTTGTGTCTACTTGTACTAATACATTTTTATCCTCCCCCTCTCACTCCTACTCCTTCCTACCGACTTTGCTTTTAATCACATGAGAAGGAAACCACTCTGTGCTTTGCCACTTGTTGATCAAATATTACAGAAAGGGACCTAGTTTTCAAAGGAAAGCAGTAAAATATGTGCAACTCAAAAGGGTGGTGGGAGGGAGCAGCAGCACTAACCATGCCAAAGAGTCTGCTGTGGGATGAATATGATGTGATGCTAGAAGCTGGACTATCCAGGACCTCACCTGGAAAGAGTAGTGGGAAGAGGTGAGAAATATTTCTAGAGTTCAAGATCCTAGGTCAGTCGGGTGAGAGATGATTAACTTGGAAGGGCCTTTCTTATAACAGGCTCTGCATAACTCAAAAAGGCAAGGAATTTCCAGAAGGCTGCTGCGAAAGACACTGTACCTAATGAATGTAAAAAACTAATGAAGCACATTACATTTAAAAACCAACCAACTTTCCCTCTGCACCCCACCCCTCCCCCAAATACCTAACTACAAAGCCTAGCAGCTCTCAACTACTAGTGGACACATTCATCTTTTTATGTCACTGAGCTAAATTCCCTAGCACACTGCCCATGAGACCAACAGATGTACAGGACACCAAGAGTAAAGTTGGTTGAGTGCTGAATTTACCAGTTTGCAGAACTTAATCCAATCTAGAACATCATTTATGGCATTTCTATGGTATGAAATGTCATGACTGCATTCCTGAGTGTAATATAATGTGCCACATTGGACATGATCAACTACAGCTTGAACTAACCTGGAAAATTTAGGATCAGGGTAGCTTGGAATATCGGGGCATTCTCCCACTAATATGAAGATTGCTCCTAGTGTTGTAAAATTGCCTGTAAATCTTCCATGAATTGATCAGTGAACGTGTCCATTAATCTTCCTTCACAATATGCCCAAAGAAAACGTGAATCAGGGTTGGTATCCTTGCTGAATGGTGAGGCATTCATACGGGCCACAATGGCTAAGCTGTGTCACGAGTGCTATGGAGATGCTCTCTAAATGAATGAACTGCTTTTAAAGCTTTTCTCATTTTATATTTTTCGATAGAAACTGCTGTCGCTATTGTGTCGGAGCAGGCTTATTTTCATGATATCAAGGTCTTCTGCTTTTTGCATAAACTTGCTACAGAGCACTGGTTTTCTACTTTTACTAAGTGAGTTAGAATGCATAGATAGTTTGGTGTAATGAGAGACAAGTAATAGCTAGAGATGGGTGAACAATTTATTCAATGAATTTGAGCCCCTCTTTTGGTTCTTAAGAAGTCTGTGCATGTTGAGCTTTACAAATATGTTATTTAATTGATTGAATGCACCAAGTGCTTAGGCAAATATATTTAATGTCTGCGTGGCTCACAAATCAGCTATTGTGACTGTTGCTTAGAATAGCTGCAATTCATAGTGGTGTGTGATTGGCTAAGTTCATAAGGTATTGTTTCTGCTCCCTGTTTAGATGTTTGTCACACATTATTTAGCCTTCTGGTGCAAAAATTTGTGGCTCCCTGCTCTGACTCTTTCTGTTTCCATGAGCAAAAGTTTGCTCATGAAATGTTAATGGGAAGTGAATAAAAGCAGTTAGGGGGAGGAGAAGGGGTAACTGCTGGCAAATATTGCCTTGGAGTACTAGCCTGGCTGTAGTCATAGCAGCTGAATAAGGAGTGTAAGTCAGTCATTGGACCAGTATGACAAGTAAGGCAATGTTGAAAATGAATTAAGTGCTACTGTGAAATCTTTTTTTTTTTTAAAAATGTGGAAAAAGCAGTTATGCCATCATCATCTGAGGTCACAGGAGATGACTGGCAGAAAATAGAAAAGTTGCATGAATAATCAGAGAAAAGGCACATGACCAATAAGAGGAACAGGGAATCCAGCGCTGACATGGTACTGGTTTGAACATGAGGATGTGTATAGAGGTGTACATTTATGACTATCAGCAGTGTGTCACCAAGAATTTGAAATGGTGACTAGCTGAACATAAACCCCTTGATTACCAGTCCAGCTCCTGAAATGACAAGGATAAAGATGACTCAAAAGTCAGCCAGCAAAATTTGGTTATAGGACAGACTAAATAGTCACCTACTTCAGTACTGCAATTCTACAGAAGTGTAACCTCTATTCTTAGCTTATAGTGGAGAGCAGAAAAAACCTATTATAAACCCCGATGCCAACATTACTGGTTAGAAAGCACATGGGGTGAATTATTTTTGGATAAATAACTGAGCTAAAGCTGACCCTGGGCATTAAATATTTTCTCTCTTTCGCCCCTGTGCCATTTTTCTCCCCATATTTTACTTTATAATATTGAAACTGAAATCTATTGCCTCACCAAATCCCCTTCCTCTAGCACCACTACTGTGCATCAGTGACATACACAGGCCTGTGTTACATGTTCTATATTTTTCAAATAGTACAAGGATTAACATTAATACCAGTTGGTTAAACTTGGGTTTAACTTTTGAGTGAAAGGATGCATTCTAACTGCTGTAGTAGTACAATATTGAGTGACATCCCAAATAGTTAGTTGGTAACTAAATCCTTCATAAACAAAGTATCAAGACTGAAATTAAAATGGCCATTACATTCTCCTTCCACTCAACCAATTAAAATCTGGTTACTAGAACCTGACTGTACTTATTTCCCACCCATCTTGGGCCGGTTTACCTACAACCAGAAGTCCAAAAAACAAAATCTTGTCCAGAGTAATTAATAGAGAAGAGCCTGAGCAGCCAAATTCAGACCTAGATTTTATACACCCTGAAGTCTTTGGAGCTGGAGTTTGGTTTGCTCCCTTATGGAGGTAGAGGCAAGTGGATACAAGTGGATCCAGATTTATCCCCTTTCCCAACATTCAGAAGTATTTGCATCCAGGGTTTGGTTCTGGCCTGTCTGTAATTATTCTTGTGACTAATGCAGCAGTTACTTTGCTCCAGTTCCATAGCATCAGTAGTATTCATTTTGGAACCCAAGTACAACATGCTTTGCCATTGGGGTCAGTCACCTCCAGTCTCCTCTACATTGCCAAGGTTCATCTGTCCCTCTGACCACCACCCCATGCTGCTTGACCCTGAGCAGATCAGCTGGGTGCAGTGCTGTGGAAGTAAGGGTAAAGGAGCTAGGGCACCAGTTGTGTTATCATCCATCCTCCTTATTGAGGGTAAGGGTCCAGGCAGGGACACACGAATCCTGGAGACGAATGCATGGCTGAGCAGACGGTGTATATAGGAAGGTTTGGGCTTCCCATGCATGTGGACAAGTTGGAGGGTGTGCAGAGGAGAGCAACAAAAATGATCAAAGGTTTGGAAAACTTGACCTGTGGGGAAAGGTTAAAAACAGGGCATGTTTAGTCTTGAGAAAAGAAGACAGAGGGAAGACCTTTTAAGTCTCCAAATATGTTAAGGACTGTTATGATGATCAATTGTTCTCCATGTTCAGTGAAGGTAGAACAAGCTGTAAGGGGCTTAATTTGCAGCAGGGGAGATTTAAGTTAGATATTAGGAAAAACTTTATAATTGTATAGGTAGTTTAAGCTCTGGAATAGACTTACAAGTAAGATTGTGGAATCCCCATCGTTGGAGGTTTTTAGGAACATGATTTAATTTTACTGTGGTACTGCCTCAGCATAGGGGTCTAGACTTAGATGACATCTCGGGGTTCCTTCCAGCCCTACGTTTCTATGATACTGCTGCAGAAACTGCCCAGGGTTGCAGAAGGCATATTGCTTGGAGGAGGAAAGAGGGTTGTGCTATTGCAGAATAGCTCAGTTAACCATGTCTCCCACTCACTTTCTGATCGGGTGGTTTTAGGAATAGGAATGGGTTCTGGTGGGATCATTACCCAGACACCATGCACTCATGTTTTTGTTAGTATACAAAGTTTTTCAAGGGTATATAAAGAATTTGTAAAGGGTGAAAGAACAATTTACATGAAATGGAAAGCATGAAGGAACTATCAACCTTGGTGTTCACTCAGAACTAAGCGGAGGTCAGTGGCACAGTACGAGACGGCAAAATACCACCCATCTTTTCAAGAAATTATGATGAGAGCGCACTTTGCCTGATGCTTGAAAACTGAGCTGGTGCCTAAACACAAAATGTTCAGAGATGAAACAGACATGGCTGCATCTCCTTCCAGCTTGAAATCAGTGGTGGTGATTTTTTTTTCCTTTTTCTTTTTTTTTTAAAATAAGACACCTCTCTTCACAAACTGTGCTGCATACCAGTTTTAGCTTTAATATTCCCAGATAAGAGGAGGGAGATTTAGGACACTCAAGATAGATGATTGGTCTTGTTTGTGTATTTGAAATCACTATAGTCCCATTGACATCTGCCTGTTTCATAGCAAAATTCTGCCTGGAAAAAAAAAATGCCTTTGCCTTGAGGAGAGTTTACCTAGATGATACATGTCACACACAACCTTCCAATGGTTTCTTTGTTTTAAAATGTGGGCAGCAGGATTCCGAAGTGAAATATCTTGCATGCAAGAAAGCCACCATGGGAAGTCATTTGGCATATCTGCAATACCTGCTCCTGCAATCTGTTACACTTGGCATCTTGTCAATTTCGAGTGAGTGGTGCTAATATTAATGAGCTGTTCTAGCAAAGCTGTATAAGGACACACATGGTCGATGCATGACTAACACTCACCTTCCCATGTTGAGGAAAACATGAATATGCAGCAGGGGGCGCCATTTTACCTTAGCTACTCATTAGGAAGGCACAACTCTCAAAGTACCACCCAGCAGCCTATTAAATAGAAAAGGAGTAATATATTCTAGAGCAGGGGGAGGAGGCCAGGAAAAGCGAGGCTAGGGCTGAAATTCAGTGACCTGTGTTAAGCAGGAGGTCCAATTAAATCACTACCGTCCCTTCTGGCCTTGAAAATGAATGAATAAAACAAGCAGCCAGTTTGGCACAGCCGGCTAATAGATCAGTTTGTACACCCCTTTGTGTTCAGTTTTTGCACAATAGTTTTGGCTCCTATCCCCACTAAATTGGGCAGTTTTAAGATTTCAATGCTCAAAGCAGAGGGGAAGTCATTTCACTAAGAAGGTGGGGGGTGAGGGAAGGACTGGAAATTGCATTTGCAAAAACAGCAGGGTTGGGTCTTTTAAAAAATCTTGCCCACAATGTCCTCAATCTTCACATGTCCTAAAGTTCACCAAACTGTGCATGCCTCAAAAATGAGGTGTGTATCAGAAGAATCTACAGTCTTTGTAGCTGAAGTAGGTAGGACAGAATTACACTTGGAAAGTCTGCTTTCTAAGGGGAAAACAAAGTCACTGTGGGTAGAGCCACAGGCTGTTTCACAGGCACCATGTTTTCGGCAAGCTCCAATATTCAGGGATGGCTTCTATTAAGAGAAGTCACTCAATCAGGAGACCCCTCAATTGCAGGAAGAAGCTCCCTTCCCTAGCCAGCCTGAAGGAAGAGTTCAAGGGTTAGGGTGAGCTTGGCAACAAGAAAGAGGCAAAGGCAGATGGTGGTTGGGAACCTTGCTTTGTTCACTTAGAATTGGAGAGGTCTCAATTCTATTTTATCTGACAAGTCTGCACTATCAGGGTTGGCTTTCTGGCTACTGTAGCTTCCCGGCTACTGTAGCTTCCCAGTTGGTTTCACACAGCTGGAGCAATATTTACAATGCATTCAAAGAAGAGGCCTTCTCAGGGAACGGTAGGTACAAAGCGTGCTCTTGCTTGCATAGCAACGTTCTGTACCCCCAGTGTCTTGAGCATTCAAGTCTGTGCTTCAGTTAGTGAGAAAACCTTAAAAGTCAAAACATGCACTTTTGTTCTTGATACGGCCTACAATACCACAGAAATGTCCATTAAACTATTATAGGCCTGAAGGGAGTGATAGTTATTTATAACGTTCCAGCACTAGCAACATTTTTAGCGCACGCTACATTAGGACAAATGGTGCCTACAATAAAAATAAATGCTCAGGCACTCACTAAAAGGGGAGGAAAGTTTTTCCTCCACAGTGTGTCATAAAAAGGACATTCTCTCCAGTACTTCAAAGTAGTAGAGTCAATGGGTTACATGTGCGGTTTGACCATGAGTTTGAGATGGACACAGTTTACTGTATTCACCTTGAAAAACAACAACAATAAAAATAACCATTTTCCTTGTGGGTGCGGATGAAAATCTGAAAGCTATGGAACAGTAGTGTGATGGGGAGGGAGAGGAAGGCAATGAGATACAACAGCACCTTTCTGCTCTAATTCAGCCTTGAGGGATTAAATGTTCAGCCCTAACCAATCACACAGAAAAAGAAAAAGTAATTTAAAATTTAAATGATTTGTTTAGATGATGCCCAAAGGAGTGGTATGTAACTTCGGGTATGTCTACACTGCAAAGAAAAACCCACGGCACCAAGTCTCAGAGCCCGGGTCAATGGGCTCAAGCTGCAGGGCAACAAGAAGCAATGTAGATATGCGGACTGGACCCAGGCTCCGAGACCCTCCCCCCTCTCCAGGTGTCAGAGCCCAGGCTCCAGCCCAAGCTGGAACATCCAAACTGCTATTTTTAGACCCACGAGCCCACATCAGCTGACTTGAGCTGCAGGTTTTTGTTGTTGTTGTTTTTTTTTTGCAGTATAGACACACCCTTAGAGCTCACAGGAGAACTGGCCCTTTCCCTGGAGAGTTCATAATCTGAGCTCAGTCGTAGAAACAGTCCTACAGATCAGACCAATGGTCCATTTAGTCCTCTGTTCTGTCTTCTACAATGGCCAGTGCCAGCTGATTTGGAGGATGGTGCAAAACCCGTGCAGTAAGCAGCTGGGGATAACCAGCTCCCAGGGAAATATTTTCCCCTTACCTCCAAAAGTTAGAGGTTGGCTACATCCCTGAAATGTAAGGGTTAATATCCCTTCTAAAGATGAGAGAGTAAGTACACACAAAAGGAAGGCCAGGGAATACAAAATGAGAGCCAAGACTGTTTTTGTGCCACAAAGGGCTTTGAACACAAATCTGATATGTAGGATATGTCTACACTAGAAACATTCCAGCAGGTGCACCACCATAGTGTAGACACTTATTATAGTGACAGAAGGGGTTCTTTCTGTGGCTGTTGTAAACCCACCTCTCAAAGGCAGAAGCCAAGAAGAATTCTTCCATTGACTTGGCACTGTCTACACTTGGGCTTAGGTCTGCTTAACTACACGTCTACACTACCTGCCGGATTGATTTAGCACGTCTAGAGTAGATGCGATAAATCGATCCCTGATTGCTCTGCCATTGACTCCTGTACTCCACCGCAGAGAGAGGCAGAAGCGGAGTCGACAGGGGAGTGGCGGCAGTCGACCCCGCGCCGTGAGGATGCGAGGTAAGTCGACCTAAGATACATAGACTTCAGCTACGCTATTCTTGTAGCTGAAGTTGCTTATCTTAGGTCGATCCCCACCAGTGTAGACCCCCCAGTCTCTCAAAGATATGACTTTTTCCACACCTCTGAACGATGTAGCTAGATTGACACAGGTATGGACTGGGCCCACAGTAACTTGGAGTGGGGGAGAAAAAGGTCAAGCACATTTGTACTCAAAGAGATGGGAAAACTTAATTTTGGATGAGGTGGCACCACTATTGTTAAGCAATGTAACTATTATTTTTGTTTCAAAGTAGCAGTCGTGTTAGTCTGTATCCGCAAAAAGAAAAGGAGGACTTGTGGCACCTTAGAGACTAACACATTTATTTGAGCATGAGCTTTCGTGAGCTACAGCTCACTTCATCGGATGCATTTTTGTGTTTTAGTTTTAGTGTTTTAAGAGGGTTTAGTCAGAAACCCCACAGGGAAGACCAGCACAATAGCTTTCACTTCATATTGGATGGTTACTGTACTGCTCTCTCTCTGTTCTATCACATGCATGTTCATGTAAAAAGTAAGTTATTGCATTTTATTCCTGTTAACACTGCAAAGCCATCATAGGGCGCAAGCTGGATTATTTTTCAGGTCACATAATCAACATTTTTATTCAAGCTCCTTTTACAAAACTTAACACTGGTGATGATGGAAAGAGCCCAGCTTGACTTCCAGGGCCCATTTGCCATTATGAAAAATTATGTGCTTGTAAATTGACCAGATTTGTGGAGTTGCTAAAGGGCTAAAAAAAAAAAAAAAAGCATGAAACCTCTCAATGCCACTTTTACAAAGTTACGTTTTAAAGCAGATCAGCACTTGAAAGCTCCCACAGAACTTTTTGAAGGGATAACTAGGATATTTTCTCCAACACTATCCCTTGCACTGAGACAGGTTCTAACATGCAAAGTCACATGCAATTTGTTGCTCAGCATGTAATGACTACACAGTCACTGCACTATCAGCATCTATCAAAACAGATCTGTAACAAAGCAAGAAGACTAGTAACTATTTGAGATACTAATCTCCTCTTATAGATTTGTTGATTTTGGGTGGTTTTTTTAATAAAAGTTCAAGAACACCCTACCCTGTGGTTCATGCAGGTAAAAAAAATAAAAACGAAAGGTAAACCGCAACGTCTTGTTTACTGCACGCGGGGGGAAAAAAAAAAAAGAGAAAAACATTCAAGTTTGTGTGGGGGAAGGCTGTGGTTTTAACTATTAGCACAAAAATGCAAGCCCTATTACACAAACTATTGTGTAAAGTCAAATTTTAAGTTGTATATGCTGTTAAATAGAAACTCTTCTTTATACTTCACAAATAGCACATCTAAAAGCAACAGTAGATGGCTAAAGTATTTCTTGCACTAGTAACAGTCCTTTAGGAATCTGAAGTATTTCTAAATGGCTTGCTAATTAGAATTTGAAGTTATTCATTAATTTGGGAATTGCTGTTCTATCAGACGCTGCAATGGGTCTAAGTCACACAATTAGAAAATTCAGGGATGTTTGGATCCAGGGGTATTTGTTCAAGTCCAGCTCTGTAAACAGGTTAATAAATATCTAGGCAACTTCAAATTGCTTCTGGAATAGCACTAGTTTATATATAAAGCGTGCTTCATTCAGCTATCCCTGTTTTACAGAGGAGGAAATTGAAGTACAGCAGCGATATGGGTTGTACAGCTGAAGAACAAGTCAAGTGCCTTGATTCCAAGCCCTGTGTTCTATCTTGCTTCCATTGGCTATCCCTGATGGACTCACTGGAGGTGCATACTGAAATGGCAGAAATAAGTAACTGTGGAAATGCAGTTGAATTTGACTGAATCTCTTCTCCACCAAACAAGGAATATGTGAGCTAGTGCCAAATTGCTTGCCATTGTAGCTAAAAACATTTAGTGGACTTTGTTTTTGCCTCACTTTTGTATGATTCTGCACGGTCTAGCTCTGGCCCAGACAGAAATGCTCTGACAACTACCACCTCTTTGGCAGCGATGCCCTCATCCCATTCCAAAACAGGGTAGTATGTCCTCTCAGCATAGTTCTAACCTATTTTCCCAGCACAAACTGTGCCAGAAACGCATATAATCTTCTGGAGCCTTGTGAGAGAGCTGTCCGTCTCTACAACTCAACTAAAGTCTAGTAATTAGAAGTGGGCTTGAGAGCCCCTGTGTTCAGAACTCAGCTTCTGCCAAAGTTTGGAAGCGTCTGGGCCCACCTCAGTTAACTAGACTGCATCGTCACCCCAGTTCCCCCTACTTAATTAATTTATGAAATCACAATTGGATAAAGTCCTGACCCCAATGAAGTCAATGGAAACTTTGCTATTGACTTGAATGCAGCCAGGATTTTCCCTACTATAACACACTGACTTTGTGCGATGCTGCTCTTTGTGCGATGTAGTGGTTGAGACTACAGATAAGATATTACAAGTACTTACCCTTCAAAACTGGCACTAAAACTGAGGCCAAGATCCTCAGTGAGGTACTTAGGTGCTTAACTCCAACTGATTTCAAATCTGGACCAGAGTCCTCAAACTGCAGAGTCAAACTCATCCACTTCCTGGAATTTAACTTTAATACCAGAGAAATTAAGATTAATTTCTCTCTCTCATCTTCTCCCCAAGGTTTGATGCACCTAAGATTCCTCCCTCATGACTGCTCAGCCCACACGCTGGATATTCCCTCTCTCACCTCCCTTATAGCCATATGATTCAATGGGTCACCTGCACGAAGGAGTCAGCAAAACCCACTTCTCAGAAGAATCAACCCCTTTCTCAGTAGTATCAATGCTTGCTGACAAGGTGGGGATCCTCAGGCAAACAGTGCTAGCCTGTAAATAGTACATACTACCGTTAGCTAAATGAGATCTCCTTTACCTCAAGTGATAGAGGCTTATATTTGAGGGGGCTGATTAACTTCCTGGTGTAATGTGTGATTTTTACAGAGTAATGTTTGCCACACATGGGTTGTCACAACACAATGTGAATTTAGATGCCTATAAGCTAACTGCTAAGCCAGAGTCCTTCAGTTTCCTTTCTCTCTCTGTGGTCACTTCACACTTGGTAAGCAAGTTCTTTCATAAGCACATGGGTGTGTTCTTTGAAAACAAGTGTACTTTAAAAGTTTCCAGCATTGTAGCTAGAAGGTTGTTTAGTTACATGTGCTTCATGCTGGGTTACTGCACTGGGAAGCACTACAGATAAGTTGTTTGCACATACTGTAAATGATTATTTTAAAGCCTGGTGCTGGTTCCAGTATGGATATTTGTCTGCCCTCTGTACTCTATTGAGCTGGTCTGCTGTAGCCCGTGTCTCAGTCAATCTGGAGGATTCTCTCTGCTATGTTGCTTGTTGTGCTCAGATTCCAGTCCTTCCCAAGCAGAGACTGGGATATGGAACAGTCCACCCTCTATGATGGGACACAGCAGATAGCACAACTGAATGAGAGGCACTGGTTGCAGAAACTGGCTTCTACAGCAGATTTAAGAATAGTGAACCGGCACAGTTTCCAGAAAAAGGTAGGGAGCCACTATTTTAAGAAATTTAATAGAATGATCACTTTGTGCCATGCCTATTACATGGAAAGGAATCCAATTTTCTCTAATGAGAGGTCGCAGCATTTGAAAGCTTTTTCAGTCACTAACATCCTTTTACTGAAAGTGAAGAGATCAAGCTGCAAGTCTGAAGGTCAGGGAAGTCATCCCCTCAATTAGAACACATAAGCTGCTGTAGCTTGAAGCCTTTTCTTACTCATAGGAAGGAAACAGAGAAAGAAAAGGCCCATTATCGGTGCAAGCAGAGTTGAGAGTTATGGTCACATCAGCTTCTTCCCACTACTGGATTAGGACATGTCTGCATTTTCTAACTGCCCCCTAAAGTCCATCAATATTCCCAGGTAGCTGATTTTCAACTCTACCCATTTTTAAGAGATTTTAAGTAGTATATATTGCACATGGTGTATTGGGGGAGAAAAGAGATCTTGTGACTTTATACTGTGTCAGACAGACTAGTAGTTTTATCCTCTAAATGCCATATTTACTCAGGCCTTTGGAGGCCTATTATGCTTTCCTCACATAGGGAAATATATGATCAGTATTGTCCTCTACACAAAATAAAAATAAATAAATAATAATACACAAATTTTTAAAATCTGTACACCATTTACAATAAGCAGATTACTACCTTGAAGAAGGTATAATATCCCTTAATGGACTAAGAGTTAATTGTAACATGAGAGAGAAACATGGTGGGGGAAGGTAATATTGTTTATTGGACCAACAGCTATTGGTGGAAGGCGCAAGCTTTTGAGCTACAAAGAGCTCTTCGTGTCTGGGGAAGAAAGTGTCTGCTTCCTTCCCCAGATTGAAGAAATTTATCTGTGTAGCTTAGAAGCTTGGACCTCCACACAGTTACCTTACCTACCTTATCTCTGTCATATCCTGGGGCCCACATAGCTTCAACACTGCAAACAATTCTAAAGTAGCATTTTAAGAAAAAAGGTAGCTGGTATGGATTTTTAAAGAAATGTTTGGCATTTCACAGGAATTAGACGATATGAGAGAGCCCAATAGTGCATCTAGACCAGTATCTTTTGTCCGACAGGGGGTGAGAGAAAGTGTTTATTGCTAGTTTCTTCCTTCAGTTCAATAGTTAAGCTGCATCTACCTCTTCTGCACAGCCCTTCATTGTATATGTTCTGCCATCCATGAGGGAAGCAGTGCGTGCCAAGGCTTTGGGAGGCAGATTCCTGGCTGCAAGACAGCACAGAAGACATTAGGAAATTATTTTAGCATTGGCTGGCCTTCCTGACAAGTTCACTGTTGCTAGCTCCTGACTGAGGAATACAAAACTCCATGGTGCAGAACCACCTTGGTCCCACCAGAGAGGAGAGTCCCCAAATGCAACTGATCAGCACTTTTCTTTTCTTTCCCTTCCTTTGGGGATAGGGAAGTAGCCTTTAAAAAAAATAATAATAAAGTTTTCATCAGTTTATTTCAAAAAACAGTTTGACACCCTCTAAAAAAATTGTTTTCCCCTTTTTCAGTGACAACAGGGTTAGAAGAAAAACATTTTTAAATGAAATATTGTTCCTTTCAAAACCTAAAGAGTGGAATTCTTGAAGCTGTCTGCAAAATCTTTACCTCTATTTGACCAGTTAGATTCCCAACTGTCCTCCTTGCTTTAAGTTCAAGTGTCCTGGATCATTCAGAAAAGATGATGGTGAGCCACTGGCAGGTAAAACTAAACTTCTTATTTTTCATTTTCAGCAGTTGGAAAAGGACTTCTGATTACAGAGGTGTGTGAATCGTGTGATGATGCAGCCATTACACCAAGGCCAGGGGCCAAAAACACAGGCTCAAGAACCCATCTACATTTTGTATCAAAATGGTGTATGACAGCGTATTCATCAGGTCTCTTGTGCTTTGTCATTTCATATGATATACCCTCCAAGAATAGGAGTCAAACACAGCATAAGAAACGCTTTCCCTTTTGAATCTGTCATCCATCAGCTTTATCAGAAGGGTGCCCCATAACTGACAGAACCACACTGTGAAGGTCTGCTGGAGGGGAGAAAGGTGGTCTGTTTACTTCCAACGTAAAGATCACATTGTTCTCTTTTTTTCCCATTAAAAAAAAAAGAGAGAGAACAATGTGATCTTTACATTGGAGTATCTGTCTGGCATTAGATGGGAAATCCAGTGACAAGTGGCTCTGTGGCAGATTTGCATCTGGGTAGCAGGACCAGATAGTCAAAGAAAAACCAAGAAACATATGACAGGGGTGGAAGTGCAGGGAATAGGTATTGAGGACAAAGTGGCAGGGGGGCACCCAAACCTCAATCAGGGATCACCATCCTGGCCATCCCACATCATCTTTCTGAATAAAAACCCAGGGCATGTAACAGTAAATGGGCAGGTGGAGGAAAGGAAGAATTACATCTTTGTTCTCTTTGACTTTTCTCCTAGTCCTTTTATTTTCCTCCCACTATCCCTGGACCTGGCTCTTTTTGATCCAAGACTTGCAAACAGTGCCTGGAGTTATTTTGTTCAGCTATTTCCATTGGATTTGTGTTTTAAAATTCCCTGCTTTAATTTTTGTAAAAGTTATTGTGGTGGATTTAGCACTATTCTAATTTATGAATGCTTTATGTGGGCCCGCTTATTGGATATTTACTGTATAAATGCAGAGGTTTAATTTAATAGGGGTTGTAAAGAAAAACAAGCAGACAAGAGAATGGCTCAAGATGAACCCCTTTTCTGCGAACTCTTGAAGACTGTTAAGAATCAACCACATCCGAAAGAGGCCTTGGAACACACAATAAAAAAAAAAAAAAAAAAAACCTAACAAAACCAAACCACTTATAGTGGGGTTATTCACTCACTCTTGGGGGGGGGGAGAGAGAGAGAGAGAGAGAAAGGGGAAAAGCTATTTGGGAGATTCAGACTGAGACACATCTGCCCCCAACTGGAGGTGTCTGAAGAAGTTAGGTCTTCCTGGATTACCATAAGGGGATGGGAGAGATGGTAAGGCTTAAGACAAGACAGACATGCCCTAGACTTTTTGTTGTTTTAAATCACTTACAGCATAAGGGTTTTATTCCTACTGCAAAGTAAACAGCACTTTTGTTTTGTTTTGTCCCTGTATGACATTGGTCAAAGGCGCCTGAAGAGAAGGATCACAGGTGCCAGAAAGTCAAATCTGTGGAGTAGGAAGGGTTGATACACAGGGTACTGTAGCCCAGTCTGCAGTGGGGGAGGGAGAAGATGCCCATAAATGGAGGATTTTCTGTAACTTGAAGTCTTTAAAATCAAGAGTTGAGGACTTCAGTAACTCAGCCAGAGGTTATGGGCCTGTTGCAGGAGTGGGTGGGTGAGATTGCGATGTGCAGGAGGTCAGACTAGATTATCATGATGGTCCCTTCTGGTCTTGAATTCTGAGTCTGAGAACTGTGGAATTCCACCCTGGAAAAAGGTAAAGGCCAGGTAACACCAGAGGGGGGTGCACTCAAGAACTCCAAGAAGGGGACAGAGCTAGCCCTGTAACCATAACCAGCTATTTTTTAACAAAGCCAAACATTTGGGGCTAAACTGGCGGAGTCAGTACCTCTAACAATTTCCAAAATCGGAGACTACAACTTGCAAGTTCTAGAACACTCCTACCAAATATGCATGGAAGTGCCAATGCTCCCATCTGCAGCCAGCCAGAGGTTTCCAGCTTGCAGCCACTGTACATATTACATTACCTTTTAAATGAAGAGGAGGGGCACAAGGAAAAAAGCAAAAATGAGAGAGAATTGCATTTCCCAGAAAGTTGCTGCCTTTCTTAAGGCTAGGGAAGAATTATACTAAAACTATTGTGCATCGTCTCCTATGGAAGTCATTCCTTTTGCTGCAAGTACAAATATTTCAGGAGTCTCTGCCTGAAGCTCACCCCTGTTAATTTCAACAGCCCTACTATTTGCTAACTTTAGTCTGAAGGGGACATCTACTGGCAGCAAAGATTAAATGTAAGCAAGAAGCACAAAATTGTAAGAGCTTCTGGAAATTAGAGCAATGCAATTTAAAGATCCACTGCTTGTCCTAGAGACTCAAAGTCAGTTCTTTCCCCCTTCCCTCACTAAGAGAGAGCTCACTGGTTTGTATTTTCTATTTTAAAGCAGTAGCTAAAGTTGCTAAGATACTTCCCAGGACTCTAGTTAGTGAGCTGTCACTCTATATGTGGAAAAAACACTCTATATCAGAACCCTCCTTTTATACTATGATCAACTTCCTTGGAACAGGGTGCTTGTTAGAATGTGCATGCAGTAAAATGACTGACTAAACAAGCAAATTGGAGGAAGGAAAGTGGTAATATAGCAACAGGAGGCAGGGTCCTATTCAAAATGGGTCTAGCAGTGGGTGTTTTACTTGAATCTTTATACAGGGTAATTGGTTTTCAATCCACTGCCCTACACCCGAGACCTATCTGGGATTCAGTCCCATGCGTCATTTTTAGTCAATGGATACAGCTGGCTGAACTGCAATTCTTGGGAATTCCATTTTAATTAATATGGTGAGAGACTAATAGGGAGGCAGAATAAGTGTCTATATTTTTAGAAAAAGCTCTGTTTTACCTTTTTTTTAAAACCATTTCCCAGAGAGAGAATAACTTCTCAAGCAAAATAGTTTAATGTAGGAGCTGGGGGGGGGGGGGGGGGGGGTTGGGGAAGAGACTTGGAAAACACTTAAATTTTGCCTGCTTGCACAAACTGAGTTATTCCAGAATGAGATTATGCTGTGAGGAACGCATGAGGGAGATTGAGCATTTTCAGCCTGGCATGACATCTCATAAAAAGTCTGAAGCAGAACATGGTGTTGCATACAGCTCTAGTAAAACTATTCCATAGAGGAGCTAAGCATTTTGCTCCCTGAGATTTTTAACCAGGCTAAGGCTGAAGATGCTCTCTCAGCCTTAGTAAGAGGCTAAATTGCAACACATCCTAAACTGAAGTTCTCTTTATACAGGTTCAGCATTCCCACACACAACAAAACAAGAACACTTTACCGTAAGGCTGAGAGTATGCATCATGCATTCCAGAGTAGAATTACAAAGTGTTATTCCTTAAGCCAAGTATTATAAATCTAGGAATTTCAGAGTTAAGTTTAAAGAAATCCAAATGTGTTAAGGTAAGAAATGCAGTCAAGCCACCAAAACAATTAACTCTGTCTTGTAATAACAATACCTGATTAAGGTATTTTAGCGTTTGTGATTCCAGATCAGATTAAACTGACTTAAAAAGCAGAAGACTGAAAAATAACCTTCAGCAGCTGTAAATCTTTAAATGACAGTAGTTGTCTGAACTACAATTCCCTCCACTCCAACTTTCCTTTTTAATAGATGAAAATATTACATATGAATTAATCTTTTATGGTGAAGATAAACTGCATTGAAAAAACAAACAAACAACAACAAAAAACTCACCCCATACAGTTCCTGTTTTAGTGTGGTAGAGAGATGTACAAGTTATCAAAATTGTGTAGACTAATAAATGTATTCCAAGAAGATACTAGTGTACAATATACTTGGTACAGAAAGAAATGCCTTTAAAAGCCTTCCCCCAAATTGCCACAGTGTAGAAATTCAGTTGCAAAGAATAAATGCATGCTTCAAAGAGAAATATTTAGGCCTTACCCCCAAGTTGCTGACCTTTTCAAATGATGTAAACTGTAGCTGGAAGGAAGTGTGATGAACATGTTTATATTCCATTCCTGGAGAAGAGCAGTTGGATTTGGAAACAAGTGCTGCACCCATAAAATCTATCAATAAATCCCAGAGAAGCAGCAAACTGCCAGGTACTGTATTTGGAAAGCAAGCCTGCATAGGGAAGATGGTAACGTCCTTCCTGGCACTAGTTCCAACACATGCTGTTTCCAGAAGTTGAGTGAAAGTATTAGAGCAAACAAACTTTAAACTTTCAAAAGTTGTTGCTTTTACTTGAGATCTCTGGCACTTAAAATACTGTTTCTCTGAAATGACAAACACACACTCTTCCTCATGCTTTAGCAGACCCTATTCCTTTGCAGTGGTATACACAGCTGACTTACATTAGCCTGGATGGGCCAGTTTAATTGAAGCTGCATCAGCCCCAATTAAATGGAACTGCTTTATTTCACAACATTTAACTCTTTACAACACAAAGGAATGTTCAAATACCAAATGTGTATATAGATCTTAAGAGGAACATACCAAAAAGAAAGAGCACTACTGTCTTGTTACAGAGTGAAATTCACTATTTTCAGTGTGACATGATACCGGATGTAGAAGGCATGTACGCAGCAGCACTTGGCAAAATTCAGCTCCAATTCTCATATTAAGTGTTTTAAAGCCTCAGCAGCTGGACTCATGTTATTTTGAGAAAATCTTAGCTTTTTCTCCCCCTTCCCCTCATGGTTGTGGAATAGGTTTGCCAGGTGTCCAGTTTTCGACCAGAACACCAAGTCGAAAAGGGACCCTGGCAGCTCTGGTCAGCACTGCTGAATAGGCCGTTAAAAGTCCGGTCAGCTGTGCGGCGGGTCTAAGGGAGGCTAGTCACTAGCTGTCCTGGCACCGCACTGCATGTGCCCCGGAAACAGCCAGCAGGTCTGGTTCCTAGGCGGGGGTCCCATGGGGCTCCGTGCACTGTCCTCAAGCACCAGCTCCTCACTTCCATTGGCCTCCTGCCCTCTCCCCCCCGGCCTAGGAGCGAGACCTGCTGGCTGTTTCTGGGGCGCACACAGCACGGCGCCAGGACAGGCAGGGAGCCTGCCTTAGCCCCATTGCACTGCTGACCAGGAACTGCCCGAGGTAAGCCTGTGCTCCAACCCCAAGCTCCCCAAACCCAGAGCCCCCTCCTTCACCCCAAACCCCTCATCCCCAGCCCCCCCCAGAGCCCTCACCCCCTCCTACACCCCAACTCCCTGTCCCAGCCCAGTGAAAGTGAGTGAGGGTGGGGGAGAGATAAGGTGACCAGATACCCCGATTTTATAGGGACAGTCCCTCCACACCTGTCCCAGTTTTTCACATTTGCTGTCTGGTCACCCTAGGGAGAGCAAATCACTGAGGGAGGGGGAATGTAGTGAGTCAGAAGTGGGGCCTCAGGGAAGGGGCAGGACTAGGGTGTTCAATTTTGTGTGGTTAGAAAGTTGGCAACCCTATTGTGTAGAAACTTGAAAATACAACCTAAGTGACCCTAGCTGCTCAAACCAGACAGCAAGTAAAAAATTAACCTCATCATGATTTAATAGTTTGGGTTAGCACTGCTGCCTTTCACAGCCTTTGTGGCCGGGGGGGGGGGGGGGGGGGTTTGAAGACTTGTAAGTTGGTGGGGGCAGGTTGGTTTCATTTCAATGTGGTGTTCAGAGCCAGGGCTTGTCTCGATCATTAAAAGCTGGTTACTCTACACCAGTGGTTCTCAACCAGGGGTCTGCAGGGCCCTGGGGGGCCATGAGCCAGTTTCAGGAGGCCTTAGGGCCCCATGGCTGAAGCCCGGTACCCCAAGCCCCTGTGGGCCTGAAACCAGGAGTGTAGCCGAGGGGAGCTCCAGGCCCCTGCCCTCCCCCCCCCCAGGGATAAAGTCCCAAGTCCCAGCACTCCCCATGGGGCTGAAGCCAGAGGACTCAAGCCCAGAGCCCCGGCACTTGCTGCGGGGCTGAAGCCCAGTGCCCCCCGTGAGGCTGAAGACAGATCTCCCTACAGGGCTAAAGCCTGGAGAAAAGCTGCAGGGCTGAAACCCAGCCCTCCCCCGGGTCTAAAGTACAGAGGCCCCCCTACCCCCACCAGGCAGCTGAAGTCTGGAGCCCCAAGGCTCCCCCCCACACATGTGACTGAAGCCCCAAGGCTCCCCACCACCACCAGTGGCTGAAACAAGGAGCCCTGGGGCCCTCCCCTGCTGGGCCCTAGCGTTTTTATAGCATATTGGGGGTGGGGGGAGAGCCTCAGAAAGAAAAAGTTTGAAAACCCCAGGTCTACACGACAGCAACTCCCCATCTTTAATTGCATTGGATTCATTTCACCGGTAAACCTGCCATCTTGTGTGCCAGTTCCATGTGTTACCTATCATGCTAATGTGCAGAACATGCCCCCAGCTGGGGCAGGGCATGAAGCTGCAGCGAACTGGGGGTTGAGGGCCTGCTGAGAGTAGTGGGAAGGGGAGTAAGGAATGGGGAGTGGGAGCTGGAATTGCTGAAGTAGGGGTGAAGGCTCCTGGGTGTCTGAGGGAAGCCGGGGGACTCTCAGTGGTGACTGGGTGTCTGCTGAGGGTACAGGGATGGGGGTGGTATGCACCTGTTTCCCCAACTCACACCTGCCCTTCCCTGCTGTGACCTAGCCTGATAAGCATGACTAGTGTGACCTCTGCTGGTCCACAGCAGCAATTTCAGGCAATCCTACTGCTTAGCTGAATGCGCCAGGCCTGTGAAACTTGGCATCCCTGCCTACCTACAGGCTCGCCGGTCCTGCGCACATAGACATGTGCATCCACCCTGCGTTTCTACATGCGAGCCAGGAAGCTGAACATCCAGCCATCGGCTATAAGCATGCACAGCCATTTCTTACGGTTCCAAAACCTCACTAGGCAAAGTTATCCCTTGTTGCATGTACTAAGTAAACGAAACTGGTGCTTTACTAAGAAGTTTGATGGGGGAGGGCTCCATGTGCTATATTGACTTCCCCACACCTCCTGCAACCTGTGTGCTTCTATTCAGGTTGCTACAGCGGACAAGCAGGAATCTGTTTGAAAAACATAACCATAACGGCTCTCGCAATAAATACAGTGGTGTAGGCACAAGGGAAGTAAGGGAGACATTCTCCTCACTGTCATATTCTCCTCTACCTATGCCGCACATGTATTTTCACACCTTGGCCCCCTCCCGGTTTTTATAGGGGTGCATAATATTTGCAAAGTTTATTTATTTACTTCCAAGACAGGAAGTGTGGTGCTGAATATTTACAAATCAAGATTAAAATGGGGAGCATTGAAGTACCTTTCAGGCTTTCTATACAAGCCAGTGTTCTGTGAGTGAGACCTTCCCTTTAAGCATCCCCCTGCAAAGAGAAAGGGATGAGAACTCTTCCTGCTAGAAGAGCAGCAAACAGGAGTTTTGTGAGGGAGTTCTTCAGGTGAAGGAGGAGCACTACAGAACCCCAGGGCTGAGTGTGTTTTCTGCTTGCTTGCAGTTTACAGATGGTCTGGTTGGGGTGTGGGGGGGAGGCGCTGTGTGCTACGCCAAGATCCCTGCTAGACTAACCGAGAGGTTACCAACCAGTTCCAGTGTGCTAATCCCTTTAGGACCACAGAGCTAACTCACAACAGGAGTTTAAAAAAACAGCTCCTATGCAACCAGAGAAGCTAGTGAAGAGGGGAGTTTAGAGAGGGTGTGGGAGAGGCAGATACACCTAACAAACATACTCTAAAAACTTAGGCCAATAACAACTGCCCCAAGAGTTTAAAAAAAAATGCAGGCAAAAGTCCAGCAGCAGAGGAGGGTAGGGGGCTATCCCATTTATTGCCCTGAATGCTGCATGTGTATTTACCTGGCATGTGGGATGCTTGCATCTGTTGCAAGCAACTGATAGCCCTCAGAGACAGAGGATGGGCTCTTGAGACTAGAATGGCAGAACTGGAAGAACTAAGAGAGACGGAAAGGTATGTAGAGGTGATTTTCAAGGACCCCTTCCCCGCATTTAGTCTCACAGGCTCTGTGATTTTGAGGAGAATGCAAGTCTTGGGAAAGGAAGACACCAAGCTGGAGCAGAGGGGAATGATCCCATAGGTAGGACCCTCCCCTTCTAGATGATGTGCTGGTATCCTCTCACAAAGAGGTTACCTCTTTGGGGCAGAGGAAACCTGTTATTAGGAAAAAGAAAAGGAGTACTTGTGGCACCTTAGAGACTAACCAATTTATTTGAGCATGAGCTTTCATGAGCTACAGCTCACTTCATCGGATGCATACCGTGGAAACTGCAGGACTGCTGCAGTTTCCACGGTATGCATCCGATGAAGTGAGCTGTAGCTCGCGAAAGCTCATGCTCAAATAAATTGGTTAGTCTCTAAGGTGCCACAAGTACTCCTTTTCTTTTTGCGAATACAGACTAACACGGCTGTTACTCTGAAACCTGTTATTAGGAAGAAACAGGGAATAGTAATAGGGGATTCAATTATTAGAAATATACATAGTTGGGGCTGTGATGAGCAGGAGAACTGCCTGGTGAATTGCCTGTCAGATGTAAAAGGTTCCAGACCTCTCAAGACATCTAGACAGATGTATGTGCAGTGCAGGGAAGGAGCCAGTGATCGCAGTAAACTTAGGGGACTGGTAACTGCTGATAGTGGGGGGTCAGGAGGATGCACAATGGCAAGCTTCCTCTCACCACCAGAGCCACTGTCAACTTGGCATGCGGGATGCTTGCATCTGTTGCAAGCAACTGATAGCCCTCAGAGACAGAGGATGGGCTCTTGAGACCAGACTGGCAGAACTGGAGGAGCTAAGGGAGACGGAAAGGTATGTAGAGGTGATTTTCAAGGACCCCCTTCCCGCATCTAGTCTCACAGGCTCTGTGATTTTGAGGAGAATGCAAGTCTTGGGAAAGGAAGACACCAAGCTTAGGGGACTGGTAACGGCCGATAGTGGTAACTTCCTGGTGACTGCCCAGGCACCCTCCAGCAACACATTCTTGACCACAGCACGGTGGGCCGTCACCCACGTCGCCCACCCTGGGCAAACTTGTGTTTTGGCACCTTAGCCCCCGCTGCCTCCCCAGGTTCCCCACTGCCTCTCCCCGCCGACATTGCCCCAACTGATTCCCCAAGCTCCCTTTTGTGCACCCCAGACAGGCTAGTCTGGGCATATACTCAAGCAGGTAACTGGCTGCCAGCTGGCAAGAAAGGGATGGAACTCATCAGGCTTCCCTGCGCCCCCTTGGGCAGAGAGTTGTGCTGCCAGCCTGGTCTCATTTCCCTACTCTGGGCACCACCGAGTGGTGTTGCCTTTCCCAGGCACATCCCTTCAGACATGCTCCGCCCAACTCCACTCTGGCAGAAATCTGGGAGTGGGGGGGCGGGGACACAACACATGTGAGCCCGCGAGCTCCCCTCCCCCACGTCACCTATGCATGTAGGTACCAATGACATAGGGAAAGGTAGGAAAGAGGTCCTGGAGCTAAATGTAGATGGTTAGGTCAGAGTCAAGTCCAGAATCTCTCCAGTAGCATTATCTGAAATGCTTCCAGTTGCATGCACAGGGCTAGTAAGACATGAGGAACTGCAAGGTCTCAATGAGTAGAGGTGACAATGGTGGTTGGATTTACATTTATTAGGAACTAGGGAACCTTTTGAGAAAGAAGAAAACTATATGGGAAGGATGAGCTCCACCTAAACAGAATCACATTTCTGACAAAATTAAAAAGGTCACAGAGGAGGGTTGGGAAAACTAAGGTATGGGGAAAAGCCAAACTTGTGTAGAGGAGCACAGTTTAGACAGACACATCCCTTAGGGGAGGATTTATTAAAGGAGATACTCTATATCCTAGTAAAGAGGACAGTACAGAAGCTGATAAAGTACAGATAGGAACTGAAGAGAAATAGTCAAACAAAAAAGTCAGGCTATTAAATAGACAAATTTTAAGTACTTGTATACAAATTCTAGAAGTCTAAATACCAACCTGTTCTTTTTAGGTGATGTCAAGGTTCCTCCCCCACTCTGAACTCTAGGGTTGTAGGGACCTGCATGAAAAACCTCCTAAGCTTATCTTTACCAGCTTAGGTCAAAACTTCCCCAAGGTACAAAATATTCCACCCTTTGTCCTTGGATTGGCCGCTACCACCACCAAACTAATACTGGTTACTGGGGAAGAGCTGTTTGGACGCGTCTTTCCCCCCAAAATACTTCCCAAAACCTTGCACCCCACTTCCTGGACAAGGTTTGGTAAAAAGCCTCACCAATTTGCCTAGGTGACTACAGACCCAGACCCTTGGATCTTAAGAACAAGGAACAATCCTCCCAACACTTGCACCCCCCCCTTTTCTGGGAAATGTTGGATAAAAAGCCTCACCAATTTGCATAGGTGACCACAGACCCAAACCCTTGGATCTGAGAACAATGAAAAAGCATTCAGTTTTCTTACAAGAAGACTTTTAATAAAAATAGAAGTAAATAGAAATAAAGAAATCCCCCCTGAAAAATCAGGATGGTAGATACCTTACAGGGTAATTAGATTCAAAAACATAGAGAACCCCTCTAGGCAAAAGCTTAAGTTACAAAAAAGATACACAGACAGAAATAGTTATTCTATTCAGCACGGTTCTTTTCTCAGCCATTTAAAGAAATCATAATCTAACACGTACCTAGCTAGATTACTTACTAAAACTTCTAAGACTCCATTCCTGGTCTACCCCCAACAAAGACAGAATATAGACAGACACACAGACCCTTTGTTTCTCTCCCTCCTCCCAGCTTTTGAAAGTATCTTGTCTCCTCATTGGTCATTTTGGTCAGGTGCCAGTGAGGTTACCTTTAGCTTCTTAACCCTTTACAGGTGAGAGGAGCTTTCCCCTGGCCAGGAGGGATTTCAAAGGGGTTTACCCTTCCCTTTATATTTATGACAGGTGACAAATCTGAAGAACTGTCCAAGATTGAGGTATCAGGGAAGGAGATTTGGGAACAAATTGATAAATTAAAGGGTAATAAGTCACCAGGACCAGATGGTATTCACCCAACAGTTCTGAAGGAACTCGAATATGAACTTGCAGAATTACTAATTGTGTTATGTAATCTAATCACTAAAATCAGCTTCTGTACCAGATGACTGGAGGATAGCAAACATAATACCATATTTTTAAAAAGGTTCCAGAGGCGATCTTGGCAATTGCAGGCTGGTAAGCCTAACTTCAGAAACAGGCAAATTGATTGAAGCTATAGGAAGAAACAGAATTATCAGACATGTAGATGAACATGATTTGTTGGGGGAAGAGGTAACATGGCTTTTGTAAAGGGAAATCATGCCTCACCCATCTATGTGAATTCCTTGAGGGGGATCAACAAAAGTGGACAAGGTTGATCCAGTGAATATAGTGGACTGGACTTTCAGAAAGCTTCAAAGGCTCTTAAGTAAAGTAAGCTGTCATAGGATAAGAGGGAAGATCTTCTCATGGATCAGTAACTGGTTAAAAGACAGGAAACAAAGGCTGGAAATAAATGGTCAGTTCTCACAATGGAGAGAGGTAAGCAGTGGGGTCCCCCAAGAATCTGTACTGGGACCAGTGCTGTACAACGTATTCATAAATGATCCGGGGGAAAGGGTAGACAGACAGGTGGCACAGTTCGCAGATTATGCAAAATTAGTCAAGCCAATTAAGTCCATAGCTAACTGCTAAGAGTCACTCAAGACTTGGTGACTGGGCAACAAAATGGCAGATGAAATTCAATATTGATAAATGCAAAGTAATGCACATGATATGTATAGTTGGGATTATGTTTTCCAAAATGATAACATCTAAATTAGTAGTTGCCACTCAGGAAACATCTTGGAGTCATCATGAATAGTTTTCTGAAAACATCTGCTCAATGTGCAGCAGCAGTCAAAAAAGCTAACTGAATGTTAGGAACCATTAGGAAAGGGATAGTTAATATGACAGAAGACATCATAATGCCACTTTATAAATCCATGATACACCCCCACCTTGAATACTGCATGCAGTTCTAGTTGCTCCATCTCAAAAAAGATATTAGAATTGAAAAAGGCACAGAGAAGGGCCACAAAAATGAAGAGGGGGATGGAACAATTTCCATACGAGGAGAGATTAAAAAGGACTAAAACTGTTCAGATTAGAAAAAAAGAGACGACTAAGGGGGGATGTGATAGAGGTCTATAAAATCATAAATGAGAAAAGTGTTATTTACCCCTTCACATAACAAAAGAACTGGGGTCCCACAATTAAATAAATAAGCAGCAGGTTTAAAACATACATTAGAAAAATACTTCTTCACACAATGCACAGTCAACCCGTGAAACTTGTTGCCAGGGGATAGTGTGATGGCCAAAAGTATAACTGGGTTTTAAAAAGAATTAGATAAATTCATGGAGGATAGGTCCCTCAATGGCTATTAGCCAAGATGCAACCCCATGCTCTGGGTGTCCCTAAACCTCTTACTTCCAGAAACTAGGACCAGTTGACAGGGGATGGATCACTCAAAATTGCCCTGTTCTGTTCATTCCCTATGAATCTTCTGGAACTGGACACCATCGTAAGACCAGATACTGGGCTAGTATGTTCATTCTTCTATTCTATTGAAAAAATAAATAATAAATAATAATAATAATAGAAAGTTCTTGCTGGTGGGTGTGTAATGAAAGAAAAGAACCTTGAGGTCTTCTCCTCCCTTTGTTCCAAGCTCCAGGAACAAACAGAGGTATAAAGCAATCTTGCTATAACTGGCACTAGCAAAGTACACCATCCATTAGCACTGCAGTTTGGCTATATCAAACACAATCAGTGAACAAGTGCAGAGAAGCCAAATATTATATGGGAATGGCTGAGGTGGAAAAAGACAAACAGATTAAAACTAAAGAACGTTCTTAACTCTTTAGAGTGATGAATTGCTATTGACACATACAGACACATTTTACAGGAATACTGGAAGAGCAGATGCAGAATGAAGAAGTTCAAAGAGAGTGAGAATTAGAAACCATCACTAGCAGCTCCTCCAAAGGTGCCTGTCTCTGTTGCCCAGTATTCAGCTTCTAATTATCTTCATGTTGCCTTTAATGCATGGAAGGACCTTCCAGAGTTTATTCATAAGACCCATCACTCAAAGAACAAAATCAGTAACATTCTTTTAGTTAAGCTTAAGAGGGTGTATTTTACACAATATACATTTAGCTGAACAGTTGTTGTCTCCCCCACCTGTGGTTTACTGTAGTGTTTCTCCCTCCTTCAGCAATTTAGGCAATACCAGACAGTGTTTCCTCTGCAACCCAGAGAACAAAGTACAAGAGTGTTCACAAGTAGCTTCTCTTCTCTACTGGGCTTCTGTAGCCTTACCCTAGCATAGACATTTTTCCACACACCCTTTTTGCAATGGTGATTATTTGTCATTAACATCTTTAAAAGAAACCACCATTACCACTAGGGTGACCAGGTGCCCGGTTTTCAACTGGAAAGTCCAGTTAAAAAGTGTACCAGACAGTGTCCAGTCAGATCTACTGACTGGACACCTAAAGCCCAGTTAGTGGACGTGGGGAGGTGCTGGGTCATCACCCACGCCACCCCCTTCTCAGCCGGGGCTGCCTCCTATCTCCATCAGGCGGCTGCAGCTCCCAGCCCTGGCTCTGCAGGCAAGTCCCTCCTGATCCAGGCAGAGGGGAGTCGGGGAGAGGGGAAAAGCAGCAAGTGATGGGGAGAGATGGGGCAGAGGAGCAAATGGGGGCATGACCTTGGGAGGGAAAGGGCAGGGCCTCAGGGGGATGGGGTGCACCAGGGGGAGGTTCTGGCATTCCTGCTGGAGAGTCGTTTTTAAATATTACAAAGTTGGCAACCGTAACTACCACACTATCAAGAGCCCTGCATGTTTAATATTTATACACACACCCAGCAGAAACAAACAAGCTTGAGTCACATCTAACTACAGTTTGTGTCAGCCAGATTCCAGTGGCTTAAATATTCCAAGTGAAAATGTCACCACTTCACAGTGATGGCTGGCAGCAGGATTCTCACAATATGGGTTTTAATCAGAGACTAACAACATTTCAAACTGTGAGGCATTTACACACAGCAAAGGGTTTGGCATTAGCATCCAGACTATTACAGTATGGGGTTTCATAGACAGTGGAAGGAGGTAGATTAGCACTTTGGAGAAAGAGAGAATCCAGTTGGCCTTCCTGTTAGTACTTGAAATCTACCAAGGAGTTAACAGGTTATTTTGAAGGAATGTAGAGAGCTACAGTACATTGGCAGATGTTTTTTTGTTTTTTTACCAGTGGGTCAAGTTTCTGTCACCAGGACAAAAAAACCTAAACCGATACTGTGGTTACATTAAATTGTCTAGGAAACATTTAATTACAAGGGGAAATATTTACTATAGGTATTTCCTTGCTCACAAACAAATATGAAACTAGAAATTGTTTACCACAAGCAAACAGAAAACTCAGGCTGTCTTTTTTTTTTCCAAAGCAGAGAATGGTGCCCAATATAAATTTCATTAGACGAGGGAATAGTCTCACTTGCCAGTTGCTTGGTTGTTATTTCACCCCCTTGTTTAAGTGGTACTGGCAAGATAGGCCCCAAATTAAAATTGTAAACACCCCCATTCCCCCCCACACACAATGAACTGTTTTCCTTAATTGTTACATTTGAGACGGTTGTATGTTGATACTTATTGGATTTATTCAGAACTCAAATATATAGACACACACACACACCCCTTACACTCTAGATTCCATGGCCAGAAGGAACCATTGTTATCATCTAGTCTGACCTCCTGCAAAACAAAGGGTGCCTTTGGGATAAGTTTTAGAATCAAACTAAAACTATCAGCGACCCCAAACAGCTCTAGACAATTTACCACCTCCACTAGATCAACAGAATACAGACATATGCATGCACACTTCAGCCCCAGTCAAGCCCCTTCCTCCCCTAAAGCTCAAGCGACTAGATCAGGGGTTCTCAAACTGGGGGTCAGGCCCCCTCAGGGGGTTGTGAGCTGTCAGCCTCCATCCCAAATCCCGCTTTGCCTCCAGCATTAATAATGGTGTTAAATAGATAAAAAAAATGTTTTTAATTTATTAGGGGGGTCACACTCAGAGGCTTGCTATGTGAGAGGGGTCACCAGTACAAAAGTTTGAGAACCACTGGACTAGATAAACTTTGAAGCACATCCTGATGGTCAGATTGGGGAAGAAGGTAGGGAAACCTTTATGGGACTTGCTGGGCCACCACCAGTTTCTTCTTTAAAAAAGAGGGGATATCAACTCACATGCTCAGCTGATTGCAACTGTGAGAAAAGGGCAATCTCAGACAGGCAGGTCCCACCCCATTTAGGTTTTTAAAAGTCAAAAATATAATACTTAGTAAATATTATATATTGCTGTCCATCTCTAGATCACAAAAGTGCTTTACAAAAAGAAAAAAGGCAAGTGCCATTGTCAGCATTTTATAATGAGGAAACTGGGCAAGTCACTTTACCTCTCTGTACCTCAGTCACGGAGGGTCAGTGACAAAGCTGGAATAGAACTCAGGTCTCCTGACTCACTCCTGGATTACAACACCTTCCCAATTAGAGCCTCTTCCATGGTGCTGGAGACTGAGCAAGAACCAAGCTATCTTGATCAAGTCACTAAGAACCAGAATGTTAAAGTGACCAGTCTAGTTTCACTATCTAAGCAGAGACACAGAAAAATAAAGGGCTAAATAAATTAGAGACTTTTCAACATTAACTAACTGTTACTTATTTAAGGTATTAAGTAGTAAGAGCAAGGGGGAAAATTATCACAAATTTGCAATTTCTCATTTCACCTGCCTGGATTAACTTTGAAATGGTCTAAATCTCATATGTACTCATTATATGCCTTTATGAAACTGTACTACAAGTTACAGAGCTAGATAATTAATTGTTTTACAACATCCATGCATGCTTGATTCCAAGACTGCAAAATCTAAATTTGTTTTACAAAATATACATACACACAGCATACTTAGAAAAATAAATTTGTTGATGGGCTACACAACTTGAGTTAATGACATTTACTAAGAGGCAGAAAGTTGCATGTCTCACCACTGCATCAGAAGCTTCCTGCAACTCCAGGTATGGCAGTTAGAGGTTAGATTGCCGTGAACTACTAATGAATTTGATACTGTCAAGCCACCCTTTTGCTTTGGGTTCTCTTTCAAAATACCATCTGAACACACGAAGGCTGAATTGTAGCTGCTACTTGCCAACAGCTCTGCACATTGTTTTGTTTTTTTGTGTTTTTTTTTTTTTTTTAAACCAGAAGACTGTTTTGTATTACTTCTGAGCTAACTGCTGTACTTGGATGAGTACTAGCCATGTTCTATGGCTTGGGTTAGCTGTCCCCATTGTGAACTAGGATTACCTATTGTAGAATAAATAAACAAACAAGCTTACCTTTAATATACATGACATATTTCAGTATTCTCCATCAGCAAGATATCTTAAGCCACAGTCACACCACCAACACTTTAGTGGGGGACTACATCACCTTGATGTGTTTGGATGAAGGAACACAGGCACTTAATACGCCAACACACATTGTAAGCATCTCTTTTATTTGTTGTAATATAAAGAAGCATACATCATTCATTCTTTTCAGTACAACTCAAATTGTACACCAACAAAAAAAAGATCAGTGTACACAGACATCCATGAGCCTGTCACAACAGGACTCATGACATTTTGCTCTGCTGGTATTGCACTTCGAATAGGCTTGAATTAAGGCACAGTAAAAACAAAATCATTTAGTGCTTCTACAGCAGATGTCTTTTTAAACACATGCTACATGACAAACTAGTTTTTCTAGCTTATGTATATACACATGAAGAAAGGAAAAATGCATGCACTAGAAGGTTTAGATTTCAACAATTTTGTTGCTTCATAATATACAAATAAAGTAGTTTAAAGATGTAAACAAACTGCATGCACATAAACTAGAGCAAAATCTTTAATACAGTATCTGAAAGCTATTATGCTTAAATAAAAAATATAACTTACTAGTACTCAATGTTTATGTGCCATTTTTGTCCTGTAGAAATTAAAAGTTTGGGGTTCTTTTTGCTTCACACATTGGCAGCACGTATGTTGATAGGAAAGACTGATATGGCTTTTGCATTACAAAACACAATAATAATAATAAGTTTCTCCTATTCCGTTTGGATGTGGCATCCTGGGTATTTTCCAGTCAAGGAAAGCAACAACAAAAAATCCAATAGGATTTATGCTACAATTTGGGAAAGCTGCAAGTTTCAGCAGCCCTTTCTGGAGACATTTTGCTGAGGGTAAATTCTTAAAACCTAAAACAAAAGAATCTGAACAAACCAAGTTTCACTTTCCACTTCAAACACTACAGAACAAAAATTAAGTCTCCCCCTCTTCCTCCGTGGCTGTGATAGCTGAAGTGCTCTTGGATTGCCTCACGGGTTAACTGGGTGGCAGTATTTCAACAAGTACCCTGAAATCAATTGTCCTTCTCTTTCTTAAGGAAATTAGTTGTATAGTTTTTATTTTTCTTTTTGGTGTAGGGCAGGAGATTTTTCAAATTAAATACAGGAACAAGTATCACTCCTGCACCCTACCACATCAGGCTGAGAAGGCACATTTACTGCTGTGTAGATAGCAAGGGAAGACTTTTTGTTTTATTAAAAGGCACAGTGTTTAGTATTACTTCCCTTCCCTTCTCCCTCCCCCCAAGAGTCTTTTGGTTAGACCAGATAGAGTTCTATATAGCGACTTCCCAGGAGCCGTCCATTTTTCTCAGCCACTGCTTTCTTAGCCAGGTCCAGGCTTGGAAAAGTCACCAACGCTTCTCCACTGGGCTGGCCACTAAAGTTGTAAAGCACAAGAATAGAATCTGTGTGGAGCTGCAGGGATAAGAACACAAGGGAGGGGGAAGAGAAACTTAAAACCTAAGACCACAGATGTAGGCTTTGTCCCTAACACTTGCTGGTTTCTTTAATTGCTTTAGACCAACAGAAAGGCAGTTCAGAGTTTTATACATAAAAACACTTCATCTGCCAAGTTTCAGATCATCATGGCTACAAACAGCCAAGTCTGGCAGAGAATAAAGGACTGAAGACTGAACTGAGAGCTGTTTTTTAGTTCACAGCAGAAGGAACTTGAATTCTGCTGGTGCATGGGTCAGAAAGATTCAGAAGTAGCTCCAGGAGGAGAGTCCAGTACAGAAGTGCTGCCGATTACTGAGGTTTAAGGTTAGCAAGGCCATGTGTCTACATTATGGGCACTACAGTGGCATAGCTACTGCGCTGTACCACATGGTATAGAGGCAGACGACAGTGACAGAAGGGGTTTTTCCATCGCTGTAGGAACTCCACCTCCTCAAGTGATGGTAGCTAGGTTGTCAGAAGCATTCTTCCATCGACTAAGTTGCATCTACACCACGGACTAGATTGGCATAGCTACAGCACTCAGGGGCATGAATTTGTCACACCTCTGAGCGCTGTAGCTATGTTGACCTAAGTTTGAAGCGTAGACTAGCCCAAGACAGAAGAGGTATAAAATTTAGTAAATGATAGGCCAAGCAAGGAAGGAAACCTCAGCCTGCAGTGAAGTATGCTTTTGCTACCTGGCTTATTGGTCAAGAAAAACAGAAAGAGGACTATTAAAGCAGCATGAATACTAACCCAAAAGAAAAAAAAGGCAGACAGTGACACCAGAAAGGGAAGTGTGGGTAGAGCAGCATGAGAGGAGAAGATGCATGAGAATTAACAGAACTAAATTATCCCCCAAAGCCAGAGAAGTAAAAGTTGTAGTACTTCAATTGAATCAAAGGAACCTTTGTTAATATGCAGGGAAGGGGGCGGAAAGAGTAGTGGGAAATGAGACCATTTTGTCAGTGTAGTTAATTTACGTGGGGTGAAGCACGGGCCCTGGTATGTTCTAGGATTTAACCTCAAAATATCAAGTATAAAATCCACTCAGCAGATGTGCCCCAGCTTGTCTGTGCCCCCATACCAGACATCCTGGAAGCCCTTGCAAGGGTAAATTTGGAAATCTCATTTGTATATTTGATTTAATAAATCTGAACCAAGTTAAGAAATCAAAAGTTGAAGCAGCAAAAACTCTGAATACAAGAGATTCATTTGCTGGAAACTTAAGCTGGGGTCAACTCATTGCCAGAAAGAACACAAACACTTGGTAAGTTAGAACACCACACCGTTTAAATAAATAAATAAATAAAAGAGAGCTCAAGTTTAATACTTGCTTTGTGGAGTCTATATCCTTCAGATTTAAAGAGGAAAAACATTCACAGCCCCCCTGCCCCCGCCAAAAAATGAAGCTATCATATATGCTTGTTACAGTAAAAGAAATGGCAAAACGCTCACTTTTTGGTTACCTCCCATACTAGTTTCTCACCAACTTTATATTCTGACATGTAGAAGTAAAGCCAGCACATACCAGAACTTCACTCACCCAACTGCTTAGTAGGCAATAAAAGCAGTCTTAAGTTATAAGCAACAAATCATGTTAGGAACTAGAGGTACTTAACAGGGCAGTTAGCACAGACACTATTAGATCCATATACTGATACATTTCTCCCTCCAGAAACAAGGTGAATTAGGAAAGCAGCATGCCAAAAAATCTTCAGGAACCTTAAACATAAATTTCTGTAAGAAGCCCAAGTTAGGTTTAGAAATCAGCTTTATAGATTTCAGATTACTAATGCACTTAAAGAGGAAGAAGCTCTTCATTTGGGTAGAACCACTGACAAAATTATATTGGGTCTGTTTTATATTGGGTTCTGCACCTACATCTGTGATTGCTAACCTCTGGCAGATTAAGTCACGGCTACAGTATATCGGGGTCAGTCAGTCATGAGTGAGTTTTATTCTCCAGACCCAAATGCAATGAGAGCATATGGGAAGCATGGTTACACCACTGAGCACAGGAGACAGCAAAAAGCATTTCCTTAGCAGCTTTGGTTTTTAAATCAATGTATGAGATAGGATGCCTTTAAGAAAAATAATGTAGTTATGATAATCGAGCATGTGCTCCCCACCCCCCACCCCCTCTTTTTTTTGAAACAAGCAATATCAGTAGCAGGAAACTCATTTAAAAACCTGTATGGAAGGCTAACAGAACAGGCTGCAGGTGCTGCAAGAGGCAGAATTGCCTATGTTTGATTAACTCTTTTCCGAGCTCATCTGTGTTCACTTTAACACACTAACCTGTGGTTTTAATCTAGATGCCTTAAGTAAACGTATTAATTTTGGGAATTACAGCTGAAGATTCATTCAGAGGAGGGGAATGATATACACCTCTACCCCGATATAACGAGACCCGATAGAACATGAATTCGGATAGAACGCGGTTAAAGCAGCGCTCCGGGGGGTGCTGGGCTGCGCGCTCCAGTGGATCAAAGCAAGTTCAATATAACGCGGTTTCACCTATAACGCGGTAAGATTTTTTGGCTCCTGAGGAAAGCATTATATCGAGGTAGAGGTGTACTCACACATCATGGCAAATATTTATTCTCTCTGGTGGTTTGCACCAGAGATGTTCATACCTCAGTACCCGAGGCTGCATAAAGTTACACCACCACTCATTTTGTAGTCTGTTAGTCTGAGAGAACTCAGCTCCCATCAGGCTGTAGCAAGGCCCAGTTCCTAACCCCATTTTCCAGAGGACATGAGTGAAACACAAGAGGGGGTGAATAACTTGCCCAGGATCACAGAGAGTGAGTGTCTATGTATCTGCTCAGAATGAACCAGAGATTCTCCTGTCCCCGCTCTTTTAAACACTATACCACAGTGCCTTCAGCTGACTTACTCCCCAACAGGTGTGATATTTTCAATGCCACAGCCCTTATAGTGAAATCACACGGACATGAATGCCTTGATACAAATGGCTTACAGAAAAGCCACTCTAAGCTAATGACCAGATAACTCAACTCTTTGTAAGTCATCTATTTCCAAATGACATTATACATATGGGGAGGGGGGCAGCAGGACTAATCAGTAGGATTTTTAAAGGGGCGAGACTTCATATTATGGAAGTCATTAATACTTTTTAGGTCATATTAGAATTATGCATTACAACCACACAAATGCCAAAATTCATTATTGTCATTACAATTAATATCAAGGCAGAGGCATAAAGTTTTGTCACTTGTTCCTGCGCTGAAAAAACTTGAACATTAGCGGAACATTTAAATGCATAATTTAAAATAGGGCCATTTGATCTCTCAAATGATTGCTTTGGTTTCCTCTTCCAAAAAGTATTAGAATAATTATTTTTAAAAATAAATCTAAGCATCTTTAGAAAGAAAAAAAAAGTTAGTTAGCTTAGTATTTAAGATTCAGGAGCAAACTTTTTACATGGGAATGAAGCAATACAAAACTTAGTGCTCTAGCATTCAGCAGAGGGCCTGTACAAAGCTTAGAGACCTAAGGGTTTAAGAGGTTCACGTCTTGGGGTTGGCCCTGGGCAAGAGTGAATTTCATCCTGAAGAAGTAACCAAAGTTTCCAGACTCCAGGGATAAACTGCCTCCCTCTCCTACTTTGTTTTCTTTTAGTTTCTGAAGTTGTTCCACTCATACTGCTAAATCAGGGAAATACTTTGAACCTACAGCATAATAATAAAGATATCTTAATATTGCTTTGTGCCCTCAAATTGCACAATTTTGTCTATAACTATATGCTCTGTTTTTTAATATGTTCATTGAAGGATTTAGTAGTTCAATCAATATCCATTACACTTTTCAAATGTCTGTTACCTTTACTACATGTGAATGATTCACAAGAAGTCCCAGCTCACAGGCCAAAGTGTAAACGTGTATTGGGGAAGCCAGGATCAGACTGCAATGGACGACTGGGATAGTTCACCATTAGCAAGTTTACTCACACATATAAAGAAAACAAACACGCTTATTGACAGAGCAACATTCCAGACCAATTCTAAGGAATGGGGATCTCACTGGTGCGAAGTGAGCAGGAGATATCAGAGAAGCATTCATTTCTAGACAACTTTACAGTGTAAGAAAGATGGAGAAAGGTGGGGGGGGGGTTGTTTGTTTGTTTGTTTTTAAAAAAAGGACTGTCTTCCTATTTTTTTTTTTTGAAGTAAAGGTTAGAAGAAGTTTTCTTGCTATGTACAACAAACAAGAATAAAAGCCCTGGGTTAAAAGCCTCACATGGAGCACTCAGCAACCGGTAATAAACCACTGTGAAAGTTTAACAGCAATGTCTTTGCACAAAGCCAAGTTGTCACATAACCTCCACCATTTAAACCACTTTTGTCCCATCAGCCACAGATCACAGGAGTAGCCTCAGTTTCACCAGATTAGTTGATTTTTTTTTTTTTTTAAATAGGACAGGAGCAGGGAAGGTTAGAGCAAGGTTCCCAAACACAAGTTAGGAAGGAAAAACAATCTCCACATCACCAAGCCCTTCATTTCCCTTCCCGTTCACCATTGGAGACCCAGCTTCTGCCAGTCCCATCTTACCTTCTTTAGAAGTTACAAACAGTTACAAACAGACCCACTCTTTCGGTGCTTGTAACACACTCCTTGCTTGATCGTTCAGCTGAATAAGGCCATTGTAGTCATCAGGTGCATACTACAGTACAAGTGTGATACACGATAATCAGCAATAGAAGGAACAGTTCTTGTACAGCAAGCCACACAGACTACATTTGCAACCTTAATTAAGAGCATCAGCTACAGTAACTGGCAGGAGACAAAGTGAATTTGACACACACAGCTTATATGCAATCACTAAAATACATTACTTGAAGAGTTGGTTGGAGGTAGGTTTATGGAAGAAATATGGGGGAGATTATATACTGCATATAGTAGCTTTTTGTAATGCAAGTCTTCCTTAATAAGGAAATTTAAACAATCAAATACCCTTTCCTTCCTTAATATTCATAGAACAACAGCATGTAGATATTGAGAATTATGTGCCAGGTAACAAAGTCTACATATCAGAGAGCTATACTATGTTACAGCAGAGAATCTCACAGGGATTGGAGAGCATGCTTACTAGACTGCACAAATTGACATGAGGAGAGGAAGAAGAGACCAAGGTCCGAATTCTGATCTTGCTTACAGGGGTGCAAATAAGACATTAACTCCACTGAAGTAGAGAGTTACACTGGTGAAAAGCCAGCATGAGGCGTTGTCTACACACAAAAGCCAAAGTTGTACCTCTGTGCCTAACACCAGCATAGCTAAAACCATACAACTTCCACATGTGGATGCATTTATACGGGTATAAAAGTGCTTGCATAGGTATAGCTAGGGTGACCAGATGTCCTGTTTTTATAGGCACAGTCCCGTTTTGGGGAACTTTTTCTTATATAAGCACCTATTACCCCTCCACCCCCTGTCCCGTTTTTTCACAGTTGTTATCTGGTCATCCTATGTATAGCTTACCCCCATACAGGAAGGGGAATAAGCTATACCAGTTTAAAGCACTTTTATAGTGATATAACTGAGTCCAAACTGGAGTTGTGCCAGTATAACCATTTTGGTAAAAAGAAAAATCACATCCCTAACCAATAAAGTTATACCAGTACAAAATAGGGTTGCCAGCCCTCCGGGATTGTCCTGTCATTGATCATGTCAGGTGATGAAACCTCCAGGAACACGTCCAACCAAAATTGGCAACCCTAGTACAAAAGCTGTGTATAGACTAGGCCTAAGAGAGAAGAATCAGGTCAAAGATCTTAACCATGCACAAGAAGTGCTTGCTGTTATAGGGGATGGTGCAAGTCTGTGTCTAAAGTCATAAAACAGATCTTGATTGGTGAGACCAAATGCTGGTTTATACAGAATCTCTCCAGAAGCACACATACTGGAAAGAAACAAATCCCAGAGAACACCTAAATATGTTGTGGAGACTATTAGAATGGTTCATGCTACTTTGCAGCAAAGAGGTACGCAAACCCAGTTTACATTATGTCCTTTCTGCAGTAAGAAGCAGAATTTTCTTTTTTGAAATGGCTTCCTTTACATGCATTGGCACATTACACTATCCCCAAGCACACAGGGTTCTATTGCTATGCCGCCCTTTGTTTCTTTTGATACGGAAAATGTCTCCTGCCAGTTTATAGGGAAGAATAAATATTGTATTTATAAAAGAAAATAAAAGAGACATTTTATAGCCACCTACAGTGAAATTTAAAGAACACGTAATACACCTACCACACAGAGCAACATCCAAGAGCCCAAAAACCATAAGAGAAAGAACCCCCACAATCTTCACTACAGATTTCTAACCACCTTCACATCTAGACCCACTCCGTTAAGTACAAACAAACGTAAGAAGTTTTTTCTAGATAGTCTCTACCAGGGCAACCAGGCTGTGCAAATATTAATTATCAGCTACCAGACCTGCCCTTGAAACCAATCTACAAAAAGTAAGTTTGTTCTTTGGAAGGAATGTCTCAATATAGTACATACTTTAGATACTATAGATTATCAGCAGATTTACAGTAGGGAAAACTCTGTAGCCTCTAGTGAGAGTATTTTTTTTTAAAAAGGTACTTGATATGCATAAGCAACAAGAAAAGCAAGGAATGGAAAAATTACAGTATCAGAAACAGCAAGAAGAGAGATTGGTATAAAACATGAGCTTAAGCGTGCAAGAAACTTGAATAACTATTGTGTTTGGTTTTTTTTAAAGAGTTGTTTATTTAAAGGACAGACATAAGAGGAGAGATTGTATTAAGTTAATTAAACAGAGGTTATGGAATAGTAAATGCTTCTGAACAGCTCCAGTTTAAAAAAAAATTACAAAGTCATTATTGTAAATCAAGTTAGGGAAATAATGCAATAGGAGAGGTCATACAAGAAACTATGTCTCTAGTGAGAAAATGACAGCTACTCCAAACTACTTGAGATAGAGCATTAAATGAATGTTTCAGATGTTGGCTATATTTCAGAAGCCTCCTAAACCAGCAAGGAGGAGGTACACCACTATTGGACTGGATGACCAAAAGTGGAAGAACCTGAGGTCAGCTCAGGTGTCCAAAGTGGAATTGCAGTGTTACTAGCTTTGAATGCAGGGACATGTCATTAGTATTAAGCCTCTTAATTTAGGCTCAGTACTTGTGCTTTACCAGTCCCCTACCAACTTGAGATTGTGAAATAATTATACAACAATGTAAAAATGCACTATGCCAGAAGTCATCCAATGTCACGTATTGTACTGATGACAAAAAGCAACATTACATAGGTCAAACTCAGAAGCAGACAGCTCAAAAACTACTGCCAAACCCCATTTCCTGCTGTTGAAAAGCTGTCATGTTCAATAACATGTTCTTTGCCTTTATTCATTCATATAGGCAAAAGGTGAAATTTTCAAATAATTCAAAAATTCTGCTTCCATTACAGTCAATGGCACATAAGCCAGTTTGAAAATCCCAGATAAGATAACCAGCTGTGAACTCATAGAACTGGAAGTCATTTTGAAAAGCTTTATAAATCCAGTGACATATCAAATTTGGCCTCAGCACATCTAACCTGAATATAGATGTTGCACTTTCAAAGACACATTCTCTTCAGTGGGCACTCTCTTTTCACTCACTCAGAAAACTGGAAGTTTCTGAGGAGAGCTTATTCTCAACTGCACAGCAGCAGCGGCTGACCCCTGTTATCCAATTATTCATCGACAAAACAAGCATCTATTGAAAATGTTTTTTCGTCAACCAGTGTCTCTTTTTCCTCTGTTTGACAGAACAGTCTTGTTTATTGATACTGATGAAGCGGAGGGAGCTGCTTCTTAGATAGATTGATTTTTCCTTTACATTTTCCTTAAGTCAGGGACAAAGTGATTCCTTTTTCACCCCGAGGTGGCTATCAAGTCCAGCTGAAGTTAGTGGGGAGAGGCACAAGAAAAGAGCCAAGAAGAGGCTGCACGCACATCACCACTGTGGGGTTTCTTTAAAGGGTTCCTCGTTTGATCCTGATCTCAAGGGCAGCAGGAAATGGTACTCTGCGTGCCCCCCTGTGCTACGGGTCTCCCAGTGGGTAGGTAGGATTGGAGCCAGGTATGGAGTAAAGTTTGCACCAAGATGGTAGCTTGGCAGCAGAAAGTAATGCAAAGCAATAGCAAGTGGTGGATCTTTACGGGCTAGAAAAAAAAATGGCAAGATATACTGCAGAGTGGCCACGAACAAAAGACCAAGAACAGGTGAAAAATGCATCTGGTAGGAATAGAGTGCTGGTACCGAGGGGAGCGGATGCTCAGTAGCGAAGCTGGTTTGAATAGAGGAAAAAGGTCGATCCTTTTAGCAAGCAAAGATAAGGCTGAATCATTTTATATCGGAGCAGGATCAATCTCTTATTGACTAATGAGACTGATAGTAGGATTTTCCCATTGAAAAATCGCTGTCGGAAATCTAGATTTATGAAGGCTGAGGGAGGAGGTAACAACAACCCTGTTTGACCAAATCAAGGGGATTTCCAGACTCAGTGGGTCTTTTCTAGTGTCCTAATATGAACTGGCAAAAACGTAAATGTAAGAGAGAGGAAAAAAAGTTAATCCATCCCTTGGGTGTCAGAGGTTGTTAAGTTCTGTCTCTCAGGTACATACTGTTAAACGAGTAGAGTTCTACAATTACTTGATCCTGCACTCTACATTTAAAGACATTCTTGTACCATTGTTTCCTTCTCTCTGCTCCATGTTCATCTGTTTTCTTGCAGTTCCTCAGTTTGAGGGTTTTATGGCTTTTGAGTGGCAAGTTACAGCATCGTAAGTAGTACTTCATGTTCCAAGGGAAAGTTGAACCAAGAGTTGCAAACCCATGTGCCATCTAGGTGGCCTCACCTCTCCCTCACTAGCAGTAACCAAGGGGCTATTACTTTTGCTGGTTTACCTCAGTCCATCCCAAGAGTCACATTCTCTGCCTGAAAAATATTCCCTCTACTGTTTCAAAGGTTAGTTTGATACACATGATATATAAGGAATACCACAAGCGTCCTTCACACAGCTTTTCCAACATTTACTAATTTCTGACTTGCAATAATTCTGCTGTGCTAGCCTATCATCTTATGCAGAGATCACCTGTGCTGCTTCCTGAGGAGATCATGCTGCTTTTCCACTCCTTTCCTAAAAACATGCATTTGAACCTAAATCTTTAGAAGCAAAAAGTTAGTGCACTCCTCTCACCACGTTACTAGCCCTACCGAATTCCATTCTCCCCTCACCCTATGTTAGTGCCTCTGCGAGTATCTACCACCTAAACAGGAATAAGGGCTTGGCTATACACGGTTTGTTCATTGGTTTAACTAAATGGTTTAGAAACTGATTTTAGTTAAGCCTTAAGGGAATAGGGAAATTAAGGGGAAACATAATAGGAGCTAAGAATAGTTTCCAGCTAGAAAGGAGGTACAACTTGCAGCCTTTCGAGGCAAAATGGCCACTTCAGGGATGCAGCTGCAGCAATTCTATTCTGGATTTACTGGGCTAGTCATCAGAAGAGTTTGCTAGGAAAGCCTCCTCTGAAAATGTGAGCCCACACCAGAGAATAGGTCCTAGGGAGGGGAGGAATCCCTAAGTGACTGAGACTGATTCAATCTAGATGTATTTGGTCTTGAAGCAAAGTGCCATAATACAGCAGCAGAGACAATCTTAAATGTTTGGTGGAAGAGGTAGTAAAGGAGGGACCTGTATCATTCCAATTACATCCCATCACAATAGTGGTGCCATTTAACTGTATTGCTTAAAGTGTGACAAACAGCTAGTTGACAGCAATGGTAAACAGCAAAATTTACTATCCCAATTTTTAGAGAGGTTCTCTCCTTGCGGGCAGTGCTTCCAACTGAAAGATCAATCTAAATTCAGAACCAAAGCAGTATATGTCTGTGAACTATGGCTGTGTTCCATTTTAGAGGGGGAAAAGTCATACAATATTGTCTACTGCTTGCTAGCTTGCCTGCAAAGCTATGCTAAGTGAAACTATCTCCCACTCCCCCCCCCCAATACTCCCTCCCACCCCCACCCCAGAAGGTGTTGTGACTAGAATTGGCAGCTAGAGGATGCAACAGACATGGATGAAGAAGCTATCCCCCCTAGGACTGTGAAAGGTGTCAGATTTCAAAAAGGACCCATAGAAAACAGAGAATACTTTCTTTGTTCAAAAATACATTTCAGGCAAAGCTTAATCCAGGGGAAGTCAGCAACAGTGAAGTCTGCTGTCCTGGTATTAGAGAGAGAGGAGTTGTTAAAGCTCTTGGAATTTTGCCATTCATCCATTTCCCCCACCTCCTCATTACCGCTTTTTTTAAAAAAGCACTTAGCCTTGAATTCTGTGTCTATGAAGAGTCAGAGAATAAATACATTGCAAAACCCTCTATAGCTACATATGAGGAATGGTATACATAAACCCAGTATAGGTTTAAATGATATTCATTTTATTTTAAACCTATCCCATATAAAAACAGTAAAACAGGCACCAGGTTTCCACCCTGGCCCTGTTTCAGCAAGTAGGGACTAAAACTCTCACAAGCTTTAAGCAAGTTTCAAATGTTGACTGCAATCCCTCAAATTCAGTCTTCCCAGCTCATATCATTTCTGACTGTAGTTCTGAATGAAACACAATGCTTGAGTGAACAGGACTACACTGACATCCAGACTAACTGGGTTGATAAATCTGCTTTCTGTTCCAGAGTATCACAATTCTATTAACGGCACACACACTCTTATGAAAGTAGCAAACATCAAAAGCTTGGATTATTCTTGGAGTCTTGGAACATTCCCCTTAATCTCATTGGTTCAGTTAGTGAGCATGAGAAGACTAATTAACCACTAAGCAAATGTAAGGATAAAGTGTACAACACACAGCAGATTTAGCAAGTACATGTTACATAAATAACTAAAGAAATAGCGGCAAAAAGTACCTTTGCTTACTTGGTATGTATTTATCCTTGCATAAAAACATCACTGTGTGTCTGCAAGTGCTGATGGCTGTTCTCCAAATCATTCACTTACCATTTACTTAATTCCTCTCAGCTTTAATAGTGTTTAGAGCGTTCTGCTGCAGTGACCTAACTGTACAATTTGCTAGTGCTGAATATAATCAACCACCTAGGTTTCCCCTATTCCTTCTCCCTGACAGAGACACAGTTTCAGGAGCTGAAAAGCGTATTTTTATTATTAAAAATAAATTCCAGAAATCCAGTTCTCCTTGAAATAGAAGATTTTCAAGTTAGGATAGGAGCTCGCAGTAAATATCCAGACTGACTCATAGTCCTCCTTCAAATCCCTCCAAAAATTTTAACAAATGATTAGGGAGCTGATGTGTGGAGACCACTGCCAATCATGTTGACCTGTATGGTCTCATTATTTCCTTGTGTTTCCCCATCTGTCTTTCTAGATCCTCCTATTGTTTCTTGTCTTATACTTAGGCTATGTCTACACTACAGACCTTAGCGCTGCAACATAGCATTGTCCACACTGGCTCTTGTGTCAGTGAAACTTATGTCGGTCAGAGGGGTATTTTTTTTTCATGCCTCTCACCAACAAAAGTTTTGCCAACAGAAGTGCTAGAGTAGACAGTCTTAGACTGTAGCTATCTGTGGTAGAGACCATCTTTTTGTTATCTGTACAATGCTTAGCACAGTGGCCTCCTGGGCTATGATGGGATCTCCCAGGATTCACTGCAATACAATAATTAGAAGCTACATCATGAATTATTGGATGGTAACATGCTAGCATTAAACGTTAAACGTTCACAAGCGTATTGCACATTGCAGTACAAGAGAGGGTTTTTTCAAGCATCTCCAAAGACAATTATATTAACTGCTCTGTAGATTTTTTTTGTGAGGTTAACTGAAAGCATCATGAATGTTTAATGGTGATGGAGGAATTCTTAACTTAATTAAAAAAATCATAGGAGCATCTGATGGTGCTATAAGGATTAAGCCAATACTGATAGCCAAACTGATGAAAATATTGAATTATAATTTTAACACTATCTACTGTTGGAAGCATGTACTGATGTTGAGACCAGCTTGTTCAAGCACATGGTAAGCCAAGAGTATCTCTGTTACGAGGCAGGTCTGGTGTGAAAGCTGCTTTCAGTTAAGTAGCAACGTGTGCATACATGCAGTACATGAAGCCCTTGAAGACCAAAGAGATTCAGACAAGGAAACAGCAGAAAATAAATAAAACTTAATTCATCCCTTTCAGACAGGAATACACAAAAGATAAAAATCACCCTTTGTTCTCAGCATCTCAGATCCAATTTCCGTGTCCACTGAAAATCAACTTCAATTATTTTCACAAAGGGATTAAGATCATACCCATGCCAATGGTGTTTAACAAGGGCTCACTTTATAAAGGACCAGAAGCATCGTTCAATACATCCTCTGGGTAGCAGTAGAAAGAGAAGAAATAGGGGAGTGGGGGAGGGAGGGAGGAGATAACATTAGATTTTCTTACCAGAGACAAAATACTGTCCCAACACAATAAGTCATCAGACCTTTTACTTACAAAAGTATTTTTCCAGATTATTGCAGGAGTGAATGTGTGCATGGGCGTGTGTAAATTAAAAAAACCCTGGACTAGCACATGTATCATGTAGTGCTTTCTCAGCTCCTTTACAAGACTCTAAACCCTGATCTACTCAAGGCAGCATCTTCTAAAGACTTAATTAAATCAGTCACTCTTTGATCAGCAGTAGCCAATGACAGTAAAATGCATAAACTTTTAAATATCTTGCTGTGTTCCTCACCTCAAACTCTAAGAAAGATAATTCAACTGGGCAAGTGATGAAAAACACACTTGCAACCAGCTCCTTAAATGTCATGACTAAGCTTCACTTTTAAAAGTATTTTTGGGTGGAGTAGGGTAGGGATTTATTTCTTGTGACCAGGCAACAGGTTAAAGTAGGAGTATACATCTAGTTCTGATTCATAAACACATTCCTATACATTTAAACTTTTTAAATGTGCCACACACACACACACTTTAAACTACCTTCCATTTAAGGTGATGGAAAGGGGCAAATTAAGCAACAGAACTGAAACCTGTATACAATAAATATAAGATTTAGTTAATAACACCCAGCTATCAGAAGTGGAAAGTTCACTGATCCACGAACAATTCCCTGTGCAGTCCCATCCACGGATGGGGGCAGGTCTAATTTCACATATATTCTTGTTACTTTTCCACCTGAGGTTTTGATGCAGGACATAATTCTACATTCTCAAAATAAAATCTCATGTTAAAAGCTAGCAGGGAAAAAATGAAAAATAAAAATAAATTTAGTTTTAAAAAGTTAATTAAAATCAATAGAAATGAAGTAGTAGTAGCTGAAGAGTCACGGTCATATCTGAAAAAACAGGTACACATCACTTCAGTTTGAACTTCTCCTTAGAAGAAAATTTCTCAGACAAAGCGAAAAACACAGCTGATTAGAAAAACAGTAAGATGAATTTCTTAGCAGAATTTACACAAAATTTACACAAGAGTTTTGTGATTTTGAAGCCATTAATTCCCCAAACTGTGCAAAATCTGCAAAGTTCTTTCTGAATTGGCAAGACCAGAGCAATATGATTTCAACAACACCAAAGACAACTTGGTTTTCTTCCCACCCTAATTATCAGAGAAATAGCTCCTAAGATATATAGCTAAGTGTTTTCTCTGGCCCAGACAAGATCACATGGCTGATATCATGCATTACAAAACAAAGTCTACTATAGACCTATAAGAATCTTGGAGAAATTAACATACAATGATGGTCTCCTTATTCTGAGTGTTTTCCTTGCCTGAAGTTTGCCACTACTCACAAAGAGAAAAAAAAACCAAAAACACAAAACCAAAAAACCCCATCTGCATTGCAGTCTCTAAAGGAGCGTAAAAGTCAGCAACACGGCTGGTATGGCTGGACAGTCTCATTTACTTACTATTTATAAGCCACACAGATGGTAGCTTGAGGCCTAAATGTAACTTACATCAAGTTTTACATTTTTCCAATGTTTCAGTACAATTTAATCCCTACTATCAAATGGATGGAATCTGTACCATTTATTGCTATTCACAGACATTAAATTATCTCCTAAACAATGTTATTTTTGCCTTTGCAAGTGTTCAGTTACAGAAGATAGATTTAAATAGCAGGTGTATCAACAAAGCTCATCTGATATCTGTGCAGGAATATGCAGGGGAGGACTAATCTACACATTCAAATAAATGGATATCCTATGGATGCAGATCAGTTTCTTTATCTTTAAAAAAAATATATGGTAAATTGATGCTCACTTGCCTATTAACTGGAATTCAGTTCATGTGATAATTATTTAGCTAACTGCTGATGGTGTCTAGAGCATTTGTTCAAGGTAAAACATGGTTTGGAGGATATATTTTGCTGTTGACTGGAATTAGTTAGGCCTTGTAAAATGCCTCTGAAGTAGGTAGATAGATTGGTACCACCCTCATTTCACAGATGCATCTCAATTCCTCCCCACGCAAGTCACAGAACGAGCCTTTCAATGCTGAAATTATCATTCACGCCTGTGCTCCTGACCGCTAGGTCACGCGTCTAACGTTTGAAGAGAAAAATCAGAATTACTATAATTAACAAAAATGAAATTTCCATAAATATATTTTGGGATGTGCTTATTGTAAAACTTGACTTACTCATGACACAACACACCACCATTGGCTGACCCTGGGTATATCTGCACTGCACACTCCTTACAGCAGTGTGTAAGTACATACATGCCCCCCCAGCCTGGGTATAAACAGTGGTGTAGATGGTGAGGCACTGCTTAGGCAAGTAAAGACACACCTAAACCCTCCACGTAAGTACACTACCTAGCTCTCTATGTACCCAAGCAGTGCCTCCCCCAATCTATATTGCTATTTTTAGTAGTGTAGTGTGGTGCTATTTCCCTGCTGCCAGAGCCTTTCTGCACTGCAGGGAAAGGCTACGGTGGTGAGTAAAGGCTCTGGCAGTGGAGAAAGTTTCCAATAGCTCCCGGTTGCCTCCCCTCTGCCCGAGCCTTTTATTGGCACATGTAACTAACTACACACCGCAGTGTGGACTCAGCAGGCTTTTCACTGCGGCGTGTAGCTACCTGCACCCTACTCCCCCCACCCCCACCACCAGTGGTGTGCAGTGCAGACATGGCCCATACGACAACGAATGCATAGCCAGCAGGTCCCTTCCTCTTTTTCCTCAAAGCAAAGATTTAGTAAGATTGACACAGAACAATAGCTATCAGAAGTCCAAGTCACAGAAAGGTAGATGTTGAGGAGAGGGACTGGACACTAACCTGGTATCCCTGGAAGAAACTGAGAATTTCCTTCATTCCTGTGTTATAAGGCAAGCCCTGCATACGAACTAAAGCTCCAGGCTGGGGCAGCATTGGAGTGTGTGTGGCTGAGGCAGCAGCTGCTACCGCTGCAGGAGGAGCTGCAATATACCCCACCGTGGTAGGCGATACCGGAGGACTGAAAAGGAAAGAGCGAAGCAGAATGGTTATCAGTGACCAATGGGTGGCTTTAGGGCTTGGGGTAGGAGAAAGGTTTGAGATGGGTCAATTTCACTGAAGTTTCAATATTAGCTTGGGGGAAGAGCTCCTGAATGCTCTTCATTTCCAACCCTACTGCAAACCTACAAAGTGCTACATCAGAGTAAATACAAATCAGTAGTTCTCAACCACCAGGCTAGCAGATAATGGCTCTTCCCAGTACAATAAGCTGACTATTTAAAAAACAGGCAATAGGTATGTCTACAAATGCAACTGGAGATGGTATTGCAGCTTGTGTAGGCATACCCCCAGCAGGCACGGCTAAAAATAGCCTTGAGGCGAGGTGTCATGGACACCGGAAGGGGCTACGAAGACGAGTACGTACCCAGGATTCTGGGCTTGTACAGCGCATGCTGAAGGCTCTGCCAGCATGTGTTCAATGCCATTTTTAGCCACGCTAGCTAGATTAAAGCTAGCACCAGTATGACTACTGAGTTGCAATCACACCTCACACAGCACTGTAGACATACCTAGTGTCTAAAACATCCTTGCTTGCCTGAAGGAGGCTTGATCCCCTCCAGCAAAGGCTAAGCCCCATTAAGAGGCCTAGATGAAGCGCCCTAGGCCATCATTGCCCCTGTTGATAAACATCAGCAACTCTCAGGACTGTCAAGATCAGAAACACAAACTAAAGGTCTGCATGGGTAACACAAGAGTTTCCTTCGTATAAAGAAACGGATTCTGAGGTCCAGCAGCAGAAGGCAACCAAGCCCCACGGTACCTGGGGTAGTAAGCTGTGTAGTTCATATAAAGCTGGGCAGCTTGAGCCGGGTAGTAGGTAACAGTTGGAGGGGCAGCCGCAGAAGCCTGGGGAGTCCTGGTTGTTGATAACAGGGCTTGTGGCTGGTAAAGTGCCGCTTCTGCTGGGATCACTGCTGCGGCTGTTTGGAAAGCAGCGTACGCTGGTGGAGAAAGACCTAAACAAACAAACCAGAAAAACAGACCAATCAAAACAGGAATTGGCCTGAGGTGGGAACAAGATGGGAGAAGAATTATTTATTCCAACGTGATTACTATCCATGCTAAGAGCATCTGACCACAATGAACTAAAGCTCACCCGTCTGCCTAAACCCTCTCTCAGTGGAGACACCTATCATGTCAACAGGAACAACAGGATTTCTGGGATACTTGGATAAACAATACCTACCGAGAGCATGAAAAGGAGTAGCCTCAGCCATATTAAAATGGATACTAGGAAGCTGCACAGTTAGTCAAAGAAAGTATGAAGCCGCATGAATAGATAATGCAGGGCATTGGCCGCACATGTGCGCACACTTATACTTTCTGTTCCTTCTAGCAGAAGTTGCTCTCTGTGGGACAGATTTTCAAAGAAGTTAGGTACACAAGTGTACCTTCAATTCTCAACCAACAGTCTGCATGCAACTACTGCAACCTGATGAGCATATCAGGATATTGTAAATACAAATGGCTAATTAGATTCATTTGCATGCCCAGATACCTGTTTTTCATATGAAGATTCAGCATGCGACTGCACACCTAGCTTTTTTGGAAAATTTGGCCATCTATATTTTAATGAAAACATACACCACTATCCGCATTGTGATTGGGTAATCAAACAAGTTTGAATGGAAATCATCAGCCCACAGTAAAGTCCCAAATGTTAAGAATATATAAATGCTACAATGATTATAATTTAAGAAAGAGACAAATTATTGTTATTTGCTGGAAGTGTTCAGTACACAGTAGGGATAGTAACACTGTTCACAGATGACAGCCAGTAAAATCCATCCAATTTTACCACCCCCACTCCATTAGAAATGTATCCCAATGGATGTTTCCTTCAAAAACAAGCTATCCCCAAGAGTAGCACCTTCTCAATGCTCAGAGGCAGAATAGCAAGAACATTCACTGGCAGCTATAGTAAAGAATTTCTTTCAATTTGAAAACAAAATAATCCAATTCCAAACAGGTTTCACTACAGGCAAGTCTACTGCAGAGCTCGGAAGAACAGTACACCCATAAAAGCAAAAGTGCACAACATATTCACTGGCAAGGCATCTCTGACATCTATTCACCACCGAAAACATAATAAAAATGCTTCAATCACTCCCATTATTGCCCAAGGGAACAACTTCCAATCTCAGCTATATACAGATGGATGATTATTGATCATGGCAAAACCCAAGTCAAAAAGGTGAAAGGCCACAGAGCTTGAGCACCTACCACATATCAGCCTTTAGCAGCAGAGAGCAGAAGAATTGGAGACTTACATGGTAACTTACATGGCGGTGGGGATAAGCCACTACGATTTAAAGTGCCACCCATTAAAACAAAGTTCATCTCCTCTCCTGAACACTGGAACACTTCCACATAGCGGTCCTTCATCATTTTCTTGTGACACTTCTGGGCCACCAAAAAGGCTCTATCAGATGATTTCATTTGGATAAAAGCATCACCTGATGGTCGTCCCTGTGGAATTGGGAACAGATCATGCTAAGATCGACTTCCCAGAGCATAAAACACCATGGCTGTTCTCAGAGACAGGGAAAAAAAACCCTGATGAAAACTGGCTCTTCAAACAAATGATAATTTGTTTTGATTAAAAAAAAATATTTTTCAACAAATTTTTGTTAACAAAATAAAAGTTTGCTCAATTTTGATTTTTAGGGGCGTGTGTCTCTCCCTCCCATATTCCCTCCCCTTTAGTAGAAAAAAAGGGGGAGGAAGTAAGACACTCATTTAAAAAATATTCTTCCAGTTTTCTGCTACTACAAGAAAAAAAGGAAGAAGCTGGAGGGGAAGACAAAACATAAACCTCTAAAATGAACCCAAAAAACGAACAGAATTTTTAAATAAGAAATGAATACTTTGCCATTTTGAATTTTTCATCAAACCCCTCCAAAAATATTGAGACTTTTCAAACCAAACTAGAAATGTTCTCCTTCCAAAATGTTTCACAAAAGCGAAGATTTAATCTTCAAACCAGTCCCAATTTAGCTGCTCTACAAAAGCAAGGGCTTCCTGTGGACCACACCCAAAAGTACAGATATTAGGATAACTCCCTGGAACAGGGCAAAGCCGCTTGCTGTTCCATCTTGTGCAGCTGCTGCTCAGGCAGCCAGACCAGGCTGCCTGTTCTCACTGCGGTTCAGTGAACCCAGCCTCTAAGCAGGGACGCTATTTAAAGAGACTCATTCCTACCCTCTGTGTTTCCCACAGCACTGGACCTACTTGTGGGAGAAGATTTAAAGATAGCCACCAGTGCAGAGTAGATGACGACTGATAACAGTTCCATCCCCTTCCAATCCTGGAAGGGGTAGAGCTCAGAATCATTGATTTCATTTTACCCTCTCCCCTGCTACCCTTATGTCTGACTCCATGCAGCAGGAATCAGTGGTCGCTATTAAAAGCTTCACAATGCTTAAGATCATAGTAAGCACTATCCCTGTTTTATTAAAGAGGAGAAGCTACTTTTGCAGGGTCACACAAGATCTGAGTCAGGAAGAGAGATCAGGTCTGACTCCTAGTCCTGGTCTCTAATCAGAAGTCTAGCCATCCTCCCTGCAAAGTTCTGTTACCTGTTGATTAAGGACCATGTGGACTCCATGTGGTTTGATATCTGCTGTCGCGTCTCCCATGAATTCCAGGATGTCATCAATGCCAGCTGTGTAAGGAAGGCCTCGGAGCCGGACACAGTCACGGATGCTGCCAGCAGCAATGGTGTAAGGCGGGGGGATGACAGGAATAATGGGAGTTGGAAGAGTGGGGATGAGAGGTGTTGACAAGTATCTGTTAAGCACCTAATGGCAAAAAACGTAAGTGGATGGATAAGAGTTAAAATCCCATATGGGATGCAAATAGGTCTTCAGCATACATTCAAACATAACCAACTGTTTCAGAGCAGGCAAAAAAAATGTTGTATATATAAAATAGTCCCAGCTTTCCCACCCCCACCCTTCCTCTCCCCTGTTTTGACACTTTAGTTTCAAATAGTGGGAAGATCTAAATAGAGCCACTGACAAACTGAATTTAGAAGGGTCCATTTAGGTTTTTACCAATCTCATTAAATAAAAGACAAAAGTAGATTATAGTTTCTTATGTTACAGGATCCCAAAATGCAGCATCTGAAAACATCAGGCCTGCTTATAAACCCAAATTGGTACAATTACCAGTTCACATACAGCTATGTATCTTTTAAAAAGTTGTTTTTTTTTTAAATAAAGAAGAGTTCTACTCTCCTGCTTTCCATAGTAGAGCACTTCATAAGAGCTAAATATTATTACTACTTAGTCAATGCTCTCGTAGCAAGTTCTTGAATAAAGAACAGTAAAGCTGGTGGACAACCCTTCTTTCTCAGTCCCCCATTGTTAACATTTTATTTGCTCTCTGATCTCTCCCAAAGGACAAATATAGAGAGCGAGAGAAAGAGATAATTGGAAAGACCTTGGACTGCCAGAAGATGCTGTTGGGACTTATTGTTCAAAAGCTAATTACAGAGTATGAGTAATAAAATAAGTTAGGACAGACAAACAAGTTACACTGGTAGGTACAGCAAATAAGAGGCAAACTTCAGTGGCAGGCTTTAATTTTGTCAGCAGTGATTCAACCTAGATTGTTGCACTTCATTAGAAACAGTAGGAGCAGTCTAATGCTTTAAATATACACATTACTAAAGGGAAGATTTCTCAGCTATCAGATGGTTATTGTTTTGACTACTGCAATTTTGTCTATTTTAACACTAGCCAGTGAGCTGGTTCTATGGTTAGGGCTCCCCGTCACCATGTGAACAACCAGACTCCAATTCCCAGAACTGTACTATTGCTCCTTGGATCAGCATAATGTCTGAGTGCCTCACACCAGAGATCCCCTCTGGTAAAGCAAGCAGCAGCATATTCATCTAACATGAATGTGGTCCTATGCAGTTCTCCTTAGCCAAGGGGACTGGAATAGTAGGACTTGAGTTTTTAGGTGCTCAAAGAAATTATCCTCATCAAGGACACAACATCCAAAAGTAAACAATAACCAACACCACAAGCCAATGTCATTTCATTTACAAAATGGGTTTTACTATAGCTGTGTCAGATTTAATAGACTAGTCTTATGTCTATAGGCACAGTGGTGTTGATAAACACCAGCAACTAACATGTAGCATAGATATTCTTCCACTTGCCTCACTGCTTACTTGGACAAGAGTATACCATACGATATAGCTCGGACAGAAAAAAAAAATGCAGAAATTACTGGATGAAATTCTATGCTGTGTGTTATGCAGGCCAGACTAGATGATCATAATGGTCTCTTTTGGCCTTAAAGTCTATGAATACAGTATCCCAAAACAGATAGTCTGCCATCTCTAGAAGTGCTATCTCCTTAAATGTGGTAATTTCAAAGGCTCAGCTTGCTGGTAACAAGATATGTTGTTACTTTCTGAAGTGATGGTTAATTGAAGTGGGCCAGGGTTAATTTTTACAAATATTACTAGATATCTATGAATAGAGGCAGAGAGAGAAAGTAAGTGGAGTAGGGGAGGAAAGGAAAGGCAGGTTGTTGGGGGGGTGGGGGGGTGTTATTTCTTGGGAAATTGAGAATTTAATACCTATTCTTCAAAAATCTATTAGGCACTTTTCAAAAACTCTAGGTGTCCCTAAAATGACCAAAATTTTAACAAGATACTTGACTGTACCTGAGTTTTAATCACACACCAGGTTACAGTTCTATTACAGCTCTTTATAAACCAGGGGCAAACTTTTTGGCCTGAGGACCACATCTGGGTATGGAAATTGTATGGTGGGCCATGAATGCTCATGAAATTGGGGAGGGGGGGGTAAAGGCTCCAGCTGGCGGTGCGGACTCTGGAGTGCAGGAGGGTGGGACCAAGGGGTCTGGCGGGTGGGAGGAGGATCAGGGATGGGGTTGGGGCACTGGAGGAGGTCAGGGGCGCAGGCTCTGGGCAGTGCTTACCTCAAGCAGCTCCAAGAAGTAACGGCATGTCCCCCCTCTGGCTCCTATGTGGAGACATGGCCAGGTGACTCTGCAGGTTCCCAGACAGTGGGGCTGCAGGGCTGGCACTTGGGGCAGGGGCAGCGTGCAGAGCCCCCTGGCTGCCCCAATGCATAGGAGCCGGAGGGGGGACATGCTGCTCCTTCTGGGAACCATGCGGAATGGGGCAAGCCCTGGACCCTGCTCCCCAGCAGGAGCTCGAGGGCCGGATTAAAACATCTGAAGGGCTGGATGCTCCCCACCCCTGTTATAAACCATTTACAATGGGATGTTACAAACATGTTACAGATATGAGTAGTATGCATTATATATGGGTTATAAGTAGCAGGAGTTATGATTATAAACAACTTGTTAGATTCTAATGATTGATTAACCATGTAGTAAAACATCAATAATTTATCAACCCTTATAATCTATTTATAAAAGTAAACAGAATATAAAGTGTGTGGAAGAATTCTGTGGTTAGGCACCTGAATTTTTGAAAAATGCTGCAGATTTTTAGCAGCCCAACTCCTTAGGTTTCCACTGTTGAATATAAAAATACAAGTTAAAAAATTAAGTCAGTCTCAAGCTTGCCAGGCAAGCGGAGGAAAAGAAATATATCTGATGATTTCTATTTAATGATACGGGCGGTGTTAAAGGAAAAAAAAAATCAATGCAACAAAAGTGTGGAAAACTATGCAATCAATCAAAATATCTTTCTTGGTATTTGATTAATATAATAGAAAAGCTGCTCCCACTATACTGTTTTTGTAAGACCTAACGTGAAGGTCAGTATTTACAAGTACAGGGTAACACTAGAAGATGACTGGAAAAGGTAAGTTTTCTGGGTTTCATAGCCAGTAGTTACAACCTGCTGGACTTCTGCTGCTGTGCTCCTGAAGAGTTCAATGTAACGTTTTCCAAGGATCTCCTTGTGCTTTTTAAGTGCATTCTGTGCATATTCTTCACAGGAAAACAACACAAATGCATCTCCCGTGGGTCTGCCATCTGGGTACTTGACAAAGAGAAGTCCCTCTTTCCCTCCTGTGACTGGACACTCAGTCCCCAAGAACCCCAAGACATCCTCCAGAGTGGCTGTGAAAGGAAGGCCCCTCATCCGGATGATGACTTGATTCTCCTTGGACAAGAACTGGGCTACTTCATTGGACGTGCCTGGCAGGACAGGAAATAAAAGTGTGTCCATTTAGTTTGGAAACCGTGAGGAACCAGCACAAATGGACCTAGCAAACCAAGGTGGATGGAAACTGCAAGGACATCTCCTGATAAAACTACCAGCTCTGTACAGCCCATGGTACCAGAGACTTGCTCAGTAACCACTTCTTGATGTGAAGCTACCCCTGAGTACATTGACTGGTTGCTTAGAGCTGGCGAGCAACATGAAACCATTAAAGAATGAGACAGGAGGATTAGTAGCTGGCATTAAAGCAACAAACATCTGACAAGCCTGGAGACTTCTCTCCCCACCTTCATGCTCCTGGGTATGCTATTTTTTAAAAAGTGCCACATTTTAAAACAAAATGCGTATGAAAGTATTTCAAATAATTCTATTAGCATTAGCGAGAACCAAGAGCTTATACAAGACACAAGAAATCCCCCACAGCAGAAACAACCGAGGCTTCTCTTCTCCCTCTCAGGGTGTGTATACAGCGCAGGGAGCGAGCAGCTGGGACCATATTAGTCAGGGCTGTTCTGTCTGTAACCCCACAGGGAGGGACTCATTATAGGGGTATGTCCACACACACAGCAACTGGGATGGTGCTTCCCAGCACAGCCAGACACACACACACACGCTCTGCTAAAACTAGCACACTAAAAATAGCAGCGTCACCGGAGCTTGGGTGGGTCTGTTCTTGTGTGTTTGGCCCGAGCAGCCACCTGAGCTTCTTTGGCTGGGCTGCTACAGCTCGGGCAGAGCTCGCGCGTGTCTGTCCACTTGTGCTGGGAAGCACCCGGTATTTGACCCTATCAACTTCTGATGTGCAAACGGAAAAAGCCCCTTGTTAGTCCTTGATGTTCGCACCCACCTGAAGAGTAGAAGCAGACCACGTAAACATTACGCTTTAGTAAATAGGTTTGGTCTTAAAATTACTCACCTCCAGCAATCTTTAAAAATTCTTCTCCAGTTGCTTTGTAAACCTAAAACCAAGAAAATGGTTATATATATGAACAAACAGAGAAACGTTCAATGGCCAGTACTAAACTGAAAAGTAACGTTTTCCAGAGCTCTGTAGAACTTCAGAATGTCTCATTTTTTTATAGGTGTCCAGCTTTAAACAGCCAACAAAAGTAACTTTTAAACCTCAAATGAAGGATAGGATTTCCAGAAACAACTAGTGAGGGCTCCCAGTGACGGTCAATAGGAGTTGTGTGCCTAACTCCCTTCGTCTCCTTTGACTATCCCACCCACAGTTAATGAAAGACAATTCCCCCCTAGTTATGTAATACGTCTGTAGAGCACAGTATTGCACTGGGGAATAACCATCTGCACTAGTTTAAAACTGGCTGCATTCCCAGCATAGTAGTGCTGATATGTTGTCATGCTGTAGTTCTTTACCTCAATGTATCTGCTACCCATGTGATGCTTATGTCTTTCCAATGCCAAATCTCTCTGTTCAGGGTTGACAAATCGCACAAGGGCTTCCCCATTTCGCCTTCCTTGAGCATTCAAGCAAAGGGCAACACCGCCTCTGAAAAAAGCAAGGACCAAAGTAAAAGGTAAACTTGAATCATCAATGCCTTATAATACATCATTGACATAATTCCCCACTCTTATTCAGCAAGAAAATACAGAGGCCAGGCTTTAAGAAAGAGCCTGTACTTTCAAAGTTTTTCCACCAACAACATTAATTGATCCAAAAATCATTCATACATACATCTCTGCTACACAATACGCTTCTTTGGTAGATCAGTGAGGCAAGTGTGTTACCACACCATGCCATCAATACTTTACAGTGCTTCCCACGGGCAGAAAGCATTTTAAACTTCACATGCTTGATGTACAGTTAAAAAGTGAAGTAAATTCACAAAGAACTGAAAAGGTGGATTTAGAATTGTAAATTCATAGTCGTAACTTAGGAAAAATCCTTGAAAGAATATGGAAGTTAAAAAGCCAAAACATGTCAAGTTAAACAAATAAACCTGCAAAGTTTAGAGAATAGTATATAAATGTAGAGTTACAGTACACCCAAACAACTTCAATTCTGATCCCTGTAGCTATAGCCCAGGAACAACTAACCAGAACATTATAAATCAACTTGACTTGGCCCCCTTCATGTATTAAAAACAAAACAAAAAAAAAACTTATCGGGGCAATTACTCTGTACTGTTCCCCAAAGGCATGTACTTCTTAATAGAGAAATATAGTTAAATACATAGTTGTGTTATCTATGTATAAGCCTCCTAACACAGAAATCTCACATACAGTACTGTAGGGCATTCTAATGACTGCCACAGTGCATTAAATTGCACATTCAATCTCTATTAAACCTATGTATCAAACTAATACTGTAGGTTTACTACCTTTCGTATGCAAGCTGTAGAAATAGAATAGGTTTCCCAAATGTAAAAAGATTTCAAAATCTTTAGGAAAACTTAGTCAGAGCTTTGTTAACTTATTAATGGAAAAATCACATCTTACAAACTAGGTAAGAGTATACCAATTAGAAAACGAAAGTACGGAGTTGCTGCAGAACTAGAGGAAAGGTTGTTCTGGGTTCCTTGGCTCTGCATTTCTAGACTTTTCAAATTTTTCCCCTTCTTAAATTTTGCTTTATTTTACCACTTCTGGCTTTCTAGTCTTTATCATCATTAATAAAACTGCTCAAAAATTTTCCACCTTCTAACTGATATATATTTACAACTAACTCCCTCCTCCAGCTTACTGTGTTGTGTCTGAGAATTTCCCTCACTTTTTCAAATGGAAATATGCTGGTACCCCTGCATAATGAAGTATATATATTCACCTATAAATATGTAAATTAGATTGTATCAGTTGGAAGCTATGCTAAATTAGCATATCTGCGAGTTAGAATTATACAAACATTTCTTCCAAATAATACTTGTGGGCTTCCGAGCCTATTCTTCTTAAGAGCTAGACTAGAATCCTGAAACATTAGTCCCAAATTAATTCTTTCCTAATTAGCTCATATTAATCTTTGACTGAATCCTGACTACTGCACTCGGAGCTTGTACCCGCAGTGATAGCAACAAGTGAATTTGTGGTGCATATTCTAATGAAAGAAGTCTCTCTTCTTCATTTACTTGTTCAAGAAATGCTTTGTTTGCTTCATAGTCTTGTGAGGAGGGTGAAGATGGGTATTTTTGTTAAAGGCTAAACCCTAAGAATGGGAGTCAGGAAACCTAGATCAGTTCCTCACTCTACCACAAGTCCTGTGTGAGAAATAATCTATTTCATCAATGACAAAACCAGATACAGAGGGATTGTGTCTTGCCTAACGTGATGGCTGGTAATAGCTCCAAGTTGTACTCATTAGTGCTCACTAGAAAGAATAAATTAGTAAAGGTAGGGCAAAATCTTTTGTTGAAACCTTTCCTGAATTTTGTGAACTGCCCAGATGAGGAAGACCACACAAGGCTAGGACTTACTTTACAAAATAAAGACTGATGATAAAAACAAAGTAACACAGAATTAGACCAGATCTAGCACTCTTACTTGGCAATATTGAGTCCTTTGAAAAAACGGGCAATATCTTGATCTGAAGACTGCCAAGGCAAACCTCTAGCACGTATTACTGTTTCGCTGTCTACTGCTTCAGATTTACTACTGCAGAAAAAGAGAAAATAGGAAAATTCAGGGTAATTAATCCAAGTTTTCTACTACACTATTACTACCAAATTTCATTGTAAGTACCAATTCAGCATATGGACCACAAAGAATGTCTTAATACCACTGGGATATTTGCGGTTGGGATTTTTCTAATCTTTCCCTTTCTTGACTGAAATGAGAAGCAAACTACTATGAATAATACCTATACACTACCCTGAGATATGCTGTGAGGCCATCCCATCACCCAAAGAGGTGTTTTGTTTTTGTTTTCAATGGCTAGAATGCACAGTAACAAGTCCACAGGGAATTGAATTAGATTCATGGGATTATTAGAGATGATTTAGTGTCAACAATCCATTGGAAGATGGTTTGCACACCATCACTAATAAGAAGTTTGATCAAACAGGTTTTAGACAGCAGAACTCCTGGTTACTGCAATTTCTTTCAAAAGCAAAACACATTTTAGATCTCCCTCTTTTCTCCCCCCCAAGCCACAATTTAGAATAGCACAAAGAGACAAAAGCTTAACTCCTCTTAGAGGAAAACGAAGGAATTACATTAATTTAGGAACAGTTTGTCGAACTATAGAGTGAAAATCTCCAGGCAAAGAGAATGGTATCCAATATAACTTGAGACATTTCATGGTACAGTTACAAATGACAAGCTTATCTTAATTGCCACTTTTGATTGGAAGGGGGTAGGTTTTCCTTACCCCATACCTTCCCGTCTCTTCCTTTCTATAACTTGATAGTGATTGGAAAATTCCAGCAGAGAGAGAGAGAGATCAAGAGAGAGAGAAATAATTCCTTGGTCCCCTGTGAATTTTCCACACCAGATGCTGAATGCCTACTCATTAATATACACAGTACACCACACAATAGGGCATTATATGAACCTAAATGCACATTGCTAGGGATACCAGCAACAAAAGTGAGAAAGAGCCACTGTGCAATTTATGTCAGCACTAATCAACAACTTTTGTTTAAAAGTTTGAGTGAAAATAGCAATCCACAGAGGTCAGAGGATCTATAGGAGACTTCTAAATAGGCTCTGACTGGACAGCAAGTAATCAGCATTTACATGTCACATAGCTCTCTCACTCTTTTTGCCATAAGAGTGCAAAGGCTCCCTTCTACCAAGCTCCCAGAATCCCTCAAATTATCTTCTGTTCCTTACATTAGCTTCAACTGCAGTTTGTAAGACAGTTTGCAATACAGTGTACAGTACAATTGCTCCCTTTTACCATCCCTCTGTACTGAAAGAAAGAAAGAAAATGGTATACAGCATGAGAGGTTATACTGGTTTAGTGTGTACCAAGATACTATCCCTGTCCATACTGGAGAAAGTTTCTAAATACTTATCTTCTACTGACTAAATGGTTTCAGCTCCACTGATGTTAGTCTAGTCCATCACTAGCGTATATGGACCACCAGCATTTTATGTACTATAACAATTGCACATACTCAGAGCAGGGCTAGATGACAGTGCTTAAGATACCAGTGGCACCCTGTCTACACTGGGGCTTCCCAGTGAGCAATGATGGAAAATGTTTGCAAAGTGTTGCTAGTGTAGCTAAAACCTACATCAGCTAAAAACTGCTGCAACAAAGGCACTTACCAGGGACCTGTTTCATACTTGTATTTCACAGTTTCAGAGTCCGTAAATCTGCAATCTGTAACTAATAAGAGATGAAGTTAAAATATAATCCCGAACAGCTATTTCAGCAGCAATGAAAATGCCCTTGACAATTTTGCCTCTACACAAGAGCATCCCATACAAATATCCCACTTACTGCAGGTTTCAGAAAGCATGCTGAAAATAATAGCCACCATGGTTTTCACTTGCCATACACCAAAGTCCTCCTCTGTTTCATCTGTCTCTAAGCCTATATCTATATAGCGAGTCAAAGAAAATAAAAAGGATTTCACAATCATCTGTCAACAAGTTATAAGGCTTTGCTATTGTCAACACAAAACTGACAATCCAATTGGATCAACTTTAACAGCGACATGTGACCGCTGCATGTGTGTCACTCTGCTCTTAAACTGGTTAATATTCACTTTACTGGTCAACATTCTGAAAACTACTGATAGCTGACATCATCTCAGCCTAAGAGTTTACAAAAGCGGGAGTCGTTCCTACTATCCCTGGTAAACACACCTGATCTTTTGCTGTATTCATCTGGACCCACAAAATTCCTCCCTGGGAGCAACGTTTTTTTTACATTAGCCTCCCTCTGGGTCAGACACTCAGAACTATAACTAACTGCAAGCACTTATGCAGTTGGATGTAGCTTCAGGTGCGCAATTCTAGAGAACATCATTTTACTCAAGTGCTAGACAAGCATTTTCTTATAAGGCAAAGTTTGTGTCAATATCTCAAAGAATTAAAAAACCCTAAGCGCGTACTGAACCCACGCTAAATTTCATTACTAGACAGAAGACTAAATGTGAAAAAAAGATGTTAACAGCTGAAGAATGCAACACTATCTTCAGCGTTATGTTAAAAACTCCTTCAGCTCTATGCAGAGATTAATTTTTAAAACCAGCTTCTCAATTAATTTACTGGGATGAAAACTATGAACAATTGCACAGAGAATTATGGTTTAGAAGTGACATCAAAAGGATACACTCTGCCATGGATTTGATAGTTTGATCCTTCACGGGGGCTGAATTGGGGTAGCATGTGTGAAACTCTTTGCGTAGATCATAAAATGAATAAAAGCAGTCTGATAGCAGGAAGTTCTACAAAGAAGGAAGGGAGAAAATGAATTAACATTATGAATGCCACATCCCAGTAAAGGACAATTAGGGGTTTTTGGGGTTGAACAGGGATCTTACCTGGCCACAGTTACAGTTTGTTATATATATCACATTTTTATTTTATACCATATCTACTCTTTCCCTCTCTGATTACAGAGCTGCATGTCACTCATTTGACCAAGACCAACCAATTTAGTTCTCTTATCACCAACTTCTAATAGTTGGTGTCACTGACTGCAAGGATATACACTCCTACAGTAGCAAATCAGGACAGCTTCCCAGATGTAAGTCCATGCAAAACAGTTACTAGTTTTAAAAACTGAGTGGTGGTGTTATATTAAGGTTCCCATTTAGAATATTGTATCTTTTTCTTCTGCGCTCTTGCCAAAAGCAAGAGGACTCCTAAAGGTAAGCACCACCGGTTGAAACATTAAAAAAAAATATATTTTAAGAAAGAAAAAGGAAAATTGTAATAGTATAGAAAATACTTTCCAATAACTTTGTCCAATATAGGATTATAACAGATTCTGGAAATAAGTGCTGCATTAAACATTATTCCGTCCTTCCTACAAATAAACAAGCTAAGTGGACAGGTGGTAATCCAGGTCTATTTCAGCAGTCTCTCTCTCCCCTAGTGCTTTATGAAGTTTGATTTGAATCCAAGCAAAATAGCACTCACCTTTGTTAGGTTCGAATCATTAAGAGAAGTCATGAGAACCCTATTGGATCTGAGGGTTGTAAAGAGGTTTTAATAATGTTTGAAGATGATGCAAAAATACGTTGGGGAGGGAAGGAACCTCACAACGGAGTGAGACCCATACCTCAATCTGGTAGAAACAGTTGTTCTGTCTCCAGTATTTTTGGAGGAGGGAGACAGAAATAGGTAGAAGGGATGAAGAGTCCTTTTAATCTACTGCCTTTCCATATTTCTTCTGCTTTACACCTTTGGTGCCCCATTATTGTAGCCACCTTCCTCCCAGCCAAGAAGCAGACTCTTCCCAGAGTCAGTCAACGCCTCTATTTTGTTAGCTACAGGGGCCACCAATAAATATTACTGAGACAGCTTACTTTGCCTTTCTTCCACACCAAGCTCTGATCTCATACCTTTTTGGATGCTTCTGGGTGAAGGACCTGCCGAATGAGCAACTGGCCATCTGTGCAGAGTGTATAAGAACTCCTTCCCAATAACTTCAAATCACTGGAGACCAGCTGGCTAAACTAAAAATAAAGTGGTAAAGTTCATTTTTATTGATGGTTCAAGCTTGTCAGTCCATCTTACTGCTTTACCATTTTATGTACCAAATGTATTTCCAAAGATAAAAAGGAAATTAAACACAATGATAATCTTTGAAAGATCACAACTGATAGAAGAGAATGTGGCTCCCGTTATCTGAAGGGCAGACAGACTACCATTAGGCAATTACAGGACAGAGATTTATACCACAAGGACACCCCCTCAAAACCAGAAAGTGGGCATTTCAGCAAAGTTTGAATTGTTGGAAGCTGCTGTAATTGTAACAGTAAGGTTCAAACATTTGGACTCCTTACTATCAATTTTCTGTTAAAGGTAAGAGAATATTAGATCAAGCATAACACTGATTTTGCAACACCACTTCTAGAATTAAATTGGACCCAAGTTTTATTTTGTTTTTAAGCTTAATCGAAAAAAAAACATGAAGAGCTAGGACGCTACTCTTTCGGGTTTATTGGTATTTTAACAATCACATGCTAATCAAAACCAAACAAATTGAGGTCTGATGTCTTGAGTAATGAATTTGTAAGAGTCTATGCAAAGGCAAAAGAATGTTAGTCAGAGATATGGTACAGTAAACATTAACACAAAGCTATCCCATCTTTTCAGGCTTCTCAGAGTGTTGATCTTCACTAGGAAAAGGATTATTTCCCACTAATTTCTGGATTGTTAAATGTTATTTTCCATCCTTGTACATAAATTTCTATCCTTCGGATCAATCTATATCAGTGCTAGAGGCCCTGATATAGGTATTACCATAACTAACAAGCTATTTACTGATTTGATAAACACAGATAACTTTCAAGGGGACAAACATAATTAGTTTAAATTTCCCCCTGATGCAACCCCCTCCCTGCAAGAATGTAGGCATTGTACCACAAACAAAGCAATAATTAATAGCATGATTCAGCATCCACACGTCTCTCTCAGTAATGGCTTTTCCTTGCAGTTTGTTTTGTAGAATACAAAAGGAGTACTTGTAGCACCATAGAGACTAACCAATTTATTTGAGCATAAGCTTTCGTGAGCTACAGCTCACTTCATCGGATGCATTCTGTATGCATCCGATGAAGTGAGCTGTAGCTCACGAAAGCTTATGCTCAAATAAATTGGTTAGTCTCTAAGGTGCCACAAGTACTCCTTTTCTTTTTGCGAATACAGACTAACACGGCTGTTTCTCTGAAACCTGTCATTTTGTAGAATAGTGGTTATCTTTGCACTATGGCTTCACCTATTCATTTAGGCAGGCATACATGGCACTATACAGATCCACAAACCATCTCTGCTCTTCAGACATTACAGCTTAAAGGCTTGATTCTGCAGCTATCACACAAGCAATTAGTCACATGAGATCAACTTTTTGAGCAAGTGTTGCAGTATCAGGCTGTAAGACGTAACAAGGAGAGACAAGGCCAGAGGATATGGGTGGTTAAGGTGGAGTACTTTTTGTAGCAACCTCATTAGGCCTAATTTTTGGTAATAAAGTTTTTTTTTTTAATGTTTTAATTAATTAGAGTCAGGTGAGCTTTGCAGACAACATTGAAAGTGAACTTGGAGAAGGAGACAGGTTGTTAATATAAAGGTGTTAGAGATTAACACAAGGGCTACTTCTGTGCACAAGCTAGAGGTTCAGGTACGGTGCTGGTTTGGATGGGTGCAACGTCCATCAGCTTCAATGAGCGTTCCACCACTTATGTCAGGGCTGAATTTTGGTCTGTATGTTGGGATATGTTCTGCCAAGAGACTCTGCCTGAAAAGAGAGAGAGACGCACTTCTCCTCTGAGTGCCCAGCACAGGACAAAGTCAGAGCCACTGAGCCTTGTCGAAGGAAGGGGTAATAGGGTTACCATATTTCAGGTTCCCCAAAATAAGACACTGTGGGGAATGGGAAGTTGAAGGGGAGGTACAGTTGGGGGAGGAAAAGAGGGTACCTGCGGTGGGGTTACTCACTGGAGGTATGGGGCGGTGTCACTCACTGTCACAGGGGTAGGGCGGCTGGCGCAAGCCCAGAACACAGCGAAAGCTGTCAATCAGCGCTTTCCTGTGGGACCCCCTCCCCAGAGCTGGGAGCCTGCAGTTGTAGCTGCAGGTGAATGGACCAATCCAACTGCCAATGCAGGGGAGGGAACCATCACGAAGCCGACCAATCGGGGCTATTTCTGGAGCTGCAGCCTTTGCTCTGCAAAAACCCTGGACATTTCCTATTATTTGAAAAATCCACCCAGACAGAAGATGGAGGCTCAAGAGAGAGGCAATATCCTGGAAAACCCAGATGTATGGTAACCCTAACTCGTATGAGTCAGCCACAGGGAAAGCTTTTCATCTCCCACACTGGCTTTCATATGCTTCCTCTCCCCCAGAGCTGCACACTTCACCAACAAGTCACACTGCCTGCAGAGGACCTCTCCTAATTCACACATCTCCTCTGGGGAAGGAATGGGAGGGACACAGGAAGAGAAGTTTGTGGAAGCCTCTAGTAATAACTAGAGTGTGCTGCATCCTGGGAAGAAGGAAGGAGACAAGTCTGCAAACCTTCCTTTCTCTTATTTCCTTCCCCCTACAGGAGCTATAGGCAGGCAGGCCTGCCCCGCTCCCAGTCTCCTCTCAGTTCCCCCTACTCTCCAGCAGACTCAAGATTCCAGTATTCTGCCCTGTCCAAGACTCTTTTGCACAGAGGGATCCTTAGAGGCAAAGGAAGAAGATTAAGTACTTCCACATGCCCACAAACTGTAAAATGGCAGGTTCCTAGCATAGCAGCCAGGTCACTAAAGATGCTTTTCTCCCTCCTAGCACTTCTCTCATCCAGGATGCATTTGTGCTCATCACTGTAGTATCTAGGCACCATGTAGCGATGACAGCTGGGAACTCAGAATTGACTCTTTTATTCCTTTCATTAAAACAAAACAAAAATCACACCAATCTAACTGCGGGGCGGGGGGGGGGGGGGAGGAGTCTGAAGGGGATTTGGTTCTCATGCCAAAAAAGTACAAGTTTCCATCTTTGACCTAAAATTGCTACTCCAGCAAGATAGCTGCCACAGTAGTAACCTCAAATCACCTTTCACCTTTCATGCACGCATACCACTGAATTGAGCAAAACGATAAACCTCCTCCTTTAACAAACACATACGATTGGAGATGCTGTACTCTTCTACAGTTTGTTTTATAGGTGTGCAGCATGGCACAAAGAACACTTGATTCATTCTGTGATCACAGAATGAGATCCAGGGGTAAGAGTTCATTGGGGCAGAAGCTACTGTGGAGAGCTGGAGCAGCACCCAAGGCACATACACATATCATATAGTCTTGAGAAGACAAACTCTGTGTTTCAAGACGAATATGAATCCCCTCCCAAAATATGAACTGATCTGCTTAGTAAGATTCTGTGTAGCAAACTGCACAGAATCTCTCAGCCTGTGAAACCTACTCAAGTTAATAAACGTAATTGTTTCATGAACTGTCACAATTGTTTTGAGGCATGTATCTTCGTGCCACTCTATACAAAGGCTATTCAGCATCAGTACTCAGGTTTTCATTCCCACCCGGCACATATCTATCTTAAGCATTTACTAATCCCTGGCAACCCTTGGAAACTGTAGCTTCAAGGTTTTAGGGCCAGAATTTCAGACATTTTACATGTTCAACTGCATCTCTTAGTACCACAATTTTACACAAGTTCTTTGATTTTTGAATTGCAGTGCCCAAAGGCCCAAGTAAAGATCAGGGCCCCATTTCGTTAGGTGTTGCGCACACACACACAGGAAGGCATGGTCCTGTGAAAATGCACGTACTGAGCTCATTTTGCTTGCCATGATGGTAACTGCACAAGCAAATTGTGTGCATAATTTGCACACATTTTGTGCAAGGAATTGCATGCCTGTAGTTTCTAAAAAATTCTGCTCTGCCCTGCCCCCTCTCCTAATACTCACTGTAGAGTAAGGGTTCAGTAGAATTTCACGTTCAGGTAGGGCTGAATGAAATTTACACCAAGAGAGAGACGAACCAAAATCTTATGATGGTTCTGTCACATTTTGCACTATTGGCACAGTCTCACTATCCATTAAAGCAATCAAATCAACAAAAGGTTAACCAGTTAACAGGTTACGTTACAAAAGCAGGTTTAATTTTTTTCAAAGAAAACGTTTTTCATTAAAAAGCAAAAAAAAAGTTGGCCAAGCAGTTTTTCCACCAGAAAACTTTCATTTGATAACAGGGAAAAAATTATTTTGAAAAACAATTTCCAATTTCTTTTGAAAAAAAAATTTTTTTTAAAACCGTAAGACAGTTCTCCCATCTCTCAAAGAATTACTCCCTCTTCCCCTCCAAGGAAAAGAAAAAGGAAAATGGAGTACAATGTTCTTTTTTCACTTTCCAGTCTTAAAAATCACTTTTTCCCGCCCCCCGCCACCCCCCCCCCACACTTTTGTAGTGTAAAAAGGAGGAAGAAAGAAGAGAAGGTAAGTTTGGGAAAGATTCTATTAGATTTTTTTCATTTTTTCCCCTTTGCACCCCACCCCCATGGGAAAAGAGTATTAGTCATTCTTTTTCCAGTGTAAAAAAGGTAAGTGTTGTTTTTCTCCACACACACTTTTCCAGGTTTTGTGGAGGGTGGGGTGGAAGGTGGAAAATGTTACTTTCTTTCAATTTTCATATTTGAAAAAATGTGAAAGGGAGAGAACATTTCCACACACACCCATCATTATTTCTTTCTTCACAGGAACAAAATAGAAATAAATCTCCCACAACAAAAACAATCATAACCACAAGAAGTGAGAGAAAGTAAGTAATTTTGAAAATTTTGTTTTACATTTTTAAGATTTTTCGTTGTAAAGTTTCAAAAACAAAAACATTTTCTTTTGAAGTTTCCACAATAGTCCCTCTGTCTACTCTCATACACGCACAAAAAATTAACCAGCTCGATCCACTATGGGCTCAGAAGGATGGTCTTCTTCTAAAATATTTAGCCTGCAGTTTAAGAATTCGTGTTCAGAGCAGATGAGAGTCAAAGGTCTGAAGAACATGAAACAACACAGGAGGTTATTGTTTGAGGAAGACTTTCAGCCACTGCATAAAACCCAGAGATTAAGATCTAAGAGTGCTCAAAAATACCTCAACTGCAATATAAACACCAGCAAGACAAGCACATTCCAGAGGGGTGGAAGCCCCTCAGAGGTGCAGCTTTGGAGACTGCTACATCCACAGCCCAGTAGCAAAGAGCCCCCCTGTAATGACGGAAACTGGGGGAGTTGTCTGTTTTTTCATTAGATGCAGTGCCTTACAGTTTTGCTGTAACTATTGTCTATGATAGATACAATAAAGGAGAACAAATATTTGCCACCAAAAAAATAAAGGGGGAGGGGAGGGAGTAGGGTGACCAGACAGTAAGTGTGAAAAATCGGGAAGGGGGTGGTGGAGTCATAAGAGCCTATATAAGAAAAAGACCCAAAAACCGGGACTGTCCCTATAAAATCGGGACATCTGGTACCCTGGTAGGATGGAGCAGGGGAGACTAGAAATAGCTGTAGGGTTTAACTACAGATTCTCATGGAAAGGAAGCCAACAGTGAACTTTGTGCCTGATGCTTCTGAAGAGGCACAGAGTCCATGCAAAAGGAATGCAAGCAGGAGATGTTTTAAATTTAATGGAGAGTTGGTGAAGGAGACAGATGCAGGACAGCGATTTCGTGTGGCAGGAGCCTTAAAGGAGAAGGGTCTCCGACTGACTAAGAACGAGGAGTGGTTATACAGAGTGACAGATGAGCCCAATACTAGATAAGCAGAGGGGATAAGGGAGGGAGTATTTGCAAAATGGGTCGAACCAAGTCCATGGAGCATTGTTTTTCTAAAACAATCATAGGGTGTTTACACTACATCTTTAAAAACATTAACAGTGAAATTTAGTGTAGCAGCACCCACATCTACTGCTAGAGATAGGTTGATAAAATCACCCAAACTAATTAACAGAGCAGGAGCAGATTTACCGTGAAACAAATTATGTGGTGGCCCAAGACAGGGGGGCCCCCAAAATGCAGGACAAATCTCATCTAACAATCTGCCCGAGACCCGGCCGGCTGCCTGCATGCCGTGGCCAGTGGCCCCACACCACTACCGGAAGCTGCCGGCTGCTGGCACATCTCTGCGTGCCCCTGGTGAGGGGGAGGTAGCTCCAGGCAGCACACAGAGACCCACTGCGCCCCCCCCCCAAGAGGCATGTAGAGACATGCCAGCAGCAGGGCTAAGGCGGCTCTCTGCCCGCTCTGCCTCCCCCCCTCTGCGCCGCGTCAATCCCAGAAGCGGCCAGCATGTCCCTGCGGCCCCTGGGAGGGGTCGTCACTCCACGCGCTGCCCCCACCCTGAGCACCGACTTCGCAGCTCCCATTGGCCAGCAACTGCAGGCAGGGGCAGCACCTGGAGACCCCCTGGGAGCCGCTGCCAGGGGGGGCGGGAGGGGCAGGGCAGAGGTCATGCCAGTCACTTTGGGAGCCGCACCACGTGAGGTAAGTGCTACCCCCTGCCCCCATCCCACACCCCAACCCCCTGCCCCAGCCCAGAGCCTGCTCCCCCACCCAACTTACTTCCAGAGCCCGACCCCTCACCTCTTGCGCACCCAAACCGCTGCCCCAGCCCAGAGCCCACACCCCTCACCTGAGCCCAGAGCCCACACCCAGCACCCTCTCCCACACCCCAACCCCCTGCCCCAGCCCAGAGCCCACACCCAGCACCCAAACTCCCTCCCTGAGCCCAACCCCCGCACCCCCTCCTACAACTCAATCTTCTACCCCAATCAAGGTACCTCACTTTATTTTAATTTACTTCCCATTACTTATAATATAGGAAGAGGATGAAGAAAAAAAAAGAATGAAACACAGTGGGGAGACAAAAGAGAATGTTCTTTTTCTTGGCTGGATCCCGAGTCTGGGGGGGGGGGGGAATGAAGCTGCGCAGGGGGCCCCACTAACTCTTAATCCGCCACTGTAACAGGGGTTTATAATATACCAGCTAAAAAATTGCCTTGTGGAAAGTTGGCAGTTATCAGATTAAAAGACTAATTTAATAAAGACATTAAGCAACTGTAGTAGAGTCTTATCCCACCAGCCTCCTCCACCCAAAACAATCTCAACAGGCACCAAGGTCTGGGAAGTTTGAATATGAACTGCTTAGCTCAGTCCCAACTCTTGTTACCACAGACTCATGTAGGGAACTACACGGCTCCCAGGAAACAGTTATAGACAAGTCCAATGTCTTTTCAGATGAACACCAATGTAGAAATGGTTAATAAAAGCCAAGAAATTCAGGCTTTCAGTCAAAATGCTGACTTCTGCTTCTCTTACCACTTTCCCCATGCCCTTGGCTCCAGTAATGAAAACCACCTCACCTCTATCTCCTCTCACTCATCTTTACACTTTATTTCACAATGCCCCATAGAGCTGGCAGATCTTCATTTTAACTGAGAGGGTATGTGCCTTGCATGTCAAAATCCCTCCTTGAAACTCACTTCTTCCTCGAGTCTCACAAACACTAGTGTCTGTTGGCAACATGCTGACACCCATAGGTGCTAGAACAAAGGATGCTGGGGGTGTAGCAGCACCCCCTAGCTTGAAATAGTTACCATCATATACAGGGTTTACAGTTTGGTTCAATGGCTCTCAACACCCCCTCTATACAAAGTGTTCCAGCACCCCACTCTTACAACTACAATACCCACCTGCAGAAGTAAAGAAACAGATTGATAGAGCCAGAAGAGTTCCCAGAAGTTACCTACTACAGGACAGGCCTAACAAAGAAAATAACAGAACGCCACTAGCGGTCACCTTCAGCCCCCAACTAAAACCCCTCCAACGCATTATTAAGGATCAACAACCTATCCTAAAGGATGACCCAACACTCTCACAAGTCTTGGGAGACAGGCCAGTCCTTGCCTACAGACAGCCCCGCAACCTGAAGCAAATACTCACCAACAACCACATACCACACAACAGAACCACTAACCCAGGAACTTATCCTTGCAACAAAGCCCGTTGCCAATTGTGCCCACATATCTATTCAGGGGACACCATCACAGGGCCTAATAACATCAGCCACACTATCAGAGGCTCGTTCACCTGCACATCCACCAATGTGATATATGCCATCATGTGCCAGCAATGCCCCTCTGCCATGTACATTGGTCAAACTGGACAGTCTCTACGTAAAAGAATAAATGGACACAAATCAGATGTCAAGAATTATAACATTCATAAACCAGTCGGAGAACACTTCAATCTCTCTGGTCACGCAATCACAGACATGAAGGTCGCTATCTTAAAACAAAAAAACTTCAAATCCAGACTCCAGCGAGAAACTGCTGAATTGGAATTCATTTGCAAATTGGATACTATTAATTTAGGCTTAAATAGAGACTGGGAGTGGCTAAGTCATTATGCAAGGTAGCCTGTTTCCTCTTGTTTTTTCCTACCCCCCCCCCCCCCAGATGTTCTGGTTTAACTTGGATTTAAGCTTGGAGAGTGGTCAGTTTAGATGAGCTATTACCAGCAGGAGAGTGAGTTTGTGTGTGTATGGGGGTGGGGGGGATGTGAGAAAACCTTGATCTATGCAGGAAATAGCCCGACTTGATTATGTAAAGAGTTGTCACTTTGGATGGGCTAGCACCAGCAGGAGAGTGAATTTGTGTGGGGGGGTGGAGGGTGAGAAAACCTGGATTTGTGCTGGAAATGGCCCACCTGTTGATCATTTTAGATAAGCTATTACCAGCAGGACAGTGGGGTGGGAGGAGGTATTGTTTCATATTCTCTGTGTGTATATAAAGTCTGCTGCAGTTTCCACGGTAAACATCTGATGAAGTGAGCTGTAGCTCACGAAAGCTCATGCTCAAATAAATTGGTTAGTCTCTAAGGTGCCACAAGTACTCCTTTTCTTTTTGCGAATACAGACTAACACGGCTGTTCCTCTGAAACCTATAAAAAGACTACGATTACATCACCATCTGGGTCTCTCAGTGCGTTTTCACAGCCAGTCTTTGTCTTTTGAGATTGTAAGCTGCGCAGAGCATGGAGAGCATCTTTGTAGTGTGTATTGTGCATGGCCAGCCACTTTGGTGGTGCTTTAATAAATCATTTCATGCATGGGGAAATCATTTAGTAGTTAAACTTTGAAATAAAAGTTCAACAAAAATAAAGTTCTGTGGCAAACAAGCTGCTTTGTACTTAACCTCTCTGAAGCCAAGACTGTTCTTGGAGGAGAGGGAGGGAGGAGAGAGAGAGTGTTTGAATGCCAGATTGAAAAACTGGCTGAACAGGATTCTGGTCAATCAGCTGAGAGTAGAGAGAGAAGCGGAGAGACATGTTTAGCCAGCAGCATGCTGGATGGGAGCCAGCACAGACTGCTATGTTTTCTGCAAACCAGTCCCAAGTGGCTGAAATGACATAGCCATCTTCCTGTTGCCTTAACTATGACTGAACAAACAAGCTGTGGATCTTAGAGAACCGTGAGGATTCTTCAATAGGCCCCTTTCCATAGTTATGATTTATAACTAGCTAATGAAAGAAACTGGCTGTTTGGATTTCCCTTCTCCCCGGCCCCCAAAATACTCATCCTTGAAAGGCATCTGCATCCGTTTCATGCAGCATCTACAGTTAGTGTAGAAGTGCTGCAAGGACATAGTTCAATTGCATAATCCATCCATACCAGCCTGATAGAGCAAATCATACCTAGCAGTAAGACACTATCCCAATCATGCACATGTGGTTCTATTAGAAGGAATGGCAGGAAAGACATCAGCTTCTCACTCACCAGATCTGCTCCTTGCACATATTGAGAGTTAGATCTACTTGCTTTAATGTCTACAGCAAGTGTTTGGTTTCACTCCTGTTAGCCCTACAGAGTCAACACAACTACAGCAGAACAAGCTATGTCCTATTCCAGCTCAGACAAACAAAACTGTTAATGAAGTTCCAGGCCGAGTTCTGTGCTCTTGGTGTAGCCCAGAGTGGAATGGGGCTGTAGAACCTTTTACCATCGTGGGGCACAGGAAAGATGCAGAAGGTATTGAAACTCAAGTTGTGTTCTAAATTTCAGCTACATTGTGACTACCCTTGTGTAAGTGCACCCAGGGTATAAAAAAAATCTTCTCAGCACCCTTTGTTCCCCTGCAATCTGAGTCTAGCAGTGATAATGGTGAGGGTCAAAGATAGGACAATGGCATGGCTCCGCATGCACCAGCCAGTGCAGTTGGGCAGAGGGATCACAGTTGCACCCTGCAAAAGGGTGTAAGCAGGGGCTATTCTGGCCTACACCTTGATAGGGGCACAATGCCTCCAGGAATTGCTGTCAGGTACGCTGCCTCTGGGAGCTGCAGCTGGAGTGACGTACTTCTGCACCTCACTGCATATATATCACTGACAGTAGCTGATATGCCACAAGTTTCCTAGGCTGGCAGCTGAAGGGTCGGGGAATTCAAATTAAATAAATTCACTCTGGAGGCAGACATGGAACCCATATTTCTACATGCACAATAAGTGTTCAACTTTTCTCTTAATGCAGTAATATATAGGACCTTGAACAGGGATGATCACCCCACACACTGAATAATATAAATAACCATTTATTTAAGATAACCATGTGATTATATCCAGCTACATTCAAGTTAATTTAAAAGCATACACATTTATCCTTTAATGTGCATGTTAGTAATTTTGATTTTGAGTCTAACTTCAGCGTGGGTCACTTTTTGATTGTAACATCTCATGTAGTGTCTGCTTTTGCAATAATGAGAAGTGTGAAAGAACAGAATCAAATTGTTAAAATATGTCAGGCCTATTTTGATGGTGTCATGAAGTACTAGGTTGTATTCTGTAACAAATCGCACGGTGTGTGCGTTTTAATGTGAAAACCCCGAGATAAGAAAGTCATTGCAAGCCTACAGCTTCCGCTTGGATAGGCACCCTCTCCTCACAGCCCTTGCCCCAGAGCCTGATCTTGAGAGAGACCAAATAACCACAACTTCTATTCCTAAAAAGTGAATGTTTATGGAGTCACAGGTACTGAGGTCCTAAGAGGAGACCTTCTTTGCTCCCTCCATTGTGCATTTTGCTCATGCTCCAGCTGGGACAAGGGTCCGTACTTGGATGCCAGTAGCACTTAAAGACTTAAAAACAAATAAACAACCCACTACACTATGAGAGCCTCAAAGAGTCTTCCACCGCTTCTCACCAATACGAGACCTGATGTTTCCAACAGGAGAGCAGCAACAGCTCAAAAATTTCAGTGGCCCTTAAAGGAGTCAATTAGAGTTACAGGCAATGCCTAAGCACCCTATGTGCAATTCATCAGCTTGCTGTTAGACAGAGGTATGAATATATTCTACATTCCAACACCCCTTGACTTCAGGAATATTCCCATTTGGATGGTGTGTGTTGGGCCCCATCTTTATGAGTGATCCACATTTCAGATACAATCTGAACCAATAGTTTTCTGCTCCTTTACTCTTTAGATCTTAACTACCTCTGCCTTATCCCTGCAATGAGAAATTTAAAGCATGTCAATACGATAAAGAGGTGTGTAGCTAGTGTTTCAATTGTATTTGCTGCATGATAAACCTTTATTATGCTAGGTAACTTTTTAAACAGAATCTATAGTAAGCCTTTTCCTTTGTTCATCTGTTAACTGTTATTCCATATGGCTGACAAAGGGTACATGGTGACCTTGTATTGAAATCACCATGTGAAAAAAGTGTAATCCATCAAGCTGTGGCTAATATCTTTCTGCTTCTGGCAATATAGAAGAGCTACTGTATCTGGATACTACTCTGGGCCTTGCTGGCACAATAAGAAATATACTAGTGGTTACAGTTCTCCACAAGGGGGAAGCTTCACGTTAACAACATAATTATAGGGAGAAAACACACAAGTCAAACCCTCCCACATGAAATTTTATATTAGATTTTCCTTCTCAAAGCTAAAAAAGAAATTCTGCATATGGAAATGCCCTGCTTTTGCCCTATTGCACAGAAATATAGGAAGCACTGTCCAGAGGGTTAGGGTGCTAGCCTAGGAACTAGGAGATCAGGGTTCAATTCTCTGTTCTGCCATAGATTTCCTGTGTAATTTTGGGCAATTATTTAATCGCTCTGTGCCTCAATTCCCATTCTACTTTACAGAGGTGTTGTGGGAAATACATTAAAGACTGTGAGGCTTCAGATAATATAGTAATGGTAGCCATAAACATGCATACAATAGGTTGATATCAGAATTTATAAGTTTAACTAGAGTAAAATATGACCCTAATCTCAGATAGAAGCAAAATTGAGCACTGAGTTTCCAGCCATTATAAATATCATCTTCCTTGAAAAATATTATGTCACTTTCTAATAGATATTAATCTGATCTCTTATTACTGTTCCAGCTTCACTTGCATTTGCTGCCACTCCAATGCCAGTAAAATAATTAGAGTGCAGTGGAGTTTCTGCTCTTCTTTCAAGTCAATTTCATCTACATCCAGGGTTCATATGAAAGACAAAATGATTAACGTATCATGGAATCAGTTATTTGTGAAAACCCATTTCATCCTTCTTTATAATTGGCATATGCTTAGGGATAATAAACATCTCAACATTGTTCTTATAAAAATTAGAGTAGGCTTAGAGCTCTGATGTGATAAATTCTAACAAATAGCAGCAAATTTTCTTCAGTGAAAAGAAGAAGAATTGTTTGGGTTGTGTTTGTTTTTTAAATTCAGGACCTAAATTACAAAAATTCTGTTTATGGATATTTTTCTCAATGTCAGTTTTTTAAAAATTAATTATTTCTCCCCTTTAAATTTGCCACCCTCTCCTCATGCTCAGGTGCCAATAAACCCACATTTTAGGCACTGATATGATTGACACCACAATGCCTTACTACTGGAGAGAGAGTAACCATGGAAGTCTTGGGAAAAATAAAATAAATAAATAAAAAGCACATGTAGCTCTTACAATGGTGGGACAAAGTCCAAGGAAAAAGCTATTAAGGGCATTACCCAGAATAAAGTTTTGTCAGATCCTTTCAGTTAACAACAGAAGGTAGAAAAATATAGAATTATGAAGGGAAACTTATTTGAAAAAGTGTTGGAAAGTTAGAAGTGGAACTGTGCTGGGGCTAATGTAATACTAGTTTGCTGGGTATAGATAGGCAAGGGGGAGAAGTAAGGTAGCACAATGTGGGGGAATAGGAAGTTCATACAAAATGGCTCATTAGAACTAATTGTTTTCTTGCTGCTGTAAATCTACTGTGACTCAAACAGCATAAGGCAACAGGATTACCAGAGGAGCTTCCATTGTGTATACCTTTCTTGCTTCATTTTAACTGGGTTTGAGGTTTTATATGGTTCTTGAAAGTAAACTGCAGCTGGTTGCTTAGCTTTTAATTCTTTCTGGGAAAGAGTGTCAATCTATCTTTTAAGTTACTACCTAAGAGAAAAAACTGCCTGAGTCCTGCCCCTCTAGAATATTTATGGCCAATTTTGATTAATTATTTCTTAGGTGGAAGTTTACAAGAGCCAGGATATTTTCATGCCTGTCAGCTACAAGCATCTATGGCATCAATCCAGCTCCGGTAACACAGTAAAGCACAAAAGGCAAAGTTATGGTTCAGGCCACCGGAACTTCATGGTAATGAAAACTCAAAAAAAAAACACAATTAGGTTATTTTAATATCTAATGTTGGAAAAAAATATAGATGGAAAAGGCCAAAGATAAGTCATTTGATGTGGTACTTCTGTAAGACAAACACATTCCAAGCGTTTATAAAACAGGGCCATGTTCCATTATTGTTAGTCTTGTTTTGCTACTGTACTATCATGATGTGAAGCAACTGAGAACTACTGAAACATTTGATTATTGAGAGGTGGGAAAAAATCCCACCCACCTTCAAACTAATTCTCTCTCTCTCCCCCTCTCTTGTTGGATCTGGTAATGGAAGCTAAACAAGCTACTGCACAAGTTTGCTAGAGAAGTTAGGCTCAACACCAAGTTGCAGAGAAGTTTTGAGTATTCTAGTCTTAGGCCTGGGCTACACTGGGGGGGGGGGGGGGGGGTTTTCGAACTAAGATACGCAACTTCAGTTGAAGTATCTTAGTTCGATTTACCTGGCTGTCCTCACGGCAGCGAGTCAACCATGATGGCTCCCCTGTCGACTCCGCTTACTCCTCCTGTCAAGTTGGAGTACAGGCATCGATTTGGGGATCGATTTATAGCATCTAGATGAGACGTGATAAATCGATCCCCGATAGATTGACCACTGCCCGCTGATCTGGCAGGCAGTGAAGACGTACCCTCAGCGATACACACAATGGAAGGCTTTTGTTGGGACAGAAACTAATAAATGCTAAGAAAGGGTAACCTCATAGGATTGAAATGAAGCTCATAAACTTTGCATAAAAGGAGTGAGGGTGAAGCAGATTGCATGGGAAAAAGAGAAAAATGTAGTGCATATCTTTCTGGACTTGCCTTCACCCCCAAAAACAATTAAAAAATCCCACACATCCTGGTAAAAAACCATGTGCTGAAAGTGAGGCTAGTTTCCTGGTTAACATGGAAGTTGATGGAGGAAAGGGTTCTCTCTCTTCACCACTCTCCCCCACCCCAGAGGAATAAGATAATTCTGCCTCCCATGACTGTGAATATTTGGAAGATCACCACTGTAGAGCTATACATAGTATCAAAATACTAATTCCTTTCCCCTTCATGGGCCAAAGTTTAAACCTGGATAAGGTTATATTTCTGCCCCTAAGAACATATTTTAAGAATGGTTAAGGTTGAGAAGTGAAGCAGGCTGGGTTAGTGCATTTGAAACTCCTAAACAGTGGCCGCAAGGACCTTCTCCATAAAAGTTCTAAAAGTTTCCTCCAGTTTCATAATGATACATGCTCTGCTGAATACTACCCGCTAGCATGAACACTGCTAGCTGTTGAAGGATGCATGCAGATTACACAGGGACACACACACCCTTAATAAGTTCCCAATAAAAAGCAATGGGAAACAGTAACATTTTATGGCGACACTACTTCATGCTTGATCCACTTTCATATGCAATTACCTATCCACACGCAAAGAAACCAAAACTAAGAACCACATTCAATAGCCTGGTCCCAGGTCACCTCTTTATTTAAGAGGAGACCTGAACGGTCTAAGAGTATACAAAAGAAATCCCCCAATACCACACCTTTAAAAATCTAAGGATTAGGGTGCATTTTGAAAGTTTTGCTGGCATAACTATGTTGCTATGGCTATGTCTACACTGTGCACCTCACAACGGTGCGGCTGAACCACTGCAGCCATGCTGTTGTAAGGTACGCTGTGTGGCCACTCTCTTGCCAGAAGAGAGCTCTCCTGGCGAAAAATAAAACCACCTCCAACGAGGAGCGATAGCTTCGTCACCGGGAGTGCGTCTCCTGCTGACAGCTGTCCAGACTGGTGCTTTTCACCGCTAAAACGTTTGTCCTTGGGGGGAGGGTGTTTTCACACCCCGAGTGACAAAAGTTTTAGCAACGAAAGTGCCAGTGTAGACATTGCCTAAGTGATGTGATTTCCCCCCCCCCCATACAGTTATACCATTTTAAAAACTTACAGTAAATGCAGTTATATCGGTATAAATGTGCCTTACCAGAATAAGCTATATGGACATAAGCACTTTTATACTGTGCCCTCACTATGGGAGTTTTGCCGCTTTAACTATTCTGACATAGTTAAAAAGTGGCAAAACTCTAAGAACAAGGCCTAAAAAAAAAAAAAAAAAAAGTTAACCAATCAAAAAAACTCAGCTACAAAAACTACTCCGAGTAACTAGGAGGCAAGCTACCCACTGCAAGAGGGATAAAATCCTCATTGGTATAAGGCATGAGGAGAAGTAAGAGCTGATGAAAATCCTAAAAACCCACCAAGCTGAGAAGTGTGTCAAGAATAAGACAATGGAAAAAAAAGGGAGGGGGGGGCACCTTCCAGAACGTCAAAGTCTTCTAGTGGGGGAACGCTTAAGTACAGTCAGTGTTCCCAATATAAATCTTTGTTTATCCTCTCCCAGGGAACGTATTTTCTCTCTCTCTCTTTTTTTTTTTAAGCTGCAAAACCTATGTAGTATTTCCAACCTTTAACCTATTTTTAGGAGCACTAGAATAGCGTCTCATTGCTCCCAGTGGCTCCTGGTATTATCAGCCGTACTCACGGAACATGTTATTTCAGCCAGAAAGACAAAGTTGAACACAGTCCCCAAATTCTGCATTCTAGTTAACATATTCTGTTTGTTATACCCCTAAAGTCAAGTCTTGGGCTAAGTACAACTGTGCTCATATGGTATTCAGTGTTCCCTCTCCTCACACATCAGTGTTTCAAGGACAAACTTTCATTAGCAATGTGATCTTTAGCACTGGGTCTATTGATTGCAATGCATAGTGGTACTGCTGTGTTTACTCAACACTGTCTCATTGTTTGTAGTGCAAGCCTAACCAGTTGGGAGGAGGACAGCCAATACCTGTAATGAGGGAGAACACAAGTATGTTTTTCTAACAGTAGTTTTTTAAAAGGATTTCTCTACCCTTCCCCTTTCCCCCCCCATTCTTTTCTAAAATCAGGAGATGGAAAAGGACAGGTCTTTTCAACCCCCTCCACACACTGCCCCCATATACTTTCATCTTTAGAGATTCTCTCATGCTTCTGCCTTCTACTGCCCCTTACATCTTGCCAAAGGAACTAAACCACGCATGAGCGGAAGGGGACTCTTGGGTACACACCCACCCTTTGGGTCCATGAAAGAATCTCTCAGCTTTCAAAACAAAAACAAAAACAAGAGTTTCCCCCCTATTCTTTGTGAAGAGCACTAGAAACGTTAACCTGTGTCAACTCGCTGAGGGTTAGAAAGTAGCTGGGCTCTGCTATGGCAGCAGCAGATTTCCCTTCCCCTGAGCTCAGTACATTTTTAAAAAACAAAATCGTTCAGTTAAGTTTCGGATGCATCCCAAAGAATCATCATACTATCGCTCTCCAGAATCCTCACCCCAGATCTGGGCTTGGCAGTGTGATCTTGGAGGACAGGACTTGGTTGTATCAGAGGAAGAGGGCAAAATAAGTTTCAGAAACAAAAATGGTAAGGCCGGTTTTACTTGCTAAATGTTCTGCCTTCTCTGGGAGCTCTTGTGTTGCCCCTCCCCCAAGTGCTCCAGAGAGCACATGGGATATGCATCACTGTACCTCTCCTCAATACAGAAGGGGATGGAAAGAGGGGGCAAGCTTCTGTTCCATTGGTTGCCAGCCCTATAGGATAGCTCCACTGGTGGCCTTCCTGTACAGCTCCAGCTTGAAGCTTGGGAAACTGGTACCAGAGGAAAACTGGAGCACTGTTCCCCTGAACTAGCCAGAGACCCAACTCCCTCCCACCCACCCACCCGTCAGGAGCATCCCAAACACTACAAGAATCAGACAAGAACCTTCCCTCTTCAGCCACTCCAGTCCAACTTGTTATGGCCAGCCACCAATGGCCAACACACCAGCCACCACCATTTGTTGTTCCTAGAAAAGGGCAAAATTTAATTCACGAATATGTAAAAGACTAGCTATCAATTACCACATGGTTACAAATATGTAGTAAGGTCTACTCACAGCTGTTATAGATAAATTTAAGTACACACTGATAGCTGTTGCCTTTTTCCCAGTCTTCCTACCTCCCCCTTCAAAGCCTGGTGGCCTTTCGCAAGTTCCTCAGTAAGCAAGAGTTCATCCTCTAACAATTCTGATTTGCTATAAGAAATAACACTCCAGCTGATACAATGGGGTAAAAGTCTTACTTCCTGCAATCCTTCAGAGCCCTGCCCTTACAACCGCTACCCATAACACACCCTCACAAACAAACACACACTCTCCTCCCCCCCCCAACCAAGACTTATTCTAATGTAATACAGAACACTTCCTCTCCCGGGATGCCTGAAGTGTCAGACTTCCAAAAAACAAGAATAAAGGTTTTTTCCTCAGCTGCAGAAGATGCTGCAGTGTCAAAATCTTTAGAACCAATCCCAATATTTAGGCCCTGGAAACACATATCAAGAATTACACTAGGAGGAAAGCCTCCCTACTCTGCTTTCCATGTTTCTTTAGTCAGTGGTCTCCACATTTGATTGCTATTGCTCTATTATAGCTTTATATGGTTGTACACTGAATATCAATGTAATGGAATTTCTCATTATGATCCCATTCCTGCAAAGTCTTATGCTTGTGCTCAACTTTAGATGCTGTGCTTACAGTGAATAAAGTTAAGCACATGCATAAGTCTTCACAGGATCGTGCCCTTAGCCTGGTCATGTTATCCTCTGGGACTATCCCAATGCTAGATTAAGACCCATATTACTGACAGCTAACAGAAGTTCTCCTTGAGCTCACGTGGTAGAGTTTGTGTTTAGTCAAAAGATCCAGAACTTTCATGGGAGCCAGACTTAGGATCTGGAACTCACTCCCACAAGAGATAAGAATGACTGCTAATCTCATGACTTTCCAAACTAAATACAAAGCTAATTTCTTCAGCTTCTCTTCCTCATTAGCTCTTCACAGTCTACACAGGTGGACTGGAGGGGGGGAGAAGAAAAAAAACAAAAACAAAAAAACCCTTTTGTTATTTTTAAATCTATTGTTAAGAGCTGAAGTGGGGGAAATTTTGTTTGTTGTTCTTTTATTAAATTATAAAGTGCTCTTATATTAAGTATTTAGGCTTCTATTCCCAATATTTTATGTATACTGTTTAGTTCATTACTAATGTCTGTGTTTGCAGCACATAGATACACAGCTTGGCAAAGCATCTATTCCATTTCTGGACCAATAAAAGACATTACCTCACCCACCTTGTGTCTCTTTTACAAAGCAAGACATTTGCTAAAAGAGTGGAATGATCATCCTAGGAAACTAGAGTAGAGTACAGAACTGATTCAAGAACATCAACCAAGGAGACAAATGGATCATAGAGGTGAGGCAAATAGGCTACCAGAGGGAGGGTACCAAGGCAAGCATCTTTCTAATCCAGTGTCTGCAATGATAGATACATGAAGTTGCTTTCAAACAATCCAGTCCCCACCTTTTGTACTGAAGTGAGGAGGTAATTGCAATAAAAGAAATAAGAACAACTGGTCATGCCCAATAGAAATGGAGGACTCTTGGACTTTATGCAGAGCAGCAATTGTAAGGAAAGAAGCTTTTCCAGGAATATATGGGAGGAAGACGACCACTATTTGCAATAAAAATATAGCATTTATGAAACCCAAATTATTATTTTTCCAGTGACTTAATGGGGAGGAGAAGATAGAAATTTCTGATTCTTCTGTGGAGTTTTAGAAAGAACACTAGACAAGTTTAGCAAACACTTAGTCAAGATTTATCTCGGATGATGATGTGTCAGGACCAAAAATTCCACATAACTGATTACTAGTAAACCCTAATCCTTCCAATCGTAATTCCTTCCCAAATCCTACTGCCAGTGACCGACTGCAGCAGCAAGTTTTTACTGTTGTGACGCTGGCTGACCAAGTGCAAGCTCATGCTGAAGCCCCAGGCCAATTCGCTTGTGTATTAGTATGGAGCAAAGTGATGTTTAAACATCAAATACATTCTTATACATTTAACATTCATGAAACCTAAAGGGATGCTACTTGCATTGTTTTCATTTATCTGTATCAGGTTAATACACAATGTAAATGTCTGCTACTACATTATATCCATGTAATGAAATATCCCATCAAAGGAGAAAGAAGCCTTGTAGAATGTAGATGAAGAACTCTAACAGGAAAGAGCCAATTTCAAAGCAAGTGGTCAGCATGTGAGATGATCCAAAGTCAAAGATTCAAAAGGCATTCCTCACACGGTCATCAAAGGAAAAGCCCACATGGATAGTGACACTTCCAGCTTGTTTTCTGTGAGAAGCACCTCTTAGTATGTATTCAAGGAAAGATCCTGGATCTCTGGACTGTTTGGACTCTTACAGGGAAGTGAACCAGATGCAAAGCAGAGCTATCCAGAGACAATCCAGCTACCCTGACAAGACTTTTGGGAAACTGGCAGTTTAGTACATCACTGCCATCATTTGGAATGACAAATTGTGATTCACCTGTACATATATTTTATGTGCTTTAACCGCTCAATGACTCTCACTTCCTTTAACAATGACAGGTTTCAGAGTAGCAGCCATGTTAGTCTGTATTCGCAAAAAGAAAAGGAGTACTTGTGGCACCTTAGAGACTAACAAATTTATTGTAGCTCACGAAAGCTTATGCTCAAATAAATTTGTAAGTACTCCTTTTCTTTTTTCACTTCCTTTAGTAAGTTTACTATAGAATTAGCTGTCAACATTATCTTTGGTGTAAGATCTAGAGTGCCAATTGATCTGGGATAAGTGACTGGTCTCTTGGGACTGAGAGCAACCCAATGTGGTGTGATTTTTGGTTTAAGTGACCTTTTATCACAAATGCCAGTTTGTCTGGGTGGCAAGATACACTGGAGAGTCTAAGGGGACTGTCTGTGACTCCATGATAAGACTGGTACCGTGATCCAGGAGTTCACATTTGTTACTGGCTTAGTGAAATCTAATTATACAACACATCACCAGCTTGGGGGGGGTCTGCCCTGAGGTATGCACTCATTGTCAGGAGCCACTCCAGACAGCATGACAATTGTCATACAGAATTATGCCACATTAAGACTATGACAGAGTTCCTCCTGCCAGAGAAGTAGGGATTCACACATCAGATACTTTGTTTGCATTTGTGGATCATCAAAATATTTGTAGGTTGCGAAAAACTCTCTCCTTGTAATCAGACCTCCAGATCAGGATGTGATTTAGGATAAATGTTAGATAGCAAGTTCCTCCCCCATTCATGTGCATTAAGATTCCATGGCACTTTTTTCAAATAAACCACAAGGTTCCTCTTAAATTAAATAAAGTTACATTCTGCCCATCTAAATACTCTCTGCAATTTCAGTTACATATAGCATTCTATGCTTTTCATCCTAAATTTCTGTGCAGTGTTATTAGAGTCAGAGTTTAAGAACAGAAGAGACAATCAGATCATCTAGTCTCACCTCCTGTATATCATAGGCTGCCGCCACCAACCCCACCCACACCTCCTACCCACACACTACTAAACCCAGCAACTTATTGCTGCTCTCTGTACCTGAAATGGCAGACTTGATAAAATAGATAGAGGAAATCACTAAAGTTTGGAATATTTGAATGGAAGGAGTTTGTCCGTGAGACACACCAATATCCATGTAATTACAGGCATGCAATAGAGAGAGAATTAGAGGTTTCATTTCTATAAAGGGAGTTTTTTAGCTTAAAAAAGAAAACGAAAGATATGGGCCAAAGGATCAAAATTAGTCTTTGAAAAATAAATGGAGTTATACCTAGACTAAACATACGAAGTATTAAGTGTAATAGTTTTGCATAAAGCATTATGAGGGCAGTTACTCTAAAACCAGACTCCAATTAGCCTTTTTATAGCTCTCTCCATAATACTGCCTTGCTACCTCTGCCAATAGCCAGAGTCAGCATCTGTGCTTTTCTCTTAGACTGACTATTTAACCTAGATGTGCCACAACATGTTGAGTAAGGTGTTGTCTTCATTTAGTTAGCTACCCAATGTTCACATGCATGAGGCTTAGAAACACTTAAAAAGTGCTGAGTAGAGCAACATGCAGCAGTGAGAGCTGTGCAATCCTCTGGACAGCTGCCACAAGAGCCAGATTGTTGGATCCTAGGAGAGTGGTGAAAAACAGAAGCTCTAGAACAGGGGTCGGCAACCTATGGCACACGTGCCAAAGACAGCATGTGAGCCGATTTTTAATGGCACGCTGCTGCCTGCCGGGTCCCAGCCACAGGCCCTACTCAGCCCGCTACCGAACCCAGGCCAGTTATGAATGGAATTTTCAAAAGCATTTAAGGGGGTATTTAGGCAATAGCATGACGACTCATTACTGTATAACTACCTACAATGAGGTAAGGAAGTAAATCAAATAATCCCTTAGGATCCTGTGCTCCTCACCCAGGAGTCATTTATCGTATTTTATTTTTAAAGGAAGTAAAAATTGCCTCAAGTTCTGCCCGACACAATATGAGCATGTCAGACTACATTGGTGACATATGCCAGTGAAAAGCTACTTGGCTTCCAAGCACATCAATCTATCCCAGAGGTGGCCAATCTGTGGCTCTGGAGCCACATGAGGCTCTTCAGAAGTTAATATGCGGCTCCTTGTGTAGGCACCGACTCCGGGGCTGGAGCTACAGACGCCAACTTTCCAATGTGCTGGGGGGTGCTCACTGCTCAACCCCTGGCTCTGCCCCCACTCCACCCCTTCCTGCCCCCTCCACTGAGCCTGCCATGCCCTTGCTCCTCCACCTCCCACCCAGAGCCTCCTACATGCCACAAAACAGCTGATGGTGAGGCACTGATTGGCGCAGCTGCTGTTGGGGTGGGAGGCACTGGGAGCAGGGGGGAGCTAATCGGGGGATGCTGACATATTACTGTGGCACTTTGGCAATGTACATTGGTAAATTCTGGCTCCTTCTCAGGCTCAGGTTGGCCACCCCGATCTATCCCATGTGTAGATATGAATTGTTTGGGTGACTCTATACAGGTTGTTCCAATGGTTTGCTATTTTATAGCTACTACTCCACCCCAATCTGATAAGAGGCTTAAGTTACTGTTTAACTTTACCAGAAGTAGGCAGCAGCAGCAGCAGATAGGCGAGAATGTCCAAATTCTCCTTCCCCGTATTAAAATGAACACTCACCTACAGTGACTAATATGGTCCAGTGGTTAAGGAATGACAGCACTAGTAGCCAGCACTACTGAGCGTTATTCCCTTGTCTGCACATCACTCATGATGCAGCCCAAAGAAAGTGATATAAGCTACCCAGTTCTCAATTTACTCAGGTGTAAAATGGATCTAAATATACTTCTTGGGGATATACAAGGCTTAATATTTGTTCAGCACTGAATCGCTCAGATGAAAATATTATGATTTTTAGTCTCACAAAAAATATTATTGTGCCCCAAGCTCTGTGGAGTATAAACCTTGCCAAGACTGCACCCTGACATGTGACACAATGGTGCTTTCGAAGAAGCCATCTTAGGTATGAGCTGTCATCTGGCCTAGCTGACTGTAAAGCAGAAAGTGTTCCAAATGCGACCTGTAGGGACTTGGACAGCATAGAGGATTAGCAATAGGAAAAAAGAAAAAACCATCAGACTCCACCTACAGCATCAAAAACAGAATCACAGCTAGATTTGGGGAAGCTATGTTTTAACCATCCATCTCCACGGCTAATAATAGGAAATCCCATTATATAAACAAGTGCCTGGAACCAGGCAAAAAGCATAAAGATCTAATTTTTAGCATTGGAGATTTTGTTGGCTACAAGTTCAGGGAGTCCATCTAAGGATAAGTTTTTGCTGCAGAGTTAACTTGAGTTATTTACACTGGTTTTATTTCTGTTGAGTTAGCCTCGCTCGAGTGATAGCAGCCACACTGCAAAGTAACACTTAAGTTGCTGTGTCCACACTGACACTTCACTTGTGTGTGGCACTAAAACTTCTGGGAGCATATTCCATGGTTCTTAGAATGCAGTAAGATGAGCAGCTCTATGAATTGTTTCCCAGTGAACCCTGGGAGAACTTGTCTGTCCTTTCTTGGCATGGGGGGGGGATTGTGGGAAGGCACCGGAGGACTAGCAGCACTTGAGGTGAAGCTAAAGGTAATGCTCACTCATGTTAACTTTGCAATGAAGACAAGCCTGGAGGGGCTTGGATTTACAGTTGCTCCAAAGAGCTAACGTGCCCACATTCAGTAGTACTATTCTGCAATTTTAATAATAGAATATGCTTCATATATAGGCAAAGACCTGAGATGGGGACTCCACCATATTTTTTTCCTATGCTTTGTCAGAACTAAGGCTGAAGAACAATCACATAATTGCAGAGTAGTTAAACACTGCTGCTATTTTCCTTCAACCATACCAATTGCTCTTTAAAAAAAAAAAAATGTAAGTGTAGGCATTAGATTTTGTCAACACTGCTGATACCATTTTGGCATGAAGACTAGGAGCATGGGTGCTAGATAAGCCTGGAGGAAAAGACAACCCACAACAATGTCTCTGTTTGGATTTTATCAGCATTGACACTAGCAAGCATTCAAGAGTTAAATCCCCAAAAATCCAGAGATTTGCCAATATAAGTAGTTTGGAGTTCTTTTTATTTGCCTTCTGGCCTCTGAGGCTTTACAGTAAAAATCAGTTCATGTTTTCAGGTTTTTCCCTCTGTGAACATGTGGATTAGAAAAACTAATTTCTTAAAAACGAAAGCTTTAACACAGATACCAGATATCACCAGATGCATCATAAAAATCACAAGAATTGAAAACAATGAAATGGGAACAATCTTTACCACCACACTATGGAGAAAAGGTGCAGAACAAGTTTCCCTTTCAGTTTAGTTCCAGCTGGTTAATCAGGCTGCAGGAATCCACTGGTTCTACCACCCCTTGTCCTTAAAAGGCTCAACCAACTAGTTTGTTTCCCACTGACTTGGTTGATATTTGGTGAAATATACCAACCGTGTGATTTGATTGCTTAATCAACAAGAATTTAAAAATCAAATATGCATGTGTAAAAGAAGCAATTTGTTTTCATGGCCACTTAGTATTGTCTTAGTATAAGCAAAGCCTTTAGTATTTTCAACTTCTGCTCAATGTAAGAGAAAAAGAAATTGGCATGTTGCTTGATTCCAAGTTCTTTAGGCCATAGAAGACAAAGTAAATTTGTCCTTGGTCTATTTGCTGCAATATATAATATGATGAAAGGCCAGCCAGTTTAGGACAGTCCAGCAGGCAAGTATTTGAGTTCAACTAAAAGGTGATTTCATATCGTTCCGTAACTGAATCTTGGATGAACATTTTCAAACAAACAGAGTCACGCACACAACTCCCGCTGAAAACTCAGGCTTTAGGACTACTGCTCAAAGGAAATCAGTAACTGGGAATGAAAACCATCCAACGTCTTCATATCACAGGCATTTCTCCACCATAATTACTAATTTTTCTTCATCTTTTTCCTCTCTCAGCGTGACAAGCAATAAGGATTAAGCAAGGTGAATCAAGTTGATTTAGGTCATGCCTTGGGTGGGGTGTGGAGGAATTAAGATATTTGCAGTGTCGCCAGTTCTCACAATAGCTGTTTTTCCTCAAAGCCCCAGCTGCTGGAATCAGGACACTGCATGAGAATCTCAGCTTTCATTTAAAAGCAAAAGTAGACATCTAGTCCTCCTGGTTGCAAAGAAAAACTTGAAAACATGAAGTAAGTGCACCTCAAAGGCTCAGAAACCAGAAAGGAAATAAAATTATTCCAAAATGTATTATTTAAAGAAAGTGTGATGATTCGTAAGCCACTCATGATTTGTTTGCACGGGGTGGGTCATCCAATTCATGAATTTTGAACTTTTGGAGGTTGGAAATATGGCATGAGAATGACTGGAAGAAAACAAAGTCCACAGCTGGCCATACTTTCCTTTTATTGTCTAGACCAGGTACTTAGGATGCTTTCCTCTTTGTAAGAGAGCTACAGCTATTTTTTAACCTGATTATATTTCAAAATGTACTTGATGGGACATTTATTTATAGGCAATGACTGCTTTAAACACTTACAACACTGGATCTAGTGCATATAATTAGTGATAAGAAGTATTGTGCGAAGAGTTCCAATCTGTTTGGTCTTTTGAGATGTTCAATTTCACTATACCATATGGCTGCCTAAAACAGTGAGCTGTAGCTCACGAAAGCTCATGCTCAAATAAATTGGTTAGTCTCTAAGGTGCCACAAGTACTCCTTTTCTTTTTGCGAATACAGACTAACACGGCTGTTCCTCTGAAACCTACTTTAGGTCAGACTGTCCAATATGATTCGAGTATGGAAGATAGAAATTCCTACAGTGCAAGACATTTTTAGTTAAAAATAAAATCAGTCTGATTTTATGTGGCCTGGAAATTAATCTCTATATGCCCTCAACTTACTGAGATATTTATTATTTTAGAAGAGTTTGAGACTTGATACTAAACTTGCATTGAATATGAAAGGAAACTCTGAAGCTAGGACAATGAATCCAAACCAGAAAGGAGCAGATCACAGGCTTTCCAAGATTGTAAGGATGTCGCACTTGAAAGTTATGTCTTGGAATCATTTCCATTTTGAATTCACTGAATACACAAAGCAAAGTGACTAAAAGGGTGCAGATTTAGGAATCCCGAACAGATTTTCCTCCACTAAAACAAAAAGATACTTGCACACACAATGCTACTGTGCATCATAGAATGCAATCTACCCCTTGGGTCTACAGGCACTGGAGTTTGTTACTACAAGCAAGGACAAATAAGTTAGAGACACACAGTGTAAATTGATCATATCATGCACATTAAAAATATTCGTTATTTGAAAATTCTCTTTGATCTTCAAATACTGTTTTTAAAATAATAAAACAAAACTTTGTAGAATAATATAACTAGTTTATTCATGACCATACAAATACAAAGTTTTCCCTGCACTACCACCACAACAGTTGTGTATATTAAAAAAAAGCCCAATTTTGATTTAAAGACATCTCCTTATATTATTAAAGCCTAGCCCTTTAGTAATATATAACTTGACCCACAACACATACTTTTAATGGACCATGTGCCAATGCTGGCAGGAGAACTGCTGTCCGTTGTTTGAATTCTGCCAGAACAACAACAAAAATAATCCTTTCAGGCTCAATGAAAAAGCTCAGCCACCTGCAATTCACCCGTTTTTCTCCATGCCTGAAGCAAGGCTGAAAGTTACAATATACAATGTATTTGTGTTTGGAAATTCTCTCTCCCCATTATAGGTAGAGATTGGGAATCCAAGGCAAGAACAGTGTATAATTAACAAGCACGGACACTCTTGATTACATGGCTGAGATTTGTGCAAAGGGAAAATTAAGTGTAAGACACTTAAATTTACCTTTAGCTTTTCAGAATGGAGTTATGTATATGAAAAGCACTATATAAAATCTCAAACTATAAAGAGACATTGCAGTGTAAGATTTTTTTTTCCTGAATCTACAGTCTCTCTGTAGGCTTTGTATGCTGGAAAAGTATAACTGGAAAAACAGTATTATTTCAGTCACAATCCAAAAAGCAAGATTTCTATTTTAAATATATTGCTAATACAAGTTGTATAGTCACCCATGCATCTAATTCAAAATCAAATGTGCTTTTTAAAATGTGGGTGAATAAATGTGCAGTACTATTATATTGTATTGTATTTCTGTAAGCAGGGCATTTGGGATCTGGTCCAAAGAAGTGGAGTATACCCATTGAAGCCAGTAGGAGTTGAGGGCACTCAAATGAGGCTCATTCATAGTGCAAGCTGCTACTGTGCAAGCTTCCCTTTCCCAATGCTGCCAATGTTCCTGATTAGAAACAGCAGCACTGGGCTACTTTTCAGCAATAAATGCCTGTCATTATAAGTTGGGGTGGGGGACTTCAGAGGGACCAGATGAAGGCAACTAGCTTTGTGATCTCACCCTCCCTTTGCAGAGTTTGCAGTAGTGTCTCCAGAAGGGAATAACGTTTAGTAGACTAATCAATTGCACTATCGGGTTCTCTACAACGTGCCCTCAAATCTAGGTATAACTTGTTTTTTTAAAATAACCACTTTGCCTAATTGCACTTTTAGATTATTTTGATTAGCAGAATGCGCTTTTAAATTTTTTTAAAATCTGCATTCATTAACAATACAATAGAACCTCGATTTTACAAACACCAATCTTATGAACATCTAGTTACACAAACCATTTTTCTTGATAGGAGTTGGAAAAACAAAAATGTTGATGAAGAGCAAGTTGATATCCTTTCACATTCCGATGCCTTGAACACACTGAAAAAAAATCACTTCCCAGTGGTTTGAAAGACAAAAAAAAAAGCAATGCAGTGCACCCAACTGCAATTTATGCACCATACTTACTATAATTTTGAGATGTTCAGTTTAATGAACTACTCAATCCCCAATTATTCCAGGCAATAAGAGTTCTACCTTACCTGAAGGCATCAAGTAATTTGTAAAAATCTAATAGAACACGCAGGGATTGGCTCCTATAGTTGTGGACTATAGATTCTACTTTTGCTACCATAGTACATGACTATCTCAAAAACATGAATTAATATATCCTCACAACACATATCTGAAGTCATCGTACTGTCATTCTCTTTTTACAGGTGGAGCAATTGAGGCACTGAAATTAAGTGAAGTGCTTAAAGTCATACAGGAAGACAGTGACAGAGCCAGCAGTTGCACTCCAATGCTTTAATCACAAAAACATTCTTCCTCAATTGCCAAGATATGCCACCCAAATGAAAAAAAGTATTTTGCAAGAGAGTCTCTTCCACACCCATACACAAAAGCTAATATTTCTCTTTATATGCTGGAGTAGACCCACCTACAGCACAGTTTATGGGAGTAAGATACAATCTCTCATAAAAGTATCAAGTATAATTAAAGTGTGTACTATAAAGGTAAACAAGGTGTACTTTGCTAAGCTGTTCCAGATGCCTTTAGTGCAAGATCTGGGACAAGCTCAAACCTGCAGCTTTACATTTTCTCAGAGTTATTTTGAAGCTACCCAAATCACTTTACACTCCCAGCTGGACTCTTGTGAAACTTGTGTAACATAGAAAAAACAAAACAGTGTAATCCACATTTAATTTTGAAAAATAAATGATGTTGAATGCACAAAGGTTGTGTATTTATATTTAAGAAATTATTTAGTCCAGGTACAGTGAATTGTTAACCATTCAGCATCAAGTCAGGTTAGTTCCTATTCTGCCAAGTTATGCGTGTGTCACCAGAAGTTACAACATGAACCTGTCCTACTGCCTAAGCAAGTTTCTCTTTCAAAACACACCCACAATGATTCAAGCAAGGTGTGGAAAGACAGTTTTCATATACAGTACTCCACAAAAATGCACTATTGTATTTTTCCAGTCAAATTCAGTTTACTAAGCAATCACATTTTAAAGAGACAAAAAAGCCATGGTGTATATATGACACACACACTAAAAATTAAAGTAACTAGCCTCCTCTTTAAACTGTAAGGATCATAAGAATTTTCAGGTTATCATATTGTCTGAAATTAAGGTGATGCAGAATGTTTCAAGGAGCAAAATGCAACAATAGAAGAAACAAGTTTACAGACAGAAGGCAGGGATTTTGTATTATGCATTTGGACATCCAAACTCAACTTCTACCTCACTATAATTAAGCACTTCCTTATCTATTAATTTAAGATCATTCAGTTCAACTTTCTAGAGAAGTCATGCACACTGCCTGTGTGGTATTTTACAGAAATTATAATTTGGTATGTGCAACTATTTACCTTTAAGAGTGAATTGTTTTTCTTCACAATGCAAGAAAGACAAGGTCTTATATTAGCACTGATAAGCTGATGAATCTGTATCTTTAGTATAATAGTATTTCTTTGATCAAACTTCTCTGAACATTTTTTGTTAAGTACCCTAATAATTTCTGACTTGTTAATTATCCTGCTACACCCTGTTAAGCCTTGAAGAAGAGAACTTTAGGGTAAAAGTTGTACATGGACCTATTCGAATAAATCAAAAGCATAGGCCAAAACTGTCAGAACAAGGACACCGACTCAAAAGTTTTGCCACAATTTACTTGAGCTCTTCCCATTTTTCTCCAAGAACCCAATTTCACATAGCTCAAGAGCTGTCTGTGGGGTATACCTTGACTGAGGTATGGCTGGTTTTGAAACAGTTTGCTAGGGATTTCAAATTGAAAGGCAAAACCAAGTGTATTTGCTTTATTGCATCAGTTCAATCCTGTTCCCAGAGTTAACCCTTAAATGCCCTTGCTGGTCCTCACCTGTTGGAGAACTCGGTCCAAAGGCTCAGCTTTGCTCAGTCCCTCTGGTGTTAAGCCACTCACTTCTCGACACTGGTCACTTAGCTCCAAACTGTCTGCTTTCACCAGGGATTTGTGCAATGTCCCTACCTGAAAACATGTTAAGTGGGGGAGAAAAGTGAGGAGCAATGGAATGAGTTCGTTATTACAATGCATTCAATTGCTTAGCAGAAATGTCAGAAAGGTCCGTATCACTTTCCAAAAAACGTATTTGTCTATTTCACAAATCAAAGCCCTCCGTAACTTCCCTCCTGCCCCAGGAGAGGAGACTCCCAACACTGGGTACTTGCTATGGGTTCTTACGCATTCATAGGGAGAACATGTTTTCCACTCAGCGTTGGTTGGTTCAGTAGTTGTTAGATTTTTGGTGGGAAGATCATATAGCTTTACACAATTTGAAGACTCTGCTCAACCAAATTGACAAGTGTGTGTGTGTGTGTGTGTGTGTGTGTAGGGGTTAAAAAACAAAACTTTACATCTAGCAGCCTGAGACTCATCTACATTACAGTAATTAAAAATAAAAAATTACTGTTAGAATCGCTTAAAATAAGGTACATATTTTAAAAAATAGCTTGATCGTAAGAAAAACGAACAAAAACAAGGCCATTCAGGATCTGTTTTCCTTGTGGAGATAGTTTCCATTAAAGCATGCACGTTTGGTGTCCCAAGCGTGCATGCGGGGAGACGGAAAGAGGATTGGAAGTCTCCAAAAATGAGGAGAAATCTAACATAAAAAGAACCAACGTTTAAAGAAAAATAAAATAAAAATAGCCTAATTTAAAAAAATCTTGGGGGGGCGGAGAATAAGAAAAGGCAAAAGGTCTTTGTAGACTTAACCTCCCCCCTCCCTTTTGGTGCATTTGTGAAATGAACAAACAGCCCCAGCTGAGGTGGATAAGTGATACTGACCATAATGCCTGCACCCGGCCAGCTCAGGGCTGGGGGGCTGCTTCGCTTGCAGCGTACGCACATAACACAACCTCGTATCAAGACTTTGAAGCCATACCTTCTTGCTGTGTAGATCCACAACTTGCCACACCAAGAGAATTAGTTCCCTCTCATCCGAACCCAGTTTAGCCCCATATGCACCAGCTGTTGCCCCAAACAACACCACCAAAGAGTCACTGTGCGAAGCCGTCATGACCACAGGGGGAAACAACTACAATCAAAAGCACAGGTCAAAAAAAAAAAAAAAAAAAAGAGACAAACGAAAATAAAATAAATCCCACAGAGACTCACCCCTTCTTCCAAGTGATCAAAGGGGAAATAAGAGGACAAGGAGTAATAATATCAAGAGAAGAGAGCGCGCTATTGGGGAAGGGGGGCTGAGACAAAAATGGAGAAAACTTCTTACAGCTCTACCTGTTCCCAATGATCTCCTTCTCCCCGGGTCTGATTGGGAGGTGAAATTAACAAGCTGTGGGTTTCTCTCCCTCTGACATCATGGCAGGAACCCAGCCTGGGCTTGGGCTTTTTTTTTTTTTTTTTTTTTTTCTTCCTCCTCTCCTAAGTTACCTGCCCTTGATTCGGACCATGTGACTGAAGTCAATCTCCCAAAGAGACAAAGCCATTGGGTCTTTGGAAAAGGTGTAGGAGGGACGTGAGGAGAATCAACGCCTGGCTGACCCTGCCTGATTGGTTTTTCAGAGAGATCAGAGGAAAACTCCCATTCTCTATTTAATTCTGCCTCCAGGAAGTGCCTTTACCTGCCTGCTTTCAGTTTTACAGGATTCCTTTATCAGCAACCAGGGAGTGGATGCAACATACAGCTGAATGTTAAAGCGACAGGAGGCCTCTGGTTTGTTCACTCAGTTCTAAAGGTGTTTGGCTATGCAATTTTGTTGGTTTAAGTTTTTCTAGAGATCTTTTTCACTTGGACTGAATCTACTATGTAGAAGTCTTAAATATTTATTAATATAGCTGCTTTAACATGGTATGCTGTTTGATCTCTGAAGCATTTCCTTCAACTTAAATCTAGATTTTTTTTTTCAATCAGTGTACCAGTGGGTGTGTATTCAAATCTCCAGGGACAGCTAACAAAAATAAATACAAATTTCATACTGTAATATTATAAGGGAAAGATGTTTAATGGGTGCAACACTGTAGCCAGGAAATATCATACATTTAGGCCCTGATCTTAAGTATTGTTCCACAAAGGGTGATCCCAATGTAGTCAACAGAATTCTGTCTTGACATATGGGTATGCATGGAACAACTTGATATATGCTTGAAATGTAAGGCACTCTGGAAATCTTTTAAGTTATTGCCACAGTGTACTGAGCAGTTCTGTAGCTGTTACTTGCAGCCTGATGACAATAGTTAAGTTTTTCTTCTCTGTGTAGCCATATGTAACTTCTTCTTCTTTTCTTTTCTGCTTTACCAAAAATGAACTGGAAAAAAATTCTTTTTAAACTGAGGGAAACACACCAAAAATGAGAATTGAGGAAATTTACCACTGTAAGTAGTTCCATTAACTGTGTCTACTCTGACTAAAATTGGATGCACAATTCGCTACCAGTAGTAGCAGCTGGGGAATTTGTAGTGTGGAAGACTCAGATGACTTTAGCATCCTGTTGTCTAACCATGCTCTAGTTTTAAAATAATAAGCAAACCCTTATATCTCTGTTTAGCAACATCTTCAGCTATTGCTACCGCTGCTGGAAATGGGCTCATGGTGAATTATGTGTCTAATTGGACATTAGGAAAAACCTCCTAACTGTCAGGGTGGTTAAGCACTGGAATAAATTGCCCAGGGAGGTTGTGGAATCTCCATCATTGGAGATTTTTAAGAGCAGGTTAGACAAGCACCTGTCAGGGATGGTCTAGATAATACTTAGTCCGGTCATGAGTGCAGGGGATTGGACTAGATAACCTCTCAATGGCCATTCTAGTCCTAAAATTCTGGGGTTCTATGATCATTTTTGTAGTGCAAAGATTGCCCTTTAGTTCAATAGGACTACTCAAGGTGTTTTCAATTAGAAACTATATTTGCCCTCTGATAAAAGTCAATGGGTGCCAGATAACTTTTATTTAATGGACAGTTGTGTAGGTATAATGATAACTGATCTCTTTCATTATGGGAAATGGCATAGTTGTACATTTATTTACGGTTGTCTGATTGTTAAAGTATAGAGAAAATTGAACTTTTAAAAATCTAAACCGATCTATAATATTTTTTTAGGCTTTAAGTGACTTAGAAACATCCTACAAACACTTAAGCTTGTACTTAACTTTATCATGGGTCATTAACTTTACTCCCATTGATTAAAATTGAAGTTAAACACCCGCTTAAGTGTTTGCAGGATTGGGGCCTATGGATATAATTTAGTTTGTAAATATTTACACAGTAAAAGCCAGGCAGAGAAATCTCACAATGCACAGGAGTAACTCCTTGGAATTACAAAATACACCAGTTAGAGCAAGTAGCTGACTGCCTTTCAGCCTCTGCCATGGCTGCTTCTGCTAATATAGTACGCTGCTATTTGAGAATCAGTCTTAAGGACATGTATCCACCACATCAAAGAAAATAAATACCCACAAACCTTTGCACAAACAGGCTAAAAACTTTATTGCATCCATAATATATGAATTTAGAAAAAAACATATTTTCACTATCATGTTCTGGGGTTGTGCTTGTCTTTGTGCTTTAGTACATGACAAGAACTCGATAGAACTCTAATTCCATAATTTCATCAGATGGTCAGATATTATAGTGATGAGAGGGCATACTCCCCTCTAGACCAGTGGTTTTCAATCTGTGGTCTGTGAACGCCTCTGCAGCCTATGCCTAAGATTTCCAAAGGGGTCCACACCTCCATTCAAAATTTTTTAGGAGTCTGCAAATGAAAAAAGGTTGAAAACAACTGCTCTAGACAGATATAATAGAAGCCTATCATTTACTCTGTACGCAATATATAAGCACAGTTAGAGGCTGAATCCCTTTCGTGTGAGTGTGTGGATATATACATGTGAGGATCATCTTGTTCTCACTGAAATCAGTAATCAAAACTATAAACTCTATTGTCTTCAATGGGAGCAGCAGCCGGCCGTCTATGTACAAAGTGTGTACGTTATGAAGAGAGACATCTGTTTGGGAAAGATTCCAGTTGGGCAGATATCCAGTAAGTACCTAATCAACCTGACCCATCCCTTTAATTCCAGCATTGTTGTTATAAACAAAGATATACCAGCAAGTAATAGTGTAGTCTGAAATGTTTGCATGAAATGCCCCATCCTGTTAGCAGGTGTTGATCCTGCTGTGGTGGATAAGTCAGAATTTCTTGGATGTGGATTGAGGAGCCCTGTGGAAAGAACTGTAGTAATAGCCATGCCCGCTGAGAAATTTTGATCTGAATTTTGCTGGATTATTTTTAATTTCTGTTTAGCAAAACCAACTCCAGAAAAGGAGTAAGTCTACAGTCTAGACTGTAGACTGCATTTGAAACCAGATTGGGAAAGACAGCAACTCTCACAACATTTCAGCAAATCCTCTTGTACAAATCCTCTTCAGCATCTATCTGTTTCTACTCTAACTGATCTGCTACAGGTAACCTTAAAGTTGATACTGTTATAATCAGAATTGATTTTCCAGAAAGACACTTCAAAAGAGCCATCTGCCTAGTATTCAGTGTAGTTTCTTCTAGAATACTCAGTTTTTATGTTTGGGTTTCCTCTTTTTGTGCATCAAATCTGTTACACACAGTCAGAGCTGTGGTTAGAGTTTTGAGTGTGTCTACACTGCAGTAAAAGACCTGTGGCATGGCTGCAGCTGGCCCAGGTCAGCTGACTCGGCCTGTGGAGCAATAAAATTGTAGCATAGATGTTTGTTCTCGGCCTGGAGCTTGGGCTCTGAGACTCGGTGCTGCCGGGTTTTTATCACAGTGTACATACCTTATCTGTCTCATAACCTAATTAATAAGGTATTTCTGATTTACAACAGTGTAAATGAGAGCCCCTGAACTCCAGCCTTCATGTAGCTTATGACGATGTTGGAACAAACAATTAAATCATTAGAAGACTATAGGTAAAACTTTCAAAGGTGCCTAAATGACTTAGGCACCTAAGCTCCATTTTTAAAAGTCACTTAGATTGCTTATGGCCTTAAAGGAAATCCTATACATTTTAAGGCCAGATGACACACAACTCACAGAGAAAAGATTCTCTAAACTTCCAGTTAATTTTATGTCAAACAAGTCTTACAAAAAGCATCTAAACAACACTGATTTCCATAGCATTTCAGATGATTTCAAAATATCAGATTATGCAGGTAGTTTCTCATTTCCCCTCTACACACAATCTCCACACACAACTCAAAATAATGATCTATACAACATTATCTTTTTAAAACGCAGAGGAATGCTATGGTATGTTTCCAAAAAACAGGATCCACTTCCTGAAGCAACACATGTGCTAAGCCCTTGGGCATTTAGTGCCAGCAAAGTTAATTTGTAACCAAGATCTGACTGAAATAAAGAGTGACTGCTCACCTTTAGCTTTAATTCTGGTAGTCCTATTTACAAAGGTGGTTGTTTGCAGGCTACACATAAGGATAACGTCCCACAAGTTTTACTGACTGCAGAAAACATTTTAAAGGTAGCCGCTAACTGTTGTCCAAGTTTAATGCTGCAGTTATTTTCTATCAGTTGGAATTAAGCAATCCTGGAAAATTGAGATGTTTTATCACATGAGTTTATAATGATAGACTTATTAGATGGTTTATGATTGTACTAGACAAATCTGCACTGAAAACTTCAATTCTTACAGTATGTACTCTACATTCCCTTGAATGTTTAAAACATTTCTTTAAAGTTACACTGCTTTTGAGAAGTACTGAATTGAGAGCCCAGGATATTGAACTCCTGTAGCTACTGTCTAGTTGAGAGAGCATGAGGCTAGGAGACAAGATCAAGGATGAAATTCTGGCCCCTTGAAATTCATGTAAAAACTGCCACTGACCAGAAGTGCTGGAATTAGGGGTACTGGGGGTGCAGTAGCACCCCTGATTTGAAATAGTAATAACAACCAAATATGTGGTTTCTGTTTTCAGCACACCCACTATAAAAATCGAGCCACTAACTCTGCTACCAACTGCAATGAAGCCAAGTTTTCAATCCTGTCCTCTATTCCCAATTTGTGTGACACTGGGCAAGTTGCTTTTTTATGCCCCATTTTACTTATCTGTGAAAAGGGAGATGATGATACTATCTCATAAAACACTTTGAAAACTAACAAAAAAATGTGCTAAAATCATTAAGTACAAAGTCTTGTTGCTTATCTAACGCAAGGATAACGTGGGCATTAACAATATTGTATTGCCTCTAGGATGAGCCTTTTTGTGCTGGTGAGGTTTGTTTTTTGTTTGTGTTTTTCAAACACTTTTGTTTAATTCTTAGTGGACACATCAACATGATCAGGATTTCCCTGACATCCTTCTTTTGACAAGGAACTCTCCTAAGAGGGCATGGAAACAAATCCTTAACTGTATTCCTTGAGTGACTGTCTCAGATGTTTTTGAAACATCAGTTTTTCCCTGTACTATCTAGCTCTGCCATGATTATAATGCAGGTAGAGACCTTCCAAATACTTGCCCTGAGACCTTCACAAAAGTATAAGAATGCATGGAAATACTCCAGAACCATGGCTTCCTGACGAGAATGGCAGTGGATGCCTTTGCTCTCTATCAAGCACTACTGCAGGCACTCGCTATGCTGGCTCTAACTGTGTGCTGCACATGTTCACTCAAAGTATGACTGCATGCTAATGCTACAGTAATAAAAACAAAATGGGGGACTAGCATTTAAAAAAACCTAAAACATATCCTGCATTATTTTACACAGCTCCTTTCCCTTCTCATGGGTGTGGAGGCAAACAATGTAATGCCCTGATCCTGGAAACACTTACTCATGTTAACTTTATGCACATGCATAGCTCCATTGGCTACCTTTGGAGTGCACTGTCTGACTATCAAATACACTGAGCACATTATTTTCTGTATCAGTCCAGGGAAATCATAGAATCATAGAATATCAGGGTTGGAAGGGACCCCAGAAGGTCATCTAGTCCAACCCCCTGCTCAAAGCAGGACCAATTCCCAGTTAAATCATCCCAGCCAGGGCTTTGTCAAGCCTGACCTTAAAAACCTCTAAGGAAGGAGATTCTACCACTTCCCTAGGTAACGCATTCCAGTGTTTCACCACCCTCTTAGTGAAAAAGTTTTTCCTAATATCCAATCTAAACCTCCCCCACTGCAACTTGAGACCATTACTCCTCGTTCTGTCATCTGCTACCATTGAGAACAGTCTAGAGCCATCCTCTTTGGAACCCCCTTTCAGGTAGTTGAAAGCAGCTATCAAATCCCCCCTCATTCTTCTCTTCTGCAGGCTAAACAATCCCAGCTCCCTCAGCCTCTCCTCATAACTCATGTGTTCCAGTCCCCTAATCATTTTTGTTGCCCTTCGCTGGACTCTCTCCAATTTATCCACATCCTTCTTGAAGTGTGGGGCCCAAAACTGGACACAGTACTCCAGATGAGGCCTCACCAATGTCGAATAGAGGGGAACGATCACGTCCCTCGATCTGCTCGCTATGCCCCTACTTATACAATAAATGCCTTAATGAATAAAGGCATCAAGGTTGAACATCAGACAGATTTGAATCTTCACTTTTTATCAGAAGTTTGTCAACAGAAAACATGCATACATCCCCACAGCAAACTGTTTTTTCTGAAGTAAATCCTTTACTTAAGATTCTTATAGGTACATAATTGAGCTAAATAAACAGTTTGCAATGATACTCTCTCCAGTGAATTTAGACTTTTCTCTTTCCTTTTGCAATGAATTGAGTAGATCAGAATTTCTTCTAAATCATTTATGATTCAAATATTTTCAGCACCGTTTTCTGGGTGTTTTTACGCTGTAGCTGGATTGCAGATAGTTCACAAACTATTCCATACTTGATATTTGAACTTTTGAGTTCTGATTGGTCAGGCAAAGCACTTTCTATTGTTTCTGTTTATATGATTGGATAAGTGTATAAGTAAGTATGATTTTGAAATAATCAATCAGTAATTTTGATTCTGAAAATTCACTTTCTCTGAACATTCATGCCAGTAAAGTTTGATCAAATAAATGTTTGTGGAAAGCGAAATCAAATGGAGGCCAGCATAGCAAAAGCAAATTCAGTTATACATGTGAGCAGATATTTATGATTTGGTTTATTGCAGTGTTAGCTCAGTTGTCTTCTAGCCTTAATCTACAAAGTTGTAGAAACTAGATGGCAGAGGAAAATTAAAATCAGAAATTGAGCTTTTCATCTCTAAGGGCTTGTCTACACTTTAACTTGCTGGCTCGGGGGTGTGAAAAATCACCCCCCTGAGCGCAGCAAGTCTGAGCGCTTTAAAGCACTAGTGTAGACAGGCTCCAAGAGCTGGGAGCCAGGCTCCCAGTACTAGGAGCTAATCCCCTTGTGGAGGTGGATTACCAGGAGTGCTGGGAGAGCTTCCCTCCCGGTGCTCACACACAATCACACTTGCACTTCAAAGCGCTGCCGTGGGAGTGTTCCCGCGACAGCGCTTTGAAGTTTCCATTGTAGCCATGCACTAAGTCATAGGTTCAAATGTGGCCTAGGGTGGCCAAAGTCCTAATCAGTGACCCATGTGAACGAGTGATGGTGTATAGTCCCATTCTTAGCGGCTGGGCCTTGAAAGAGGTTACAACTTGTGGTGATAGTTTTGTGAGATCCCTCATTTGGTAACCTCTTTGATGGTCTCAGGTGAGACATGGAAAATTGAATTCATTTGAAGATGTTAATTCCATAACAGGACTGAAGCTCTTTAGTGGGGAATTGTTGGGGAAAGCTCTTCCTTTCCCTGGATAAATGGAGGACATTAGTCTCTACGGCCTGGTCTACACTATGGGGTTAGGTCAAATTTAGCCGCATTAGGTCAATTTAAAAATGACTGCGTCCACGCAACCACCCCCCTTCTGTCAACATACAGGGCTTTTAAAATCGACTTCTGTACTCCTCCCTGATGAGGGGAGTAGCGCTAAAATCGACCTTGCTGGCTCGAATGTGGGGTAGTGTTGGTGCAAATCAACAGTATTGGCCTCCAGGAGCTATCCCAGAGTACTCCATTGTGACCGCTCTGGACAGCACTTTGAACTCCGATGCACTAGCCAGGTACACAGGAAAAGCCCCGGGAACTTTTGAATTTCATTCCTGTTTGGTCAGTGTGGCAAACTCAGGAGCACAGGTGCCCATGCAGTCCCCCCAGAATCGTGGAATGTTTCTATGCTCCCCCTATCATCTCCGTCCCTGAGATTATCGCAGATTAGAAGGCGAAAAAAAACGCACATGCGATGACATGTTTTCCGAGCTCATGCAGTCCTCCTGCATTAATAGGGCACAGCTTAATGCATGGAGGCATTCAGTGGCAGAGGCCAGGAAAGAATTAAGTGAGCATGAAGAGCGGAGGCAGGACACGATGCTGAGGCTAATGGGGGAGCAAACAGACATGATGAAACGTCTGTTGGAGCTGCAGGAAACCCAACAAAACCACAGCCCCCCCGCTGCATCCATTGTATAACCGCCGGCCCTCCTCCCCAAGTTCCATATCCTCCTCACCCAGACACCCAAGAACACGGAGCAGGAGGCTCCGGGCACCTAGCCACTCCACTCCGGAGGATGCCCAAGCAACAGAAGGCTGTCATTCAAACCGTTTGATTTTTAGTGTGACTACAATAAGCAATGTCGCCTTGTCCTTCCCTCCTTGCTCGCCTCCTTCCCCACTCCCCCAGGCTACTTTGTCCATTATCTCTTTTTTTTTTTTTAATTAATAAAGAAAGAATGCATGGTTTCAAAACAATAGTTACTTTATTTCAAAGGGGAGAGGGTGGTTGGCTTACAGGGAAATAAAATCAACAAAGGGGGCAGGTTTGCATCAATGGAAAACCACACACAGCTGTCACACTGTAGCCTGGCTAGTCATGAAACTGATTTTCAATGCCCCTCTGCTTAGCATGCCTTGCTGTGCTCTTCTAATCACCCTGGTGTCTGGCTGCTCAAAATCAGATGCCAGGCGATTTGCCTCAACCTCCCACCCCGCCATAAATGTCTTCCTCCTTACTCTCACAGATATTATGGAGCACACAGCAAGCAACAGTAACAATGGGAATGTTGGTTGCACTTAGGTCTGACCTAGTCAGCAAACAATAACGCCAGTGAGCTTTTAAACGTCCAAAGGCACATTCTACCACCATTCTGCACTTGCTCGGCCTATAGTTGAACTGCTCCTTACTACTGTCCAGGCTTCATGAGCCATAGGAGCAAGGGGTAGGCTAGAGTAGGTGATACCGCGTGGAGCTGGGAGAGCAGCCTGAGGCAGAAGCCTCCAGCTCACATGATATTCCAGGACTGAATCTCCATGACATGAAACTTAAAAAAGAGAATGACCTGGAGTCTCCGGCTCCCATTTGGTGCTCTAAGAGGAGAATAGCCATGTCTGTCCAGGCGCCCCGATCAACCTCAACGAGGTCTGACAGGAGTACCCAGGAATCGTACGACAGCTATCAGTCCTACTGCACCGTCTGCCACAAAGGCAAGGAGCTGCTGCTGTGTAGCAATGCAATACCACGTCTACCAGCAGCACCCAGGAGACATACAGTGACGGTGAGCTGAGCGGGCTCCATGCTTGCCATGGTATGGCATCTGCACGGGTAATCCAGGAAAAAAGGGGCAAAACGATTGTCTGTCATTGCTTTCACGGAGGGGGGCCTGACGACATGTACCCAAAACCACCCACAACAATGTTTTTGCCCCATCAGGCATTGGGAACTTAACCCAGAATTCCAATGGGCAGCGGAGACTGCAGGAACTGTGGGATAGCTACCTACAGTGCACCGCTCTGTAAGTCAATGTTAGCCATGGTAGTGAGGGCGCACTCCACTGACTTAATGCACTTAGTGTGGACATACACAATCGACTGTATAAAATTGGTTTCTAAAAATCGACTTCTATGAAATCGACCTAATTTTGTAGTGTAGACATACCCTTGGGCTGTGAATCAGACACCAGATTCACCAGAAACAAATTTGCTTTGCTTCTTTGTAAATTAGATTTAACATAAGTTCCCTGCATCTGCCCACCACCCCACATACTTCCACCCATACCAGCAACTATTACACTTTAATGAAAAAATCAAGTACAAACTTGGACAGGACATTTCTGACTTCTAAAACTTTTTGGAGAAGAGTACGTTTTCTTCACAAGAAAGAAAGAATGTTCACTTTCATTCACTAACATAATGTGCATCAGCCCATTGCTCTATTAACAGTACAATTTAAATAGACTTCAGTGGTATAAATTTTACATCCTGTTGCTGAGAGACCAGCTGGATCAATATCCCTTCTAATAGCATCTGAAAATCAGATTTACCTGAACAGGTGATGTTCCTATGATGAACCACTTGGATTGTGCTGTTTCAGACCCTGTGTTTAATGGACAGACTTAGAACTTTCAATCACATGGATAAACAGGTGAGAAGTTACTAACATTGTCCAGCAAGCCTTTCACTTTTGCATATGTTCTCGCACACTTTAGCATACCCTTACACTGCACTGATCACATCCCACCCCTATGGAAATGTAAAGGTTTCAACAGTTTGGATCCTTTTGTAAACAACAGAGTGCTGAGATATTCAAAGCCGTCAATAATTTGGACACCCAATTCCCATTACTTCTAATGGACGTTCAAATCTCTTAAGCAGCTTTGAAAAAAAAACTTTCAATATCTCCATGAAAGCTGTGCTAATATGCCCCTTTCATCCAAAGAGGGCTAAAAACAAGCTCTGCAGTGTTCTGGTGATGGGAGAATAAAGCCCCAAGTGAATAAATAACTCCATGCAATGGAAGTCAAGATTGCCCAACTAACAAGTAACTAACCCAAATAGCAATTTAGCACTTTTCAGGCTTCATTGACAATTAGGTGATGATGAGAGGCAGTCTTGGCAATGATCAGTCAAATAAAGCTTTATCTTTTGATCCAAGTGGTGCCACATACCTCTTTCAGGCCTTGATTTCCTGATCAATACTAAGGGGTGTGTGTATGCTTGTTGTTGTTTCATTCTCATTTGATTTAATTGCTCAGAGGTGAATAGCTTTCTCAGGTTCCCCGATGTATCCCTTTCTTATAATTCAGTGTATTCTAAATATGGACCAAAATAGGCGGACCCAGGTTGAAAACCACTGTTCTAAGGTAATGACAACCTTGAACCTTTCACAGGCCCCTTAGACATAGTCTGTGGACCTCTAGGGATCCACAGACCACAGGTTGAAAACCACTGCTGTATGCTCTTAGTCTGGAGCCATTCCTGCACCTCCTCAGCTGTCTGACTGTCCTTCCTGTAGCAGTGGAGCTGGATGCTTTCCCAGTTTGTCTGATGGCCTAGGCTGATAATATCTCAGTTTTCATCATGTCCAACAGTGATGTGCAGGAACTTTACGCTTGTATGAACAAGCCTCTTCTGTCCGCACTAACTGGGCTAAGAGCAATTTGATCTTACTGGACCCTTGCAGTGTTGCAGTCCTCCTTTGTTGCCCAACAATTGCAATGGGGCATCTCTGTGATTAAAGTGTTGGGGGGGGGGGTCTTTTTTGGATCTGAACTATATATGCTAAGGAATTGGTATGAGGCTGAGGAGAAGGTGCAAGGCCATGTGCAGAAATGGTGCTGGCTCCTTCCTGAACTTCTTTTTCAGGGATGGGTTTTCATTGCCAACTACCCTGTGATCTCAATGTTGTGGCACCAGCTAGCATGTCTGGACCCTCTCCTGGACCATTTGGACCAGATTCAGAGGTATACTAACCATTTTTTTTTTTTTTTAAGTCTTACCACTGGTTGGACCCTGCTTTGCTGTTCCTGCCATTAGATAACGGGGGTCAAGCTCACTGATTTAGTCAGCAGGGTGGTGGCCTTTTGCCTCCAGTCTGTTCAGCATTTGCTATACTCTGACTCCACACGGGCCTGGAAGTCCCTTGCTTTTTCTTTCCTTCTTCGAGATGGAGGGATGTGCTTTGACTCTCACTTATTTTTGTTGGTGCCTGGTTAATTACAGAGTCTAGATTTGCCTCCATTCTGTAATTTTTTTTTTTTTAATGCCTGGTTGCTAATGTAATGTGTGCAACCAGACCTGGTGTTTTCCAGCTTATGGCTCGTGGGAGAGTTGCTTTATTTTAACCCACGTTTCCCCTCTGAAGCTCTCTCCTCCGGGAGCCTGTTTTCTGCCTTTACTCAGGCTGAGTTGATGAAGGTGTCCCATCTGACAGCTCTTGCTGTTCAGACCAGAATCTGATCCATCTGTTTTTTTGTTGTTTTTTTTTGGTTAAAGTCCTCTCTGAATTCCAGGCAGCGCTCCCTCAATGGGCTGTAGTTTTGCAGAAAGTTTTTGCAGGGATTGTTTTTCCAGGCGGGAAACCTGTGTTCCATTAGCTCTCTCCTCTTCTGTGGGTGAGATCTTTGTGCAACCAGGCAGATTGTTGTCCTGGAAGGGTTTGGTGAATATTCCTTTTGCAGTCGTTACCAAGAAGCAGCTCTATGGTATATATGTCAAGGTGCAGCACTATGCCACCTTCTCTGATCTCCCTGATTCAGCTGGGAGGATGCCTCTGTCCCTGGGTGACTGTGTCTCCCCAGCTTGGAGGACTTCTCTTCCTAAGCGCTCCAGTGACTTTCAATGGAGGTTTCTGAATAGCATTGTAGCAACCAATTGTTTTGTGTACCATATTACCCCTGAGGTGTCTGCGTGCATAGGCACTGACTTCTAGTGGTGCTGGTGGGTGCTCGACCCCCCCATCTGCCCCCGGTCCCTCCCCGACTCCACCCCTACCCCGCCCCCTCCCATCCCCATTCCAACCCCTTCCCCAAAGTCCCTGCCCCATTCCAATTCCATCCCCACCCCAGCCCCGCCTCTTCCCTGCCTTCTCCCCTGAGTGTGCCACATTCCCGCTCCTCTCCCCTCCCTCACGGAGCTTGCTACAGCTGTTTGGAGGCGGCAAGCACTGGAAGGTAGGTGGAGGAGTGGGGACGCGGCGCTCTCAGGGGAGGAGGCGGAGGAGGAGGTGAGGTGGGGCGGGGAGCTTGGCTGCCGGTGGATGCAGAGCACCCACTAATTTTTCCCTGTGGGTGCTCCAGCCCCGGAGTACCCGCGGAGTCAGCACCTATGTAGACTGTGCGGAGCCCCTTTTGTTTGGCTTCAGACATGGTGTTTCATTTCTTCCTCTTTCTGTTTTTTTGCAGCAGCTTTTGGGATTTGAGACTTTTCTCCAAGCCCCGGTTAATTCTTGGAGTGAGATACCATGCTCATCCAGCCAGCTTCCTGTCTGATTAACTTTTTGCTGAATCAGCAAAATTAGCCATTTAAAAATCTCATTAGGACAGAATGGCTGGAAAAGAGAAAGGTGATGTGCTAGAGCTGTTCTGAACACTGATTGTGGCCTGGCTATGGATTGATTACACCATTTATAAATTGACTTGTAACTTGGACATTTTTAGGTTGAATTAGTGTGTTAATATTTTGAGTGAACTTGGTAATGATGATGCTTTAATGATCCATGTTTAATGTTCACTTAAGACATGTTTTGCTTTATTTTATTCGTATCTTTTTATGTATATATTGTGATTTTATAATATTGCAATAGTTTTTAATGTGATTTTATGTGAATAAGGTATTTTTCATTTTCTGTTTCTCTCTCTCTTTCTCGGCGTAGCACAAATATAAATCGAACTTAATCTTACCACTAAATGGTTAGGTTTTAGCAAACTTCCTTTTCAGAATGTGCTAATGAGTGAAACTTTGGGCAACCCCAACAGACATGAATAAAATGTTTACCTGAGGAGGGTGCCTATCACTCAGTAAAAAGAAAAGGAGGACTTGTGGCACCTTAGAGACTAACAAATTTATTTGAGCATAAGCTTTCGTGAGCTACAGCATCTGATGAAGTGGGTTTTAGCTCACGAAAGCTTATGCTCAAATACATTAATTAAAATAAATAAATTTGTTAGTCTCTTTTTGTGAATACAGACCAACACGGCTGCTACTCTGAAACCTGTCACTCAGTAGTTACCCCTACTCACTGATCTTCCATCCTCAGTATGTTAATTTCATTCCTGCTCCATGCTTTGGATCTCCAATCTGAGATTCAGACTGTCAGACAAGCCTGGTGCCCTCTGCACTGGTTTCTATCTGATTGGGAATGGGGGAAAACTTGTCACACTGCTTCAGGCCACTGCTTTACGTGCAACAATCTGTTTTTGTTTTTACTCCCTCTGTGCTGAAAGAAGTACTGGGGTCCTGAAAATGTTAGGTCACATTCTCACCAAACTGGTTACCAGCAGACCATGAGAATGGGTATAGAGGGTATATGGGTCCAGAGCACATATAGTTCTCACAGTGGGCATCTGACTTTCATGCATTATACCAGGGGTAGGCTATGACACGCGTGCCAAAGGCGGCACGCAAGCTGATTGTCAGTGGCACTCTCACTGCCCGGGTCCTGGCCACCAGTCTGGGGGGGCTCTGCATTTTAATTTAATTTTAAATGAAGCTTCTTAAACATTTTAAAAAACTTATTTACTTTACATACAGCATACATACATATATAATAGTTTAGTTATATATTATAGACTTATAGAAAGAGACCTTCTAAAAATGTTAAAATGTATTCCTGGCACACAAAACCTTAAATTAGAGTGAATAAATGAAGACTCGGCGCACCACTTCGGAAAGGTTGCCAACCCCTGCATTATACCATACTAGTCCAGGTGCAATTTAGTAACTGCCACTTGTGGGCTGATATTACCTGATGATGTGAATTGCTCACAAGCAATGGCACGATATGTTCCATAGTGAGTAAATATAGCAAGGTAGAGGTGCCTATGCAGATCCCTCACATTGTGCACTGCAGGAATTTGAAACTTAAGACGTCAGATGATGCAATTCAGTGTATTTTATCCCTTTATAACCACCAGAATTGCTCTGTAAACATTGATAATAACTTGCCACATGGCAAACAGGTGCTGTGAGTTCTACCCTTCTTGCCCCTAGTGAACTGGAGCTGTGATAACGAGATACCATGACAAAAGCCTTCTTGTGGCTTCACCTGCCAATGCCAGCCTACCTCCTTTCTCTGCCACCCTGCTAGTCTGGCATACCCTTGTTTGACAGGAAATACAACATAGGCTAGGTTGTTTCTCTGATTTTCTTAAGTGTTTTAACTACAATGTGAAATATTCATAAACTATAACATCTCTGTTTCATAAAAAACTAAAACTTTTGCCCTTATCATGTAGAAGCTGTCTGATTCTTGCACTTACTTCACAATGGGGTTAGGCATGACTGAGGAAAGCCTAAAGCTTGTCAAAATGAAGGAGGGGATGTTCCACACACACCAGGCTACTGCCTGGTTTACTTTTCCTAGGGAGGCTCTGGCTCCTGCCACATGCTCTACAGGCAGGTGGTGGGAGTACTCTATACACACAGCCCTGTCTGCCGGGTGTTGGTGCAGAGGATCAGTGGAAGATGGTAGGCGGAACGAGTGCTAGGGGAATGTTTGCAGTCCCCAGGGGTGTGGTGCCTGGCACAGCCTGAGACTACATGGTGGGCAGGGTGTGTGTGCCCAGCAATGCTGTGGGTGGGGAGGGGAGTCCCTGGACTGCAGAGGCCTCTCTTCTCCATGTTTCATCCTGCATTCATTCCTGGCTTTTCTCTAGCTGCTCCTCCTTGCAGCTGGAGCAGTAAGTAGGGAGGTGGAAGCCACCTGGTTTCCTGCAGAATATGAACCAGAGGCATCTGGATGCCAGAACAGAAGGGATTGCTACAGTAGCTGTTCCAGTCTCTCCTAGAAGATCATGGCTGCATTCCCCCCTGCACCACGGGAAAGGAAAAGGACATGCCTTTGCATTTACTAAAATTAACCCCTGATATTACAAAGCCTAGCACTGTATGACAAACATAAATCTGTGGAAAGTGTTGGCAAGCAAACTGCCTACAACATGAAACTTGTCCAGCTTCATGTCTGATTGCAAACTCAGAATCTCAGCCCAGATTTGCTGAATGGTTCAATACAGTATTCAGATTTTTCAGGTAACCCTAGCCCAGTTTGGAGCCTGCATGGACTTCATGTTGAACACAGGCACAACTTAGCAGGTTTGACTGAAATTCACTTTGAGATTTTTTGGCTTCATTTAAAACAAAATTTGGGATTTGAAGCTCTGCAGCCCCAGAATAGCTCTGAAAAAAAACCCTGCCAACCAAAATCACCAGGCTCCTTAGAGCTTTAGTAACAAGCTTTTAAAACAGTGCACAAGGCTATGGGTTCCACATCAAACCATTTGAAGACTGGTGTATTCTGCAAATACCCTACAATGGTTCACTAACATTAATCCCATTTGTGATGGGGAGCATAACATGGTTCAGAGGGCTGGTTTCAATAAACAATAAAGAATATGGAGGTTCCCCAAACCCCTGCTCTGCAAAATTGGAAATGCAAGACCATGAGAACGTTCTCTTGTGAGATTTTTATTCCTTCCTGTTTCCGGTGGGGCTAGCAATAGCATGAGAACAGTGGCTCAGGTTGTATTTTGGTATTTCTACTTCTGGTGCCAACTTTAAATGAGAAGGCAGAGGCTTGTAAAAAAAAATTTTTTTAAAGGAGTGTGGGGGGGAATCATTCAAATTTTGGACATCAAATACGTTCAGCCCCACTGTTCAAAGGATGGGGCTGGCCATGGCACTGGGGTAGGTTCTTATTCTCTCTAAGCAGGTTTGTCCATCTCTATGTAGCATTTGATCTGTAATTTAATCTATAGGCAGCTCCGTGAGATTCAAGAGCCTGAAGCCACCAAACACACAGTGACATAGCTACATTCTTTCTGCCATACCTGCCCTTCCTGAAAAGCCTGCCAGTGTTGTTCTATTATATACCTCACCCACCTTATCTGTCTAATGTTGTTATATTGTTAATTTAATGATATTTTAAATAATATTGGGAAGCCTAACACTTTCCTTGACTTCATATTTTCCCCTTTTATCTGATGGCAAAAAAAAAAAAATTTTATTGAGCAAAATTTATTTTTGGTGTGCCTCCACTGAGTCCAAGGATAAATTTGGACCTATATGTATTTTTTTGTCAAAATAAAATGTTTGTGACCCATAATCTTCAAAACTGAGCATCAAAACTCCAAGATCACCACCCATTTTTCATGATTAACCCGCACGTAACAAGTCTACATTACTAAATGTGTCCTCTAAAAGATGGTGGGAAATGTATTTTGTTATAGAAAAAGATGTTTCTAAGGGATTCTTACAAACAAGTCTGATCTAAAAAAAATTGAACACTTTTAAAATAGTGAAATATTATTTGATAAGGTCCTACAACCATAGCAAAGAGAAAGCAGTTTGTGGTTTTTAAACACGCTAGCAGGTTGAAGTCATCTACAAACAGCATTGTCTTCATCAGGATTTTGCAGTGTGTTAGTTACCACATGGTGAGAACCATACCTTTTATCCTTGAGAAGACAAGGTCAATGATATTAGTACAAAAAAGGGTGGCTTTTATCTTGTAACTCTGCCACTTGAGGTGTGCCATTAAGTATGGGACAATGGATTTACTGAGTAAGGGCTGTAGATCTGTTCCCCTGATTTAACTTACTTTTTTATGATGATTTAATTCTGAAATTATTTCCTTGATAAAGTATTGTGTAAAAATGATTGATGGCATTAAGCGTTGTTGTTGTTTTAACATTGCCTTGCACTGCATCCCAATGCACGGGACTTAAAACATGCAAATCTGATGCATTTGTTGGGGATAGAGAGAGGAGGTAGAGCCTACTTTCTTCGAGAATAGCTGCTTTAATCAAAGAGTTGTGAACGGCTTGCATTCTCTGCTTTTTGACTTCCACAAAGCCTGTTTGTTTTACTTAAGGCTATAGTGCTACGCCCCTGTTTCCATGGAATTGCTAGGGAGCTAAGCCACACCTTTGTGAACACCATGAGAATGCTTCCTGAGCAGAGCAACTTTATGAGTATAGGAGACACTGCTCCTAAGAGTGACTGGAGGTTTTAAAAAAGGCGAAAATAAACAACTAGATCTTAAGACTTTGGCCTGCAGATGATCTGCCAGTGCATGTCACCTGTCTTTGTGTATATACTGCTGTGGCCAATGGTGTTCACACTGAGATTCTGCCCTGTGTTGATGTGTAACATTTAATGACATTTCTTTCAGGGTTACTGACTGTTCAAGGAAATGTTAATGAGAGAGGGGGCATTTTTTTGCAACCCATTTACAAGTTCAAACTCCGCTCCTCTGCTCACCCCTAGTAATGATCCCTCCTGGTAAGGTTCAAGGTATATTTGCAGGGCAGCATGAGAGAGCCTGTAAACCTGCTGGGCTGCTCATTTTATTGGCTCCTGTCCTGTTCAATTATGAATTAACTTCTTAGATTTGTCTAACACAGATGTCAGTCCTGAAAGATAGTAAGATGCCTAATTTCTGTAATTTTTATGAATATTGCAGTTATTTTTACACAGTAAACTTGAAAGAGAACATTTTTTTCAAACACATAGAGACACTATAAAAACCAAGCACAGAAACCCTTAGTCATGAAACTTAAGCTGTGCAAATATTCCCCAAGTATGCTACATACTGATATTAAAAAGCTTCTCCCGTTGGTGAATCATTGCAGAGTTTGTGCAACCACTAGGCTTACCACTCCCTGTGATTCAAGGCATAAAATCATGTTTGGTTGCTTTGTAGCCATCCCCTATTGTGAATGGGCGAGTAAGAGAGTTTAAATGAAAGCAAAGAGGTAATGGTTGTTACTATTCCATGAGTCCTATAAAGACCCATGTCTTTAGGTTATCGCTTGGTATTTGTAAGTGATTTTATGACATGTTTTACAAATTACAGCAGCTTCTAAGACCTCTGGATCATAAAGACAGTTCATTTTGAGACACACTTTTAAAACTGGGAGTAAGGTGGAGTAGCTATGAATAATTGTTTTCGGTGGGAACTTATCCAGCATCCTCTTTAACTCATGAGGGTTAAAGTATTTTGTAATCACTGCAATTAAAAATTCTGAAGCATATTTATGCTGCTTATAGGATTTTTGGTTTGTTTTTTAAACAATGGAATATTTAAAAATTGGCATCTTAGAATACTGAGAACTTTGCTAGGCTTGATCTACACTAGGAACTTGTGTCACTATAACTACGTCATGCAGGATTTTCCATACCCCAAGCGACATGGTTATTCCAATTTAGCCCCCAGTGTAGACAGTGCTATGTTGACGGGAGGACGTAAGTAGCATCTTCGCTAATCGCTACAGCTGCGCAGCTGCACTGCTGTAAGTGTAGACAAGTCCCTACTCTTAGGCTACATGGTACACACTCAAAGAACATTTGCTTACTCAGACTTTCCAGAGAGATCTGCTTTAGGTGTCTCACTAAATAACACCATCTCAAGAAGTTATATAGCATCTTTGATTCCAGTGAGCATCCTTTCTGAGCACATAAGGCCCAGATGCAGTGGAAAATGCTCCATGTTTTTTAAGTGTCACTTGTTAGTCACATAGGGGTAAAAGCAGCAGAAGCAAATCTATACAGGATGTCTTAAGTGCCTCAGGGCATCAGAGATACACACAGCGGCTAGCCACAGCTCATCACTAAGTGGGGCAGGGGGGCAGAATCATGGTCAGTGGCTCTATACACATGGTAGATCTACTGGCCAAAACCAGAGGGTGGGGGAAAGCACACGGCAGCATTTACTTGTGTGCTATAGCTATACCCTGTAATAGGGCCTGGCCTGGCTGTGCAAAGAGCCTGGATGGTTGAGGTGGAAAAATCAGTTTCCCAGCTCTGCAAAGCAACACCTTTTTGAGGGGATTAGCTCTCTTTCCCAAGATCATACTCAAAGGGATTTACATAACCACTATACTCTCACAATCCGTCATACAGCCACTTCTCTGCTGCCTGTCAGACAACACACTACACAACAGGGGGAGGGGAAACTTTTTGTCCTAGCACATGGGAGAAAATCCCTACTCTTAGAAAAGTTCCATGGGCTCTTTAATGTTTGTGCAAGACTGATAGGATTATAAAGTGACAAAGGTAAAATCTTTTATTGGACTAACTTCTGTTGGGGGGAGAGACAAGCAATGATGCTTATACAGTGCTGAACAAGAGCTCTATGTAACTTTGAGTTGAAAGCTTGTCTCTCTCCCCAACTGAAGTTGGTCCAATAAAACATATACTTCACCCACTTTGTCTCTCTAGTATCCTGGGACCAGCATGGCTAGAACAACACTGCATACAGAAATTATGAAGTCTCATGTGAAAAAAAAATCAATCTGCCTCAGGAAAGGAAAGTCAACCCCTTCTGCAAGTCAAATCCATGGGTCTGGATATTTCACACCTAATGCTTGAACCACAATGCCATCCATTGTGACAGGAGTTGCTATTTTTTACAGATTTTGAGTTTTCATTTTTCTTTCTCACAATACATACTGCTGTAGAAATCAAGGTCAGATAACCTGAGAGCACTGTCATATTCCATACAATGCTACAGTTTTGTTTGTGACATTTTATGTTTAAAAAATGCTTTATAGATTTGCTATAAATAACAGGACTGCAGCATTTAATACATTATAGCAGAGAGACATTATAGGCAAGGGGAACATATATTTTCTGGCAGGATTTGGAAATGGATAGTTGATGAGGCAGAGGTACAGAAAGGCTGTTCTAGATAGCAAGAGCTGCATGGGAGAAGGGTCTCAAACCTACAGCGCCTCTTTACACCCTTGATGACCATCTGAAACTTACATCTTTGACTTTAGCAGGAGTTTTGCACACATAGAATGGGGGTAGAATATGTACGACTGTATTTGGCCCAGTGTCTTTGATGAAGATCTATAGACGGTGTGTGAGTTTAAAATCATGGCCTACTTGGGAAGATAATGGGAAGAAAAAACCTAAAACTTGGCTCTCTGGAAAAATTTCTAAAACACACATACTAAACTGCTCTAAATTATGTTTCAACCATTGCAATGGCTTCATTCTCAAATTGCTAGGAGTCAGAAAACAGGCTGGAAAATGGAACTGCTGTTGTCCTCTAAATAAAAGCAGAACATTTCATCTAACAGTGGGCCAGGTTTATATGTTTTCTTCTTAAATGTCCAATACAGGCCACTAGTGGAGACTAGATGGACCATTGGTCTGTTCTGGTATGGACATGTCTGCATTCCTACTGAGCTATTATTCATTTGCGCTTCCTCTCAAGCACCTGAAAATGGGAGATATAAATAGACCACTGTTTTGAAAGAACAACTGCTATTTAAAACAGCCACCTCAGGGAATATAGTGATTAGTGCTCAAAACCAAGCAAAAGGAAATGTTACTTGATCATAAACACACCTAATGGGTCAAATTCATCTCTGCTGTAACTACGTTAAAGTCAACACATTTACTCTAGGTTTGAATTCAGATAATTAACTCTTCCAGCTTTCTTAGGAGCAGTACCTGTTCCAACATTACTTTATCCAAGGGAGACACTCCCTCTACATACAACAGCTGATTACAATACCCTTCCCTTTGTGACTAATGTTCCTACATTTAAACAGCTTCTATCTGGGGAAATAATACAAAGGCACCTGCTATTCATTGTCCAGCCCTTAACAGGCTAGATTAGACTATTGCAATGGGCTATGTGTGGGACTACATCTTAACACCATTGGAAAATGAAGCGGGTGCAGTACGCAGCAGCTTGCTTACTGACCAGGGGATTTCATTGGCAGTATGTACAGTACTGCCAGCCCCAAATGTTCAAAAATCCTGAGTCAGGGTCACCAGAAATCATGAGATTGGCTTTAAAATCATGAGATTATATAAAAATAGTAGATTTGGTGTTCTTTTTATTAGCCTTCTACTTTTGTGAGCCTTTTGTGAGGGTGCACTGGGCTAGAAACTTATTTTTTTCTTTCAGAAGGAAGGCTGAAATCATCACACATCCACTGGACTCCAGGAGCTGGGGCTTTAAGGAAAACAATAATTATCATGAGACTCATGACAAAATCATGAGAGTTGGCAACACTGTTTGTGACACCACGGCTCTGGGATCTGCATTGGCTGACCGTGAGTCTCGAGTGAAGTTTAAGATCTTGGATATGATCTTTAAAGCCCTAAACAGCCTCGCACAGGCAATCTCAGGGATTGCCTCTTTCTCCATGCTGTGTTTGTCGCAGCTGCAGCCAGTAAAGGCACCTGACCTCGATCCTAATTTATAAAAAAGGGGAGAGGTAGCAGGACATTCTTTGTGAGAGCTCTAGAATGTGCTCATCCCTTGATGTGAAACAGCCCTGAATTTGATGACGTTCTGGGCATGAGGCAAAAGACATTTGTCTAAGGGGTTTTGGAGAGGGCTCAGGATAGAGTTCCCACAATGACGAAGGGTAGAAAGGAGTTTCTGTAAGTGACTGAGGGTTTGTCTACACATACAGTGGCGCAGGTGCACCGATGCAGCTGCGCCACGGTAGCACTTAGTGATGATGCTACCTATGCCAACGGGAGTAGGTAGCTACTTTATCTCCCTAAAAGGTGGTAGCTATGTCAACAGGAGAAGGCCTCCCAGCGACATAGAGCTGTCTACACAAGGAGTTCAGTAAGTATAACTGCATTGCTCACGGATATGAATTTTCCACACCCTGAGCAAAATATTTGTCATGACACAAGCCTGTAGTGTAGACCAAGTTCCTGAGTTCTTCTTGAAATGATTACTTATATACTGCTGGGATTTTATTGTTATGTTAGAGCACTGCATAGGAGTGCATTGGATAGACATCTTTTTAATTATTTTAAATCTAATTAATAAAATAGTGTCCTACCTCCATTATCTAGATATGCAATAGCTATGCTATGACTCTACACATCCTAGATACTTTCTGCCACTGGGCAGATATTGCAAAGATGAGTGCATGCTATTCACTTTTATTTTTCAGCCTTTGCATTCATTTTATTTTGCAATGTCAGCTCTTGCCACTAAGTGCATATCTTCGGCGATCCCTTGAGGTCGAGGATGATCTCTTTCACAGGTATTTATTTTTTATGAGTCCTTTGGTGACTGAGGAGTCCGATCTTTGAGCTACAGGCTCACTGGCAGACGTTGCAGGTGTTGTTGAAAGTTAGGGTTGGGCTGGGACTGCTGTGTGACAGTTGCCTGTCTTTTCTGGTGTTTTTCTGCAACCAGGCCGAGGCGATTTTCCTCAAAAATGGACGCTCCCTCTCTGACAAGTTATCTCTGTCCTGGGCTACTGTCTCCCAGCATGTGGTGTCGATGCCATGTCTCTCGATGTTTACCTTGAGGATGTCTTTAAAGCGTTTATTTTGGCCTCCCTGTTTCCTTTCTCTTTCAGTGAGTTAGGCGTACAGCAGTTGTTTTGGTAAGCGTACATCAGGCATGTGCGCACAGTGCCCGCTCCACCTCAGCTGGTGCTGGATAATTAGGGCCTCAACACTGAAGATGTTGGCCTCTGTGAGGACACTGGCATAAGGGTAGTGATCCTCCCACTTTATGTTGAGTATCTTCCAAAGAAAGGGCTGGTGCTGGCGTTCCAGGTTTTTCAGGTGTTTTCTAACTGTCACCCAAGTCTCACAGCCATAGAGGAGAGCTGGGATTACCCCCGCTTTATAAAGTCTAGTGTATGTTCTGATGTTGTGATTGTTGAACACCCGGCGAGACAGTCTGCCAAGGCAAGGCTGGTGCAGCGGATTCTGTGCTGAATCTCAATGTCTATGTTTGCCCTCTGTGAGAGATGGCTGCCAAGATAGGCAAAGTCTTCTACATTTTCCCAGTTCTTCTTTGTCAATGTAGATCTTCCTTGCTGGGTCTGATGATTGACGAAGTGCATGTACCAAGGTTATCAGTAATAATTAATGACTTCCATTTTATATACCAACACGTTTCACCCTGAAGCTCCAAAACTCTTTTCAAACTATATAGGGAGGAGTCATTTTACCATTCAGTAAATGGCAGAATTCTCTTGGGTGGAATGCTGCTGTTATTTTACAGCACAACACAACCCTCCATATCAATTTAGGACAGGAAGTGAAGAATATCAGAACCATTTGAAACTGTGGGGGGGGGGGTGAGGGGAATTTAAGTATGCAGGATCTATTTGCCTACATTGGCATTTTGGCAAGATGCCATGGTCCTATTGTGAAAAATGCATGGTCCCATTGGGATCTTTCATGAGCATGAACTCATTTTTACATTTCATCCAAAAGATGGCACCCACTGGTAGCAGCAAAGTGCCCCTTAGCAGTACTCTGCAGGCACTAATTTACTACTAAGCCAGATGGAAGATGCTACCTACTAAATCAATACCAACACCTCACAGAAGAAACCCTTTGATGACACAAATTTTCCCAACCAAATATTAATCCAGATTAGCCTGTGAGATCTGGGTAGATCACAGCCCTACATGAAATGGCTGCAGGATGCAATGCTTAACTGCACCTATCCTGCCTTGTCATTGTCTGCCCACTGCCCTGCCCAAAGGTCATTCACAATTGCAAACACCAGCATCAGGTGTTTAAAAAAAAATTATTTTTTTTAAATTAAGCATCATATCAGAAACTTGTACTTCACAATTGCATAAGGCCCGTTAACTGGAGTTTCATTTTGCCTTCTTGTTATTTCAGTCTATTCATCCTCAATCTCTTGGAAGAAGACGGTCAAATACACCTAGGAATTAGAATTATTTTTAGGTTTTTCAGGTACCCAGAACTTTTTTTGGGAGGAAACCCAAATGTACCAAAACAAGTAGATTTCCCTACAAAATACAAGGATAGAGTTCAAATGGCCATGTTAAACTTCATATGCAGTACAAAGGATACCCCGCATAGTAGCAGGCACGTCCAATTACATAGCTATATGTTTAGGAAAGATATGAAGAATAGGAAGATGCCACTATGGCTCTATCAGAGCTCTTTAATTACCTGAAAATCAAAAATGAATCCTACAAAAAGTGGAAACGTGAATAAATTACTAAGAAGGAGTACAAAAGAATAGCACAATCATGTAGTAACAAAATCAGAAAGGCTCAGGCACAAATGAGTTACACCTAGCAAGGGACGTAAAAGGCAATAAGAAGAGGGTCTTTAAATACATTAGGATCAAGAGAAAGATGAAGGAACGTGTCTTAGCAGTGAAGGAGAGCTAATAACTGGTGACATCAAGAAAACTTATGGATTGGGTTTAATGCCTATTTTGCTTCAGTCTTCACTAAAAAAGTAAATACTCAGTACAATTAATATTAACAACAAGGGGGAAAGAACAGAACCTAAAATAGGGTTCAGGTTAAAGAATATTTAGATGAGTTAGATGTATTAAAATCATCAGGGCCTGAGGATATTCATCCTAGGGTACCTAAGGAACTAGCTGAAGCAATCTTGAAACAGTTAGCAATTATCTGGAGGAGAACTCCTGGAGGACAGGTGAGGTCCCAGAAGACTGGAGAAGGGCAAACATAGTACCTCTCTTTAATAAGGGAACAAAGAGGACCCAGGGAATTATAGACCAGTTAGTCTAAATTTGATACCTGGAAAGATAGTAGAACAAATTATTAAATAATCAATTTGTAAGGACCTGGAGGTTAATAAGATTATAAGAAATAGCCAGCATGGATTTGTCAGGAACAAATCATGCCAAACCAACCTAATTTCCTTCTTTGACAGTTAACTGGCCTAGTGGACAGGGGGAAGCAGAAGAAGTGACATATCTTGATTTTAGTAAGGCTTTTGACACAGTCCCACATGACATGCTCATAAGCAAACTAGGGAAATGTGATTTAGATTAAATTATTATGAGGTGGGTGCACGACTTGTTGAAAGACCATACTCAAAGAGTAGCTATCAATGATTCGCTGTCAGACTGGTAGGCTATATTTTATGGGGTCTTGCATGGGTTAGTCCTGCGTACAGTACTAATCAATATTTTCATTAATGTCTTGGGTATGTGAGTGAATGCTTGGTATGCTTATAAAATTTACAGCTGACACTAAACTGGGAGAAGTTGCAAAACAATTTAAAACAACCTTGACAAATTGGAGAATTGGTCTGAGTTCAACAAGGTGAAAATCAGTAAATACAAGTGCAAAGCACTTCCCTTAAGGGGGAAAAATCAGATGTACAGCTACGAAACAGGGAATAACTGGCTACGTGGTAGTACTGCTGAAAATGCATCACAAACTATCAATCAAAAATGTGATTCAGCTGGGAAAGAGACTAGCATTCTGCCGTGTTTTAACAGGAGTGTCACGTGTAAGACACGGAAGGTAACTGTCCCACTCTACTCAGCACTGGGGATGCCTCAGCTGGAGTACTGTGTCCAACTCTGGGTGCCACACTTTATGAAAGATGTGGGAAAAACTGGGGAGAGTCCAGAGAAGAGCAACGCAAATGATAAAAGGTTTAGAAAACCTGACCTATGAGGAAATGTTAAAAAAACTGGACATGTTTAATCTTGAGGAAAGAAGATTGACCTGGGGGGGATCTGTTAACAGTCTTCAAATATATTAAGGGCTGTTATAAAGAGGACTGTGATCAATTGCTCTCCATGTCCTCTGAAGGAGGTAGGACCGAAAGTAATGGGCTTAATCTGCAGCAAGGGAGATTCAGGAAAAACTTTCTAAGGGCAGATAAACTCTGGAATAGGCTTCCAAGGGAGATTGTGGAATCCCCATCATTGGAGGTTTTTAAGAACAGATTGGACATGTTATACCAATAAAATAAAAACCAGCAGGATCTTATTAAAGGGGAAAAGGCAAAATTCCACATTTATTGTGAATACAGAAAGAATCATAGTAAGCAGTTAGTTATAGCTATAACATTCCATTCAATTTCATATTTATTCACACATTCATTCATACACACACACACACACAGAGGTTCTGCAAGGTTGTTATCGTAGTTACCAGCCTTAGAGTTGCTCATGCCAAGCCACTGGCCAGGTGGCCTGGACATGAGGAGGGAGCAGGGCCTTGTCAGATGCTCATCTGATGCTCCTGGAAGTTGGTTTGCAGAATCAGACCCCAAAGTTCTCACTTTCTAGAGTCCATTTTTATAGGAATTTCTTCCTATGCCAGTCTATGGGAATTGCTTCATCATGCTATTGCTGAATCAATCAGCAGATGGCACATTCCAGATGGCTCCGTGCTGCCAGATATTATCTTGTTCTTTGGTTCTCCCATTCCTGAGGCTGTTGGGTGGATTCCAGTCTGCCCTCTGGGGGTCCTCTGGTTATTTCCACTTGACGCCTTCTTCAGCTGATGGATACTGGATTCTTAGGCTGGCACCTCCTTGATCATTCAGTTATTATCCACACCAAGCATCCATCCACATACATCCTCTATCTCTATTTTAATTATTTTAATCACAATTGTTAACAAAGCGAGATAAATACAACAAAAGGGCGGGGAGTCTCTGGGTGCTGTTTCTGTTGTTACAGAGTATTGTTTCGAGTCTCTCTGTGTGAGTAGTTGTTGTTACAAAGAATTGCTTTGAGAACAAACTCTGTCTTAGAATGTACTAACACAATTAGCAGCTTGCAAGTTTCACACATAGAGGGAGAGAAACAGTACCAAAAACCAAGAGACCTCTTGGAATTTAAACTATGGGGAATCAAATTCATTTGTGATTTTAATACAGAACTTCTTTAATGTGAGCCAACATAATAACCTGTCTAGGACTGTGTGGGTTTATTTGTTCCTGCCAGAGAGCAGAGGGATGGACTTGATGAGTTCTTGAGGTCCCTTCCAGTCCTACATTTCTATGTTTCTGTGTTTACATAATGATGTGGGAATCAGACTTGAGGCATTCATATACATGGGGGATGACAGATTGACAATCTTGGGGTTGCCAAAGGAGGATTCAGGGGGATTCTCTCTGTTTCCTCCTCCCCATTCAGTAGTCAGTTGTGGTTTATAGCAAACCCAATACTAGGGTGTTATAGCCACCTTTGAATTTGGTCTTCGCTTAACATGGTAAAGGAACTTGTGCAGCAGATGCTCAATACACTTGATACATAAGGCCACATGAACCTCTCCTGCTGCCCAGATACAGTATGTTAGCTGGTTTAAAATTATATTGCAAGTTTTTGGAGAGAACCTGGATCTGTTTTATGCTTTGAGTCTGTGGTTTTGGGAACAGTAAATGGAGAGTTTGAAATCCGTACAACTATTGAACAGTAGAAAGTATTTTCTAATAGAAATACTCCATGTACTTGGATGAATATTTGCACCCCTTAATTTTCACCACTAATAGACTAGTAACTTCTTTGGCTGGTTTATATAGTAATCTGTGCATGCAGTTTATATACTGTTTAAAACTAAAATAAAAACACCTGCTTTAATGTTATAGTAAACTACTCCATTCTTTTTTTTTTTTGCCTTTCCATGTTAATAGGTTCAGTAAAATTATGGTAAGAGTCTTGGCAGGTTCAGTTGCACGGTATTTTTCTCTGTCTATTTTGTTTGATTTCATGATGTAATTAAGGGAATTTGGATAGTATTAGCTGGTTTTTGAAATTCATGTGATACTTTAAGGGTGGGAAGTGAAACCAAAGGAAAGCTTACATAGAGCCCTGTGAAATGAAGCTGCTGAATTCTGCACTGCTTAAGTTACTGCCTAGAAGAAAAAAAAAGGTGGCAGAGAATTATTACTCAGATTGCCTCTCACTACATCTAAAACATGAAAGGTAGATTGCACATGTGGAATTGGGAGTCTGTTTAGAAAAAATGGGAACTTTAGGTAGCCTCGGTGATTTTAGCTATCTTAGGGGACCTCAACTCATCATATTAGAAAAAGCTTGCCACTTTCCCCCTATTCAGCTCTACAGAAATCTAATATAAATATTGACTAAGAAAGACATCAGAATGCAGGTTGACACCTAGAACAGACCTCATGCAAGTTTCATAACTAAAATATTATGGCACATTTTCCATTCAGCCCATGCCAGGCCCAGTACTAGTCTAAAGATATATCAATTATTTATTCCACGGAAATATGTCACAGCAGCAGATGAAGCAGCTACATGAGATTAAACAGGAGGTAGCCAATTTTCCATTAGCAAATGGATTGTATGTTCATTGCTATTTAAGAATATTTTTTATTCTAAATATTTACAGTAAATATATGAATCCATGTGATGTCCTGGTGACAAATACTCATAGATCTCTTTATAATCACTCTTAAAGTTGTACACTTTCAAAGCACCTTGCAGGCACTAACTAATGGTGATGATGTGCAACAGTTAAGTGACGTTGGGCCTGAACCATGTAACCAAATTAAAGCAAGTAGTCTGCTGTAAAACGTTATCCTGTTTAAGCCAGCAGGGATAACTGTGAGTATGAGATTTGCTGGCACATGTCCTTGATAGCGCAAAAGGAAACAAACTGAGCCTAAATAAGAATGAGTGTCCATGCCAAATAAATCACAAACAGTCCTGGATAGAGGGCAATAATTTGCAGCTGGACAGGAAACAGGGTCTATGTATTTAGCTGTCCCTTTGGACTGAGCACTTGCCTTTTCTTTGTACATAGATAGAGGTGAAAATAACTCCTAACAACTTGATTTCCTGATTTGTTGCCTGGATCAGCACCCTGAAACAGGTACCATTTCCATATTCCATCTCATCATTATATGGAATCAACCTGGTCATCATAAACTGATGAAGTGAGCTGCAGCTCACGAAAGCTTATACTCAAATAAATTGGTTAGTCTCTAAGGTGCCACAAGTACTCCTTTTCTTTTTGCGAATACAGACTAACACGGCTGCTACTCTGAAACCTGTCATAAACTGATTGACATCTTTAGTGAAAATTCCTGATTTTCAGTGTCTAAGGCATTTTGAGACAGTGCTGTGTACAAAGAGAAAAGGAGTACTTGTGGCACCTTAGAGACTAACCAATTTATTTGAGCATAAGCTTTCGTGAGCTACAGCTCACTTCATCGGATGCATACTGTGGAAAGTGTAGAAGATCTTTTTATATACACACAAAGCATGAAAAAATACCTCCCCCCACCCCACTCTCCTGCTGCTAATAGCTTATCTAAAGTGATCACTCTCCTTACAATGTGTATGATAATCAAGTTGGGCCATTTCCAGCACAAATCCAGGTTTTCTCACACACCCCCCTCTCCCCTCCACAAACCCACTCTCCTGTTGGTAATAGCTTATCTAAAGTGATCACTCTCCTTACAATGTGTATGATAATCAAGGTGGGCCATTTCCAGCACAAATCCAGGGTTTAACAAGAACGTCTTGGGCGGGGGGGGGGGGGGGTGTAGGAAAAAACAAGGGGAAATGGGTTACCTTGCATAATGACTTAGCCACTCCCAGTCTCTATTCAAGCCTAAGTTAATTGTATCCAATTTGCAAATGAATTCCAATTCAACAGTTTCTCGCTGGAGTCTGGATTTGAAGTTTTTTTGTTGTAATATCACAACTTTCATGTCTGTAATCGCATGACCAGAGAGATTGAAGTATTCTCCGACTGGTTTATGAATGTTATAATTCTTGACATCTGATTTGTGTCCATTTATTCTTTTACGTAGAGACTGTCCAGTTTGACCAATGTACATTGCAGAGGGGCATTGCTGGCACATGATGGCATATATCACATTGGTGGATGTGCAGGTGAACGAGCCTCTGATAGTGTGGCTGATGTTATTAGGCCCTGTGATGGTGTCCCCTGAATAGATATGTGGGCACAGTTGGCAATGGGCTTTGTTGCAAGGATAGGTTCCTGGGTTTGTGGTTCTGTTGTGTGGTATGTGGTTGCTGGTGAGTATTTGCTTCAGGTTGGGGGGCTGTCTGTAGGGAAGGACTGGCCTGTCTCCCAAGATTTGTGAGAGTGTTGGGTCATCCTTCAGGATAGATTGTAGATCCTTAATAATGCATTGGAGGGGTTTTAGTTGGGGGCTGAAGGTGACGGCTAGTGGCGTTCTGTTATTTTCTTTGTTAGGCCTGTCCTGTAGTAAGTGACTTCTGGGAACTCTTCTGGCTCTATCAATCTGTTTCTTCACTTCCGCAGGTGGGTATTGTAGTTGTAAGAATGCTTGATAGAGATCTTGTTGGTGTTTGTCTCTGTCTGAGGGGTTGGAGCAAATGCGGTTGTATCGCAGAGCTTGGCTGTAGATGATGGATCGTGTGGTGTAGTCAGGGTGAAAGCTGGAGGCATGTAGGTAGGAATAGCGGTCAGTAGGTTTCCGGTATAGGGTGGTGTTTATGTGACCATCGCTTATTAGCACCGTAGTGTCCAGGAAGTGGATCTCTTGTGTGGACTGGTCCAGACTGAGGTTGATGGTGGGATGGAAATTGTTGAAATCATGGTGGAATTCCTCAAGGGCTTCTTTTCCATGGGTCCAGATGATGAAGATGTCATCAATATAGCACAAGTAGAGTAGGGGTGTTAGGGGACGAGAGCTGAGGAAGCGTTGTTCTAAGTCGGCCATAAAATGTTGGCATAATGTGGGGCCATGCGGGTACCCATAGCAGTGCCGCTGATCTGAAGGTATACATTGTCCCCAAATGTGAAATAGTTATGGGTAAGGACAAAGTCACAAAGTTCAGCCACCAGGTTAGCCGTGACATTATCGGGGATAGTGTTCTTGACGGCTTGTAGTCCATCTTTGTGTGGAATGTTGGTGCAGAGGGCTTCTACCTCCATAGTGGCCAGGATGGTGTTATCAGGAAGATCACCGATGGATTGTAGTTTCCTCAGGAAGTCAGTGGTGTCTCGAAGGTAGCTGGGAGTAGGTTTTAGCCCACGACAGCTTATGCCCAAAAAAATTTCTTAGTCCATAAGGTGCCACAAGGACTCCTCGTTTTTTTTTCCTATTTTGTTTGTTTGTTTGTTTGTTTGATCTCCATCTTTTAATTGCAAAAGCAGCTTCAGGCCATCAATCCCTCTCTATCCGTTGTTAATCTCCAGAAAATGGCCTGCTCCACAATTGTTGTTGTGCAAATAATAACAATGTGACATTAACACCCTGCATGGATCAGCACTGTAGTGCTACTAGCACTGTAGCTGTAGTTCACTCTGTTTTCAACAGCCTGATAATAAGAATGGAAATTTCAGGGCTCTCAGATGCCCAACAAAAACAATCATTAAAATTTGGGGAAAATTCTGCCTTTGGTTACGTTCATGGAATCCCATTTAAATCAGCAGGATGATGTGAATGTAACTGAGAGCATAATTTAGTCCTTGCTGGAATTTTTGGTTGTTTTTAGTCTTTGACTTCCACTGTAGCACAAAAAGAAAAGGAGGACTTGTGACACCTTAGAGACTAACCAATTTATTTGAGCATGAGCTTTCGTGAGCTACAGCTCACTTCATTTCCAAAGCTCTTATTGCTGTAATATCTACATACTGTGAATGGATTATAAAAAACCCAGAACTGTTCAGAACAGTAGTCACTTATCTGTCCTACACTAGGTTTGAAGCTGGGTTGCTACCTTCGAACATGATGTTTGCTTTTCTTCTGATCTGGTTCTTTGGAGAATGTTGTGGTGTGTCTTGCAATCTGATCTGAACCGAACATAAGGCTTTAAATAAGTGTTTCTCAATAATTGGTCCATGGCCTGGCACTGGTCCCTGAGATTTCCCTGACACAGTTTAAAAAGGCAGCAAGCTGGTCCCTGGTATCAAAAAGGTTGAGAAACACTGCTCTAAATCAGTGCTACTCAACGTGGTGCTTCGCGGACCGGTGCCGGTCCGTGAGCCAGCAGCTGCCGGTCTTCATGCACATTGGGGTAAAAAATTGCCGGTCCCCCACCTCAGATAGCTTGAGAAGCACTGCTCTAAATGATCTATTTTGTGTGGATGTTTAAGAGCTGCGGGAGGCACCGGGTTTACTCTCTTGTCTGCTGCTCCTTTGAATCTGTATCTGGACTCTGCTAAAGATTACTCACTTGAACACAGAGTTTGAATCCAGTTACCAAAGGTAAAGACACCTACTTAATGTTGGCATGTCCCAGCAGGAGAGGACTCAGGTAGTGTTCTTGAATGTTAAGAGGTCAGGATCTGGCACAATCCCTACACTGCTTTTACAGTAAGTCTGCATCAAGCACCAAATACTACAGTGATAAAGAGTGCTCTGCAAATGCTTAAGATACATTGAGGAGCTACAAGTACTAAAATATAAGTGGGGAATTACTTTTCTTTCTGATCTGAGTTGCTTAACAGGAGATTGAAAAGGACAATAAAACTGGCATGGAGGAAAACCTGATCAATAGATTTGCTAGGACCTTTTTAACACAAGTGTATTGTTTCAAATAAAATCTTAAAGTGAATGTCTGAGTTCCCTTGGTCTCTACCATTTTGGAGTTCTAACTCATGCCTGTTTACACCCTCTAAGTTCTTGTATGTGTCTAAGTTGGTGGAATGATCTTGTAGAATAGCAACAACTGCAACCAGCACGTTCTTATCCCCAATTCTTATAGCAAGAAAGTAAATTAGGCTAGCCAACAAAAGAAACACCCCTTCTTCTCCTTCAGGCCTCTCCTTCCTGCCTGGAAGCCTGACCTACCTAAACATGTTTTCATCCAATCATCCACTCTAGTAATGTTTTTCTTTACCTGTAGCTGCTGTACTTATGGTCTCCCCCACTGTCCCCAAGAGGAAGATTAGAGTCTGAGGTCTTGAGCAGTTCCTAGTGGGTAGCCACCAGGAGCTGCCTTAGGGTATGTCTACACTTTGAGCTTGGAGTTGTGATTCCCAGCTCAAGGAGGCTACCCACACTAGCTCTAATCAAGCAATGCACTAAAAATAGGGCATGCCGACAGTGCAGCTGGGAGGTGTCATTCCCAGCTTGGGCAGATATACACATGCTAGCTCTGCTTGAGCTATCGTTTAAAAATGCGGTAGCACGGTCTAGCATCCTTGAGTCCAGTCCCATGTAAGGCACTTTTCTGAGTCTGCTAGTCCCTTCCACTGCTCATGCCACTCCCTTTGGCAACTACAGCAATTGCTTACATGGAAGAGTGACATTAGGAAAGGATCAAATATACTACTTCTTAATGCAGTTTATCAGCTGGAACTACGGAGATGCCAACATCATGAGATTAGCCAGCTGATCCATGGACCATAATCTGAAACCTCAGAGAGGCTAAGTAAAGAGATGGGCTTTATGCAATGTCTTGAGGGTTATGTCCCAGATTCAGGTTGTGTCCCACAAAAGTGCAGAGCTTTTTGCACTGATAATATCCAGGCTGCACCTAGGTGCGAATATGGAGCTAGCACAGTCTATGCAGATCTGATATTAACAATTACTCCAGAGACAGAAGACAACAACACACCATGTCATCAGTAGAAGAAAAGGGCCAAAGTCAAAGTATGACATGCACTGAGGAAGCAAAGGCTTAGAGAAAGCTTGTATATAGAGAGAACAGGGAGGCATTTGCCTTTGTGCACCAACTTTTATGATCCTGATAGGAAAAAACAACAAGGCTGGTTTGAGCTTGTTCTTTGACAATGTCAAACACCACAGCCTTCTGCCAGTTTGGTTGTTAGTTTAAACTTACATATGGTGGGAAAAGGAGGAGCCCATCTCACACGCTTTTGTTGCTGTCTAACCATTTTGTTTTGTGTTTCCACTGCTGTTGGCTTTGGGAACAGTGGCAGCCTTGTGTCAGTGCCCGGTTCATGTACAGTCAGTTCTTTTCCACACTGCTGAGCCTGCCAATAAAATGGCTAGTTACCCTAATAAAAGAGCACTTCAGTCACAGACTGAAATGATAGTAATGATACTGCAATATTTGAGTAGTTATTGGAGTATTCTTCTTTTACAAATAAGATCAGTGCTACATGTGTTGATGGTGTTGTGGATCACTATCAACTAAGAAGTTGAGTGAGTACCATTAATGCATTTCACAAGCTAGTGAATAGCCATTGTGATAGCCACTATCAGTCAGTATAAAGAAAAGGAGTACTTGTGGCACCTTAGAGACTAACAAATTTATTTGAGCATAAGCTTTCGTGAGCTACAGCATCCGATGCATCCGATGAAGTGAGCTGTAGCTCACGAAAGTTTATGCTCAAATAAATTTGTTAGTCTCTAAGGTACCACAAGTACTCCTTTTCTTTTTGCGAATACAGACTAACACGGCTGCTACTCTGAAACCTGTCATTATGCAAGGCACTGAATTTATCAGTCAGTATGTCAACCTGGACTGGAAGTGGGGGCTCTCTCCTAGCTGATTCTCTGAGAGGAGTATTTCTGTGTTGCCAGACAATCAGCATCAACGATTCAAAGGGTCCAGAGGTTCAGTTTGGATAAGCACCCACACATTCAGAGGCTGCTCCGAATATCATGCTGGAAATCTCATGAAACTAGGCTTGGCCACACTGGTGGAAGAACTTTGGTGTATTTCAGTATTTGTTCACTGGTCTAGTCCTAAACCAATGGCTGAAAGCAAAAAATAAATATTTTAAAGTTTCAAGACAGGTTTTGGACTCAGTTCTGTCCATTCTTTCTGATGAAGTTTCAATAAACTCTTAAACTTTGTCCAAACCTGTTTGCCCAACCCTAGTAGAATTAGAAAGGTAGCTACTCTGTCCACTCAGCTTCCAGTGTTCGAGTCCCATGGCTCTGTCAAACCGTGGCTTTGGGTGCTAGTGTATCTGGCCCCATCACTGCTTTGTCAGATTCTCTTCCCTATTACAGTTTTGAAAGATTTGTTGTGTGACCTCACTGTCTCCTTCTTGTGGGTTAGCACAAGCAAGCAGTGTCTCTGGAATGATGACAGTGGTGTGAGCTCAGAGACAACAGAACGTGTATTTATTACTGGCGGAGAGGACAGGTGGCATCTCCCTTCCTGATGCTGACTCCTACCAGTGGTTCTCAACCCTACTCAGAGGTCTTCCAGGGGGTACATCAACTTATCTAGATATTTGCCTAGTTTTACAACAGGCTACGTAAAATGCGCTAGCCAAGTCAGTACAATCTAAAATTTCATACAGATAATGGTGTGTTTATACTTCTCTATATACTATACACTGAAATGTAAGTACAATATTTATATTCCAATTGATTTGATTTATTTTTTAATTATATGGTAAAAATGAGACAGTAAGCAGTTTTTCAGTAATTGTGTGCTGTGACCTTTTGTATGCTTATGTCTGATTTTGTAAGCAAGTAGTTTTTAAGTGAGATGAAACTTGGGGGTACACAAGACCAGTCAGACTCCTGAAAGTGGTACAGTAGTCTGGAATGATTGAAAGCCACTATCCTAGACAACTTTCCCACAGCCCCTGGCAGAAAGCGCCCCCTCTCCTCTCAGAGTTATTTCCTGGACTAGAGGGAGAAGCCACACCTTTTAGGGGGCTGTGTGTCTATGTGCCACAAAGAGCAAGCCACCACAGCAACTCGATTAGAGATTTTCAGCATCTGTTGCTGTTATCTCTGGACAACATAGCTGACATCTTCAGGAAGAAATTAGAGAGGGTGTTGGGGGAACACTGGTTCCCACTTCTTAACTTAATAGGATTTAAAGCATGGTGTTTGTTCTGTTTCTAAAAGGCTATGTACAGGGAATATTGTGCTGGAGAGAAGATTGTATTTTATATGACTCAGCGAAGAAACCAGTTACTAACTCTAAGTAAAACAAGAAAACAATGCTGGGCTAGATTCTGAGCACAGTGACACTAGTCTAAGGGCATGGCTACACTTACAGATGTAGAGCACTTTGAGTTAAACCCGCCTTTGGAGAGCGCAGTAGGGAAAGCGCTGCAATGTGTCCACACTGACAGCTGCAAAGGCATTGGTGTGGCCACATTTGCGGCACTTGCAGAGGCACTGGGAGCGTTATGGGCAGCTATCCCACAGAGCACCTCTTCTGTGGCTCGTGGGAAGGGGGTGGGGGAGCGGGGCATTCTGGGTCCTGTCCCAACACCCTGTGATGCATCAGTTTGCATCCCAGCAATCCCTGTCCTTCCGTCCACATTTGACGCCATCTTTCAATGTTTTTTGTACTGCGCGCCCTGTCTTCCCTTTCGGTCTGTGGAAATGGAGCCCGAACTGCTGAGGAGTATGCTGATGAGTCTCGCCAGCACATCACGTTTGGCAGTCGAGTTATTCCTTATGATCCAGAGGAACAGTGCGGGCTCCAAAGATGATATCGACTCGAGTAACACATATGACACAAGATTGCTTGTGGCATTCACAGACATGCTCACCACTGTGGAATGCCGCTTTTGGGGTCGGGAAACAAGCACTGAGTGGTGGGATCACATCGTCATCCAAGTCTGGGATGATGACCAGTGGCTGCAGAACTTTCGGATGAGAAAAGCCACTTTCATGGGACTGTGTGAGGAGCTCGCCCCTGCCCTGCGGCGCAAGGACACGAGATTGAGAGCTGCCCTGATGGTGGAGAAGCAAGTGGCTATTGCAATCTGGAAGCTGGCAACTCCAGACAGCTGCCGATGGGTCGCTAACCAGTTTGGAGTGGGAAAGTCGACCACTGGAATCGTGTTGATGCAAGTTTACAGGGCCATTAATCGCATCCTGCTCAGAAGAACCATGACTCTGGGCAACATGCATGACACTGTGGCTGGCTTTGCACAAATGGGTTTCCCTAACTGTGGAGGGGTGATAGATGGCATGCACATTCCAATTCTGGCACCTGCCTACCTAGCCTGCGAGTACATTAATCAGAAGGGGTATTTCTTGATGGTTCTCCAGGCGCTTGTGGGTCACCATGGGCGTTTCATGGACATTAAAGCAGGCTGGTCCGAAAAGGTGCATGACGCATGCATCTTTTGGAACACTGGCCTGTTCAGGAAGCTGCAAGACGGGACTTTCTTCCCAGACCAGAAGATCACCGTAGGGGAAGTCAAAATGCCCATTGTGATCCTTGGAGACCCCGCTTACCCTTTAATGCTATGGTTCATGAAACCCTACACAGGGAGCCTTGACAGCACCAAGGAGTGGTTCAACAACAGGCTGAGCCGGTGCAGAATAACTGTGGAGTGTGCTTTTGGCCGTTTAAAGGGCAACTGGCGCTCTCTGTATGGGAAGCTGGACCTGGCCGATGACAGCATCCCCGCAGTTATATCCGCGTGCTATACCTCCATAACATTTGTAAAGGGAAGGGTGAAAGATTCACTCAGGCATGGAACTTGGAGGTTCAACACCTGGAGGCTGAATTTGAACAGCCAGAGAGCAGGGTTATTAGAGGGGCCCAGCGCGGGGCTGCAAGGATTAGGGATGCCTTGAGGGAGCAATTTGAGGCTGAAAGCCACCAGTAATGACTGGTGCCCTGCACGGAAGTGAAGTTCAGTGGTTCCAATGTTAGTAGGAATCTGTGTTTGCTACACTGACCTGCAGTGCCTGTTTCTTTCCTGGGCTAAGGTATCTTTTACTTTTATGCAATAATAAAGAATGTTTTCAAAGCTAAAAAATTCATTTATTGAAAAGAAAATTCATTTATTGAAAAGAAACACAACTGCTTGGGAAACAGAAAGCGCAAGGGGGTGGGGTGGGGAACAGTACATTGACAGATTTGCGTATGTTCTGTTATCATACTCAGCCTTCCTGTCTGGAGAGCCATGCAATGAGTGCTGCACTTCAGGATGGCTTTACTGCATGGTGATGGGGGTTGAGTGCAGTGGGTAAGAGTTGTAGTTTTCAGGGCTGGGTGGTGAAGCTACAGGCATTGGAGGCAGCTGGTGGTGGTAAGAACCCGGATGTTGGGGAAAGTGGGTTGGAGGTGACACAAGGGAAAGAGTTTTGGGACAAGGGCTGCGGGGGGGGGGGGGGGGGAGGGCGGTAGTGCTCCGCCTGCATGGCTACGAGAACCTGGATAGAGTCCATTTGATGCTCCATATGCTTATCAGCTGATCTGTGCTTTGCTGCCGGAGCACCGCACTTTTGTGCCGGCACTCTTCATTCTGCTGGCAGATCCTCCTTTCACTGTCCATTTTGCTGCCGGAGCACCGCACTTTTTGATTTTCATTACTTGAATGCTGCATTACTTCATGCAACATGTCTTCCTTGCTTCTACGTAGCCTTTTTCTGATTCTTTGGAGTCTTTCGGCCGGTGATAACATGGGGCTGAGATCTCAAGGTTGCATCTGTAAAGGCAAAATGCAACACTTAACAGAGGAAGCATTGTTCACACCAGACAGAGCAATGATTCCCCGTACTTAAGGGCAAGCACAGTCTACACAATAGCATCATTTGCCCATCCCAAAGCGAGCACACATAACCCACGGGAGCCCTAAAATGGTGAGTAAGCACAGGGTCAAGCGTGACTGATTGTTTCACGGCTGTACTGTCCTCTGGGTTTCTGTGCCTTGGGGAGAGCCAACAGGGGCCTTGGGGAGCCCCTATGCTGAACACTGTCCCCACATTTTCCACAGGAGTTAGTCCTGGAAGATATCTCACTGCTGAGGGTGACCTGGGAAGCAAGGGAGGGTCTTCTACTGCAATGCGGCTTCAGCCCTGGTCCATATGCAGCTTGCCTGTGGCACGGACAAGTTAGCCTGACTGGGACAGGGACCACAGTGGCTCTCCTGAGAAACCTGCGCAAGCACATTGCCCAAGTTCTGGATGAGACCTTTAAAGAGATCACTGAGGCCGATTACCGTGATGTGAGAGAGCACATTAATGCGCTATTCTGCATCTAGGCATGCATACAGCCCTAACCCTCCTCGCCCTAAGAGCCCACACCGAATAACCTCCTTCCCAAAATAAAAGCCGCTTACCGGGAACCTCCTCTGGTGTTTGTCCTTCCCCAAGCACCAGCCGCCACGACTGGCTACCTTCCTCCTGGTTTGAGAACAGCTCCTGGCTGCATGCATCCAGAGATGCCAGGGTGCCTTCCTCCTCAGCACCATCGCTCCCGCTTTGCTGCTCCCCCTCTTCCTTGTTAAACTGGGCTCTGAAGTGTCCATGGTGGTACTCGGAGTGGAGGTGGGGTCGCTCCCAAGTATCGCATCCAGCTCTTTATAGAAATGGCAGGTAGCAGGGGCAGCAGTGGAGTGGCTGTTTGCCTCGCGGGCTTTGTGGTAGGCATTCTGCAGCTCCTTCACTTTAACCCAGCCACCGCAGTGTGTCCCGGTCATGGCCCCTTTCCATCATGTCCCTTGATATCTGCCAGAAGATATCATAATTCCTGCTGCTGGAGTGCAGCTGGAACTGGACAGCTTCCTCCCCCCAAACACTGATGAGGTCCAGCACCTCACCATTGCTCCATACTGGGGCTCGCCTGGTGCGTGGAGGCATGGTCACCTGGAAGGATTCGCTGAGAGCACTCCACACCTGGCTGAGCAAACAGGAAGGGGATTTTCAAAATTTCCAGAGAATTTAAAGGGCGGGTCTGATGGTTGGTCACCTGAGGGCAGGGCAGTAGAGTTCAAAGTGATGACCAGAGAGGCTAGCATTGTGGGATACTTCTGGAGACCAATCAGAGCACACTAACAGACCAGGGCATCCACACTGTGCTCCAGCAGGGGTGCACAAAACGTTATTTCACTCGCCGAGGTGGAGTACCAGGAGCACTCTAGCCGCAGAGTCAGAGCGCTCTACATGCCTTGCCAGTGTGGACGGGTAGTGAGCTAGTGCGCCTGGGGCTCCTTTATTGCGTTGTAACTCGCAAGTATAGCCAAGCCCTAAATCTGGAGTAATACTATTGCTGTCAGTAGTGTTACTCCACAGACAATAGATCAGAATTTAGCTCACTTTCAGAGAAATAAGTGGATAAGATGCTGCAAATAATAGCTGTCCAGAAAAGCACATGGTGGAGACATAGTCTGTAACTCTTTATAATTAGGTTTGCAGGATACAAGAACCTGACAGATTGCTTAGTTACATTCAGGGTCCTTATTCAATGAAGAATGGGGGAAGCAGAAGACAGCTTGTCACAAAGGAACAGTACAGTGCTGCCAAAGTTGAGGGTATGTTGATATTTCCATTATATTTTTAAATACTATTTCTGAGATCTTATGCTGCTACTCAGTTGTTTAATAATATGAGGGCCAGACAGGTTCTTTTCTGACAATTCCACATTCCTTTTTTCTGCTTTATAAAAGAGGATTAATGTGGTCCAGGATGGCTCTCTAATGAACTGCAAGTGGCAAATAATCAGACACATAAGTCCAGTTTTTACCATGTAGACTTGACCTAAGTTACCAGTTTGAGCCACTTACGCTTTGGTGCTGCCAGGTCACAGCTGAGGCATGCTGGGCAAAGCCCTTTGGGATAGCTTGTATAGCTGCTGCCTGTGTTGTATTCATTCTTTAGGTAGATGCAACTTTCACCGGCAGAAAAAAAGCCTTACCTTAGAGTTAATAAATTCTAATCAAACATTTATAAAAGATAGTATTAAACAGAAATGAGTTTTGATGTAAAAAAAATAATTCCCAGTAATCATCCAAAGGCGCATCAGCTGTTTTAAACATTCATCTTATGAAAGTGAACTGTTTAACTTTGGAAGGTGACCAGTGAGCATGCTTTCTGTGCTTTTCATTCTGCATATGCTAAGTCTGCAGTAATATATGCAATGTGTATTAACAGTCCTGTGAGGATTTTGCACCGTAAATTATTTGCATTGAATTGTTGCTTTCACATATACTACACTGGTCTACAGAGGAGACAGCGTACAGCAACATCAGTTCACTAGAAAAATTATATACAATGTCTCCATAAGTGCCAAGGGGGAGCTTGGTACCAGTATCTTTAAAAGTGGTGAAGTACAAACCCTAAAATTTCTATGGGACAGATCCAGTGTTTTGTAGAAAGCTAAACCAACCATGGAATTGCAAGATGTACCTAACCAGGCATCTTCTCTGTCTGAGCAGTATGGCAGGCTGGAAACAGTATAGTTTTTGGATGAAGTCAACTCTCAACACAATTGTACACTAATTACTTAAATGAGCCACAGGGGTTTGGGACCTAAATTTGCATGAGTAGAGAGACCTTTTCTCTTAAGCTGTTTGGATGTTGGATTTTTTGTAAACAGTTTTAACTACAATTTAACTAGAATATTCAAAAGGTAAATAAAAGACAGACAGTAGATCTTGTGATTTGCTTTTAATATGATTTCCCTAAGCCTTATAAGAGCTATTATATACAATTGTCTCCAAGGTTTGTGGCTCATCTGGCGCCTCACTCAGAGGAATTTAATATGCATAGGTTTTCCCAAATGTTTGATACCATATCTCTGTTACAGAGGAGGATAATCCTCTAGCTCAGGAAGGAAAATGCAAAACATTAGTTTACTTGTTTTTTTAAAAAAATATCTTCAGGTGAATGATTGGCTCTGAAGAGACTGTACCCTCCTAAGGCTGAAAAATAAGAGCACTCGTCCATTGGTTCATGGGTGCAATATCAATTGGAGCACCCAGGATGTCTGTGATGAGGTTCTTATCTGACACCTATCAGTATTTTCAGGTATCTTCAAAAGTAACAATCTTCCCAGTAGTTTGATGTGACTAGAGTCACTCGATTTTCTGTCAAAATTCTCTCTCAGGCATGCACTTGCAAAGATTAATTTTTCATTTAGTTCTCAATGCTATAAGATTAATAGTTAGTCCTCTTATCCAGAAATGAATTTGTCTCAGTTTAGCTTCTGTAGAAGTTCTATCCCAGGCACTCGTAAGTGTCCCCCTACTGGTGGACAGTTTCCTTTTTCTTGCTGTCGAGAGATTCTTTACTGTAAGAAGTTCAGTGTTTTATATCAATGTACATATATAAATAAAAATATAATAAAGAATAAAAAAGCCAAGGCTTTCCCAGGGCAGGCATTTGATTAGAGAGGTCCCAAGTAAGGAAGGCAATCCATGGTTTCCTGAGCTCTAGGTCTCCTCTTCTGCTGGTGATGTTAGAAAGAATATTTGTTACCAAGACTACTATTGAACCCCTAAAGTACAGGGCATTAAAATAAGTCACTGATCTTGCTTGTAGTTAAGGTCAGCCCTGGAGCTTTGAGGAGTAGATAGTATTATCACCAGAAAGTCATTAACTTTCCTTCTCCCATGAAACTTTAGAAATCTTGTTTGTACATTGTAGCAATTCAAAATGTAAATTAAGAACAAGAGTGCAGCAAATGTTTAAAAGTAGAACAAACATGGGAACCTTATTACAAAAGATGTTACTTTTTTCAGTCTCAAATTTACTTCTGTCCCACCCACACCTGCTGGCAGGATTCCCATTTTAGCACTATAGGTTGTATCAGTAGTGCCAAATGAGTCATGGAACAGCCAATGCCATTTACGGTACAGAGATTAATCCTTAAACTCAAAGCCTCCTGCAATTACTACCTGTTATAACATACCCAGGCTGTGTGGTTTAAGGGTTAGCCCTGGGGAGCGTGGAGAGGAAGTGGGAAAAGACACATTTTCCATCAAAGACCTCATGTTCTGCATCTGAGTTAAGGCTCTTTTAGACTTCAGTAAAGTTACTACAAGGGCTTAGTAGAACTCCCCTGCCTAACTGGGAAAGGGAACAAAACAATATAAGCCCCTATTCCCATCCATACACCTCCAATCTCGCAGACAAGCAGAATAGGAATTATTCAGTTTTCATCCCTGGTGGGGGAGGCATTTGTGCTTATTATACCAGCATTGCCTCCCAGCTTCTCGCCTATGACTTTCTTCTTAGCTGACCCCTTTGTTTCTTTCCCCCGAGCCCCTAGTCCTCCCCCAACAAGGGCAACCTCTCTTCCTTCATGTCTTCTCTAATTCAGAAGAGGGATAATTATTTACGGTACTGCCGATGGGTGAGTGAGCTCTCCTAGTGTCCAAGCTGTTGACGGTGCAGTGGGGTAAAATGAGCCAATTCACTGGAAGCCACTGCAACTCAGTATTTTGGTGATTGCAGTCCTCATTTCACAGTTACCTAGTTCAGCTAAACCCTAAGTCTTAACTCATTTTTTCCAGGGAGACATTCCCCTCCTCATCCCATGCCTGTGGTCAAACAAATCCCAGGGCAACATTTAGGCTATGTCTACACAATAGCCTATGTTGACAAAACATATGTCACTCAGAGGTGTGAATATTCCACCGCCCCCCAAAGGACATAAGTTTCACTGACATAAGCGCTCGTATGCACAGCACTATGTCGGTGGGAGAGCTTCGCCTGCTGACGTAGCTTTTGCCGCTTGCAGAGCTGTGTTTTTTATGCCAACAGGAAAACTCTCTCCTGTCAACATAATAGAGCCTCTTCACCAGATACAGCTGTATTGGCACAGCTGAGCCATTGCAGTGCTATACTTATAGACATACTCTATCAGGTAAAGCAGAAAATTTCAGAGAGATTCATGCAGTCAGTATTCACAACTACATCCATTCTGAATTGGCCCAATAACCTAAAACACTATAATAACATTAGTATAAACTAGACTGTTTAGGGACATTGCTGTAGCTAGCTCTTGTAGTATAAAGGAATTGGGTACCTTCCCTTTAAATGATTTGTGAGCCCTTTCCTGGCTCTTGCTGTCTGTTTCAGGAGCCACTGGACCCCTGCCAGAGCAGCAGCAAATATTGTAGCTAAACCTTGTTTGTTGATGATAGTTAGAAAATACAGTTATTGGGACGCACTGTACGCCTGTGGTTCTTCCGTATTGTGTGTGTGTATAAAGAGCAAAAGACAACAATTTTTTTAAATTGCCTTGAGGTTTTTAAGAATAGAGTGTACAATGAAGCATTATACAAATTACCTCCCCAAATGTTCCACAGCCAGTTTCTGTCATCATCCAAGCCTAAACAAAGATCAAAAACCTTACTGTTCCAGTATATCACTTAAGCTTTGCCTTTTCTTCTCCTTAAATAAATGCTTAAATAATTCTCCATTTTACCAAAAGTCATTGCTAGCCTCCTAAGAAACTTTTGAAAGAAACTTTTGTATATGTCTAAATTTTACTTATTCGACAACTTGTCTTTGATGCCAGGAAATTAAAAGCTAAATATTAAATACTTTAGCAAAGAATAAAAGTGTATATGCAACCCTGCTATTTTTCATCACAGGTTTTCATGTAATCATTTTGTTATGGAAACTTAGAGTACAGATGAGAGTTTTAAATTTGACCAAATGATGGTGCTGGAAATATTTCCCCATGCACCTGCTCAGAGAATCTGCCATGTCCCTTGAGCCCTGAGGCCTTTACTCATTAGCAGCCTCTTTTTGATTCAATGCATTGTTAAGGGACACAAAACTCCCCAACCTTACTAGAAAGATCAGAGGACTGGAATCAATTCTGTAAGCCTGACAAAGGAATTGATAAAGAATGGACTATTTAGCCACATTCATTATGTTACTTTTAAGTGTCAATTATTCTGCACACTGCAATATTTACAGATTTTCTTTTGTGAATCAAGAGAGCTGGGTTTCATTTCCTCTGCCACAGAGCTCCTATCTATGACCGTGGTGAACCACTCAACCTTTGTCCCTCGGTTTTCTCCCCCTGATAAATAGGGATTTTTGTTCCCTAGCTAGCCATGGGTTCAAGAAGTTATTTTACTAATCTTTTTGAGGTGCTCAGATATGATGGGGATAAGCACCACAGAACTGTCAGTAAAATGAAACACACAGATAAGTGGCACAGAGGAGGATGAAGTGGCACAGTGCAGTTCCTGGGATGAAAGATTGGAGTTGGAGAGGGAGAAGGGAAGGAAGCAGAAGCAGTGGGGCCATGAAGGCTTGCTTATGTGGTTACCAGCTACAGCTCTACTAGCCAGCCTATTTCAGAAACAATAGCTGTATGCTGGCAATCAAGGGGTGCGACTGCATGCCATTCTCCAGTGGGTTTTGTGTGTGAAAGAGAAAAGTTTAGGGGAAGAAGAAAGGTGGTCTAGGCAGCTAGCACAAAGGAGTGCTGCAAACGTTGGTCCAAAAGCTGTCCCCAGTGCACTATTAGAGTGACCTTCACTAATTAAAAACTTTTTTTTTTTTAAAGATGAATTTCATGTTGGTGAAACGTGTCTATGTTGGGAGACTGAAATCCTCTTTATCCACAGACAGGATACTTCATGGGCACTGGTAATATAAGCTTCCTTACATTGCCCCATTAATGTTGTTCTGCTCCTGCTAGCAGTGACAGGGTTGTTCAGTCTCCAGGTACACAAAATTTATGGCTGTAGTAGCAACCCCCTCTGTGCAGGGGATAGGGTTTGCAAGTGGATCTGTTGATTTGCCATTGTAAATTGTAAATCCAGATCAATAATGGCAAGTTATGCATTGACTGTGATAGTAGAGAACAGTCTAAGGTTATGTCTACACTTCCACTTATGTCGCTCGGGGTGTAATTATTTCATCCCTCTGAGCGACGTAAGTTATGCAGGCATAAGTGCTAGAGTGCACAGCGCTATGTCGATGGGAGAACTCTCTCCCATCAGCGTAGAGCAGCTACTCGAGAGATCTTACAGCTGTCTCATACACCAAGCCTAGTTCTTAAGACCCCTTACTAGCAGCAACTGCAGGGATATGCAATGTGTAATGCAAGGGGGAAGGACAGAACATCTCTGAAAGTCACTGTGCTAACCATAGTATGCAACAACTGACATTCACACACTACAAAAAATCTATTCCTGTTTTGTCCTCCCCAGTGATTATTTAGGACAGCACCCTTCTTCGTGTATATTACAGTCTGGGAAAGTAGGTGAATGGCTTGTTTGTGCAGAAAGAGGAAAGCTCCATAGAAATCCTTAGCCAGATTCTGATCTCATGTTGGATTTACACCCAAGTAAGTTAGAGCAGAAGTTAGCTCCTGGGCTTCAGTAAAATAGATCAAGGTTATTCATGGTGTAACTCCCCTGGTTTCAAGTGGAGTTACATCAAGAGTAAATGTGGTGCTTTGTTTTCTGTCCAAGGCTTGTGAGCCCCAGCAATTTGGTAACTGCTGACATTTCCCACCATCATATAAGCCCTCAGGCAGAGGCAGATAAGACTCAGCTCGTTCACATTTGATTTTATTACCTCCTCCTCCCTGCATTCATCTAGCTCACTAGTCAAAACATGCCCATATTGATTTTAGTTCTTGATGGTCAGCCTCATACAAATTGAGGTGTTTCCCTATTTGCTTCTAATTATGATTTTAATCACTTTCAAATTTGAACTTTTCAGTTATCTTGTCACACACTGAATACACACAGTATGAGTAGAGTCTATGGAGCTTGCTGGATGTTTTGATTTAGACACTGAGCAAAAATATAGACAAGATTACATGGACCTATATATTGTGAAACTGTGCCTTATACAAGTGACTCCACCCCAGCGTTACTGTCTGTGCATTATAGAATGATCTTACTTTTACATAATGCTTGTCATCCATATCGCCCAGACACAAAGATTTACAAAGTAATTACAGGTTTCAGAGTAACAGCCGTGTTAGTCTGTATTTGCAAAAAGAAAAGGAGTACTTGTGGCACCTTAGAGACTAACCAATTTATTTGAGCATAAGCTTTCGTGAGCGACAGCTCACTTCATCGGATGCATACTGTGGAAAGTACAGAAGATCTTTTTATACACACAAAGCATGAAAAAATGGGTGTTTACCACTACAAAAGGTGAGAGAAAACCTTTTGTAGTGGTAAACACCCATTTTTTCATGCTTTGTGTGTATAAAAAGATCTTCTGTACTTTCCACAGTATGCATCCGATGAAGTGAGCTGCAGCTCACGAAAGCTTATGCTCAAATAAATTGGTTAGTCTCTAAGGTTCCACAAGTACTCCTTTTCTTTTTTAAAGTAATTACAAAGTACATACAATATACAGGGACTAATTTTACCCCTCACTGAAATGCAATGACTCCTAAGGTGAAAGACCACAGCCTTCTGAGAGGGCCAATAACGCTAAACATCTTAGGATAGGAAGTGAAAAATACCTTGTCTAATTGAAATTAGAGGGAAGAATTTAGGTAGGCAAAATGTAATTATCCAACTGGAGTTTGGCCAGGACACCGGGGTTAACTCTCTTCTTTCAAAGAGTGTCGGGGGATCTTTAATGATCACATGCAAAGAGCACCTTTGTTTTGAATCTTCTCTGAAAAATAGCTCCGCCAGCAGCACATTGACACCTGACACCATCCTGGGTAGAGCAGGTCAGAAGATTGTTTTTGCCAGCCACAGAAAATTTAGAGGAAAAATGAAAATTTAGATGAAAAACTCTTTTATCAAAGAAACCCTAAATAGAAAATTTTTGAACAAAGCCTTTGCTCAAAAGCCAAAAAGCTTTATTTTGTTCATTCTCCTTACAAAGAGTCAGAATTTTCTACAAAAAAAGCAGACACTTTCTGTGACAAATTTACTTTAGTCAAAAACCCACTTGTGATCAAAAACAGTTTTAATGGAGAATTTTTGACCAGCCCTAATACTGGTGAATTGTTTAATACTAGTTCAGAGGGAGGAGAGCCCCCTAGTGATCCACTAGCACCATGTCCTGCGGCATACAGATTTTTTTTTTCTTGGCAGATTCACATCCCCTTCCTTACCAGCTAGTTTTATGATAGAGAATTGCCCCACAACATAGCCTATAAGACATCATTCTTTACTTCCAGAGAGAGAATGGTATTTAAAAGGGTAATTTCGATATCTATGAAGAGTGCAGTTAAGTGACCAGTACAAATGTAGGAAAATTATCTTTTTGGTTCCTTCTTCACCAGCATGAGGACCCTATTCTCCACGGCCTTCTGCGGTCATTTACAGCTCAGCAAGGGGGTGTAAAACAAACCAGATCCATATCAGTGTAAAGTCACTATACAAAGCAGTGGAGAATCAGGTGTCATATCTGACTTTGATAAAACCTTTCTGTGCAGGAGATACAAGTTGAGGGAAACATAGACTTCACAGCTTTTGAGGAAAAATGCTCAAATAGTCAGTACAGACACTGGTTAGCCCAAGTTAAAAATAGCATCACTACTACCTCTTAGAATAAAATGACTGTTTCCTTCAGTCAATATGAGACTCACAAAAGCCCAGCTCCAGCTACCCAAAAATATAAAGCTCCTTGCAGTTCAGAGACAAAGGTGAAAATGTCTAATCTCTTCAAACTGCCAGCAAAGCCTCTAAATGAATTTATATCCACACTGTCATGGGGACTCAGGTGTCTGCTGGCAGTTAGCCTTGATAACCCAACAGGAGCTTCCTGCAGGTGAGGTGAGGATGCTGATAAACCTAACCTAATCTCTGGTAGCTGTGAGGTCACTGGTTGCCCCGTGATGGCTGTATCAGGCCAGTTGAGGCCCCCTGCTGGAGGCCTCAGGGTCCTACTACACCCCATCGCAGGAAAGAGCGGTAGAGGGGGGCCCTCCAGGCTTCATAGAGAGGCTACAGGGAAGCAGCTAATCTGAACCCAGCATATTCTTATAAAAGGAGCTGCTGGACTGATCAGTTCCTGGCTGGAGCCAGAGAAACAAGGAAGATGCTCCTGGCTGATGACTGGGACGTGGACAAGACTTTGGCCCTGAGATAAGGGTGAAGCTGAAAGTGCTGGGACTAAGAAGGGAAATTCCCCAAGAAAATGCAGCAGCAAACAGTTAAAGGATAGCAGTTGGCACCTGCTATTTATAGGGTCCCTGGGTTGGGACCTGGAGTAGCGGGTGGGTCTGTGTCTCCCCACCACAGGCCAAGCGGTCTGAGCCTAGAGCAGGGATCTTAACTGTGCCAAGACAAGGGGGCAGAAAACCCCAAAGAGGGTCCGCATTTAATTGAACAGTGTTAACCCTGGAAGGGGATCAAACTGAACTAGTCACGCAGCAGGGGTCAGGAAGGCTTGTTACAGAGTGAAGAGTCATCAGGGAAGGGCCCCACTGCTCCATAACAGAGCAGGTACCGTTGGAAATTAGCCCAGGAGGATCTGAGGCTAATCAGGGTACTGTGATAGGCCCTGTTAGACTGACTGAGAACCAAGCCTGGAGACAGGGCTGTGGACTGAGACATTACAGAGGGCACCATGAGAGGCCCTGTTGGACTTGTACGCCAGAAGGGGTCTGTTTTATTGTACACCTGCAGACTGTGTTTGACTCAGCTGGAGGGCTGAGTCACTGAAAACCTGCTCAAGAAATTTAACTATCAAGGGGTCATGGCAAAGCTGAGAGTGCAGATGCAGAAACCCCCAGCCAGCAGGGATGCTCACACTTCGGCCTTGCCCAGCAGCAGCATGCTAGGGTCACATAACCCATAAATTAAAGAGAAACCTTTAAATGTAAAAAAAAATCTTTTTTCCCCTGTGTATTTTATTACTTTCTCTAAAGAAATATATCATTGTATCAGCCTGGATCATGCAAACATTTAAGCACTTAAGGAGGAAGGATGGCCTATTTATTAATTGATATTGATGGCCAGAGACTCTGGAAACCCTGGTTCAATCCCTAGTTCTGCCTGTATGACGTTGGGCAAGTCACTTAATCTACCTGCTGCCTAAATTCTCCCATCTGTACAACTGGAAGCGCTGTGAAGAAGAGCTCTGTGTAAGTCTGAAAGTTTGTCTCTCCCACCAACAGAAGTTGGGCCAGTAAAAGATATTCCCTCACCCACCTTGTGTCTCCAATTGGAACAGTACTTCTCTACCTCATAGAGGTGTTGTGAGGATAAAATGCACTTACAATTGGGGTACTTAGGATGGTGATGAGAACTATATAAGTAGCTGGAAAGATACTCATGCTTAACTTCAAGTACGACTTCTACATACATCACCTCAGAATGGTCATTTTATATTTGCATTATACAGTGTAAGTAGCTACACAAGGTGGAAGGCAGTGAAGAATCAGACCCATTCAGTGAATTTACAGTTTTCTTTTCAGTGGAGGCATTTCCCTGGATTCATATTTGGTAAGGTTGCTGAAATAAAAAGTTCACCAACTCCTGTGCCACATTTATTTTGGTATTGCTGGAAGCCATCATGTAGGCCAGTTCCCTGAAGCTGAATATCTTTAAATCACACACAAATCAATCCCAAGCGGTTTAATGGTATGTCAGGTATAAAATGTACAGACCTCACCCATTTGGAAGACCTGCATGTTCCTGGCAGTTAAGCCATTTTCTACCACTTAGAAAATATAAGTGTAAACCACTTTCATTGGCCCTACAACTGATCTTAGGCTATGGCCTAGGAATTCTAGGGTCAGAATTGGGAGTTGCTATTCTGTCTTCTCATTGTTTGACCAAAGAAAGGATATTGTCATTATATGCTAGCAAGCAACTGCTTTGTTTTATGAGAAATTACAGCATTTCACAAAGTTTAATGAAGAACCTTTCCATCCACGATACTGCAATGAGTACTGTGCAAATGGATCTCTGTACCCATAGAGGACATCACAAGGCAAGAGCCTCTGCAAGAATAAAATGTAAAATAGGTTTCTGTTGCATTGGTATGCCACCATTCTTTTATTTGCAGCACTAACATTTAGCTATTCTTTAATTCTCTCCTTGGCTGGGCAGCCTAACATTATAGCACTGTAAGTACAAGAGTAATAAGAGGAAAACTTCTTGGAAAGCCGGTAGTCTTGTACTTTTTTTATATTCTCCTGATATATGATTCTGGGGGAGAACACTGACATAGCTTCTGATCCTGCACTCACTGGAATCAATGGCAAAGCTTCCATTGATTTCAGAAAAAAGAAAAGGAGTACTTGTGGCACCTTAGAGACTAACCAATTTATTTGAGCATGAGCTTTCGTGAGCTACAGCTCACTTCATCGGATGCATACCGTGGAAACTGCAGCAGACTTTATATACACACAGAGAATATGAAACAATACCTCCTCCCACCCCACTGTCCTGCTGGTAATAGCTTATCTAAAGTGATCATCAAGTTGGGCCATTTCCAGCACAAATCCAGGTTTTCTCACCCTCCACCCCCCCACACACAAATTCACTCTCCTGCTGGTAATAGCCCATCCAAAGTGAAACACGGCTGTTACTCTGAAACCATTGATTTCAGAGTGGGCACAAGTTTGGGGCTATATGGTACTAAAGATAGAAATGCAGTGGGATAATATTTTTATAGTATTTAGTAAATTAAAGCAACTCAGCATAGGCCTCAAACCCACAAACTCTTGTGAATAAAAAAATCATATTTTAAACATCTACTTAATACTCCTTTAAAATGTGACTTCACCCTTGATCCCCTTTATCATTAAACTCTCTATAGGCTTAATCATGCAAATTCAGGGATATATATATTTTTTTTATCCTGGAGCTCTAGTTGAAGATGTTTTTTTTCAGTTGATCCTAAATAAAAGAGGAAGAGGTGATTTCTTTGCAAACTTTGCCAAACCCATGGTTGAAGCAAGGTTCCCCCTTCAGCAATTACTCAATGCAACAGACATGGTTTTACCCTCAACTCCACCCTCCCAGCCCCAAGGCAAGAATGCTGCCCCACCTGTCAGCATGCAACTATGTTAGGTATGTTCAGGTTTCAGAGTAGCAGTCCTGTTAGTCTGTATCCGCAAAAAGAAAAGGAGTACTTGTGGCACCTTAGAGACTAACAGGTATGTTCAGTTGCACTCACTAGGGGGAGCAACATCCCAGACAGCAACAGACCTGGCTGTTTCCTTAATCTGCTTTTGCTTAAGGCTTCTCATTGCACATGATTCCAAGAGAACAAAAAAAATGGTCTGGATAGATGTTTTGGAACCAGAGAAACTCATCTTGCAAGACTCTTGACACTCCCCTGACATACAGCTATCCCTGCAAAAAGCTACAAGAAACCCATAAAGAAACTACCCCCATGAGTTTCTGAAACCCAGATGTAAAACAGCTTACGGGCTTTTCTGTTAACTGTCCCTCATCTGAAATGCAAATTTGTCTTCTGCCAACATGAGCCTAGCATTCTCTAGCTTACAATTGAAGACCATTTCTCATAAATCCAAAATCACTAAACAGATCACAGAGCATTAGTTGTGCTAAATAAGCTAAAGTCACAATATTTTTCTGTTTTTCTTGTCACTTTATGTAATATTTTGTCCAACATTTGTACACAGACACTGGTGGTTAGGGCTCTGGACAGAAACTTAGGAGAACATAGTTCTATTCCCAGCTTTACCACTGTTTTGCCGGGTGACCTTGAGTAATTAATTTATTTCCCTATGGCTTCATTTCCCTATTTGTAAAATTGGGATAATGTTCCTGACCTCCTTTATGCAGGAGCTAGATATCATTTACAAAGGGACTGGGGGAATCTTCCATACTGGAACTCAAGAAATTAACAGAATGAATTATCTGGATACTAATGGGATATAAATAGGATCATAGAAATTTGAAATGGAAGAGACTTTTTAGAACTTTTCCCACAAGTGCAGGATGTCACCTCCATTTCTCCATTATTCTCTCTCCCAAGGTGGTGTCATATCAAACTGATACTGCACTTCATCCTAGTCAAGAGAGTAGATAATTGATCGTGTGCATGTGAGCACACAGATGACTATAGTTAAACTAATCATAGAATCATAGACTTTAAGGTCAGAAGGGACCATTATGATCGTCTAGTCTGACCTGTACAATGCAGGCCACAGAATCTCACCTACCAATTCCTGTAACAAACCCCTAACTTATGTCTGAGCTACTGAAGTCCTCAAATCGTAGGTTAAAGACTTCAAGGTGCAGAGAATCCTGCAGCAAGTGACCCGTGCCCCACACTGCAGAGGAAGGCAAAAAACCCAGGGCCTCCGCCAATCTGCCCTGGGGAAATATTCCTTCCTGACCCCAAAAATGGCGATCAGCTAAACCCTGAGCATGTGGGCAAGACTCACCAGCCAGACACCCAGGAAAGAATTCTCTGTAGTAATTCCGATCCCACCCCATCTAACATCTCATCTAACATCTCATCACAGGCCATTGGGCATATCTACCACTAGTAGTCGAAGATCAGTTAATTGCCAAAATTAGGCTATCCCATCATATCATCTCCTCCATAAACTTATCAAGCTTAGTCTTGAAGCCAGGTATGTCTTTTGCCCCCACTGCTTCCCTTGGAAGGCTGTTCCAGAACTTCATTCCTCTATTCCTTCATCTAATTTCAAGTCTAAACTTCCTGATGGCCAGTTTATATCCATTTGTTCTTGTGTCCACATTGGTACTGAGCTGAAATAATTCCTCTCCCCCCATGGTATTTATCCCTCTGATATATTTATAGAGAGCAATCCCCTCAACCTTCTTTTAGTTAGGCTAAACGAGCCAAGCTCATTGAGTCTCCTTTCATAAGACAAGTTTTCCATTCCTCGGACCATCCTAGTAGCCCTTCTCTGTCCCCAAACCTGGGGTCAGAAAGGAATCTTCCATCCCAGAGTACTGAGAGGAATCTTGATCTGGAGCATTGGTTATGTGCTAGGATCAGATGAGACTACCCCACATGACCAGTTTCCTGTGTTCACTAAGGGAATGCAAAAATGAGGGTGTTTGCTCTTTATCTTCTTTGTATAAGAAAGTGATATATCACCTTACTGGTAATGGAAGCATAGTCCTCTCTAATTTCAGAGGATTTACACTGGATTCATACCGGCAGAACTGAGATCTGAATCTGGCCCTTAAACTTAAAAAAGCCAGAGAGACAGATAGGTAGAGCTAGGCTGGAGGCACTAAGTTCAGATCCAAATTTGAACTTTCAGAAAAGTAAGGGATGTTTGGATCTACATTTTATAAATTTGCTGTACATTATTATTGTTTAACAGTGCGATTAATCGCGATTAATTTTTTCAATCGCTTGATAGCCCTAATATATATAAAATTGTCTTGAAGCCTGTTAGCTATGCAAATAACTAGTCATGTTTTCCAAATACTATTGTTTTCATTCTCCATTCCCTCTTTTAAACCAGTTTGCTGCATCTTAACCAGCAAAATGAGCCTCCAGTCTTTATTGGGGCCTCTGAACACTACTGTAATACAAATAACATAAGCAAGGATTTGACCCCTAAAGACCATACATCATTTTTCTGGCACTGTCCTTGTATGTATTAGTGTCTTCAGGGTACAGCTGTTTGGCAAAATCACCTAATGTATTGAACAGTCACTTACACTCATGGCACTATATAAAATTTGCCACTGTTTTTCATGCATGCTGGTTTGTAATTAAATTTGGAAGCAAACTTGTTTTCTCCTTCACTTTGTTAGTGGCATATAACAGAACTTACTTTTATGTGGCAACCTTACAAACCAGGCTAGCCCTCACTTCACTCCCCCCCATGCATCCCAAGGAAAAACCTCAATGATCTGTTTGATAGGGTAGGCAAAATAATGGGGCAAAGACTGTCAGATCAACTAGGTGCACAAAAAACTTACCAGACACTTTATACTGTGACTTAATATAGACCATCCGTAAGAAAAACAAACTAACAAAACTAGTCACTGTCGTTGTACAACCTCTGCAGAGGTTCTCAAACTTCGTTGCGCTGCGACCCCCTTCTGACAACAAAAATTACTACACAACCCAAGTAGGGAGGACCAAAGCATAAGGCCCCCCAAGACCTGCTACCCCATGAGTGGGGGAAGAAGGCAAAGCCAAAGCCAAAGCCTGAGACCCACCGGCCCAGGCAGTGGGCCTCAGGCTTTGGCTTCAGCCCTGGGCACCAGCAAGTCTAATGCCAGCCCTGGTGACCCCATTAAAACAGAGCCACAATCCACTTTGTGGTCCTGACCCACAGTTTGAGAACCGCTGCTAGCACAATAGGATCCTGGTTCAAGGCTGAGACTCCTCGAGCTCCATTAATAGAAATAAATGAAGAAGAAGTTAGAGATGGATGCAATAAACCTATTAATAACACTGCCTCCACACACACGAACTGGTAAAGGACCACTCTTTGCCTTGTGAATATATGAAATCTTATTGCATATAGACAGAGGGCTTTATAAAATTACACTGTAACCTTTAAAAATATTGAAACTCCCTTAGACACCAACCGATCAAAATGGTTGCTTTGGGGCCATGTAACATATTAATGCTTAGCAGATGAAGGACTCCCTAGATATGCACTGGCCCAGAAAACAGGGTAATTTGTTATGGTCTATTATGTCAATAACCCCTGGATAATAGGTCATTGGGAGATTCCTTTGAATCCCTGCTTCAATATGTCAAGGATGTAGCAAGGTATGTAAAGGGTCAATTCATCTCAAAGCATCCACAAAATACCTAGCCTAAAATCACATTTACTAAGGCCCTGTCAACACTGGTAGGTAGGAGAGTCATGCTCTGCAATTGACAAGCTGTTTTTAAACAGTTAGAGCTCTTGGTTTCAGCACAGTTTCAAGGTCGAATTACCAGCCAATCTCAAAGCAGACTGATTATGTGAACACAGTGTAAACAAACGAGTACACAAATCTGACAACTAACTGCCAGTTTGTACATGACATTACACTTAGAAACACAAATTGTAAGCAAAGGGAGGCACACAAAATATTGCAACAGCAGAATTAGTCTCCATCTGAAAATTCAGCCCTCTGTGTGTTGACAGGTTTCAGGGTAACAGCCATGTTAGTCTGTATTTGCAAAAAGAAAAGGAGTACTTGTGGCACCTTAGAGACTAACAAAGTGAGCTGTAGCTCACGAAAGCTTATGCTCAAATAAATTGGTTAGTCTCTAAGGTGCCACAAGTACTCCTTTTCTTTTTGTGTGTTGACAGGCTCTCTCTCTGTCTCTCTCTTTTTAAACAGCCTTGTTGATAGAAATGGTGACCAAGAGTGGCCACTATCAAGCATAGTGTGTGAACCTGGAGTAGCTTACACGTCTGTCAATTAGGGAGACGAATCATGTTATCACAGTGTGAAGACTGTTTTTTTTTGGTTTGTCTTTTTTTAAACACTTTTTACAAGGCTTTACACCAAGGCTGTAATTAGCTCACAAAGAAAACTACAATAATCCCAATGACACAGAAGTTCAATTCATCACAGCTATGTTTTCACCCTCTCCCCATATTTTGACAAAAATCCATTAAATCCTGTAGGATCCTGAGAAGCAATATTCGACCTGACTGAGCAGATAGCAGGCAAAATGTAACAATTATTTTAATGTTAGTGTGTGCACCCCCCCTAGAAGTGAGTTAAATGCTCTAATAGCTATTGATTGGACATGTTCCGAGAAGGGACTGTCTAGATCTAGAAAAGACATATACATTTGAGGCTGATATATAAGTAGGCTTAAGATTCAATAGCACAAAAATGGAAGGAGGCCTGAATAATTTGCATAGCTCTGCTGGACGCAGAGACAGAGTAAGGCAGTGTCCCTCAGACAAGAATATTAGAATAGTTTGCCAGCCCCAGTTCTAAGATGTGCCTGAACTATTGGTCAGGAAGTGGGGACAAAAGTTGAGTTTAAGCCATCTTTGTAGCCTCCGGATTCTGGGGCAGGCCAGAGACCCATCTGGTCCCTGGGATAAATTAGAATACCTCAAATGCTATTATTATGTTTGGTTGCCCATAGCCCTAAAGAGATAGCCCAGCAAGTGGGACTTGCCAGAGGCACCCTGGGGATGTCCTGTAAATGGGTAGCAGCATAAGCCTGCTTTCCAGATGCTTTGCACTACTGAAGCGGGGGCCAAATTGTGACCTGTGGATTCTAGTGGGTAGTCTAGATGTTATGTTCTGGATGGAAGAATAGTGAGTATTAAGGTTCTGTGCGAGGAAGGCTCACAGTTAAATGGAGAATAAAGTGAGGAGAAGGAGGAATGGTAATAGTGACAATAAAGATAAGGAAGCACAGTAGGTTACAGGAAGAAATTGCTGCTTCTCTGCCCCTGGGTACTAGCTGTGGTGCAAACATGTTCTACTCTCCATCTGTAGATTATTAATTTTATCACTACTTTTTCGTAGGGACTGGATTCAGCAAAATCTTGCTCACGCAAGCAACCCCATTCATGTCCACAGAGCTTCTCAGGTCAGAGCTACTCATGTGCAAAGATAGTAGGACGAAGTCTGTGGTGTTTTACCAGCAACCTTGCTCAGTAAATTAGACAAGGACAAATAAATTTCTTCGTCTGTTCCCTTTTTTTCCTCTCCTGAATTTGGTCTGTTTGACTGTAGATTGGTAACTTTGAGGAAAAGTGGAAAGTTCTGATCTAGCCTTTTTTCAGTGCCCAAACAAAATGGGGAGAACAAGTTCAGCTTGTTTAAAAAGCACGGTCTTTTTTTTTTTCCTGAGGCTTTTTCCTAATTCCTAGTAATTGCTTATTCTGTCACATCTTCCAACATCTCTTGCTGCAAAAGCAAGACTGAAAAGAGAAAGGGTGGAGCAAAATAAACATGTACAGAAAGTGAACAAACAGAAAGAACAAGATTAGCAAATAGCAAACAAGATACCTACTGGAAAACTCAATCATACACAGTCCAAAGAGGTACAGGAGAGCACAAACAGTGAAAAAGCTGAAAAATTCTCAGAGGGGAAAAACTGAGAACAAAAGATACTCTAAATGTCAGTGAATCATGGGGGTAAGAAGAATTGGAAACAAAAAGTAAAGAAATACTGAAAATACTGAAAATTTACTGAAAAAAAAGTAAAGAAATATTGAATGCATGAGCTAAATGGGGGGAAAAAACAAAAAAACAAAACCAACCAGGAAAATTGAGCAAGAACTGAAAAAACATCACCATCTTCAAGATAACTGAGAAGATATCAAATGGAAGAAATTATCCATTTAAAAAATATTTACTGAGGGCTGGATACTACTTATCAGCTTGCACTGCACATTGGGTCAGGACTTTTGACATTGTGTCTGTGCTTTAACAACTTGACAGTCACTTACACATAAATTTGTTAGTCTCTAAGGTGCCACAAGTACTCCTCGTTCTTTCTGCTGATACACGACTAACAAGGCTACCACTCTGAAACTTGCATATATATTGGAGGCTCTGCTAGTAGTCTCCTGGGCTTTGCAGAGGCAGGATCTTCGGATCCACATGCCTTCTGCATTTGTGTTAGTAAAGCCACCCCAAAGGAGTGTGAGCAAAGTGCAATGTCTTGAGTCTCTGCCTCCTGGCCTTCCACCCCGACATGCTTACTTTCGTATGACACCACCTGAAATATTATAGGTGCTTAAGTGACAGCTAAGATTAGAGTTGAACACTTGTGATTTTAATGTAAGTCTCCTGATGCTGGGTGTTTTTATTAAAGCCCTGAAGTCATGTGAATATACGAGAATCTCAAGTTTTCATTTAAAAAACAAGTTTCTAGTCCTCTTTGTTGCAGAGATAAGCTTTAAAACACAAACCCTAAAGGCTACAAGCCATCAGGCAGATAAAAAGAACTCTAGATGCATTTTTAAAAATCTCATTATTTTTAAGGCATCCTGTTTGGGATGATGATTTTTAAACTCATTATTTTTAAACACTTGAGGCTGGCAGTTCTGATACCTGGGTGGTAACTGATCAATCCAGTGTTCTTGATATATAGCCAAAGGCTATATGGGAACAGAATAATTTTCTTCTGAATACACAAAGATATAAAAAAAGAAGATGAATTCAGTAAGCAGTAGCTAATAGTGAAGTCATGCTACTATACAGTTGGAGCAAGCTTTGCCTAGTACAAAAAACCAGTCTAAAGTGGGATTCATCCTAAATGACATTTTACCTACAAGGGTCCATGTATCCTTTTTTACAACTACTTTTCCCCTTAGTTTGTCAGATGAAAGGAACAAAAGCCAAAGCCACCTACATGCTCATTTTCACTCAGGGGTGGTTCTTCCCCCCAACTCCCCCCAAATTATTGCTGGGTTGTGGTGGTAACAATGTGGCTGCTAGTTTGAATGTTTGGCCTTTGAAACTTTGAAAGTCACACTTACCCTAATTGTGAGCTCAACTGTAAAAAGTGAATGTAAGTTCATAAAATGTCACAACTACCTAGACCAACAAATGTGGAAGGGGAAAGGAGCAGAAGTGAGACAGAGTGAACTGGTCTAAACAAAAAGGCCTACTGATATAACTCAAGAACTGTGAAGATTATGCTTGGTAAACAAGAAAAGTGTGGGAAAAGAAACCAACGGATCAAAATGGTGTGTTAGAAAGTAGGCCTACTTGGTGGACACAGTAATGAGGGGATTGGTTTACCTCCCATTGCTCTCGTTTTGGGTCCTTACAGATACAAACTTTGTAGAGAAAAATTTGGCTACTGGAGTGAGCGTCACAGTCATGGCTGCTATCCCCACAATCTCCTGGGACCCCCAGCCTTTGTCATCCTGATACTAAGAGATGTCCTGACCAGACCAGGCTAGAAAGAGGGACTCAGATGACATCACCACCTCTGGTGGCTTCAGTTGAATCCCAGATTCCACCTGGGATGTGAGACTTTGTCTCTCTCTTCCCATCTCTCTCTCTCTCTCCCCTACTCCCCCCCTCTCCCCCGTATGTCCTTTTCCTTCCCTACCTTTCTCCCTCCCATCATTCCCCTTTTTCCTTCTATCTAATAGGAGTTGGCTTAGCTGGCCAAGATTGGCTATTTTGCAACACTGCTATAAGCCTTTGAACCGAGAGGTAGTTAAAGGCAATGCCCTAAACAGCCCAATGCTGGTACAAGTTTGCCAGGTCTCAGAGCACCTGATAAGACTGTGCTGGTTCTGTGTTTTTCAGAAGTGAGGCTGCAAGTGAGAGCCAAGGTCAGACACAGAAGATGCATTTCTATCTTTGCTGTTCTTCTCTCACACTTTAGTGTGTGTGTGTGTCTTGTTTTGTCTGCTATGAAATGGGATTGGACTTTAACAACAAGAGCTTCAGCCCATCTTAACTAACTCTTCTTTTCTCCAAAAAGGACAGTTATTATCATCCAAGAGACTGTCAGACAAGAGGCTTTTTCCTTCTAAAGACTCTCCAACAAACAGGAATAAAGGATGTTGTTAAATGAATTTCCTTCTTAACACTTTACATTTCCAATGGTTTAACTGTTTTTCCTTCTTTTTCTGTATCTTTAGTAAAAGGTTAAGAGGATTCTTAATGGTGTTTCAGAGTAGCAGCCATGTTAGTCTGTATCCGCAAAAAGAACAGGAGTACTTGTGGCGCCTTAGAGACTAACAAATTTATTTGAGCATAAGCTTTTGTAGGCTACAGCCTACTTCATCGGATGTGTGCAGTGGAAAATACAGTAGAATGATTTTATATACACAAAGAACATGAAACAATGGGTGTTACCATGCACACTATAAGATCGCTCTCGTTACAGTGTGCATGGTAACATCCGTTGTTTCATGTGTCACAAGTACTCCTGTTCTTAATGGTATATGTGTGTCATGGTGCTAAACAGGCTGAGATCTGTACACAAAACACCAGATCTTGTTTCAGCTATTTAATGACAGTGACTAGGTTACGTTAACTCCTTTGACTCTTTGGGCCCATATATTCCATCTGAATTAATACAACAGGTCCATTCCAGCCTCAGTTTAGAATATCTCTCTCCTCTTGGTCTTTACAACGTTTAGGTACTTTTGGATAGTTGATTCCAACCCCCTTCCCCACCCCACCCCTTCTTTTTTTTGCCTTCATTTGGTCAAACTATACGTATATAGCTCTTTTTAATCTTTCTGTCATCCCCTTAAGCAATTTTGTTATTAATTTCTAAATTTTCCCGTTTCCCAGCATCTCTCTAGCGCAAAGGTATTCAGAACTTACCACAATATTCTAGGTACAGCCTCACCTGTTTCATATACAGATGAATCTATCAATTGACTACTATCTGTGAAGAAAACCTTATTGGAGACAAGATATCAAAAATAAAAATGAGCCAATCACACCCTGAACATATTTTATGGACCTTCTGCAAAAAAAAGGTCCTTAGTGATAAATTTTTAACCTATTTAAACCCAGAAATTATCAGTTTTAATTACATTGTTGTGAATGGTTATATTTTGTTTCTACTCCACATCCAAACATAGGGGTCCATTTCTGCAGACTTAAGCAACTGCCGAGTTTTAAATATCTGAGCAAAATTATTAAAGTCAATGTGACTAATTTATGAATGCAGAGTTATGCAGGAACTAAGTCTGTGTAGGCTTAAGACCTTATCTTTAAGGAATGAAACATATATATTTTGACTGGACGATAACTTTACTAAAAACAAAATGGTTGTCCTATGATCTATGCAAAATGAAAGACATTGCAGTACGGCATGTACTGCGCTCGTACAGTATACCGCCTGGTTCCTTGTACTTGTTAAATGCTGTTTGAGGAAAAGGTGACACGAGGATTCATTAAGTCTGAAATCTTTGCATAATCTGCTCCAAAAAAGCATTAAAAAAAGGGTTATGAAAGAAATAAATGCCTTGGGCCACCTGATAGTGATGAGCATATAAATGCGAGGGAGGGAAGAATACAATGTGCTCTCTGCACTATACCTGCCTGGTTCAGTGTGGGGCTCATCAGAATGAATAATGAAGAGCTGTCAAGTTAAGACATGAAGAATGTGTGGCAGCCAAACTAGTTTCACATCATTTTTTTTTTCTTGTAAATGTAATAGTTCATGTTAGAAAGTTCAACTTGGAGTGAATGTGTAAACACTCAAAGGAGAGCTGTGAGAGATAATCACCTGAGATCAGGGCCAGATTAAGACCTTTAGAGGCCCTAAGCACTGAAAAGATTATGGTGCCCCCCCATATGTAATTCAAAATAAAAACAATACTATACCGTAAAATAAAATTTTATTTTTTGAAATGACACAAAACTTACATGTATGCTGAAATTAAAATAGCTTCCTTCTAGATTTTCTGATTGCAAAATTCTGGATAAGTTCATCGAAGCTGATTCGACGAAGCATGTCCACTTCCATACACAGTAGGGAAAGTAAATCAAGTCTGTCCTGACACATTGTTGTTCTCTGAGGGTTTTATATTCTTTTCAGCTGAGAAAAAGAGCATTCTGCGGAACAGTTAGTAATCATCAATGTTAGACAAATACGTAGTGCAATCTCCACATTTGGAAATACACATTGTATTCTGTCTTTCAGTAGAGTGTCATGAAGATCAATTTGACTGAATTTCATTTTTCCTGTTTCATTAAACTGTGCGTGCATATAACAGTGGAACTGCCGTACTTCTCCACAGAGATTCATGTTCAAGTAAACGGTGTATGAGTCAACTAGCTTTTGGGAACCTTGTGAATATTGTTCATCAGATAAGTCCATATCGTTTAGAAAAGAAAATCTACTTGATACTTCTTTGTACACTTCACCTCTCCTCTTCATATGAGCTTCAAGTGTATCAATTACAGCACAGTAAGTAGATAAGCTAAATTTGTCTCTAGAATTCAATGCTGTTTCTGTTGCACTGCTATCATTTGCTTGTTTTTTCCTGATTCACTTGTGGGACTCGGCTTCTTTGTAGTTAGTATCAGGCAAGATATCTTTTGATATGTCTCCAGATCTTTTGAAATCATTCCTCAAAGTGTGTAAGTGGTCTGCTAATGATTGACAGAGGTCTGCATATGTTTTCAAATCCAATTCTTTTTCTTAGAGAGCTTGACTTGTGTGGTAAAAGAGAACAGAAAAACGGAGGAAGAGTGTGTAGTGGAGTGTAAGGAAGTCTAAAAAAGTTCTGATTTTTCCCATGATGACTACTTTGATGCTTTTTTTGAAATATCAAATATCAATTTTTTTTAAAAAAAATCTCTTTTTTTTTGGTGCCCCCTGCTTTGCTGGTGCCCTAAGCACATGCTTAGTCTGCCTATTGGGTAATCCAGCCCTGCCTGAGATGGTGGGCCAAATTCAGAGCGAAGTCTCATTATATCTGGTAATATATAAGAAGGAGTTTAAATTGATGCAATTTACACTGTGTTTTTGGTTTCCTCAATGTACAAGTTACACCAGCTTTGATTTACTGTATGGGAGTTTAACTTGCTCACTACCTCTAAATGTGGTTCCTTTCCTCCATTTTGTAGAGCGTGACGTGACAAAATCATGATACAGCATAAAACAAAGTACATTTTCATAACTTAGTGAGCAATAGAGGACGATAAATTAAATTGGGGTGCTGACTGCATTGGTCATTTTAAAACTGAATGCTTATACTGCAAATGAAAAGATCTAAAACATCACTGAATATTTTCCATTTGTTTTTAGTTGTAGTACTATATATATATATAGTGTGTATCCTCCTCCTTTTGTTCTGTGGCCTTCTGAGATAGCTTAAGGAAGTTTCTAGACCCCCCCTCTGAAAAACAGGATTATATATGATGGAAATAAATAGCCTTTTTGTATAATCTTTTCTGTAAATGTAATAGGTAATAACTTGGAATTCATGGCTGAGTTCTGGGATGTATTAAAATCAAAAGCCTAAAGGGCATTTTAATGGGGAAGACAGAAAGTAAACACTCACTCTGGAGACGTTTTTTTTAAAATGACATAAATAAAACACGAAGGTCATAAAATTAGTCTTAACTAATTTACATTTCTTTGCTGTTTGTAAGATATTGTTTTGGTTATTGTCCTTGGATATAGTCTTAAGGACTTTTTTCTTTCATTCTTTTTCCAATAAGGAATTTTTATGTATGCCTTCTATATTACTTGCTTTTGCTGATGATTCTCTTCATTAGAGATTTCTGCAATCTTGAATAATTGTTTTAGATTAAATAAGAGTTCTGGCTTGAGAAATGAGGAACTTTATTCTGAGAATCCAGTAGGCCAGATAACTAGTTAGTTGTTCATACTAGGTCTCCCTTGCTGAGTTTAATTAATATTACTTTCTCCATTATCATTAGACCCAAGCCTGTCATGAGCTTAATGCAGGCACACCCAGGTGGAACCCTATTGCTGTCAATGGTGCTGCACGCTGGCACAGCAGTTTGCCCACCTGTGGCTAACTGCAGGATTGGAGCCTATGTGTTTTCTGAAGATATTTACTATTAAGAATTTAAAAAGCATTGTGTATTATTGTTTTGTGCACAGGGGCCCTGATTCAGCAAAACACATAAGCATGTGCTGAAAGTTTGAGGGCAGCCAGGGCTTCAGAATAAGCAGGAAGAAAGGCCTTCTGATGTCACTGATCCATGAGATATGTGTGGGAGGGGCAGCACCAAATGTATGGTGGCAGGAGTCATTTTCCATGCTGCAATAAACGCCAGGCTGGCGTTGGCAGAGTCCTCCGGCAGCTACTCAGCAGCAGCTATGAAAGGGGACTCTATATGTTTTTGGCCTGTTTTATGCTGCATTAATTTCCTCCCACATTTCCTCATGGAAATCTAGGAGTTGAGCATGGGACAGTGTCATGGAGAGTGACTGGTCCTGCGCTCCAACACTGCCCGACTCTGAAAACCAGATGAAGTATCTGCATGGTCACAGCAAAGGAGGGGATGATGTTTCCATCTACATAGATCTACTCCAGCCACATAAGTGGAGAGAATAATCCAGGCATAAATTTGATTTCATTTTGACTAATGATGGAATTACTATAGAGTGTGTGACATGGACAAATAGATGTCCATACTTAATCTAATATTGGTCCATTCAGTCCAATATCTTGCATCCATTATCTGATATTTCTAGGAAGGAAAAACAAACCCTTCTCACGAGTTGTGCAATGGTAGGGGTGATGAAGGGAAATTCCCTCCTGACAGGTGGTCAGCCTGCACCCTGAAGCAGGGGATTGAGTTACTTTGTATCACTGCTTTAGCTTGCATAACTGGTCATAAAATTATAGTCCTCTTAAAATTCCTGCCACACTATTTGTTTCCAGGACTACCTGCAGCTCTGAGTTCCATGGGACAACTAGAATTTGAGTAAAGAAATATTTCCTTAAATTCACTGCCTTTCAATTACATAGTGTCCCCTTGTTTTCATATTGATAAGATACAATGGAAAAGAGCATGCCCTTGGTTTTACCAGCTAAGCCTTTACAGCACTGAAGGTGAGGTTCTTCAGTGACATTCCTCTACTTACCGATAGTGAACCCCTAACCCACTAAGGATCCTCTTGCCTGTCTGAATCCAAACCCTGAAACCAGTCCACAGTCAAACTCCTCCATTCTGCCCTGCACCCAGCTTTGATTCTCTGCTGGCTTTCTCCCCCATCTCAGCAGACATGTACTCCCAGCTGACCTTCCACCCTGCACTTGGTTCCAGACCAGCAGTTCTGTTAGGGACTGACTGCAGGGATATGGCAGGGTCACTTATAAAGAGATAAAGGTAAATGTCCAGCGATAGGGCACCACTTAAGGAAAGAGACTGAACCTGTCTAATTTTCCGCTGTTGGTAACCTTCCTGATTCTGGCATATTACTCTTATTTATTGCACCCCCCCTTCCACCCTTCCCTCTCCTGCCCCCCTCAACAGCAGTTTCCTGAGCATTTATAAAGAATTATATGGGTTATAATCAGTCTTTCTTTTATTTTATTTTTCACCATATTACTCTTTACATCATATTCGTTTATTTGCTATCATTTAAACATTAATCAACATATACTGAGTTATTAGAGTTTGAAAGAGAGACTCTATAATAGAGATATGTAATCAAACTGTTTAAAGCAGCTCATGGTGTTACAGGGTATGAGAGAATCCTTAGGATTGTCTGTTGTGTTAGATTCGTTGGTAATTGCTATGAATTTATTTATATGTGCTGCTTTGAAAAATTAATAAACCCTAATTTAATAAAAAAGGAGAGGGAAAGTGGATAGTTCAAGGGGCAGGTAATATGAAGCCTTTTTCTTCTCATTCCCTGGTTCAATCCCAACCCAGTTTGGCTTTCCTTCTGTTTGGTGACTTCCTTGACTTGAATCTTGTGATTTCAGGTCAGTTCTCTGAGGATAAGATTCCACATCACAAGTTTCTCTTCTAAACTGACAGTTGTTACAACTACTTTCTCATCCCTAGACACGGGCATGGCTGTAAGCTACTATGGAGAAGAAGCTTGCCCGAAGCTTGTACTTGACCTGAAGATAGCAGGACTTCAGTATCCAAGGCTGTCAAGTCAGCACCTTATATGGATTTAGTTTGCCTGTAAACCTTAGAAAAGGAGTGTGAGGGTTTCCTGGAAAACCGAAGGTGATAGCAGCTTGACGAGGGTGACCAAACGTCCCATTTTGGCCGGGACAGTCCCTTTTTTAAGCCCTGTCCTAGCCGTCCTGACTTTTTTGGCAAAAATGGGCAATTGTCCCGTTTGCTCTTGCCAACTTCATCAGCTGGCAAGAGCAAATGGGACAAATGCCCACTTTGTCAAAAAGTGGCATGTGGAGGAATGTGTATAGGTGGGGGCGACAAGTGGCAATGCCATCTCTATGCAAGCGGGGGAGGTAGGGCTCTGGTGAGCCGTTATGCCAGCCCCAGCCTCGTGCAGGGGGGCAGGCAGGGCTCAGGTGAGCAGTGATGCCAGCCCCAGACTTGTGCAGGGGGCAGGCAGGGCTCTGGCAATGCCAGCCCCAGCCTCGTGTGGAGAGGGGGGCTCGGGTGAGTGGCTCAGGCGAGCTTCGCACAGGGGGCGTTCTCGGATGTGCGGCTCGGAACAGCCTCACGCGGGGCTGGGGGCTGGGATGAATGGTACTGGCCAACCCCACCCTGTGTCCCGTTTTCCCTTTTGGGGAATATGGCCATCCTAAGCTTGACTCTCTCTCCCCTCACATTAATGTACATATCTATTCACCAGTATTTTGATGTCTCACTAATACACACTGAAAAAATAAAAGTAAATTACTTGCATGCTCTGTAGCAAGTCAAAGATGGTTCCAAATAACAAAGAGTAATAAGAGGCTAAAGCCTAACTCACCGAAACAGGTGCCTCAGGATAGTGCAGCACAGTAGTGAGGCCTAGCATAAAAGCAGTTATGAACAGTTTCCTGAGAGGAAAAGCAGACCTGTCACTGTCAGGATGGTTGTTTCTTCAGAAATGAGGTTTCAGATGTCTCTTAAAAATTGAGTTACAGAAAGCAGCAATTGAAGCATGCGGTGGGGGAAGGGGAATGTCTTACCTGATTCATTCCCTGAGAGGACAAAGCAGGTAACCGGCAAAGCAGGCCAAGAATAAACAGTCTTTGTATACTGGTGGGTTGGAAGGTAAAGATACCATCATTATCCTTCAGAAAATGCTCCCACATCACCTCAGGTTAGTAGCACAGTTCCCTTCTTAAGGCAATGTGCACTGAGTTGGTGGAAAAAGGCGGGAAAATGATAAACCCAGGACTGTCATATTTAAACTGAGGAAATGTAGTGCTGAACTCCCAGTTAATGTGGCTGGGAAAGTGGATGCACTGAAACACAATGGGGTCAGGATTTCCTTTTCCACATTTTTCAGCGGAGCTTTACCACAAGAGAGCAGCATTTAATGGGCTAAAGCACACTTCTGGCAGCACGGATGTCCAGTGTGGCCTCAGGTATCCAGCAATCTTCACTATGAATTTGGCTGGGTCAGACAGATTCTTCAAGATTTCATCTGTATAATGGTAAATGCTCCAGGGATATAGGCCTGAACAGGATAAAAACAAAAGAATGATCATCTGACGTAAAGCTGTGAAACAGTAAGCATTACAGGGATGCACTCTTTGTTTTTCTCTAATGCTACTGGTAACACAGCATGTTATGCCACGAGGCTGTAATCCCGCAAGCTGCTCTTCACAGGCAGACTATATTGACTTCAATACTCCAGACTCCAAAGCTAGAATGTTCCTTCAGAACTTCAATGTATCTAGGTTTCAGAGTAACAGCCGTGTTAGTCTGTATTAGCAAAAAGAAAAGGAGTACTTGTGGCACCTTAGAGACTAACCAATTTATCTGAGCATAAGCTTTCGTGAGCTACAGCTCACTTCATCGGATGTATCTAGTCCTTATATACTGATATATAGCAGCAGTAATGTTTGCAGTATACACTTTAGGCCAAATTCTGCCACTTATTCACATTGTGCAATCCCATTTTCTTCAAAAGGCCTACTTATGGAGTAAGGTACCACTGAAAGCAAGTAAGGAAGGCAGAATCTGGCCCTATGTAAGCTTGCAAGGCTACCTTCTTTGTTCAGACAAATCCACACACAGTTCTGAGGCAGGAAAATATCATTCTATGTACAGTAGAACCTTAGAGTTACGAACACCTCAGGAATGGAGGTTGTTTGTAACTCTGAAATGTTAGGTTTCAGAGTAACAGCCGTGTTAGTCTGTATTCGCAAAAAAGAAAAGGAGTACTTGTGGCACCTTAGAGACTAACCAATTTATTTGAGCATGAACTTTCGTGAGCTACAACTCACTTCATCGGATGCATACCGTGAAATGTTAGTAACTCCAAACAAAACGTTATGGTTGTTCTTTGAAAAGTTTACAACTGAACATTGACTTAATACAGCTTTGAAACTTTACCATTCAGAAGAAAAATGCTGCTTTCCTTTTATTTTTTAGTAGTTTACGTTTAACACAGCACTGTACTATATTTGCTTTTTTGTGTACTTCCAGTTCCAAATGAGGTGTGTGTGGTTGACCGATGATCGTAACTCTGAGGTTCTACTGTATTTCAAACATGGAGAAACGAAGGTACATAGAGTATACATTTAGAATAAAACTCTGGTGTTCTCATATTAAAATTTTTAGATAGATAACTAAATACTTAAAAATAACAGATATTTAAAAATAACAAATATTGATCAGGAAATATGTGGAAGTTTAACCTTTACTTTCTGATCTTATTGCTTGGAGGCTGCCATATTCATCTCCTTTCCTCACTAAAATAGGCTGTCCTGACCATACCTCACCTTTCCATGTAACATACTACATCCTTCATTCCTTCCTGGCACAGGCCTCATTAAACATCATCCTTTCATTTTGACCACACAGCCCAAATAGTTTGCATCCCAGCTGACCTCACCACTGGATCCTGGTAAGTTTTCAGGCCTGCTGGAGCCAAGCATTCAGGTTTTCTTGCTGAGCTCCCTTCTTAAATCACATTTCCCTGCTGTTTTTGACAGGTATTCTAGTCAGTTCTCAGGGCAGCCTTAAGTTCCCCTCTCTCCACCTGCAACTGGACTTTCAGGAAGTTTTGGAGGGAGATGTTTACTGGGGCCTGGTTGGTGGAAGGCAAGTTATTTTTATTAATGCTGGGAAGGAAGTTGGTAGTAGCGGCAGAAGGGAAGGGAGATGAGACATGACACTCTGGTAAATACTAGGCAATCAGCAGTGTCTGTCATCTGAACAGAATGTACACTAGTTAACCACCTTAATATCGAAAGGAATATTTTCTATATTCAGCAATCTTCTCTGAATTGAAAGATATCTCTTCTAACGTACACAGACATAGGTAGGTTTCAGAGTAGCAGCCGTATTAGTCTGTAGACTAACCAATTTATTTGAGCATAAGCTTTCGTGAGCCTTCGTGAGCTTTCGTGAGCTACAGCTCACTTCATCGGATACATTCAGTGGAAAAAAACTTAGGTAGATATTGGTTTCTTTCCTTCAAGGACTCCTTCATTCTGACAACCTCAGAACTAAGTACCAGAACTGAAATGGAAGAGGAAATGCAGTCCAGTGTTTCAGCTTTGTCCTTCGGAGCACACCTAAAACGTATAGGGTCAGATTTTTCAGAAGAGCTCATTTTCCTTTGAGGTGCCAAAATAAAAGCTTAGACTTTAAAAGAACTGCTCAGGTTGGGAGCAAGGTGCTCTTGAAAACCTGACAATAGATGTCTGACTGGGAACTGCTGGGTTCTGAGTTTTGTCATAAATCTGACCCTTGTGTGCCTAAATGGGAGCTGAGCTCTTCAAAATGTGGCCCGCGCTATAATTAGCTGTATCTAAGATATAAGTAATAAGCAGTATTGACTGTGAGACGTCAGGAACCACTTTCATTTATGACAGGTTTCAGAGTAACAGCCGTGTTAGTCTGTATTTGCAAAAAGAAAAGGAGTACTTGTGGCACCTTAGAGACTAACCAATTTATTTGAGCATAAGCTTTCGTGAGCTACAGCTCACTTCATCGGATGCATACTGTGGAAAGTATAGAAGATCTTTTTATACACACAAAGCATGAAAAAATGGGTGTTTACCACTACAAAAGGTTTTCTCTCCCCCCACGCCACTCTCCTGCTGGTAATAGCTTATCTAAAGTGATCACTCTCCTTACAATGTGTATGATAATCAAGTTGGGCCATTTCCAACACAAATCCAGGTTCCCCCCCTCCCCCCAACCCACTCTCCTGTTGGTAATAGCTTATCTAAAATGATCACTCTCCTTACAATGTGTATGATAATCAAGGTGTGTCATTTCCAGCACAAATCCAGGGTTTAACAAGAAAGTCTGGGGGGGGGGGGGGGGAGTAGGAAAAAACAAGGGGAAATAGGTTACCTTGCATGATGAAGTGAGCTGTAGCTCACGAAAGCTTATGCTCAAATAAATTGGTTAGTCTCTAAGGTGCCACAAGTACTCCTTTTCTTTTTGCTCTTTCATTTAGTTTCACATCACCAAACAGGAGGGGCTTTTTCGGCTATTGAGATTCCGGCATGATATAATTCCATCACTGACAGTGAAGCAGATACGAATTAATACTGCCTTCTATACTTTCAATATGACAGTGGCATGGTGGTTGTTGTTTTTGCGTGGTGGTCTTTAACAAGGACCCAACCATAGATGTTTTGGACCCAACCGTAGATAACTAGCTCAAACTGCTTCAACTATGGGAAGTTTGCATATATTGTTTCTTTACCCCGGGAAGCTAATGTTCTCACAAGCATAAATTCTCCTAATTCCAATTCACTTTAAAATATATATTTTATTATTTATGTGGTATGCATGGCACTTTTAAAATCAAACATAAAATGCATCCTTTCGGACAATCCAAGAGCCCAATCCTGCAAACTCTTGCCCATGTGAGTAGTTCTACTGAAGCTAATAATTCGTACAAGACCTAATATAATATGTTCATAGGACCACCATTTAAGCTGAATTTTGCTATTTATGAACAAGAATTCTGGACACAATTATTAAACTTGGTGCTGGATGCTCGAATGTGTACACTCAAGCCCATGTGAGAATTAATTATTCCCTTTCATGAGGTGGTATTCCAGTTTTCCTGAGGCATAAATTAAATATAGGTTGTGAAGGACAGCCTTTCGAATGGCATGGCTTTTTGCTTGAAGACCCTCCTATTTTACACATGATGCCCAGTTAGGGCTACATGTTTCTTTAAGACAGATCATGTCTGTTGATGCTTATGAGCATTTTTTTAATACTGCATTTCTGTCTTGGTCTCTCCTTAATGATGGGAATTTTGCACACAGACAATGAATAGGTTAAGTACCTTGTTAACGCCGGACAGTCACAGATCTCTAACTTTACTGTTCCCTTGAAGGCCAACTTCAGAGAAGCTTAAGACATAAATTTCAAAAGTATCATAAAGTTGCTTCACTCCTTACACAAACCAAGACAACCCTGGGAGTAAATGATCCTTTGGGAATGACACAAATGGAGGCAGGCTATCAGTTCATGTGTTTATCCTCCGACAATTGCTTCTGAGAAGCTGGCTGGTCAAATAGGTTTCTACTGATACTGAATTTCAAAGTGGAGGGGATACTCAAATAGAAAGATACTGCTCAATGTGATTACGAGTGAGAGAATTAGACATAGAGTGTGCTCATAATGTAATTGGAAAATATTAAGGCATTACAAAAGTAATACATAATGATAGAGGAAGAAGAAAAGGAACATGGTACAGTTTGCTGGCCCTATAAACTCTGTCACTGACTAGTGGGATCTTTGGAAAGTCATGTAAAATGGGATTTTCAAATGAGACTAAAGGAATTACAGCCGTCCAAATCCCACTGAATTTGAATGGGATTTGGACATTTAATAGTAAATTCAGGCCCTGAATTAGCAAAATGAAATGGCCACATGGGGGCAGGAGAGAAAAAGACATGTAAGTAAAAGGAATGCTCTACTTTATAGCTTACACTGAGAACTGTTCTAAGTTTAACCAGATACAAGGTGGGTAAGGTAACATTTCTCTCACCAACAGAAGTTAGTCCAAAAAAGGATATTACCTCACCCGTCTTGTCTCTCTAAAATCCTGGGACTGACCTGGTTACAGCTACTCTGCACAGTAAATTTAACCATGCATTTTTGTGCCCGCATAATTAAAGGTTCACTGCAATATTTAAAAAAATTCCTTAATAATAGTATTTAAGAAACAGCTAAGATTTCTAGCACCTGATATTGCTCAAACAAAGTCAAGAGGGCCCAAATCTGCACAGATATTGAGGCTCCTAACATCCACTGATTTCAGTGGAAATTCAGAACCTTAATACCTTTGGGGACCTGCACCTACGTGTTTTGCAAATAACTTCAATGGGAGCAGGAGTAGACTATGTTTTTGTAGCATAGACAATGTGTGGAATTTGCTGCAGCACAAGATCTGTCTTAGGGTTTTATACTTGCCACAGTACATACAAAACATTTTACAGTGTTTAGGCAGCTGGTGTTCTGAGACCACTTTCTATCATGCTGACCAACATTTTCTCATTGCTTCCTTGTGCTGCCCATCTGTCTCTAGCCACCTGTTTTCTCTTGACGTACAAGTTCTTTGAGTCAGGGATTGTTTTTTGTTTTGTTTGTACAGAACTAGAACAATGGGGTCCTATCCTCTGAGTGGGACTGCCACAGGCTGGCTGGCCCTATAAACACAGTTGGGCTCAGTCTCACCTGTGACGGATCAATAACCCCCTGCCCTAATCCTGCTGATCCTGATCATCTGGGGATTATCAATTATCAGAACCAGCTGGGAAGGAGTTGGGGCTCAGAGATTTTACAAGCTTACAGATGGAACTTCACAAGAGAGTATTTATCAGCACTACTTTGTTTTCCATTATGATAAATTAGCCCCTGGAAAGTATGCAGACAGGAATAGGTATTTTCCTTTTCACAGATGACTGTGCTGTATGGATGAAGGAAAAAAGACATAAAGTAGCTGTGGAAAAGACAAATGAGACACTCCAGAGAATTTCCAAGTGGGGCAACATTGGGGATTTAAATTCTCACTTGCAAAAACAAGTGAAAAACTTGGAAAACTTGTAACGTTCACATAGATAATATCATACAAAAGGGTAAAAATGTACCAGGAAACAAATGGGAGGGGGGCAGATAAAAAGGTATTGAGGCTGAGGTACAGAGCATTAGTAAGACCAGTTTTAGACTATGGATTCCAAGCTTTTGGTTCCACCTCATGAACAAGTTTTAGAAACCTGGAACTGCTCCAGGCCCAAGGTCTGTGACTGGCATGTGGCATAATGATAACAACATCACGGTGCATGCTCCAAATAGCCACTGGAGAAGAACCTATAAATCTAAGGATGAAACTATTAGATGTAACCTTTTGGGCAAAGGTAAAAGGGAATCATGAAAACAGTTGTACATAATAGATTTATGAGGATTGATGGGTGCTTAGTAGACATTGCAACAGACTTCCTCATATTATGAGTTAAGCAGATATGTAAAAAGGAAAAAATTAGAAAACTCAAAATGTTTAGGCATGGGAAATCAAATTACACCTGGACAGTTATTCTCCCATTTGTGGGTTTGACATCACGAGTAGAGTGGGAGCAGCTTTCTGTGTTCCTAGTCTTGGAATCCAGAAATCTAAAAAGATCTCAAATTATGTGGCCATTCTGACAGCTGAACTAATGGGGATAATGAATGAAAAAAGTGGTGTCCATAGTCTCCTATGATGAGGCTGTTCTGCCAAAAAAACAAACAAACAAAGGAGTTGGGTGGTTTTCCTAAAGACTGGGAGAGCTCACTTGTGGAGGGGAGCTGCAGAAGGGAAGTTGTCTTGTATGACTGGGCCTGAGGAGAGAGGGTGGTAGGAGAGAAGGAGATTCCTCTGGCAGGCCTGGAAGAAGGCCTAAGGGTCTAGCCTGAGGAGGGGGATTCCAGGGAGGAAGTTCGGTAGGTTGGCAGTTCAGACAGGTGCTGATCCTCCAGGGAGAAAGTCTGGACAAAAGGGTAGTTCAGAAGGGGTAGAAGACTTGTTTTTTTTATGTTTCCTTTGGGTCTGTTGTTTAAGTTCAGTAGTACTGCTCCATCTGTGGGTGCAGACAGAGGGACTGGTGGCTGACAGAGCTTCCCTGAGGGAAAGTAGGCTGGACTTGAGAAGAAGCTTTATGACAAGCCTAAGGCTTGACCAGCTGATCCTCTGCTGGGATCAGAACTGCTGCTTTGACTCTGGCTCAGGTGAATGATGACCAGAAGTCATTACCATATGATTACCCTCCCTGATGGCAATGTGATACAGTAACTCCTTGCTTAACGTTGTAGTTCTGTTCTTGGAAAATGTGCCTTTAAGCAAAACGATGTTAAGCGAATCCGATTTCCCCATAAGAATTCATGTAAACTGGGGGGAAGTTAGGTTCCAGGGAAATTTTTTTCACCAGACAAAAGACATTATATACATATACAGTATAAGTTTTAAACAAGTTCTAATCAGAGGATTGTCTGGGGACCTGCTCATGAGCTCCCTGAGCTTCTCCTAAAGCAACCGTGTTGATATCAGGTGGGATATTTCCCAGGGAATGCCTTGCTGATAAATGATGAACTAGCACTTGGGTGAGCCCTCAAGCGTTAACACATTGTTGTTAATGTAGCCTTACACTCCACAAGGCAGCACTGAGGGAGGCAGGCATGAGGAGACACAATGGATGCACAGAGCAGCGGCTGCAAACACTTCCCTGCGGAAAGTAAACAGGATGATGAACCCACGCTATCCTGCTGGAGCGCACCACTCCCTACTCCAGACAGCGCATGCACGACTGGACTGGCACCGACTTTCCAAAGTGCCAGAGGGTGAAGTGAGGGGGCGAAGAAATAGTGAGCGGGTCTAAATATTGAGGCACATAATGCATGCTATTCAACAATGATCAGAGTATTTGGAAAGGAAGTGACCAATATACTCTTCAAGACTCTGGGCTAAACGTGGCCATGATGTAAGACTGCTCTATGCTACCATAGCAACGTTCTATTCACAGGACTGCAGGCAGGAAACTTTGCTGCTTTATTTTACTGCATCACAAACTGAGTGGTGGGGGGGAACCATCCACTGACAAAACAGAAAGTAGGGTAGAGCATAGCTCCATGCCCTAATGCTCTGGGTAATCCAATTAACGCCATTATCAGAATTTCTTGGAAATGGCAGAGTTGTGGTTAGTTTTGTTTCCTGGACTCAGCGCTACTGCTGACATGAAGTCATGCAGATGATTGCTCAGATTCAAAGAACAGTTCATAAGCTTTTGCCATGAATCTGAGAGGGGTTTATTTGAAAGACTGTGGAAACTGGACATTGGTGCAATATTCTGGGGCACATCTCAGGAGGATGGGTTGTGACTCAGGAGGTCAGGGAAGAGACACAGAATTTCATTTCCTAGTTTTTGTAATAGATGTGGTATAGCACGGTCTGATATATCTTCCCATTAAAGAATAATAAAATGCATATAAAATATGACACCAACTAAAAGCAACAACTGCAAACTAATTCATCTGCTGCTCCTTGTGTTTTTCATTGTCAGTGGATAGGTGTTACTTCTGTCAGAATAGGAAACACACAACCACTATCTTTCTGGTCTTGCTTATATATCTTCTGTTCCTCCTGCAAGAAAGACCTTGATGCAGATACTGTTACCTGGGGTTCTTTCAACCCAAAGCTCTTGGTAACTTTCACTCTGTGTGAGGTGCGGTCAGGAAATAAATCAAGGGAGACACGGCCGTCTGACCTAAAGATGTCTGGTACAAACAGGACAACACAAGAGTGCTTTCACTTAAAGCTAAACTTTACTTAGTCTCAACCACTTACACACATCCGCAACAGGTTAGTAAAACACCCCCAACTCTTGATAATTACCAAAGCTGAGTGTGGCCTTCAAGTGGCACCGTGACAGGCTTCCACTGGCCAAACTTCCGTCTGCCGGTGGGGACCCCAAGATGTGTCTAGCGGGAGCGTCCCTGAAGAGCCCCTTCTGAGAAGTCCCACTACCTCAAACTTTTTCCCCTTATTTATATATTAGTAATTCAATGACATATCCCTTAAAGAAAACTTGCTAAGCAAGCAGTTTTAAACGATCAAGCAAGAGATTTCCTTATCGTCATCAATTTACCAGATATGGTTTTTTTTCAGAGTATCCATGCCTTGGAGCCCTGACAGACATTCCCGGGGGCACATAAAAACAGACTTCCTGTTTTTCTAAAATATATAGATCAGCAATTTCAGCTGTGAGCTGTGGCTCACGAAAGCTCATGCTCAAATAAACTGGTTAGTCTCTAAGGTGCCACAAGTACTCCTTTTCTTTTTGCAAATACAGACTAACACGGCTGTTCCTCTGAAATTTCAGCATTCTAAGCAGTAAGGGCACCCAAAACCTCTCCTGCCTTGGTTACGCTGAGGCCACTGCATGACCAATTTACGACATGCTGACTTGGCTACTTTTAGTAATAAGCAATAGTGGTTCAGTGCGGCCTGCTGACTTGACTACTATTAGCAATAAGCAATAGTGGTTTTAGGCACTTTACTAGTTTGCCAACATCTCCCCGTACAATACCAGTCTCCTGTAGTAACTAATTCTGAATGTCGGGAGTAGAGGGTTCACAGGGGTACTGCTTTTGTTATTTTCAGCTTTTATTTGAAAATTCAAAATAAGGGAACTTATTTTCCTCTTTTAGTTCTCTGCTTGGCATGAAAGATGAAACGTTAGCAAATTCTCTCACCAAAATTTTTTTCGTGTGTGATTTTAAAAACAATGTGCCTGACTTGGATCTCATTTACATTAGGGGAGTGAACAGCACTACACTGGGATAACACAGCTGTAACTCCGTTGCAGTGAACAGAGTTGTAATGGTACAAAATCAGTGTAATTTGTCGTGCATCAGATTCAATTCCTAGATGTGATCTAACATATTTTTAAAAGAATCCTAAAGACAATCAAGAGGAAGGTGTTAGAGAAATGTTGAAGTTGTAATGAAGAACTGAAATCTCAGGATTTTATCTACTAATAGGAGAGACACATAGCTAAATGAAATACTTCAATGGATCTATCATCTGAAGCTCTCAAAGCACTTCATGAATGTGAATTAAGAATCACAATCCCTTTAAAATACAATAGGTAAGAAATACAGAGTTCACACAGCATTTCAATACAAAAAGAAAAGGAGTACTTGTGGCACCTTAGAGACTAACCAATTTATTTGAGCATAAGCTTTCGTGAGCTACAGCTCACTTCATCGGATGAAGTGCCACAAGTACTCCTTTTCTTTTTGCGAATACAGACTAACACGGCTGTTACTCTGAAACCTGACATTTCAATACAGTTACCAATAGGGTTGACTGTAACAGGAATTAGCCTATGGCAAAGGGGGAATTTTAGGTAGTTGGAATGTAATTATATGTGTTTGCATGGGTCCAGTTGAATAGGCAGCTCTATGAAAAGTGCCATGTTAATTTTGACAAGGGGTCAGGATCTTTCATTTAAAAAAATGTAAATATGGGAAGGGAGCTGTAGCAATCATGATGCCTACAAATTCTAGGAAACTGAAAGGAGTCCAGGCTGGACTCTTCAGTGTCATTCACAAATCTCTATCAGTGCAGAGGATGGGTGGAGGAAAACCCTAGAGTAAAAAAAGTCTTTAACAGGATGCTGACAAAGCCAGAAGTCGTGTGATGAATGAAGCTAGTCTTAGCTAGTGATTTGGTAACCTCAAAAGGGTCAAAGCTTTGTCTTTGGTTCCAATAAATATCTGAATTTCACATGCTTATCAAGACCACAGCAGTATGCAAAACTGGGTAGGAAATTTCACAAGGACAAAAGTGCAATGTAAAGGAAAGGAAATGCCTGCTTTATCCACCTCATATTCTCACTATGTGGGTGCAGAGAAGTTAAAAGTATGCCTACTAAATAGTTACTCACATTTTTTCATACTACTAAAATTGTTTTGCTTGAGACTTAAGTCAGTTCTTGTTAGAAACAGGCCTGATCAGAGCCCAGCATTTGAATACCCCCAAAACTTTTAGTTCTGTCTTGATCCAAATCTTGCAACCTGCATCTAGCTCTGGTATTTATATTGTCTGAGTTAGTTTGTCTATTTCTAGTTCTAAAGTAACAAATTGTGACCTACAAGTCCAATTTGAGAAATTTCCCAAGCCAAGAATGAATTATTAAGGAGAACTGTATCTCTTAGCTCAAATTATGATGATCTAGTATAGTGCCTTGAAGCTTTTCACTCTGCAGACCATCAGTTAGGGCATGAAATTAGCTACAGAGCTTTAACCCATACCTTTGCCTTTGAAAAAGCCTTTTAGCTATACAGAAGCTTGCAAGACACTTTCATCGCTCCAAAGGAAATGTTCAGTATCTCAGGTCAGAATAATTTTCATTGATTCAGAGGAACCATCCAGTCCTTATGTAATTTTTTTAAAACTATTTCACATATCCTCAATGTGTTTTCTGAACTTTGTCCATCTTTCTAATGGACTATGGCATCAGATCTAAAATCTTGGGATTGGCAGAGTGTGACAGGATCCCCCCAGGATGCAGCCTGGGACTGTGGGACCACTGTGCCCCCTGGACTCACTCCAGCCTGGGCTGTCTCTCACAGTGCCTTGCTAGTGACCAGCAGCAAGACCCTCCACACACTATCACTCAGCACAACAGCACGTGGAGCCCCACACCCAGCTATATTGCATATATGCTCCCAGAGCCACTCATGAATCACACAGAGAAAGGCACCAGAGCCAAATCTCCCCTAGCTCCCAGCACTGTACCTCAGAATATACCATCTTGCACTGCTCAAGATGGGCCTGGGTTCGGCAGCGGGCTGAGCAGGGCCGGCGGCTGGGACCCGGCAGGAAGCAGTGTGCCATTAAAAATCAGCTTGCCAATCACACGTGCCATAGGTTGCCAACCCCTGATCTAAATACACTGTCACCTCAACTTTTCCTTATTAGGAGGAATGTCACTCATTTTACCCTTGCATTTGACTCATTCCTATTTCATGTAATATTTCATTGCTGCAGATAATTAGCATAGAAAATATTACATCATGGAGCTGAGGTTATAGATTACAGATAACACTTTAATACTTGGCTGCCTCAAATAAGGATCCTAAATAAAAATGGCTTGACTTTCAAAGGTGCTGATACCTGCAACTGTCTACTGACTTGAATGTGATTTGTAGGTGCTCAACGGGTCTGAAAATGAAGCTACTTATATAGGCTGCCTAAAGTTAAGCTTCTGCTTTTCAAACTTTTGACTACTGACTAATGTTTAGGTTTGGATGAAAACTTCCTCTTGAACTTTTTTGATGGGAAATAGGGTTTCAACTAATTATTTTTGCAATATCTTTAACTTTTTTGCGAAACCTGGTTGACAAGTCAGATTTTCAACAAAAATTTCCACTGAAAATTTTTAGAAAATTATTTTTCCTGTTTTTACAATTTTCCATGTAGGGGGTGGAGGAAGCTCTTTCCAAGCAGCTCTTCTAATGCCATTATGCTAAAGAAATCCCACATTGCCTAAAACTTCTGGTATTATGTTTTTTATATCTTCAGTTTGGGGTTTTGGCCCATATCTGGGCTTCCTCCTCAGCTTCAAAAATATGGTCAAATCCACCACTTCACTTTGTAAATACAAAATATAATCCAACCCATCTCTTGCTGTGAAGATAAATTTGAGAACCAGCAAAGAATAGCCCAAATTTCATCTCCTTCCCCTTTCATTCTCCAAAATCCTAATGACATTCCCTTGAGTAATGCGTTTTTCCTTTTCTTTTGCTGCTTTTCTTTTTCACCTTTCTTCTTAATCTTTTGACTTCTCCCTGAAAACAAACTTCAGAGTTCAGTTGAGACATTGATCAAAATTCTGTTCAGTTACAGTGATGTAAATCTGGAATAACTTCATTGTTTCAGTGGTGTCATTTCCAGAGCAACTGCAGTCCAACTGGAATTTGACCCTGTCTGGAGTGGCTGTGTGAAATTGCCATTTGCAGAATTCATGGCAGTTTCTTGTATGGCATTTGGCCTTACCATTAATATCACTTTGTAAAGCAAATTCACAGACTTTTGAACTGATATTGTTATCCCAGCTTCACGGCAGCTGGTAACTGTGACCCCATCCAACATGCTCTCTAACCCAAACCCAATACTCTTAAAAGAAACCAGATCGTCATCCCTGAACACTGGGATGGAACAGTAGTGGTAATAGTTTTGTTATGTGAACATGACTGCCAACTCACTTTATATAACACATAGAACAGCCTTCAGATGGTATTGACTTTCGGTTTGCGCTGGATTAGAATGGGTGACCCTGAATGAATGGTTTTGTTTAGCGAGGCAAAATTAACAGTGCAAGGTGAAAGGATTGAATATTCAGTACTCTAGTCATCACTCACTTCATACATGTCTCTTGTTAGAGAGTCTCGGTGTTTACTGAAGTATCACTTACACAGACATTTCTCTCTGGGCTTCCTCTCTTACAGCTGAAGTCATCGTTTCAAAGAGTTTGAACAGCTTTGCAAATCTCAGATGACTTTGAAAGTTCCGAGCAGCAAAGGCGTAAAGCAGAGGGTTAATGCAACTGCTAATAAATGCCAGTGATCCAGAGATGTATACTCCCGTTTCTGAGACCTCGTCCAATGCCAAAGACATCTTCTGGTTAGAGTCTACTATCTGTGTTGAAACAATTTCTATGATGTTAAACAGATGATGCGGTAACCAACAAACAGCAAAAGCCACAATCACACTGGCAATCAGCCTCGCTGACCGCTGCCTAGATGAGTAAGTCATTGTGTTTATTCTTCTTTCAACACATACATAACAAGTAGAGATGATAACAAAAGGAATCACAAAACCCACAATAGTCTCCAACAAAAGGCACAATATTTTCTGCTGATCAGAAGTGTAGTTGTGATATGTGCACTGCTGACCAATCTTCGTTTCTTCAATCTCTTGAAATGGGATTATGGAAGCTCCAAAAGCAAGAGACAGGAGCCAAATGAGAAAAACAACTTTGAGAATTACAGCTTTATTTTTCCACTTTTGAATCATGAATGGGTAGAACACAGCCATGAACCTCTCCAGGCTCAGTGTTGTAATTGTAAACACGCTGGCATACATACTGCAGTAAACAACAGAAACCAGCGTTTTGCAGAAGGTGACTCCAAAGAGCCAGGTGTTAGCAAAGGAGTAAATCCAGACTGGTAAAGTAACCAGCACCAAGATGTCTGAAATGGCCAGATTTAGGATCAGCATGACTGTAGGAGATCTTTGCTTCACTTTCCCACAAATAGTCCAGATGACAATGGAATTCCCAGGGATCCCAATAGCAAATGACAAGCTCAGTATTGTGCAGACCACTGACCTCTCGCTGTACCATGTCAGATGGCTGTTTTCTTCTGTTCTATTCATCTTGACTGGAGACTTGTTTTTTCTCTGATGCTAACAATCTCTGTTCCCTGCACTGTTCTTTTAACTCTGTAGACACAAGTAGTGAACCTCATCAAGTGCTCCCTAACCAATGATCTGAAGGCTGATACAGCATGTGAGTTCACATCCTATTGTTCAGTCCTGGCTGAAGCTGAGTTCATACTTCCTATTACAGTGCGTAGGAAGACTGCATGCATACAAAGCAAAAAAAAAACAAAAAAAAAACCCACCATATTTGCCTGATTGCTCTCATTTGTGCCAGTTATGTATGGTTATAATTCCATTTATTTCCATTTACCTCTGATTTACACCATGAGAAAGGAGAATCAGAACCCACATATTTACTTTCCCATGCTTAAGAAGCTTACTACTTCAGTTGAAATTACTGTTTTTATAAGAAACTCTTAACAAGCTAAAGTAAAGTAGTGCACAGGAGCACTTCAGTGTTTTGTATGTGAGGATTATTTTACAAAAAGCACACACCCAAGCAAAAATTTAAAAAATAAAAGTAAAACACTTCAGTATAAGTAGGAATAATATATTTGGAGTAATCAAAAACAAGACAAATGATTGTACCTTGCCTTGAGTACATGCCAAATTCTGCCTTTTTGTTTTTCACTCCAGTGCAACTCACTGGACCAGATTCTGATCTCACTTACCCTGGCTTCAGTGGAGTTACTCTAGATATACAGGTTTCAGAGGAACAGCCGTGTTAGTCTGTATTCGCAAAAAGAAAAGGAGTACTTGTGGCACCTTAGAGACTAACCAATTTATTTGAGCATGAGCTTTCGTGAGCTACAGCTCACTTCATCAGATGTATACCGTGGAAACTGCCTAGATATACACTGGCATAATAGAGTTCTGAATTTGACCTAGTGACTTCAGTGAGGTTACAATGGTGTGACAAGGGTTTGGTTTTGGCTCTCTAAAATGAGAAAGAGGGATGTCTTTTAATTCTTCTGGGAAAGTTCTGCTATGGAATACACTTTAATGTAACTTCAGCTGAGCTGAATAGCAAGTGGACAAAGACTGTACACAGGCTAACCTACTCAAGCTAGTTTGACTCCGGCTAGCATGGGTAACAATAGCACTGAAGACAATACAAGCTTCAACACAGGTCGTAACAGCCTGGCACAGATGTATTCCCCTTGCTAGCCTGTGCTGTGCTTTCTTCACTTCTATTGTTACCCATGCCAGCTGGATTCAAGAGAAGGTAGGCTAGTGTATGCACAGTTTTTGCTGTGTAGACATATCCTAAGACTGAAGGAAGAAGAAAATAAAAAAAGCAACTGCAACTACAAAAACAGTTGATGGGATTGGGGAACTGAAATTGGGAGGGTATTTTATATAGACACAAACAAGAAAGCAGAAGGTGTTTACCATTTCTCTCTGAAATCTAAAACTAGTTTCAAGTTTACTCCCTAATGCTGCTGCTCAGATTCAGTTCTACAAACCTAAGTAAATTTGTGCATGGAATAAATGAAGGAGAAGAATCCATCACCTCTAATGAGAATGCGTGTACAGTATTTTTTTTTAATCATTTGGCCGGATACTGGTCTCCTTTCCAAAGACTGATGTAGCCCCGTCCGCTCTTGTAAAGGACACAAGCATTCTCATGTTATTTGACATACCCATGGATAAAGTGATTGCAGATTGGTCTAAAAAAATCAAGAAAGATCTTAGGTTTCAGAGTAACAGCCATGTTAGTCTGTATTCGCAAAAAGAAAAGGAGTACTTGTGGCACCATAGAGACTAACCAATTTATTTGAGCATAAGCTTTCGTGAGCTACAGCTCACTTCATCGGATGCATCAGATGCTGTAGCTCACGAAAGCTTATGCTCAAATAAATTGGTTAGTCTCTAAGGTGCCACCAGTACTTCTTTTCTTTTTAAGAAAGATCTTAGTTTCCCACAAGCAATCCTGGAAAGACCTCAAGCTTTACTCCAAGCCTGGGTAGTCCTTTCATGCCAGACAATATAGAAAGTCCTTCAGGAAAGGACCCAGCTACAACAGAGGAAAATGGAACAGATAAAGGGGAGCTCCAGGTGGCAGAGGAGAAATTTCTGGTTGAACGCTAGGCTCTTCAAAGCAAACAGCATGACTCACAGGCAGCCCAATGCAGGGTGGAACCCTAAATTGGCGGTTGGCTTCAGTTTGCTACTCTCTGGCCAGTAGTGACCTGTGTCTCCACTGGTGCTTGTCACAGAATCATCACACAGATGTCAGTCTCTTCCCAAGAGAGAACAGGGGCCTGGGAACACAGGGGAGTCTGCAGGTCAGGACCGAGAGGCATCTGCCTCAAGTTGCAGGGCAGTCTGCCAGCATCATGCCCGGTTCAAGTCCCTCCCTCATGTGAGGAGAGGGGTGAGAGTTTGCAAAGACTAAGAGAGTTGATGGGGGAGGGTGATGTTGAAGTTACAGTGGCAGAGCAGGAGGGCAAATGAGGCCATGGGGCATAGGCATGTGTTGGCGAGCAGCCCAGTAGCCACTGTTATAGTGGGAGGCCTGCTAGCTCCCTAGAAATGGGTAGCAGGCTCCAATGACCCAGACTGAGCCAGGAATAAGACAGACCTTCAAATTTTCTACACAGTTAAAATTAATTGACATTTTGTGCATAGGCCATATTTGCAGACATTATGTTGCAAACCAGTTAAGATATTAACGACTGCTTTGTCCATTTATGATTATATGTAGACCACAGGCAGGGTCCAATCAACCATTCTGAATCTTTCTTAAATAATGATGACAAAGGTTACTCAGCCAATCAACACCCTTCTGCTATAGCTAATTTGTATGCACTAATTCTACTGGTTGTAATGAGTCTGTGGCATGAGGGAATCTCTGGTTCTTCAAAGGTTCCATGGCCTCATACTTAGTTTGGGTATCAGTGCTTGAAAGACTCCCCAAGACACTGCTGCCAGCTCCACAGCATATCAAGGCAGCACTGCCAGGAAACCGATCTCAACAGAACAGTTGGAGGAACCTTTAAAGCACAGAGACATTGTGACTCCAGAGCTGATGAGTTAAAAGACCTTATCTCTGCCCAACAGCACCATGAGGGAAAAAATTCCTACCTTTAAAAATCTGTTTGATCTAATCTGAGAGCCTAAATACTTAAATGCCTTCATCATAGCTGTATTGTATGGTGTCAGTAAAGGGCAGAGTTAAGGTTGTCTGGGAGCCACAACTGTGCATTTCCATGAGTGAACATGAATGGATTTATTTTAAGAGTAACTGTAACTCTAAATTTCCTGGTTTGGGATAATTATAATATCCCTGCAATGTTTTTACCCTTAAACTACTGATACTGCCTCTCAACCTTAACTCCATTTTAACATAGTTCTTTATCTTGAAGTTTTTATAAGAGGTTGCCTCAAACATTATCTTCCACAGCTGATGATAAACCCTATGTCCAGGGTAGCAGGTACTGCAAACAGGAGAGAGAAAGAGATTGGAGAATCTATTCGTTTTTTTTCCCACTGAAATCAAAATAGTTCCATAGAACCATAGAGGGAGGTAGCATTGCTGAGCACAGCAATTTCTAGGAAGTTGCCCTATACTGGAAAGGTTGGCACCCACTTCCTGAAAAGTAGATCAAAAGTGTTCATGGCACAGCCCTGGGCTCAGAGTGTGCAATGGAGTGGGTCCCTGATACTACGGTGAAGAGTGAGATGTGGCTGGATAGACTGATCCATGCCCTAGAATTGTGACAGACATGTGGATGGATAATCCATAGATGGATGAATATATGGATGGACTAGAAAAGCTGTAGAGAGACAGACAGAGTGAATGGATAGAAGCGCAGTATCAGAGTTATCACTCAAGGATGCATGGACACAATCTGCTTTACAGCTCAGGGAGTGAGATTTCAGCTGCTGGTGATTTGGGGGCAGGTTTCTGCTTTATCTTTTGGTTTCATATCCGACACTTTTCTTCCCACCGTGTTTCCACCTCCTTGCTGAGGCCCAGCAGGACCGGAAAGGACAGTGAGGCCAGGATCCTGATTCTCCGGGCAGACATTCTCCATCTGGTCATGAATGCAGGTGATGAAGTACAGCTGGGATCCCATCAGCTGAGTGGCCGATTCACTAACACCCTCAAACACATCTCAAATCAGCCAGTGTGCTCTGAGCTCCCCTCACTTCTAGGCAGGCCTGGCTCAAGTACTAGACCCAAAAGGCCCATATTTGGACCCTGTCCCACAGAGTCACATGCCTATGTGATGATGTCATTGCCGGGGGAAAGGGAGCCCTCATGCCTCCACTCCTGGTGGGGGATGGGACCCTGATTCTTCTCTAGACTTGGGGAGGGAGGGACCCCTGATACCGAACCTGTCTGTTTGCTGGGGAACTGGGGCAGGAGGGAGTTCAGCTGCTACTCCTGGATGGAGAGAGGAGAGGTTGCCAGGAAGGAAGTTGCTGCTGCCCCAACCTCTGGTGCTGCAAGTGGGAGAGGGCTTTTTATCCGTCACTGCAGCACTAGTCGAGATGAGAGGCTGTTGCTTGTGCCACCATCCGCGCCTGCCAGCAGTGTGTGGGCAGGCAGGGGCAGGAAGGTGGCCAGGGGCAGGAAGGTGGCCCTATCACAGCTATTTCCTCCCTTCCCTTGGCAGAGGGGATCCAAGACCCCTTCTCTCACATGAGGAAAAGGGGAGTTGGGAGAGGGGATGATTGTCATGACCCTGCTGCCTACTCAAGCCCTCCATTCCCATGCACTGGTAACTCATTCACTTCCCTGGGGGATAACTTTGCTTTGGCTTGGTACTATCTGACCAGAAATATTTGGAACTGACACTAGGGGGATGATCATCCATGGAGACTCAACTGATCTTTTTCTCTCTTTTGCAGAGAAATTAACCACCAAACCCCTAAGGGAGCAGATTGAGGAGATGGAGGAACTGTCCAGGGCAATCACCAAAGGGTATGAGATCTTAGTGGGAGGCTCACAAGAAAGCCCTTTTCAAGGTTAAACTTTACTTAATGTCTCTAGAGTTGTGCACTGAAATCCCTTGTGTGGAAGGCGACAGCCTCACCCTGTAATTTCTTTTCCACAGGGTGCTGGATTGCAGCCTGCTTGCCAGAGGGAAGAATGACCTGCTGCAGAGGCTCCTGGATGGTTCTGCTGACACCAGCTTGGCTGAGGAGGTGACTGACTCATTCTATCCAGCACTGGGTGTAGAAGAGTCTAGAACTCAAGGCTGGAGATTTGTTTTGGGTGGCTCAGGGGAGTAACTAGGATGAGGGGTGACATAGCACCTGGAATAGATTTAATATGGTGTCTCCCTGGTGTGATTTCCAGCCAGCTGCGATCATTTTGAACTTCCTGGGCAGGTTGAAGTGATCAACCCTAAATGCTCCATTAGTAAATCTCGATTGGCCTGTTGTGTTGCTACCAAGAGGTGACATTTAATTTACAGGTTGTCCTGGAGCCCAGGGTGAAAGCTTGAAACACAAGCTAATCCAGGGACTTAAAAAGAAGCTGGAAGCCCCCAGAAGCCATCGGGAGTTATTCAGGTCAACTCAAGGTAAGAAGCTAAAGTAAGGCTGAAAATTCACTGCAGTCACCATTGATGTGAGTTCACCAAGTCTCAGCATCCAGAATGTACAGCACCCCCATCCACCAACACCATAAGAGAAACGAAAGAGCAGAATATGATCTGGGTGAGAAACTGAATGGAACCACTGTTCTTCCCCTTGTGGGATGTGGTGTTGGCACAAACCCTAATGCCAGGAAGCAGCTCATTGTCTCTGGTGTGTATGTAGGAGGAGTCACTCACTAACAAGGTCACCAGGCAGTGTTCACAGTTTCCTTATTTCACCCTGATAGTTAACATCTGTGGGCCATAGATCTCTTTTACGTCTGTTGGATGCAAGTTGTCTGGACCTGCTGATTTAAAAATGTCTTAGGTGTTGTGTAACACCTTCCTTGGTTACTAATGGATTGGAAAGTGTTTCATCATTCTCATGTGAAATGTGTACATCATCCTTCTTCCTTCTAAATACAGAACAGAAATAATTATTTCAGTGTCATTATTAACAATTTTATCAGCTCCAACTATTAATGAGCCTCAACCAGTGCTTGGATTTCTTTTGTTCCAAATGTCCTTAAAAATATACAAAACTCTTAAGATACAACTCAGTATAGATAAATACATCATGAACAGGTGAATGAGCTATCATGATCAAAGTGATGTGCTTATTCTACTACAATTAATTCCAGGTACTTTTTGTGCTGTGTACCCTGTGATCATAATCAGCATCATAGATTCCATATTTATCACCTACATGCCGCATTTCTCAGCTGTCTAACCAGATATATCTAAATATCTGTAGATCTGGGTACTGACACATTTGGCCTACTTATTTTTCATTGACATAATTTGAGATACTGAAAGCAATTATGTGGGAGTCATGAATACAAACAAAGGTACCGGCTGGTGTTAATCCAACAGCAAGGTATGAGAGAGCAAAGGAATGAGAGGGAGCACGGGAGCTGCCCTGAAGGAGTCTTGAAGCCTTGAGCAGGCTTTCTACGTGAGCCAACCAGAGACACCTGCAGGGCCGTCCTAACCCATACGCAAAGTACACAGCTGCGTAGGGCACCAGGAAATTTGGGCACCACATTTCCTGGGGCCCTGCGCTGCTGCATGCTGCTTCAGTCCCTCCTCCGCCTCTTCACCATGCCCCGCGCCCCTGCTCCGCCCCACCCCCACCCCTTCCCCAAGCCCCCGCCCCTGCTCCGCCCCCACCCTGTCCCCACTCCCCTGAGGACTGCTGCAGGGGTCGGGCCTGCACTCACCATGTCATAAGTGGAGCGACCTGGCCCCAGCCTGCTCCGCTCCCCTGGCTCCCAGCCACGCCACTGATGAGTGCTGGGGGGTGGTTCCCCCCTAACCCCCCAAGGCTGGGAGCCAGGGGAGCAGAGCAGAGCGGCCTGGGGCCGGGGGCGGTTGCCACCCTGTCCCCCAGCCACCCCCCCTGCAAAGGCCTGGGGCCCCACACAGCCCCCCCACGGGGAGCTGCATAGGGCACCAAAATGGCTAGGGACGACCCTGGACACCTGGTACATGGAAGGGGTTGGTACCTTAGCAGTTGACTCTTAATATAAAAAAAAACCTGAAGCAGCCCTAAAGGGAAGGGGGGAGTTGACCTGGGAAGTCTGCAGGGGAGTCAGTTCTGAGCAGGGCAGATGCAAGCTGAACCCCAGAGTGGGTCACCTCATAAGAACTGATAAAAAAGAGTCAGAGAAGGAATTTTTTTGATTGCCCAGGCTCTGAGGTAAGAGCCATGCTCTAGGATAGTTTTTTGGCACTTTAAGTTTTACTTTTGCTTATCTGAACAATATGATTTTGGCAATTAATTGATCTTTAAATATTTATGGTAAATAGGCCCAATGGCCTGTTATGGGATGTTAGATGGGGTGGGATCTGAGTTACTACAGAGAATTCTTTCCTAGGTACCTGGCTGGTGAATCTTGCCCATATGCTCAGGGTTCAGCTGATTGCCATATTTGGGGACAGGAAGGAATTTTCCTCCAGGGCAGATTGGAAGAGACCCTGGAGGTTTTTCACCTTCCTCTCTAGCATGGGGCACGGGTCACTTGCTGGAGGATTCTCTGCTCCTTGAAGTCTTTAAACTATGATTTGAGGACTTCAATAGCTCAGACATAGGTGAGAGGTTTATTGCAGAAGTGGGTGGGTGAGATTCTGTGGCCTGCATTGTGCAGGAGGTCAGACTAGATGATCATAATGGTCCCTTCTGACCTTAATATCTATGAATCTATGAATAAACTAGGGTTGCCAGGTGTCTGGTTTTCAGCCAGAACGCCCAGTTGAACAGGGTGCTGACCAGGCTGTTAAAACTAAAAGTCCGGTCGGCGGTGCTGCGGGTCTAAGGCAGGCTATTCCCTACCTGTCTTTGCACCACGCTGCACCCTGGAAGTTGCCAGCAGGTCCAGCTCCTAGGCGGGGGGCGGGAGCATGGGTCTCCGCTTGCTGTCCCCACCCCGAACACCGGCTCCACACTCCCATTGGCTGGGAACTGCAACCAATGGGAGCTGGTGAGGCAGTGCCTGTGGATGAGAGCAGAGCTTGGAGCCTCCTGGCCTCCCTGCCTAGGAGCCAGACCTGCTGGCCGCTTCCGGGGTGCAGTGCAGAGCAAGGACAGGCAGGGAGCCTGCCTTAGCCCCACTGTGCCGCTCACCAGGAGCTGCTCGAGGTGAGCCCGCACCCCAACCCCGAGCCCCAACCCCCTGCCCCAGCCCTGAGCCCCCCCCAACCCAGAGTCCCCTCCCACATCCCAACCCCCTGCCTCAACCCGCAGACCCCTCCCGCACTCTGAATCCCTCAGCCCCACCCCCCAGAGCCTGGAGCCACCTCTTGCACCCCAAACCCCGCATCCCCAGCCCCAGCCCAGAGCCCACACCCTCAGCCAGAGCCCTCACCCCGTCCTGCACCCCAACTCCCTGCCCCATCCCAGATCCCCTTCCTGCACACTGAACCCCTCATTTCTGATCCCACCCTGGAGCCCACACCCCCAGTTAGAGCCCTTACCCCCGTCCTGCAACCCAATCCCCTCCCCCAGCCCAGTGAAAGTGAGTGAGGGTGGGGGACAGCGAGCCACCGCGGAAGGGAAATGTAGTGAATGGGGTTGGGGCCTCGGGAAAGGAGTGGGGCAGGGCCTTGGGGAAGGGAAGGGGCTAAGGTGTTCAGTTTTGTGCGATTAGAAAGTTGGCAACCCTAGAATAAACCCAGACCCCAAGGAGGGGATTGTGATTGAATGAGCAAAGGTGTGTGGAGTCTGTGTAAAAGAGCCTGGAAGAGCGATAAGAAAGAGCAAGGCAGTGTAGAGGCATCCCTGGCCACAAAGAGCTGCATGGGTGGAGGTCAGCTCTCTTGCGAAGGGCTACAGGTATCCTTTCTGGTCTCTGTGGTATGTGGTGTAAGACAGCCAAGCAAAGTTAAGTCATGGCACATTCATGTGGGTGTCACACACCCTTCTAAGAGATACTTTGTCTACACTACAGGGGAAATTCAATCTAAGCTATGCAATTTGAGTTACGTGAATAGCGTAACTCAAATCGACGTAGCTTAGATCTACTTACTGCGAGGTCCACACTCCATGATGTCAAGGGGAGATGCTCTCCTGTTGACTCCCCCTACTCTTCTTGATCTGGTGGAGTACAGGAGTCGACGGGAGAGTGATCTGCCGTCAATTTAGCGCATCTTCACTAGAAAATGATAGTGGTAATTTGGACTTTCTCAGACGTTTGACAGGCCATCTTTGTAATTTGGGAGAGGTGCACCTTTCTTCTGTGATGTGTATATAAATCCAAAGTAAATAAATAAATGTGAGATGAACTTGTAAAGAAGGGGTGATCGCTCAATAGCGTTTATTACTGCTTGGAGCTACCTATGGGTCTCACAAGGTTTCCATTTCAGTTTCTTGAGGGTCTTCCTCTAATAGGCCACAACTTGCCTTTGTCTATTGTGAACCTGAGGGGGGGGAACACGGCTCCTGTTCCAATCTAGCCAGCGTTAGTATCCAACCCAAATGGGCAACTTGTCAGGGGATAATCCAACACTGGCACAGTAATCAAAGCTTCTCCAGGTCTTGGAATGCCTGGCTTAACGTGGCTGTCTGCCTGAATGGTGATCTCTTCTATACATGGGAGCAGCTATCCCAGCAAAACTCCACACAAACACCTGGCAACAAGAGACAAGCCCCATGAACTCCTGTAGTTGGTGGGCACCCTGGGATTCTGGCATTCCTCAGCCTTCCCCTTGCTAGTTCAAGAGTTCCTGCACAGATCAGGATGTTGTCCAAGTACACAAGTCTCCTGAAAAGTGTCAAGTTTCAAACACCTGTTCCATTAACAGCTCAGATGCAACAGCATCACACTAAACTACCACAAGCCCTGTCCACCAGTAAAGGTGGTCTTCACATGAGGCTGACTCTTCCACCTGGACTTGCCAGCACATGCTCCATTCATTCAGTGGAGAAAAACATTCAAATTCTGCTAATGCCTCCAGCATATTATCAATGCAGGGCATTGGGTATGAGTCCTTGTGGATCATATCATGCAAACTTCTTTAATCAATACAAAACCAGATTTTCTTATTCATAATAGGGCCAATAGATCTATGACTTTGGGTCTCTAATCTATGCAGCCTTGAAGTCAGACCAGAGCTGTAAATCAATGGAAGAGGAGGTATGGCTCCACTTCTGAGAAACCCATCAGTGTTTTTGCCTGCCCCTACAGGTGCAGGCAGGCAGAACAGCTTCTCCCTGCAGCAGAGCAAGTTTTAGAAAACATATCAATTGGCTAAACATCTCCAGGCTCTTCGGTTCTGCCTTTGTTGAGAGAAGAGATTCCCTTTCCATAGTTGTTGAGACACTTCGTGCATCCTGCTCACTCACCTGGAGTGCAGCATGGCAGATAAGACTAAGTAGAAAGGGAAAGACAAGACACTGTATGTTCTGCACCTTCCTGACGACTCAGTGTCTGGATAAAAATCTGAGCCTGTTCTGCAGAGACCCAGGCTCCTTTCAAGTGCTGATGCGGGGCAGGGTTTCCTGGGGCCCAAGCAGGAGACCTCCCAGGAAGCCACAGTGGCAACTTAGTGGAGGCCCAGTCCAGGCCAGGGTTTTCCCTTTACCTCTCCCTGTGGGGGAGCACAGGTGGAAGAAAAACAGCAAAGAGCCAGAGATGTTTCCCACCAAGCTTGCTGGAGCCTGAGCTCACAGCGCCAACTGTCAGCTGCAGAGCAGCCCAGCCCTTCGCCCCGTGACTTCTGCTGCAGCAGGGCACTACTGACAGAGATCCAGAGTAGACAGAGCAAGAAGAGCTGGGTAAGGGGCCCTCAGCCCAAACCCTCCCTCCATTCTACATCATCCCTCGCCTCCCCACCAGCCTGTCGTTGGCTTAGGGCTCCTCCCTGCCAACAGCGTCACCCTAGTTCTGTCTCTTGGTGCAGCAAACCAGCCAAGGACTCCATTTGAATCTCCAGGGTTGGAGCCTGATGCCCCTAGGGTGGGGAAACTTGGAATCCTAGCAAACGCCCTCCAGACTGGGGAGCCCGGGCCAGCTCCTCCCTACAGCTTGAACCCCCTATTTCTCAGGGCATGACACCTGCTCAAAAGAGTAACTACAAGGTTCTCCCCTTTCCATGGGGCTCTCAGTCTGGAATTTCTCTCCCATCTGAGGAGGGGAATCAAAGGAGGCATATGAAAAAGAAATCTCACAGATGTGCAGACCCCACTAATTGCCCCCAAGAGAAATTACAAACATGCTTAGGATCTGTTTCCTTCCTCCCTATCATCAGTTTTTGAGATGGATGGAAAGAGGAGTAAGTCCAAGAAGGCCCTGGTGGCAAAGAAAAGAAAGGGAAAGAAAGGGCACTAAAAATAAAAAAAGCATCCCTCCCCCACCAGTTCCCTTCATCTTCTGAAGAGTCTCATTAGGACAGGGGTGAGCAAACTTTCTGGCCCGAGAGCCACATCGGGGTTGCAAAACTATATGGAGGGCTGGGTAGGGAAGGCTGTGCCTCCCCAAACAGCCTGGCCCCCGCCCCCTATCCACCACCTCACCGTCCCCCTCAGAATCCCCAACCCATACAACCCCCCCCCCCCGCTCCTTGTCCCCTGATTGCCCCCTCCTGGGACCCCCTGCCCCTAACCACCCCCCCGGGACCCCATCCAACATCCCCCTCTCCCTGTCCCCTATCCAACCGCCCCCTGTTCCCCGTCCCCTGAACCCCCAACCCATTCAACCCCCCCTGCTCCCTGTCCCCTGACTGCCCCCCAAGAACCCCCGCTCCCCGCCCCCTTGCCATGCCAGAGTGGTGGGCCAGAGCGCTAGCAGCACAGTGAGGTGAGGCTGCGGGGGAGAGGGGACAGCAGGGGAGGGGCCAGGGGTGAGCCTCCCCGGCCAGGAACTCAGGGGCCGGGCAGGACGGTCCCACGGACCAGATGTGGCCTGCGGGCCATAGTTTGCCCACCTCTGGATTAGGAGGTATTCTAGAAGGTGCAAAGTGAAATCTGTTTCCCATACTCAGCATAAATCCCAATATTTTTCTTTGGAAGAAGGCCCCACTTCCAGATTCTGACCCCAGTCAGAAAGAAGAAGAGGTTCAGGATAAACTTTTTTCCTACGGATTATTTTAGTGTTATGTTTAAAGAGACAATAACAACTTCAGATCACCTCCAGAGGAAATCCCTAAAATGAGAACAGCCAGTCTTCGAGGGCAAGTGGACGATTAAGTGATATTACCCCTCTGCTTCCAAACTAGAACTTCATATTCCTATAAATGCTCCCTTTAACGAAAATTGTTAAGTGGGACTGGTAAGGCCAAAAGACTGAGTAGAGTTCCTGAAGTGAATTTCGTCCTTCAATTTGTTACTTTTCCTCTTTATTGGCATGTGCTTCACTCTGTTGGCTGTTCTACAACTGTAAGTTATAACTGTAAGCGTATAATTGACGTCAACACCGTGAGTGGATCATGTGATTAGGTCATTAGATTAGTTTAACTGATAAGTAAATATGCAAAAGCTGGAAATGTGAATGATTTTGAGAATCTGAATTTCACTAAGGGTATGTCTACACTACGAAATTAGGTTGAATTTATAGAAGTCGTTTTTTTAGAAATTTTTTTTATATAGTCGATTGTGTGTGTCCCCACACAAAATGCTCCAAGTGCATTCAGTGCATTAACTTGGCGGAGTGCTTCCACAGTACTGAGGCTAGCATCGATTTCCAGAGTGTTGCACCTGGGTAGCTATCCCACGGTTCCCGCAGTCTCTGCTGCCCATTGGAATTCTTGGTTGAGATCCCAATGCCTGATGGGGCAAAAAACATTGTTGTGGGTGATTCTGGGTACATGTCATCAGGCCCTCCCTGCCTCCCTCCGTGAAACAACGGCAGACAATCGTTTCGCGCCTTTTTTCCTGAGTTACCTGTGCAGACGCCATACCATGGCAAGCATGGAGCCCGCTCAGCTCACTATCGCCATATGTCTCCTGGGTGCTGGCAGACGCGGTACTGCATTGCTACACAGCCGCAACAACCCATTGCCTTGTGGCAGCACACGGTGCAATAGGCCTGAAAACCATCGTCATCATGTCCAAGGTGCTCCTGGCCACCTCGGTAAGGTCAGTCAGGAGCGTGCAGGGACTAAATTAGGAGTGACTCGACCAGGTCTCTTTAGTCTCAGATTCTCAGATTCTCTTTAGTCCTGCAGGCAGTCCTATTGTACCATCTTATGGTGAGCAGGCAGGAGATGAGGATGGCTTGCAGTCCTACTGCACCATCTGCTGCCAGCCAAAGATGTAAAAGATAGATGGAGTGGATCAAAACAAGAAATAGACCAGATTTGTTTTGTATTCATTTGCTCCCCCCTCCCTCCCTCCGTGAAATCAATGGCCGCCAATCATTTTTGTGAGGTCTGTCAGGGGCACCTTGAAACTTTAATGGAGATTCAGTCCTGCCCTTTCTTGATTTTAATTCCCTTGAAGCCATGTCGTCAGTCACCCCTCGCTCCCTCCCTCCCTCCGTCAGAGCAATGGCAGACAATCGTTCCGCGCCTTTTTTCTGTGCAGACGCCATACCATGGCAAGCATGGAGCCCGCTCAGATCACTTTGTGCAATTAGGAGCACATTAAACACCACGTGCATTATCCAGCAGTACATGCAGCACCAGAACCTGGCAACGCAAAACTGGGCGAGTAGGCGCCATCAGCGTGGTGACGAGAGTGATGAGGACATGGACACAGACTTCTCTCAAAGCATGGGCCCTGGCAATGTGGGCATCTTGGTGCTAATGGGGCAGGTTCATGCGGTGGAACGCCGATTCTGGGCCTGGGAAACAAGCACAGACTGGTGGGACCACATAGTGTTGCAGGTCTGGGATGATTCCCAGTGGCTGCGAAACTTTCGCATGCGTAAGGGCACTTTCATGGAACTTTGTGACTTGCTTTCCCCTGCCCTGAAGCGCATGAATACCAAGATGAGAGCAGCCTTCACAGTTGAGAAGCGAGTGGCAATAGCCCTGTGGAAGCTTGCAACGCCAGACAGCTACCAGTCAGTCGGGAATCAATTTGGAGTGGGCAAATCTACTGTGGGGGCTGCTGTGATGCAAGTAGCCAACGCTATCACGGAGCTGCTGATATCAAGGGTAGTGACTCTGGGAAATGTGCAGGTCATAGTGGATGGCTTTGCTGCATTGGGATTCCCTAACTGTGGTGGGGCCATAGACGGAACCCATATCCCTATCTTGGCACCGGAGCACCAAGCTGGCGAGTACATAAACCACAAGGGGTATTTTTCAATAGTGCTGCAAGCACTGGTGGATCACAAGGGACGTTTCACCAACATCAACGTGGGATGGCCAGGAAAGGTACATGACGCTCGCATCTTCAGGAACTCTGGTCTGTTTCAAAAGCTGCAGGAAGGGACTTTATTCCCAGATCAGAAAATAACCATTGGGGACGTTGAAATGCTTATAGTTATCCTTGGGGACCCAGCCTACACCTTAATGCCATGGCTCATGAAGCCATACACAGGCAGCCTGGACAGTAGTCAGGAGCTGTTCAATTACAGGCTGAGCAAGTGCAGAATGGTGGTAGAATGTGCATTTGGATGTTTAAAAGGCGCGCTGGCATAGTTTACTGACTCGGTTAGACCTCAGTGAAACCAATATTCCCACTGTTATTACTGCTTGCTGTGTGCTCTACAATATCTGTGAGAGTAAGGGGGAGACGTTTATGGCGGGGTGGGAGGTTGAGGCAAATCGCCTTGGCCGCTGGTTATGCGCAGCCAGACACCAGAGCGGTTAGAAGAGCACAGGAGGGTGTGGTGTGCATCAGAGAAGCTTTGAAAACCAGTTTCATGACTGGCCAGACTACGGTGTGAAATTTCTGTTTGTTTTTCCTTGATGAAACCCCCCACCCCTTGGTTCACTCTATTTCCCTGTAAGCTAACCACCCTCCCCTCCTCCCTTGGATCACCGCTTGCAGAGGCAATAAAGTCATTGTTGCTTCACATTCATGCATCCTTTATTAATTGATTACACAAATAGGGGGATAACTTCCAAGGTAGCCCAGGAGGGGTGGTGGAGGAGAGAAGCACCAGGAGGGGTGGTGGAGGAGGGAAGGACAAGGCCACATGGCACTTTAAAAGTTTAAAACTTTAAAATTTATTGAATGCCAGCCTTCTGTTGCTTGGGCAATCCTCTGGGGTGGAGTGGCTGGGTGGCCGTAGACCTCCCCACCGCGTTCTTGGGAGTCTGGGTGAGGAGGCTATGGAACTTGGGGAGGAGGGCGGTTGGTTACACAGGGGCTGTAGCGGTGGTCTGTGCTCCAGCTGCCTTTCCTGCAGCTCAACCATATGCTGGAGCATATTAGTTTGATCCTCCAGCAGCCTCACCGTTGAATCCTGCCTCCTCTCATCATGCTGCCACCACCTTTCAGCTTCAGCTCTCTCTTCAGCCCGCCACTTACTCTCTTCAGCCCACTACTTACTCTCTTCAGCCCGCCACCTCTCCTCCCGGTCATTTTGTGCTTTCCTGCACTCTGACATTGTCTGCCTCCACGCATTCGTCTGTGCTCTGTCAATGTGGGAGGACAGCATGAGCTCAGAGAACATTTCATCGCTTTTTTTCGCCTTCTAATCTTCACTAGTTTCTGGGAAGGAGAAGATCCTGTGATCCTTGAAACACATGCAGCTGGCAGAGAAAAAAAAGGGACAGTGGTATTTAAAAAGACACATTTTATAGAACAATGGGTACACTCTGTCACAGTAAACCTTGCTGTTAACATTACATACATAGCACATGTGCTTTCATTCTAAGGTCACATTTCCCCCCCCCCCCCGGTGGCTAACAGCGGGGAACATTTCTGTTCAGCCACAGGCAAACAGCCCAGCAGGAATAGGCACTTCTGAATGTCCCCTTAAGAAAAGCACCCTATTTCAACCAGGTGACCATGAATGATATCACTATCCTGAGGATAACACAGAGAGATGAAGAACGGATGTTGTTTGAATGCCAGCAAACATACACTGCAATGCTTTGTTCGACAATGATTTCCAAGTATGTGCTACTGGCCTGGAGTGGTAAAGTATCCTACCATGGTGGGTGGAATAAGGCTGCCCTCCCCAGAAACCTTTTGCAAAGGCTTTGGGAGAACATCCAGGAGAGCCGCGAATGCCAGGGCAAATTAATCATTAAACATGCTTGCTTTTAAATCATGTATACTATTTTAAAAGGTACACTCACCAGAGGTCCCTTCTCCACCTGGCGGGTCCGGAAGGCAGCCTTGGGTGGGTTCGGGGGGTACTGGCTCCAGGTCCAGGGTGAGAAACAGTTCCTGGCTGTCGGGAAAACCGGTTTCTCCGCTTGCTTGCTGTGAGCTATCTTCTTCATCCCCAAAACCTGCTTCCGTGTTGCCTCCATCTCCATTGAAGGAGTCAAACAACACAGCTGGGGTAGTGGTGGCTGAACCCCCTAAAATGGCATGCAGCTCATCATAGAAGCAGCATGTTTGGGGCTCTGACCTGGAGCGGCCGTTCGCCCCTCTGGTTTTCTGGTAGGCTTGCCTCAGCTCCTTAAGTTTCAAGCGGCACTGCTTCGGATCCCTGTTATAGCCTCTGTCCTTCATGCCCTGGGAGATTTTGACAAATGTTTTAGCATTTCGAAAACTGGAACGTAGTTCTGATAGCAGGGGTTCCTCTCCCCATACAGCAATCAGATCCCGTACCTCCCGTTCGGTCCATACTGGAGCTCTTTTGTGATTCTGGGACTCCATCATGGTTACCTCTGCTGATGAGCTCTGCACTCACCTGCAGCTTGCCACGCTGGCCAAACAGGAAATTGAAATTCAAAAGTTGGCGGTCCTTTTCCTGTCTACCTGGCCAGTGCATCTGAGTTGAGAGTGCTGTCCAGAGTGGTCACAATGGAGCACTCTGGGATAGCTCCCAGAGGCCAATACCATCTAATTGTGTCCACAGTACCTCAAATTCGACCTGGCAAAGCCAATTTCAGTGGTAATTCCCTTGTCGGGGGTGGAGTAAGGAAATAGATTTTAAGAGCCCTTTAAGTAAAATAAAAGGGCTTCGTCGTGTGGATGGGTGCAGGGTTAAATCGATTTAACGCTGCTAAATTCGACCTCAACTCCTAGTGTAGACCAGGGCTAAAAGTTACAACAAAGTCCTTGGTTTTTGCTGCAAATGAAGCTCATTGACACATAGCCTTTACAATCATCTTTGTGAGAGGCACAGTGTGAAACCAATGATAAAACTGTCCTTCCCTGGTTTGTCGGAGAGAATTTTAAATGATTTTACCCCCTTCCCAACTTGTATCCTTCTCTTTCAAAGAGATGGTGTTTTTGATCCATTGGGCCTTTCTAATGTCTGATTTGTGAACCTAAAATAACAAACAGAAAACATCATGCATCAGATGAGAAGCCTGGAACTAATCCCAATAAACTTGTCTGCATGCTAGTGTAAGGAGGCAGGAAGCTGCTGGGCCAAAGCCTTGGGTTCTTAAAGAACCCAACCAAGATGATGTTTTGTGGGAACTACCAGAGCAGCCCTATGCAGATTTATGGAGCTAAATTCAATGGTGATACAAATGGTGGTACCAAAGCTGGGTAACTTGCACTGATAGCCAGATCAAAGCAAGTGATGGGCTAGATCTTTCTCTGAATTAGGGCAGGTTTGCACCATTCACAAGTGTAAAGTTCCCCACCAGGCTACAGGAGGATCTCTCCCATGGGAGAGCCTATGGTGTTACAGAAGGACTGTGGTGGTTCCTCTTTATGACTCTCCTAAATTCTCTTCCATATAGTTGGGCACTCTAAGTAATCTGCGTATCTGAGACCATAATAGCCATTGACCTAACTATACACTGAGTGTTTGATTTTACCCAGGCCCTTTCATGAACAGGAAAAGAAAGATTACTAACATTATTGGGGACACGTGGTGCCAGAACTAATTGATTTGCTTTCTACTTTCCTTGCTGCTGGCCTGCTTACCTAAGCCCATTGCCTCCACGCTCTCTGTTTTCCCCTTACAAAAGACTAACTTTCATGTACATATCGTATTACTGTACTGCCCTTGTCTCAAAGTCCTAATCACCACTACAAGTCAGCAGTATCATGACTGGGAGTGTTTAGCAATGCCGGTCTTGCTGCAATTCCTGGGGAGACCAGGGGAAGCCACGAATGTGTTGCATATTGCATTATGGTAGTAGACAATAACCACTTTCTTTTTTCTTTTTTTTTTTTACACAAATGAAACATATGCATGCACCGTGCTATAAAAAATCCCAGCACCTGGGGGCGCTGCTGAACCAGCCATTGTTAGCTGTTGCTTCCTTCAGTCACTTATGTCACTAGCACCTGCAGCTGAGATTACTGGTTTAAGCAGAGTTACTAGCGTATTTTCTGAAAGGCTTCTCTATAGATAGTGCACAAGACTGGAAAGCTGAGGCCCACAAAAACAATTCATTTACATAGTAATGTAACATCCGATGGTCCAGGGACATCTACATTGAACACATCACCGGCCACCGACAGTACCAGGAGGTGTAAGCCGGTACAACATCGTGCATCAACTATGGGAAAGGGACTGAGATACTTTTTCCATTGGACCATATGAACTGGAACCATAAACTCACTGAACATTAAATCCCACCAAATGAGGGTAGATCCATGCTCATCATCGTATCCATTCATTATACTCCGCACCTGAACATAGATAGCCATTATATGGACACGACTTTCATCATTATCTCTGTCATGGAGATAACATTCTTTTCTGGTTTGGTTACTCCCATGTTATTTTAGCTTTCACTTTGCTCTACATTAGGTATATGACCAGTAATATTCTGTTAATTTCTGCTGTCACTTATATCAGGGCAATCACAAAAGCTAGTGGATGGAATCACCAGGGTTTCCAATCTGGGTTTCCATAGAGCTGAACCACCAGAGCTGAGACAGTTTTGGATAAAATGTTCACTTTCGGCCCATCGAATCCGCTCATGTCTGTTGTTTCTTAGATCAGTATCCTGACCTATTCAACCCATTCATGTGAATGAGTACAATTTGCATCCGGTGGGTACATGGCTCTGTTTCCAGCAATTTGCGTTTTTTGTGTGAAAGATAAGTGGCCAGTTCTGCTCTCACTTACACTGGTGCATCCGCAATGAGTGGAACTGAGTGGGCCTAAGGATTTTACTGAATTACCCCAGTACACAGGTCAGCAATTGTGAAGTATATTTTTATGACTTAGGTGACATGAACTCCTTCTGCTGTGGGCTATTGCCAGAGTATTGGCTAATTATGCTACTATAAATGGCAGGATTGTCCCTATTTTGTGAGAGGTACAGGGATTGTCTCATGCTATGTAACACCTACAGTAGATGAATTAACCCTAGACAACTACAGAACACCATTTAGAACCTCAGTCACTTCACTATTAGTATGTGCAAGGCATGTGAATTGTTCCACTTGACCAAGGAATGTGTCAAGGATAATCTTGTCCAGGCAAACTTGTTTGGTGTGGGCTATTCGGGTTTCTTACTTTGAAGCAAAGGCTCATGGGGATTCCTTGTGTAATTCTGTATGTTATCATGGTTACATCTGTAGCTGGGATGCATGGACAATGTATGGCTAATGTATGGACAATGTATGTCTGCATGAATGCACTGATCATTTGCTATGCTTCTGTAACAGTGCCTGTTACTATTGATACAGCATTCATGATCTATTATTAATGAAACAATAAGTGTACTCACTGGCACTGTGTATGCCATGAACAATACCTTGTCAATACTGAGAGTATTTATTTTTAAAAACTATTTTAGTTAGTGACATAACTTTACACATGTCCTTATGGAACAGAGATTAGACTCATTCTCTGCTGTGAGGGGTTTACAATCCTCATAAGCCAAAAATACACAGAACATAGACAGGGAGGAGCTGGCACTAGTTACTAATGAGGAGTAGAAGAGAGGAAGCATTTACTGTTAAGGTGAGTTTGAAGGAAAGATTTGAAGAAGGAGGCAGAAGGGCCCAAATCCTCACAGGTATTTAGACTTCTAGCTTCCACTGAAATTAATGGATGTTAGAAGCCTAAATATCTTTGTGGATCTGGGCCAAGGTGCTTAGTGAATGAGAACACAGAGATTGTTCCAGGAACAGGGGCTGGTGATAGAAGGCAGGAAGCTGAGTGTCCAAGGAGTTGAAGGCAATGATAAAGTGAAAGGATTGGAGGCCATAGAGGTTATAAAGGGGGATAAGACCAGAGGAATAGGTGGGGACAAGGAAGGAAGGAACTCCTTCCCTGGCCTTCTAGGGAGAAGAACTAGCTGCCTAGGAACACTATAGCTAGAGCATTACTGGGCAGGGTAGCAGAGCAAAAGGAGCTTCTGGCTGACCGCTGCCAGACTGAGGCCCTGGAGAAAGGGCCGATAAGGTGCTAGGGCTGCCCGCACTTGACCTGAGGGAAGTGGCCAACACAGACTGCAGTTTGTGCCTGGAGCAAGGGACTAGACTGGTGACTGCAGAAGGCCACCAAAGCGAGTGGCTGGACTATAGACTGCCAGCTCCCCTGAAAGTAGGGAAGACAGCAGGGCAGGGCACAGCCAGAGGCCTGTGCCCAGAAGAGGACGCTGTGGTCCGGGGAGCCATGTGGGTCACAGAATGATGGAGACAGCAAAGCTGGAGTAATGGGGAGCAAGACACCACTGGAAGAGGGCGCCCTGCGGAAGGACTTGAGCTAATTCCAGAACAGCCAGCAGGAGACGCCATGGTGGTGAGTCTCGCACTGCTACAAGTCCAGATACAAACTTTGCAGCTCTGTCCCAACTCTAGTGTATTGTAACAAGTGTATTGCTTTCTGAGCTTGATTTGGGAAGTGGGCATGTAGATGGCTTATCTGGCAACTCGCATTATTATTGTAATTGTTTTTGCGGGGATATTCATGGACTGTAGCCACATGTAGGAGCTCGCATACAATGGATAGACTTGTATCAGCACCTTGCCAAGCACTCCTTTATTTATACGCTATAGACTCTGGCCAGGTCTACACCTACAAACTTACATTGGTATAACTACGTCGCTCAGGACTGTGAAAAATTCACACCCCTGAGCAATGCAGTTATACCGACTTAACCCCTTGTGTAAACAGCACTATGTCAACGGGACAGCTTCTCCTGTTGATATAGCTACCGCCTCTCACAGAGGTGGATTAACTATGCCGACAGGAAAAGTTCTCCTGTTGGCATAGCAGCATCTTTGCTAAAGTGCTACAGTGCAGGTGACACTTTTTAAGTGTAGACCTGCCCTCAGTGTGTGAAAATGCCTATGTATGTGATTTGCAGTGTTGTAGCCATGTTGGTCCCAGGATATGAGAGAGTCAAGGTGAGTGAGGTAATATCTTTTACTGGACTAACTTCTGTTGATGAAAGAGACAAGCTTTCTAGCTTCACAGAGCTCTTTTTTAGGTCTGGAAAAGCTTGCTACAGTGTTACAGCTATATAAAGGGTGGCACAGATTAAGTGTAAGGGGTTAACACAAGGTGCAAGAAACCATTGAAAATGAAGTGGGAAATTAACACCTCTGCAGTCATAGGACAAAGGAGGATTAGTAGGTTACAAATTGTAGTAATGAGCCATAAAACCAGTCTTTGTTGAAACCATGATTTTTAGCGTCTAGCAGAGTTATGAATCTAAGTTCCTATGCTCATCTTTTGAAATGTTGTGCAGGTTTCCTTTGAGGATGAGGACTGAAAGGTCAGATATTGAGTGATCACTTTGGGAAAAGTGTTTAACTGTGGATGATAGGGTATTTTTGTCTTTTATTTTTCTGTGAGTTCATGCAAGAGCATAGGTTTGTTTGGTTTCACCTAGGTAGTTGTCATTAGGGCATTTAGTGCATACTGGATGAGGTACACCACATGTTGTGATAGGCATATGTAAGACCCATGGATCTGGAAAGGTATGTTGTGGGTATTGATCATTGTAGCAGGAGAGATATGTTTGCAGGTTTTGCATCTGTTGTTCTGGCAGAGACTGGTGCCATTTTGAGTTAGTGAGTCCTGACCTGCGGGGAGCTTGCTTCTGACAATGAGCTTGGCAAGGCTGGGAGAGGGGAGGTTGTTTGAAGACCAGAAGAAGAGGTCAGGAAAGATTTCCTTCAAGATGTGGTTCCCATCAACTAGGGGTTGTAGCTGTTGGCTGTTACTGAATATGGATTCCAATGTGGGGTGGTAATTGACAACCAGGGCTGTGTGGTCAGTGGGGGGTGGTTCTTCTGTACTGAAGCAGGTTGTCTCAGGGTATTTGGGTGTCCCATTCCACGATGCTATCTACTTTTCTGATGTAGTATCCTAGTTCGGTGAAGGCAGTTTTAAGCGTGTTAAAGTGTATGTAATGGTGTGGCTATTTACTTCCTGTTGAATCATCGAATATCAGGGTTGGAAGGGACCTCAGGAGGTCATCTAGTCCAACCCCCTGCTCAAAGCAGGGCCAATCCCCAGTTTTTGCCCCAGATCCCTAAATGGCGCCTTGAAGGATTGAACTCAAATTAAACTCGATTAAACCCTGGGTTTAGCAGGCCAATGCTCAAACCACTGAGCTATTCTTACCCCCATGAGCGATCCCTCTCCTCGTGGACATAGGTCACTCTATGGCACCCTGTCTCTTGGCCCATCCCTTCTGTTCAGGGGCCCTTTAAGAACTCACAGTTCACACAGTTATTCAAACAATCCCCAGAGGCGATCCCATTTATTTAGTCCTCAGGTACACATGGGACCTCCAGGCCTCAACACTAGTACAGTGTCTCTCTCCCAGCAGTTTAACACAAAATCTTTCAAAACAAAACACAAATGTATACAGTCTTCACCCCAGTGTCAGCTGGGCAAAGCCCCCCTCCTCCTTCAGGGTCTACTGTCAGTCTTTCCCCCACCTCTGGATCTCTCCCAGTCTTCACTTCCTAGAGAGCTTTCTCCTGCTTCTTGCAGTCTCAGTTACTCTCTCTGCTTCCTGCTGCCTTTTTACCCTGAGACCAACTGATTCCCCTCAGGTGGGACTCATCATGTAATCAGGGCTGGTTTAGGCGCTCCAGCCTAAGGGCAAGCCACCCTGCTTTATTGTGTACCCTGAACTTTCTCCTTGGTGCAGATTCTGTGATGTCTGAGTGCCTGGCTGTAGATAACAGATTTCTTGGTGAATCTGGGGTGATTACTGGAACTGTGGAGGTAAGTGTGGTGATCTGTGGGTTTCTTTTATACAGTTCTCCATAGGGTTCCATTGCTGAAGCTGATTGTTGCATCCAGGAAGTTGATGCTAGTGTGGGAGTGTTAGAGAGAGAGAGTTTGATGGATGGGAGGTGGTTGCTGAATCTGTGTTGGAAATCTGTGGGGAGTTTAGGTTGTCTGTCCAGAGACTGTGTGTATGTGATGGCTCGGGATGGTGACTGCCCTGTGAACCATCCTAGAACACATTTATTAAACATGGTTCACCCGAGGGTTCCAATAGCTGAAAATCAAGGGGTACTTGAGCATGAGCAGTAGTGAGGCAGGGAGGCCATCTGGGCAGATAAAAAATCCAGCTCTGGCAGCAGTACAGAAAGGGTTGGCTGGGCTAACGGGAATACTTCACTGCGGAGCCCACACCCTAGTATGGCCAGTGGAGAAGGAGGCTGGCCTGATTGACTGAAGATCCTATACCCAGAAGTCTATCCTGAGTGCTTACCTTGGACAGTAGACTACACTGGCATCGCTGAAGATCCCGTGCTGCAGGTCTCAGTCTGCTGCTGGGTGTGAGTAGTTGTGGATGAGACTGACCTGGTCTCAAGAGACAAATGGGGTGCTCAGATAGCAGGGTGATGGAGCCAGGACAGCGAGAAGGGACTGAACTGATGTGTGAGGTTGTGGGGTGGCAGGAAAGGAAGAATCTGTGGGTTGATTGTGGCCTGGGAGTGTGTGGTCACACCAATACTCCTTCCTTCACTTCAAGCACTGATGATCATAGTACCTTTGCTGATAGAAAGGCAGCATTGTCTATTGGATTGACTATGGGAGCCAGGAATTCCTGAGTTCTCACTGCAGCTCAGTTCCTGACTCAGGGCTCGTCTACACTGGGAACTTACATTGGCATGGCTATGTTTTGAGGAGTGTGAACTATCTACACCCAGGAGAGATGTAGCTATGCCAACCTAACCACTGGTGCAGACAGTGTTAGTTTGATGGAAGAATTCTTCTGTCAGCCTAGGTACTGCCTCTGAGCAGGTGGATTGCCCATGCTGATGGGAGAACCCCTCCCATCAGCATCAGTAGGGTCTACACTGAAGCACTACAGCAGCACAGCTGTTGTGTTTTAAGGTGGCCTTGGGCAAACCCCTGACCTCTTGTGTTTCAGTTTCACCGTCTGTAACAGGAAGACAATCCTCTTTTGTATCAGACTCAGTGGGTTACTGTATGGATTAATTAAGGGTTCATGCAGTGCTATAAAATATAATATGCCATGTAAGTGCTAGGTATTGTTGTTTTATTTACTGAATGAACAAAAAGCACTGTGTGGCAGCCCTTCCTCTCGCACATACGTGACATACTGCATGTTGCAAGGTGTGTTGCCTCACCTGCACCTGGCATTCATTCCCTTGCTAATAAATCCTTTAAAGTGTGGGTGCATACAGGACAGAACTGGCAGCTCCTGTACTTGACTGGCTTTTCCTATGACTGACTTACTGTTTGATTGCTATTTTCATTGTGGCCTGTTTCACCCAAGGCTCTCAAAGAGCTTTAAACTAAGCCCGAAAACATCTCTATGAAGCAGGTAACTATCCCCTCCATTATACATGCGAAGGACCTGAAGGACAGAGCATTTAAGTGATTTGCCCAAGATCACACAGCAAGTCAGTGGCAGAACCAAGAACAGGAGGACTTGTGGCACCTTAGAGACTAACAAATTTATTTGAACATAAGCTTTTGTGAGCTACAGCTCACTTCATCGGATGCATTCTTATGCTCAAATAAATTGGTTAGTCTCTAAGGTGCCACAAGTACTCCTTTTCTTTTGCGAATACAGACTAACACGGCTGCTACTCTAGAACCAAGAACAGAATCCAGGAGTCCTTTCTTGTAATTCCTTGCTGTGCTAACTAGATAGTACTCCCCTCTTATTGATAGGCATGCCTGGCTGCATCTGATGGACCAGCTTCTCCATTAATTTCAATAGGTGCAATCCTGTGGCAATGTAACTGAGGACAATTTCGCCATATATATTTAAATTACTGTCACCAACATGCTTGAGCATTGAAGAAACAAGCACAGGGTCGTTTCACACCCTAGACCAGAGAACCTGCTGTGTCATTCTTCCTCCATTTACCCCGGATGTTGCATGACCACAGAAGCTTCCATGTGACGTAACTGGCTTACTGTCCTCTCAGCTCTGTGTATATGGCTGGGTCCCCCTCATGTCCTGCTGTTTAAATCATAGCAGCACTTGTATGCGGCAGCTTTGCTCAGCTTTGAGTGCACCATTTGGTATTGTGCAAGAGGCAGGCTTGATCTCGAAATGCTCTTTTCCTCATATAATTTCAATAAGAGTGATCAGTGTCTTCTCCCAAGCTTCTGATTCAGCCCTTTCCCCACACTTTGTCAATGATGTGTGACAGGTTTTGTTTCCTTATGACTGCCAATTTCTTGTAATTCGAGCCACAGTGTGTTAACATAGCTGTGTGGTATTTAAACACAGTGTTAAAACTCAGTATGCTAGCTCTATCAGTTTTACTTCCCTTAGTGTTATCTGACCATGCTTCGTTCTGGTAGCACTAATTGGTCTAGGGGTGCATTTGCCCTTTATCTGTCTTAAATCTTTTTTCCATTAATGGAGTTAAGTTATAAAGTTCAGATATAAACTATCCCCAAGTTCAAGGTGCTCTGATCCAGGTTTTAGTCAATATCACTAAAGAGATAGGCAAAAGCCATAAAATTTGAATCCAGCTTCAATACCCATACGTCAAAGTTCCATCTGTTTGACCTGGACTTTTATTTTGGACATATCACTAATTTTTTCCTTGCTTCTTACTGTCCAGTGTGTGATTTACATGAATTCAGTTTGCCCATTTTCTTCAGCAGGGAATTTGGTCCAGAGAACTGGTTGATATGCCACATGATTGCAGTCTCCACTTTGTACAACTTCAGAGGTTGCTGGATAGGTGGAGACTATGTAACTCGGGCATAGCATAAGGACAATGTTTGAAATGGCCAAACAGCTTCCAGCAAACTGAGAACTCATTCCCCACATGGAGTGTTGTTCTAGTAATACATTTGTGATGCAGAGTGGTGGGATGCATACAAGGTATCCCAAGCTGTTTATGCAACAAAATAAAAGCTTCCAGTAACTGTAAACTACATAATCTCATTGCGGTTTTTGACAACTGCTTTTTTCTGAACATGCCCAGAAATGCCCCTTAAGTAGTATTTCTCATGTGCCTGACAGCATAACACAGTTGTTCCTCTTACTGTTCTTCATCTAGTGTGCTGTTAATCCCAGAAAGAACTGTGGGTGCTGCATGTTGTCCCATGTGTTGGAGTGGCATTTAATGGATTTTATCAGAATGGTCATTTCCTGAAGTCATTTACAGCTGCAGGTGCTGAACACCTTTGAAAAATGAGGCCACTTCTATCTAGGTGTCTAAATATGGATTTCAGACCTTAATTGTAGGTTTCCAGGTTTGAAAATGTGCCAGACCACAATATTTCCTATGTTGTGTGTTAGTCTGAGGATGGATCTGTATTATGATTTGCGTGATATAGCCACCTTTGTGTTGTAAGACTTGAGTATTGGGGCAGTGAGTGTACATTTCTGTTCGTGCTCCATTTTGCCATTGTGGACAAAACTCTACGCACTATTGAGCTTTCACTGGGAGTTGAGGATCTCATTGACTGACCCTATTCAGTGATTAATTACTGCTTACTGTCAGGGTTCTCTTAGCTGATATGCATGACACATCACCTGACAAAAGTGCGGTTATTCCCTCCCATCAGTTGCTCAACTAATGGTTTCCTTCCTATTACTGCACTCATTTTTCCATGGTAACGTCAGCAGTTCTTAATTGTCTCCCTGACTAGGAAACTTGGTTCTTTCTTGAGTCTGAAGACAACACCCAGCTTGTCTTGCCATCCCCAAGAGGATGGTATGGTAGGATGCTTTAACCACAGCCAGAAAGATGAGTTACTTAGGTGTATATTCAGGACATACTATTCCTGGTAAAGTCATATCAGCCATGATATTAATGAATGTGCATGATATTGCACATGAGATATATATATATATATATATATATATATATATATATATATATATATATGAACATGATATAATGAATGTGCACTTGCAGGCTGCACATCATTATGATGGTGCACATTTAGACCTGGACAATTCATTTTATGCTAGCTCTAAATCTGGCCCTTTTAAATTTAGTCTTGAATAATAGTCATTTTTCTGACTCAGATTTTAATGTTTGTTTGGCTTCAAAATATCATGGACTATATATTAGTTCACTTGGTATTATCACAGATGTACACATCTCCAAAATGAGAGATACTGCAGTACATATTTGGGTAAACACTATTCTTTCCATATCAAGCAGACACCTCCCTTAATAATATTCTTGCTCTCATTCACCCTTCCTACCAATTAAAGAGGAGGCCAGAAATTATCTTCCCGTAGGCTGAATGAAAAGAGTCTTCACAAAATTAACATTATCAGAGTCCGATCCTTCTCCATCCCTCAGCTTCATCACTGGAAAAATCTAGCAGTATAAAAGAGGAAATGGAACCTTAATGACACTCAAACATCACAGTTCCAGTGGATGAAACATTAATGACTCATTGACACCATTCTCTGCTCTCCTAGATACACTTGTATTATCAGAATACCAGTTCCTCTTTCACCAAACAATTGCACTTATCTAGATAGATACATTTTATCTTTATATATGGATGAAAATCCTACTTCCCCAGACATTCTTGACACTGGTTAAACCCCATATGCCACAATAACCTCCTTGATTCTGAAATCAAGTGGAACACGGAATTGGGTGCCACCCTGGATCAAGATACATTCTCATATATATATATATATATATTTCACAAGTAAGACGAATGCCCTCCTCCCCAAACCTAAAGAAGAGCTATGTGCTCATCTCCTGAAGGAGAGCTCTCTGTAAACTCAAAAGTATGTCTCTCTCACCAACAGAAGTTGGTCCCATAAAATATATTACCTCACCCACTTTGTGTCTCTAGAGAGCTGCTGAGAGTCATGGGAATTTGTGCAAGATCTAACCTGTCCCTAAGGGCTCAACCCACTCATTCTACATAAAAGCACAGATCAAACTTGCAGCCCTCACTTGGCACATTGTCCCTACACTCAGCTCTGCCCCTCCCACTTGCATCTTTCTATTACTCCTTTTTCTTTTCTGCTTCCTCCTAATTTATTATTATTATTATTTTATTTATTATTTGTATTACTGTAGCATCTAGGAGCCCTAGCCAAATACCAGAACCCCATCATGCTAGGGGCTGTAAACACTGCTTTCAGTAAAAACTCATTAGGATCCCACTTCACCATCTTTGTTCCTGCAAAACTCCCAACAGGCCCAAATCCAAAGTTCTTACTCAGATTTTACTCATTCCTGACTGTGGCAAAACTTCCACTGACTTACTTAGAGTTTTGCAATTCAGGATAGCAGGATTTGGCCCCTTGACTCATTGGCTGTTTTGCAAGGGTCAGAAATGAAAATAAGCTGAGTAAAGAACTCAGGATTTGGCTTTTAAAGATTAAAATTGTAGTGTTCAGTCAAACCTTACTATAGAGTGAATTCACTTGGTGAACAATTCTTCTGTACTGGATGAAAAGAAATAATTTATTTTAAAAACAGTTCTTTATGGAGAAATCAGTAAAAGGTAGATGTCAGTACACAAATATCTGTCAAACTGAGGCTCAAGCGGATGACCTCCGATATAGCCAGGGCCTACAGCATTAATGGCTTAAAAGATCAAAAAGTCAAACTTAAAGTGTGGGTCTACTTTGAAGAGTAACTCTGAAAAAATGGCCTTGTGTGGTTTCAGGATTGCTGTCTGTCAGTGACCTATAGCCCTGCAAAGTCAGCCTGGGATTTGAGCATCAGGCTGGCTTATTTCTTTTTCCTGCATCAAAATAAAGGTTCTGAAGTCCAGTTAGACCCTCAGTAAACCCTGTGCTCAGGGTTTACATCAGATGTAAATGATTGGTCTTATAACTGCAATTTATTAAAGAATTCTGTTGATTGTGGTGCCCAGGAAGCAATAGACACCAGCTTACTCTCTGATGCTACAGCTGTGATGGATCTACAGTGCTAACAGGAATCAAAAGCAGTAGAAATTATTTTTGTCACCAAAGCAAACATACACTGCATGATTCTTAATACACTTAGGGCGCAGGCCTATTGAGTCAGAAGGCTCCATTTTTAAATAGTCACTTTTCTAAAACAGAATCATGCTTTAAAGCAGTCTGCCCTCATTAGGCCCTATGTTAGGACCAGATCAGGCCACTGACAGGCAACAATTGTAAAGAATGCAAGGCAGGAATTATAAAGGGGCTGGTAGCACCACTTATCTTATCAAGGTTTCCCATTAGAAGACTTTGTTTTGTCAGAAGACAGTTGTTTAACAGTTTGGGCTGAAATTTTCCATGTTGGGTGCTTCCTGAGGCTGAGTATTTTCTGGACAATTTCAGCCAAAATGGATCAGCTGTTTCTGAGAGAGAGGCTAGGGGAAAATACATTGTTTTGCCCAAGATAAAAAATTCTTGAGACCTTTTCCTTGAAATGCATTAGCTCCCTCCTTGCTTTGAAATTTGGCAGAGTGGGGGTTTGGCCTTTGGGTCAGAGATGTACTTTTTGCCATTCTCATGAAAAGTCACCCAAATCTGGACAAGTTATAAGACTTTGAAAAATCGCAGTTCACACATGTTTAATAGAGACTTGCTAGAGTTTTACAACTTAAAATCTCTGGTGATTCCATCCTTGCTGAGCATGCTCCAGCCTCTCGTAGCTTCCAGTGCTGACCAGAGTGTGTGTGTGTGTCATCCCCCCAGAATGACTAAATATGGTCCAGTCTAGGGCTACAGGTGCAAAGCCCAACTTTCCTTGTAACGGTTGCTTGCAGGTGCTCTGGACTGGGGTGGGGCTAGGCACTATCACTGAGAGCAGAACTCTCTCTTCTTTGCTTTCAATTACCCCTTTGTGGTGCCCATATGAAGGAGGAAGCCATCTGATTTGAGTGCATAGGAAATAAATGAAAGTCCAGGGAAGGGAAAGGAGTAGATGGGAACAAGGAGTCTGATGAGACAGGGATTAGAGGTGGGGGAGGGGAGAAACTATGACTGGAAATAGGGATACTGGGACTGCTTGGACAAGGAGAGCTTAGCCAGACAGTGGCAGGGAGGCTGGGACTGTGAGTGGGGCTAGGGAGAACAGAATTTAAAGCCAGTGATGGAAATGGGGGAGGAAGACACTGAGATTGGATGAGGCTGAGGGGAGAATGGGACTAGGAATTACTGGGGGCGGAATGGGGGCAGTGGGAAGGAGAGACGGATCTGACCAGGAGCTGAGGTGTAGGGGGAGAGTTAGGACTGACAGGGCAGAGCGAATGGGACAAGGAGCTAGGGAGGAAATGGAAGAAAAGGCGGAGCTGGAAGAGCAGCCTGAGGAGGTAGACTGGTGCTGGAAGCCAGTGAGGAAGAGGGGAGCAATAATTTGGCTGATGACCTGGGAGGGGGAATTGAGACTGGCTGGGCAAGGAGTTTGGAATGGGGTATGGACATGTGGAGAGACCGGGAGTCAGGAGGGATTGGGTCTTGGGGTTGTGTGAGGGAATCTAGAACTGGCTGTGCAGGGAGACCAGGACTGAGCTGTGATGCCTGAAGAATGCAGACTGTGACTGGGTAGGCAAGTAGACTTGGGAATTGGATTAAGGGGTCAGGGATGAGATAGAGACAGAACTGGAACAGCTTGTAGGGATGGGGCAGAAGGGGGTCAAGCATGTGAGGAATAGGCAGAAGTCTGTGCCTACTAGACACATTTCCATCCAACCCAAGATTCCTAAATCTCACCATTCCTCCGTTGTCAGCAAATATCTGTGAAACCCACTGGCAAAGGGGTTCTCATCTGCCTGCAGTGCTTGTCCACGTAGAGGCTGACATCCTGTTACTGCTATCAATTACTCTGTTAGCCCAAGTGGAAGAAATCCGGGTGGTGGATCTAAAGGTTACAACCCTGCTGACAACACATGTGGGTGTCAATATGATGCCATGTGATTGGAATTTTTTTTTAGTTTCGGTTTCCCTTTTTAAAATGTAGGAAATTACACACCAAAACTATGTTAAAAGAAAATTATTAAGGTTAACAAGTAATGCAGTCATGCCTCATAAACTAGGAAAACCAGAATCAAGGTTGCTTGTGCAACTGCCTTTCCGCCCCCTTGTGTGTATGCATTATGATACAGTCTTTAATTACATGATCACATACTGTTTTGTCCACATGAACCCTGCTTCATTCAGTGTACAGGATGGATGATGCCCACTGAATTAGCAACTATTAAATGTTTTGTTTTCTCCATCATTCAGTGGATAGCTCCGGGCTTTGTTTACTGCACACTATTGAAACTCTGTTCTGAAGACAGAATTATTAATTTCCTATTGGGCTGTGTTACAGAGCTCATCGCTACACTATATGAGTGCTTCACAAACATTAATTAATTAATCTTCACAAAAACCCTGTGGGGGCATGGCATTATCCTTATTTTACAGATGAGAAGTTGAGGCACAGAGAGATTAAAGTAAAAAATATTCATTAATGTTGGTGTTTCCAATTTGAGAACTTAGGACCTCATTTTCCAGAGTACTTGGCATTCTATAGTACTATATATTCAAGAACAGCATCCACTGACTTCAGTTGTAGTCATAAAGGCTCAGCACTTCTGTAAATCAGGCCTCAGAATCAAAAAAGTTTGATTTAAGTGACTTGCTTGGCATCACAAAGGAACTCAGTGGCAATAGCAAGGATAGAATCCAATTCTCCAGTGCAGCATTCAACTGTCTTAACTATGAGATCATCCTTTCTCTTCTTGTCTCATTCACTACACACCTTCCAACTTCTGTAACAAATGAGGCAGGGGTCCTACAAAGAACAGCCTCTTTCACAACCCTCAATCATCATCTGCAGAGCAAATCCACCCTGTCCTTTGAATGAGGCAGGGTTCATGAGGAAAAATATGTGATCATGTAAGTAACGACTGTATCATAATTAAGGCTACGATTCAGTAACAGAGGTCACTGGAAGTCATGGAATCTGTGACTTCCAGCAACCTCCGTGACTTCAGCCTGTGATGGTCGGGAGCTGTAAGGTCCCCTGCTGCCCACAGGGCAGGCAGCTGTAAAGTACCCCTGCCGCCTCTGGCGGCCCCCCGAGCTCCAAGCTGCCATGGGTGGCAGGGTATCCCCAAGCTCCCATCCACTGCAGGCAGTGTGGGTGGAAAAGAGGTTGCATAGGCAGCTTAATTCTGGCTTTCCTAATTTTTGAGTGCTTCACTTTGCAACCTTAACAATGTTCTTTTAACATAGTTTGTATATGTAATAATTTATAAGATGGGGCTTTTTGAAAATCTTTACTAACTGCAAATAATAGAATTGCCTCTTCAAAAAGATCTTGCCATGAGGATTTCAATATGTTGTTTGTTTTTCAATCAAGCTTGATGAGAAGATTTAAAGAACAAGCATCTGCTTCTGCTTCTCTGCATGACTCAACAAATATAGGCACTGACTTGCACTGAAAGTCTGGCAGGATTTTATTAGATTCTCCAATGAATCAAGGAAAGAAAGAAATGTGTAGAATGTTTAGATATTTTTATAGTAAAATTTCATCTTATGCAAATTTCATCTTAGAACAAATCTGCTCCCTACACATATTCAGTCAGAAGTGCTGACTTTAGTGATAAAACTAAATGTTTGTCATCTTATTCACTTTAGCTTTCTAATTAGAGACAATTACTTACACCTGTGTAAACCAACTAATGACAATCAGGTTGCACAGATGTGTCTGAGGGTTTATCTGGGCCTTCAGAGCCTTTTTATTGATGTTAACAGTTGAGGAAAAAAATAATCTGGCATGGCTTTCGGATCCAAAGTGAAGTTTTCAGGGTTGGTAGTTAGATAAACATATTTGATCTGGAGTCACTGAAACATAATGTACCTTGCTTTTTGTTGTTTTTCAGTGTAAAATAACATTTAAATTACAAAGACTGTCTAATTGGGATTCTTACTAAAGTAGGTCAGTGTAGGGACCTAAAAATCTCTCTCTTCTAGTAGAGGGGCTAGATGCCTGTATCTTATTTGTGAGGTAGACGTGAGATGTATAAGCACAAATATTTTTTGCTCCCTTAAGGGAAAAATATATTCTCTGTTTCTTGGAAAGATACTCAAGGTCAGCCAGATAATCTTGCTACTCTGAATGTGAATGTTATGGACTCTGAGCCCTGGTAGTAAAACTGTAAATGTAAGCTATGACTTTTTTTGAATTCAGAAAGAAGTGTTGCAAAAATCTAATTTCAATTCTCCTTAGTGAGGTGGAAACTATAATCTGGTCTCTCAAATAATGTATTTCTTGCTCTTTCAGACAATGTTGTTAAAAAAACAATGATATTTTGCACTTTTCTAGCACCTTTCACTCCAGAATCTGTCCTTTGCAAGGAGGGTAAAACTCTGTCCTATGCAGAGAGACCACACAAGGCCCACATACTGCTTAAATCTCCCTATGTGCTAGAGGGCAGAAGCAGAATGTAGGTAGTGCACAGGGAGACTTAAGCAGTGCATAAATTGTGCCATCCCTTTGCACAGGTCTAGGGTGACCAGACATCCTGATATTAGGGGCCATAGGACCCTAAATCCCCACCCCTTTCACCATCACCTCCATCCTGATTTTTCACACTTGCTATCTGGTAACACTACATAGGGCTGAGTTTCACCTTCTAGTGAAATAAACTTTGCAATAGCCCTGTGAGGATGGCAGAAACTAAAAATTAGATTGGTTTAGAAAGTGGTACCTTTTGGGGTCAGGGGCAGAAGGAAGGCTAACCATGGGCAGTATGTAAATAGCTTATTGAGAGGTGAGACTTTGGGCTGGTTTGTCAGGGCTGAGAACAAACCAACAGTAGATTAGTTTTTCAATTGACTAAAAACTGTCATATTGGTGTGGACTGTGCTAAGGAACTAGAGTTGTCATTGATTTCTGATTAATATTCTCCAGAACTAAAGGGTACATGTGAGAAATGCTGCTATCAAGTTTAGACAACTGTATGTATGAGATCAGATCCAGAAAGAGATTTCATCTTGTCCTGCAATCATTAATGTGCAATTGAAGAAGCTACTGACTGTGAGCCAAGCGCCTAGAAATGCAGTGAGGCAAGTCACTACAAAATGCTCACAGGAGATTTTTAAAAATAAACGATGGACAAAGTATTCACTTAATGGATCTTTTTCTTTCTTTTGACTGAACACATTTCTAAGACATTTTTCACACACTGACATTCTCTTTATTAGTAAAACATTGGTTCTGGCAATCAGTATATATTAGTTCAAATAGATTTTACTCTCTGAAAATCAAATATTGCTGGAAGGCAGCTTGCTAAAATCTTGTTATGTTGGGATCTAAGTAAAATAAGACTTTCTTTTGGAAGGATGGATGATAAGTAGTAATGTTCTTTACGCGGCCACACCAAATCCATTAATTAAATCTTTTCATTAATTGATAGTAATGTTTCACATTAGCTTTAAAATCGTTATCTTACTGTAACCCAAAACACAGGGAAAATGGGAGAGTCTTCCACAGTTCTCCATGCAGCCCCAATGTCAAATTAGGCCTGCCGAGTCTCAAAATACAGCCTACAGGAATAGACCAGGTCCAGTAAAAATCATCAAAGCCAATACTTTGACCTTCAAATATATTATTATGAGTGTATGTCTGGCAGAATGGGCCCCTGATCAGGGCCTGGAAGTGCTTCCACAATATAGATACTACTATAAAATTTCTGTTCACCTATCAAGGAAAATGAAAATTCAAGTAAATATTAGTTTTGTGGGTAAGATTATTTTAAAAATTATCAGTATTTAAATTCAAAGTTCATCAGATGTGGCCACTGGGATCCTTGTAAGTTTCCAGTGAAATCCTTCATCTCGAAAATTAATAGAAAACTCTGAAATTCTAGTTTTAGTTGCTTAAAGAAACATATTTATAGTGCTAATTTGTTGGAATGGGACAAAGAAATATCTTAATTAGAAGGATGATCAGATATGCATGTTATTTTATTAAATACATTCTAGAGTCAGTTTAGGATTAGGGACAATTCATCTGTTGTCTTCTTCAATGATTCTATCTGCACCACTTCGCTAGTTATTTCCTCAAAGACTGTAGGATAAGGTTTTGATGTAGAAACCAGAAAGAAACATTCTGGAGTCATGTTTCAGAGTGGTAGCCGTGTTAGTCTGTATCAGCAGAAAGAATGGGGAGTACTTGTGGCACCTTAGAGACTAACCAATTTATTTGAGCATAAGCTTTCGTGGGCTAAATCCCACTTCATCAGATGCATGTAGTGGAAAATACAGTAGGAAGATATAGATACATACAGAGAACATGGAAAAAATGGGGGTTGCCATTCCAGCTCTAAGGAGACCAATCGATTAAGGTGGGCTGTTATCAGCAGGAGAAAAAAAAAACTTTTGCAGTAATAATTAGGATGGCCCATTTCAAACAGTTGACAAGAAGGTGTGAGTAACAGTAGGGGGAAAATTAGCATGGGGAAATAGTTTTTAGTTAGATTAATGACTCATCCACTCCCAGTCTTTATTTAAACCTAATTGAATGGTGTCCAGTTTGCAGATTAATTCTAGTTCTGCTTTTTCTTGTTGGAGTCTGTTTTTGAAGTTTTTGTTGTTGAATAATTGCGACTTTTAGGTCTGTAATTGAATGTCCAGGGAGGTTGAAGTGTTCTCCAACTAGTTTTTGAACGTTATAATTCTTGATGTTTGATTTGTGTACATTTTTTCTTTTGTGTAGAGACTGTCCAGTTTGGCCAATGTACATGGCAGAGGGGCATACATCACATTGGTAGATGTTCAGGTGAACGAGCCTCTGATGGTATGGCTGATGTGATTAGGTCCTATGATGGTGTCCCCTGAATAGATATGTGGACAGAGTTGGCAATGGGCTTTGTTGCAAGGATAGGTTCCTGGGTTAGTGTTTTTGTTGTGTGGTGTGTGGTTGCTGGTGAGTATTTGCTGGTGAGTTGGGGGGCTGTCTGTAAGCGAGGACTGGCCTGCCTCCCAAGATCTGAGAGAGTGAGGGATCGTCCTTCAGGATAGGTTGTAGATCCTTGATGATGCGTTGGAGAGGTTTTAGTTGGGGGCTGAAGGTGACGGCTAGTGGTGTTCTGTTACTTTCTTTGTTGGGCCTGTCCTGTAGTAGGTGACTTCTGGGTACTCTTCTGGCTCTGTCAATTTGTTTCTTCATTTCAGCAGGTGGGTATTGTAGTTGTAAGAACGCTTGATAGAGATCTTGTAGGTGTTTGTCTCTGTCTGAGGGGTTGGAGCAAATGCGGTTGTATCTTAGAGCTTGGCTGTAGACAATGGATTGTGTGGTGTGGTCTGGATGAAAGCTGGAGGCATGTAGGTAAGTATAGCAGTCATTAGGTTTCCAGTATAGGATGGTGTTTATGTGACCATCACTTATTAGCACTGTAGTGTCCAGGAAGTGGATCTCTTGTGTGGACTGATCCAGGCTAGGATTGATGATGGGATGGAAATTGTTGAAATCATGGTGGAATTCCTCAAGGGCTTCTTTTCCATGGTTCCAGATGATGTCATCAATGTAGCGCAAATAGAGTAGGGGCATTAGAGGACAAGAGCTGAGGAAGCGTTGTTCTAAGTCAGTCATAAAAATGTTGGCATAATGTGGGACCATGCAGGTACCCATAGCAGTGTCGCTGACTTGAAGGTATACATTGTCCCCAAATGTGAAATAGTTGTGGGTGAGGACAAAGTCACAAAGTTCAGCCACCAGGTTTGCCGTGACATTATCAGGGATACTATTCCTGACGGCTTGTAGTCCATCTTTGTGTGGAATGTTGGTGTAGAGGGCTTCTACATCCATAGTGGCCAGGATGGTGTTTTCTGGAAGATCACCAATGGATTGTAGCTTCCTCAGGAAGTCAGTGGTGTCTCAAAGATAGCTAGGAGTGCTGTCTAGCGTAGGATAGCGTAGGGCCTGAGGAGAGAGTCTACATAATCAGACCATCCTGCTGTCAGGGTGCCAATGCCTGAGATGATGGGGCATACAGGATTTCTAGGTTTATGGATCTTGGGTAGCAGATAGAATGCCCCTGGTCGGGGTTCTAGGGGTATGTCTGTGCAGATTTGTTCTTGTGCTTTTTCAGGGAGTTTCTTGAGCAAATGGTGTAGTTTCTTTTGGTACCCCTCAGTGGGATCAGAGGGTAATGGCCTGTAGAATGTGATGTTGGAGAGCTGTCGAGCAGCCTCTTGTTCATTTTCCAACCTATTCATGATGACGACCGCACCTCCTTTGTCAGCCATTTTGATTATGATGTTTGTGGATGGCATTGTGTTCTGCACGGCTGAGGTTATGGGGCAAGTGATGCTGCTTTTCCACAATTTCAGCCTGTGCACGTCGGCGGAAGCACTCTATGTAGAAGTCCAGCCTGTTGTTTTGACCTTCAGGAGGAGTCCACGCAGAATCCTTCTTCTTTTTGTAGTGTTGGTAGGAAGGTTTCTGTGGGTTAGTATGCTGTTCAGAGGTGTGTTGGAAATATTCCTTGAGTCGGAGATGTCAAAAGTAGGATTCTAGGTCACCACAGAACTGTATCATATTCATGGGGGTGGCGGGGCAGAAGAAGAGGCCCCGAGATAGGACAGATTCTTCTGCTGGGCTAAGAGTATAGCTGGATAGATTAACAATATTGTTGGGTGGGTTAAGGGAACCACTGTTGTGGCCCCTTGTGGCATGTAATAGTTTAGATAGGTTCGTGTCCTTTTTCCTTTGTAGAGAAGCAAAGTGTGTGTTGTAAATGGCTTGTCTAGTTTTTGTAAAGTCCAGTCACGAGGAAGTTTGTGTGGAAGGTTGTTTTTTTATGAGTATCTAGTTTTGATTTTTTCATGTTCTCTGTATATCTATATCTTCCTACTGTATTTTCCACTACATGTATATGATGAAGTGGGCTTTAGCCCACAAAAGCTTATGCTCAAATAAATTTGTTAGTCTCTAAGGTGCCACAAGTACTCCTCGTTCTTTATTCTGGAGTCATGTGGCTTATATAATGTTCACTGTGCTGCTTTGTGTTTAACTGATGTCTGAAATTGGCTGGAGTCAGTTCTGGTATTTCCTAAATTGTCCTTGCAGGGTGATTAGCTAAGTCTGTCACATGGTTGTATGTTGTATTGGTCAGTTAATCTGCAGATGTCCTGCTGTCAAACAATTCTTAATTGAGAATAAGAACTGAGTTGGTCTCTTATGTGTTTTGTTTTGTTTTTTTAACAAAAAGAAAATGTTTGTTTTTATTCTGAACAGCAGATCAGTCTTTACCATAAAGTCATGATTTTAACTTACGAAGTCAGCATCATCAATGCATTTTCCCTGAATAGGAAATTTTACCTTTTATCAAATATCAACTTTAAATGTAAACAAAACAGAAACCAAAAGCACTTGTTACTGGGCAGTTACAAAACACCTGAGTTTGTTATCTTTTAAGGGCCATGGAGTACCGATTCAACTGTGGTGCTGAGGAATCACATTACATACCCTGAGCTCCTTACTATTACTAGTGAGGTAATGGTAGCTGCAATCACTTTATGGTGGTCATTCCTGTTAATATAAAGCCAAAAGGATGATTTGCATATAGAGACAAGTAGGAAGATAAGGGGCCGACTCTATTGGTATCCCATGGTGTAACTGGAATGGAAGATCCATAAATCTGAATAGTCCTAAACTCACAAAATGGAGTAATGGATATTATTTGGGATTGTGATGAGGTATATGTACCCCAGCAAGGGGAGGAAGGAATCACTGATCTTCCTTGTTGTGGAGGAAAAATATCTTCCCTTTCCTGTGTGAGAGAAGGAGCTGACATTCCTGGAGAGATGGGCAAATAGCTGGGCCTTATTAGGGACGCAAACCTTTAAATGTATTCGGGCTGCAGATGAGTCCTTTGGTTCCAGAAAAGTACACACACTACCCACTCCCTGGGCTGAGAAGACCTCTGTCCACAGCACAAGGGTGAGACACTGTGTACTCGGTGTTCTTTAGACTCAAAAGCCTGTTGATCTATTATCTCTTAGAGAAGACTGATGGGTGTGTGTTTGTGAAAATTAATACCTCTGAAGAGAGTTGACATCCTTGTTCTGCAGGACGTACACTGATGTCACAGTCAGTTTTACTGGTGTTTGTTAACTCTGAAGACTGAGGTGATGCTTTCAGCAGGCTATGTCCATGAACCTTTGGGATCAGCCTCCATTAAATTTGTTAGATGTTGTCACCCTCTCTTCTTTCCATGGGTGGGGAGATACCCTGGAAAATAGTTTTTGAGGTCAGACCCAGCCTCCTGGTAGGATTTGCTAATGAAGTCTCCTTCCATGTGTGGTGGGTTTTTTTGTTTTTGTTTTTTGGTGAACCTCCTTCAGAGCTATTCCGAACCTGTTGTTCTTCCATGTTCAATATCCACTGCAGTCTCACTGTGTGAACCCCAACATCTGCTGAACCTCGACAGCCCTTGTGAGGTGGCTATAGCAATGAATGACCGGATGAGTGTTACAGTTTACAATGTAAATGGCCCTGTCATGACTGCAGTGGCTGTGGGAGTGCAGGGGAGGTAGGTGGGGGTGGTTCCTCTACTCCCAAATATTCCCCACCCTGTTGGGCATCTTTATTGCTGGTGTCATCTGCCCTGGAGTGTAAATAGCTCAGGGAAGGGCCATTTCTTGTTTGTCTATAAAACACCAGGCACATACAGCGAGCTAAGGAGCCAAAGGACCATGGTCTGGGGCCCCGCCCAGCGCTCGCAGGCCGGGGCTGGCTGGCGCTTGGCTCGGCCTGCGATTGGACCTCTCTTGCGGGGAGCTGCGTGAATCAGCCTCTCTGCGGTCGGTGGGTAGCGCCCGGCAAAGGGATAGAGGCGCCTGATTGGCTGGGTGGGCTCGGGGCGTTGATTGGCTGGGTGGTTCGGTTTTCTTGGCCGCGTCGGGCGCGCGCCGCCTCAGTAGGCCCTGGCAGCGGCTGCGTGGAGGGGCCCGTCCTCGAGCTGCCCTCCCGTCGCTGCTGCTGGCTCGCTGCGGCTCGCGGCATGAGCTGGGGAGATGGGGCCGGCGCTCGGGCCCCCCCTTTTCTCCTCCCCCCCCTCCTCCTCCTGCTGCTGCTGCTCTCCCCCAGCGGCAGCTGCCTCCCGGGCTCCCGGGCGCGCCAGCAGGGCCGGGGCAGCGCCTCCCCCAGATCCCCGGGGCCGCCCGTCGTGCTGAGTAAGGGCGGGGGATGGGGGGGCGGCGGGAGGGTGGAAGGCTGGGGACAGGATTGGGTACAGGGGCTGGGGGGGTAGTGGGGGTGGGAGGGTGGAAGGCTGGGGGGGCAGTGGGGGTGGGGGGCGGGAGGGTGGAAGCTTGGTGACAGGATTGGGTACAGAAGGCTTGTGGGGGTGGGAGGCTGGGGGCTGAGGAGGAAGGCTGGGGTGGGAGGCTGGGGAGCAGTCGGGGTGGAACAGTGGGGCGGAGGGCTGCAGATGAGGCCTGGGGTCAGTACGGAGGGGGGTGGAAGGTTGTCTGGGTGTCAGGTTAGTTCAGAAGGTCTAGGGTTAATTAATAGGGTATCGGTGAATTCCCGTTGTGTCTTGTTCTTCACTACTTCAGGTCAGGCAGCAAGCACTGCTTGGGCACTGGGCTACTTGTAGGATGGCCTTGCATGCAAGTCACCTGTATTACTATAAACACTTGGTTTGCAGGGCTGCTCTGAGTTAGGCCTTGTGTAGACCAGGGCTTAAGGGGTGATGTTCTTAAATGTAAACTTAACACACTTTAAATGTACCTCAGACAAGGCACACTGCCTTTGGGTAGCCTAGTCTTTAACTTCACTAGTTTAGTATGTATTAAAGGCAGTGTGCCTTGTCTGTATTAGGCTTTTGAAACTTTTTTTTTTGGGGCTAATGCTTGTTAATGTCACATCTTTAAATCCTGCCCTAGACCAGGCTTTACTGTGCTTAACTGAACGTATTCAGATGCATATGTGTAGACTTGCAGTATAGTTGAATGATCTCGGAAGTAAAAACTACCAACTATCATGTGTAATTCACTGTACATAGGACTGGACTACATTGAACATTTTTCCAGTTAAACTGCTGGTGTTATACTTCCCTGGGTGGACACTCTAATTCTGGAATAAGAGTGTCCCCATAGGGGAGTTACACCAGGGGAATAAGAGGGGCTTTTTTCAGTGTATTTTAAGCTGCTTCTGAAGTGGTATAAAGTAAACTGGCAAAAAGCAATTTCATAGCAGAAAAGTGTGTCTACACAGGGAATTATAGTGAGATAACTAGCAGTATAAATTTGCTCCTAACTTTGTATCTGACCTTCCCCACTTTTGGTTTACAGTATTGTGAATATGCCAAAACTGGGGTGTCCTTTTGTATGTTTCCTAATATGTAGTAATATTTTCTAGAGCTTAATGATTCTTCTTAAGTAGTGGAGAATTAAATAGGAGACTGTGATTCTGGTCATCTGTAAAGCACATTTTCCCCCTCCTTCATTTTTCTCCTCCCTTTATGCATTTCAAAACAGTGACTGAAAATTTACCAGAGCTACTAACCAAAAGGTTAAACCACTAGTTATGGGCCAATGCAGAGGATGCATGGGGGTGACACACTCAGTTCACACTTAGACTGTCTTAATCATATGGGTTGGAAATTTTTCTTAAAATGAAAATGTATATGCTGCTGAAGTTGATTCCTAAACCCCTTTGTTTAGCAGAGCAAGCTTCCCACTTGTCAATGGCGTGTGGGCAGTTAGATTTTTTTCAAACCCTGAATCAATTCAAGTCATGTTAACACAGGAAAACTCCCTTTCCCAAAACTTTTATTCAAGTTGAAACTTGTTCCTGAAAGAAGGGAGTGGGTTTCACAGTTGTTAGAAAGTAACATTAAGAATTCTACTTCATCACACAGCCCAGAAAAATCATTGCTGCTTGTTGCAGCAGCAAAGGGGTTACAAGTCCTTGCATCTGTGTTAATAAGCAATAAAAACCGAGAGGCAGAAGTTTCTTGGGTAAATATTAGGTGGTTTTGTTTTGTGTTTTGTTTTTTTTTTTTAAAAGCTTGCAGTAAGTGTAATTGTTTGAATATCGTTTCACTCCATTTAAAACAGTTGTCAGGCTTGTTTGCTCCTGAAACTTCCCAGTGCATATGCACACATTGCTGTCAATTGGAATAGAAATGGTAAAACGTACCTAATGTATTAAATAGGGGTGTATTTGTTCTTGATACTGATGCATGCCCCTATAAGGAATATATTCTGCATTTTCCGTATGCAGATGATGATGATGCTATTAACAAAAAATGATTTCCAGAGAAAAAAGCTGGGAAGAGTTTTTATTGGCTTGCCATAGATGTCAAGGTCTGTTTTGATTTACACAGATTAGTTGATGTGTTTAAAATGCTGCTGTTCAGAATTATTAATATTCCCTTGCTGCACAGACATTCTGAAAAAATGTATGTTGTACATTAGTTTAGATAGTAACTTAGCTGCTGCCCAATGCATTGTATTGCTATGCAGATACTGTTACAGCTTTTAAGTAGATGTCTGGACACTTGGCTAGGATGGTATAAATATGTGGTAGTGGGAAAAGTTCAGCATCAGTTTGCTGTAATTTTCTAAACTCATGAAATTAAGTGCAAGCAAAGCAATTTGCTGTGAGCCATGTTTGTGAAGATTAGGATGAAGCTTTTTTCCTCATATACCCCACTTCTTCCTTGTTCCCTTTATAACACTGAATCTTGGTAATAAGCTTTACTTACATTCCAGTCCAAGCTTCTTCAGGATAAAGCTGACAGTGTAATAACCACTGATCCAAATCAGACTCCAGCCACAAAGGAAGTAAATGAGATTGGGTAACAATCATGTGATAAACAGATGTTGTCCATGGGACTGTAATGCTGTTACTTATGAAACAGTTATGGGTATACGAATTCCTCAAGCATGGTAAAGGAATTTTCCTTAATTTATAAGATCTTGTTTCTTTTGTGACAGGTTTCAGAGTGGTAGCCATGTTAGTATTTATCAGCAGAAAGAACGAGGAGTACTTGTGGTACCTTAGACTAACAAATTTGTGTGAGCATAAGCTTTCGTGGGCTAAAGCCCACTTCATCAGATGTCTGATGAAATGGGCTTTAGTCCACGAAAGCTTATGCTCACATAAATTTTAGTCTCTAAGGTGCCACAAGTACTCCTCGATCTTTCTTTTGTGAGAAGAATCTAGCATAGATTCAATTGCTGAACGTGTATTTGGCAGGTGGGAGAGAAGAGATAATCAGATGAGTTGTCAGCCAGCATTTTAAAAATTAATAACTTGTGTTGACTATGTCTCTATTCTAATCTGTTCCTTCGCTCCCTTTTTCCAGCAAGCGTCTCACCTCACTTGCCACATGCCTGGTACAATCCTCAGGAAATAGAACTAACCTCCTCCTAACACCCCTAGTTAGGTTTTTGTAGTAAGGGTATATTCTCTTTTGTAGTCACCAGTGGAACTTCTGTAAACTTACATTAACATAATGAAGCTAGTAATTAAATGTCTAACTTGTTTCTTCATCCTCTGAATTGTGACCCTTCCTAATCTGCGCAGAAGTGTGATTGTTTAGCTGCTGTTTAGAAACAATGATTCCCTGGGTGAGAATAAGTGTCAGTTACCTGTCTATTTTGTTTTACACTGGAAAAGAGGACAATATCTTGTGAAGCATTTGGTAGGCCAGCCACTGAAACTGATCAGCCATGAGGAACTAACCTAAATATAAAAAGAAAAGGAGTACTTGTGGCACCTTAGAGACTAACAAATTTATTTGAGCATCAGCTTTCGTGAGCTGTAAGGTGCCACAAGTACTCCTTTTCTTTTTGCAAATACAGACTAACATGGCTGCTACTCTGTAACCTAAATATAGTTATGTTTTTGTGCTTCTTTCTAGTTAAGAGCTTTGGTGCAGCAGCCAAAAAAGGCACAAGATTATTTGGAATAACTTGTGGCCAGTTAGTTCTATAAGCAGAGACGTAAACAGCAATTTATGGGGTTCTGAGTTTGAACTTCAATACTTTTTGAACTTTTATAATTTTTCAAGAATGTGATGCAGTGCTACAAGGCCCTCCTACTGAAGATGGCTACACTTTCCACTACATTAGTTTTTTAAATGACCTAAAATAAATTCTGACCTGCTACTGTGCTTACACACACACTCTAAATGAAGTTGTTTATCAGAGGTCTAATGAGAGATGGGGTGGTTGATAGAGAAATACAGAGTAAAACATTTGAGACAGCAGGTCCAAATTCTTTTCTTCCCTCTCCCTACACCTTCTTTACAGAATAGGCTAGGGCAGTGGTTCTCAACCTATTAATGTGTTACATGGACTGCAGGTTGAGAACCACAGCACCGTCCCCTATGCCAAGTGAACCCCTCCACAGAGTGGGGCAAGGAGCGGAGCCCTGGACGTGGAGCTGGAAAGCCAGGACCTGGACCCTGACTCAGGCAGCCTAAAACCTGAGGGTGCTGCAGCACCCCCACAAACCCCTAGTTCCCAGTGTCCAACTACCCACAAACCTGCCCAGAGACCCACTCTACTGCCCCTGACCCCCTGTGTCACTCAACAGCCCCCTGCTGGTAGGAGCTCTCCAGCAGGTTTCCAGACCCTGTCTCCCCCTCAGCCAGCCCCATCCCCTTTCAGATCAAAGCAGCAAGTTTTGAATTTTTTTTTAGCACACAGCACACAGCTGGGCTGCAGCTGGGTGCTAATTGTGCTGCATGCAGGCCACGGGAACCGCTGGGCTAGGGGAATAGATTATTCACTCTCTTGCATACCCAACTGAAGTTCTTTATTGCTGGTGACTTTAAGAGAGACCTTTAGGAGTCTGTTTTAAACCATATATGTACCCCAAAATTTCCACAGAAAAGAACTGCGGGGTGGGGAGGAGGAGGAGGTGAGAGTTTAACTTTCTCCACACCCTAGTAAGAGATTGCTGGCATCAGCAATTGAGGGTGGTCTGCTCTCAGTAGGCCAGTTTAAAATAGGAGCTCTTTTTCTCTCTCAACAGTTACTCCTGGGTCATCAGTCTCTCTGAGCACTTTACAAGCAAGTAAACCAAGTGGCTTGCATGTTCAGAGTGCTGCTCCAGTCTACCACTTTAGCATAGTGAGCTTCTTAGAAGGTTCAACTGATGAAGGAAAAATAGAGTAATGCTATAAACTAGCATGCCCTAAGGTTCAATACAAATAGCTGAACTGTGGCTGTTTTCCCTATTTCAAAGCCTCATTCCTTAAAACGTCCAACCCAAAGATGCAGAAGTCAAGAAATAGATATGAAGCTGTTTATTGACTAGAGACAGTGCCAGAACTTTTATTTGCTCTTATAATTGAAGTTCTGGGTCTGCCTTGTTGATTGGAAGCTATGTATCCTGTTCAGTCTAATTTTTGCTGCTGTTTGTGGAAACTTATGTTCAGAGGCTGATTTCAGAAGCCTTCAGGCAAGTTATGCCAATTTATTGCAGAGGAGCTGTGCATGACCTTGCTTTTATTATAAGTTTGTTTTAAACAGACAATATGGCTGTCTTCACTTGGCTATGCATGGTTCCCTGTTCGTCTGCAGTGATTGGGAAATCAGTTATTTCCAAGAGTTTTCCAAAAGTAGGAAAAAGTATGTGTATACGTGCAAAATCTTGTACAGTTTTATTATTTTGGAGGTGTGACTTCTTGGAAAGGAATATGTGGGAAGAATATTGTGTAAAAATTGTGTTGGTTGTTGTACCACATGTTAGCCTTTGGAGGAAAATTGGCAACACACAATTACTATTTTTTGGATAATAGGATTTTACTATTTGTAGTGCCCTATGGTTTGATTGATTAGAGTTAGTTTTGTGTGGTGAAAAAATCAAACTGTAAACTCTGCAGACCTGCATTTAAAAGCCTCAAGATGCCAGGTGTACATGCTGAAAAGTGTACAGCTGCACACATGCTGAATGGACTGTTAGACCACCAGCTGGTAATCTGCAAAACCCACTTACACTTGCGAACACTCAGTTTCAGTCATAGTAAATGCACATGCATTTTTACATGTGGCCCTGGCTTTCTCATGTTTTGTAAACATGTCCCTAATTGTTTTAACTTCACTTGCAATAGTGAAATGATGGTAGGAGGGGGAATAGAAAGTGGACTGGGAAGACCGTAGAAGGGAAATTTCAGAATGTTTATTTTTTGAGTCAGAAAGCTTAATGATAACTGTTGAGCAAACCTGCTACTGCCTTTGGAGTCAGAATATTATTTGATTGTCTTTGCCACAACTTTCTCTATAGAAGTCTTTTAAATTGTTGTATATGTGAAAGTTAATCCATATTGGTTCTTGATTTGTCTGACGTAATCTATTCCAGACCAAAATCTGATTAATTTTTTTCTTTTACCTGAAGTGCTTTAGACAGCCATATGGCCAGTCAGTATTAGAGTAGCGGTGAATCTGACAAGTGTCGTAAAATGGAATGAATTGAGTCTAGTGGGAACTTGCATTGGTGCAGCACATGTACTGTTACGTCTCAAACAAAAAAAGGCAAATTCAATACATTTAAAATATCGCTGGGTAGGTGGCCTGGATTCTCCAAGAGAGCAAATAACCTCTCTTGCAGCGTAAGACATATGGGAAAGTAACAGTGTAATGCTGCCTGAGTTGAGAGTCTGTCAGAGCATTTTTGTTTGAGTTGCTCGATAGCTTGCATGTTTTTAGTCTTCTCTGTGCAAGTCTTGGCACTAATGGCTGTCAGCATTCGTTTGCATTTGGCAGTTTTTTGTGTTGGAGAGAATAATAAATTGCAGAAAAGGTAAAAATATCAGACCATTTGCATGCTGACTAGGGATAGATACAATAACAGTGTCAAGACTATAACATCAGTTCGAAAACCTGGATGCAAAGGACGCAAGAATATATATGTGCACATTAGTAAACTACAACCCAACTAAGTTATGTGAAATGTGGCTGTTATGCCAACAGATACAAAGTAATGAAAATAAAGCTCCAATAATGAAGTAAAAGAAAAACAGATCCAAAGTCATTTTTCTGTGGGTAGTGGTGAAAATGTTAAATAAGGAATTATGCAACCAGTCAGTGTTGCAATATTCTGAAGGAAAAAATTCTGTCTTCCAAAAGCTGTTGGATTACTCCGTACGGGACACAGAGGTTTTTGATAGGTCTTTGATACAATCTGATTAATTTTTAATTTAATTAACATGTGATACTCATGTTTTAAGATAGCTCCCCCTCCCCCCGCCCCAAAAATTCTAATAGGTTGGGGAGGCATGCTTTGCCTTTACAAAAGCCCCAACGTTGTGTGTGTGAGAATTCTGTTCTTTCCTATTGTTTCAACCAATTTGACTGATACAGAAGTTAGGTTTACTGGCCTGTAATTCCCTGGATTGCCTCTGGAGCCTTTTTAAAAAATCACACTCGCATTAGCTATCCTCCAGTCATCTGGTACGGAGTCTGATTTACACATCACAGTTAGTAGTTCTGCAATTTCATATTCAAGTTTCTTCAGAACTCGTGGGTGAATACCATCTGGTCCTGGTGGCTTCTTACTGTTTAATTTATCAAAAACCTCTACTTACACCTCAGTCTGGGACAGTTCTTCAGATTTGTCACTTAAAAAGAATGGCTTAGGTTTGGGAATCTCCCTCACATCCTCTGCAGTCAAAATTGATGCAAAGAATTCATTTAGCTTCTCCGCAACAGCCTTGTCTTCCAATAATAACGCCTTTCATACATTTACAAAATCTAGCAAGTGTCTTTGCTGATGCTGTAATGTAACTGCAGTCATACAGTGGTAGAGTAGCATGGAAAACAGCATATGTAATCACTAATTCAGTAACAGGTTTTGACTTGTAGTTTGGTATTAGTATATTTCTGCTATTTATGTTTCTTGCAGTCCCAGGGGATTTGGGTAACCAGTTGGAAGCCAAATTGGACAAACCCACAGTGGTGCACTACCTTTGCTCCAAGAAGACAGACAGTTACTTTACGCTCTGGCTGAACTTAGAATTGCTTCTGCCTGTCATCATTGACTGCTGGATAGACAATATCAGGTAGGACCACCGCCCTATCAAGAGAAGTATGGAGTTCTTCAGATTTTTCCTGCACCCTTCCCATCAGGTGCAAACACCTTACATAAATATATGCAATCTAAAAATCTTTCTTCAAATTCATGAGTAGCAAGAAGACTTTTCACTAGCTGTTTGGGTGGTATGTGAGGGGAGGGAAGCCTTAGGTAGGATAACGGGATAAAACTGAGGGATCTTCAGGTTGCATATCAAAAAGTCTCCTTTAAGTGCCTTTGTTCTAGAAAGTGGCATAACTCTACTGCCCCATAGGCTCTCAGGAATTCAACATGAATTTTCAATGAAGGTTCTTGAAAAAGAAACCTACAACTAGTAATTAAAATATCAAATCTGCTTCATTAGAATAGTTTTTAGCTTTAAAAATCTGTATGTGGCATTAGTGTCTTCCCTCATTAAACTTCTGATTGCTACTAGGTGTACAAAACTATTTAGCAAATCAAAATCCCCAGCTAGCAGATGTTAACTTCTTGTATAGTGCAGTACTATAAAAATACTGCTCTAGTACATTTCTAGCTGTTGTCTATGTGCTGAACTCAAAAGGTGCTGGATTTGGCAAAAATCCATAACGTGGTTCCCTGGGTTGGCAGATAGATTGCTGAAGTCGGGGATGGCATTTTAACATTGTTACAAGCTCACGTTTTAGCCACTTGACTTTCAGAAATGTTCCTATGCTAATGAAATTAATCTACTATGATATTTTAAATGGAACTTTAAAGCAGCTTGGCATAATTTTTCTCACTCCTCTTCTCCACCTCAGGCAGAAGCCTCTGAAAACAAGACATCTTACATCATATCCTGAATGTCTACGTTGTGTCTAGGGGAAGCAAATTCTAGAGCTGAAGGGTTTTCAGGGAGTGTCCAGTCTCCAGGTCCAAATGTTCAAATCTAGGAGATCTTAGAGCACCGCAACTGCCTTAGCAGCAATGTAGGGATAGGCCAGTCACAACCCAAACCATACTGGAATTTCTGGATTGATGTCAGCACCTTCTGTTGCATGTGGAAATTGATAGACAGAAAGCTATTATTCATTTGAAAATTGTTTTCCTCTCTGTGGCTAATGCTATGAAGTAGGTAGGCATTTATATTCACTTGATAGTCCTAGGTAGAGTGCGTTGCAGTACTCCAGTATGGAAGTCATAAAGGCTAACATCTACACTGGAGAAATTGGCCAGATGCAAAAGATGTTTTTGGCCATAGTCACTTGGAGCCCCTAAATGAGGATCTGAAAGTATCTCCAACAAACTAATCTTGCCCCTTCCTGCCCACCGGGGGAGGCAGGATCCAATATTTTACAATATCCCTTTATTTAAAAATAGCCCAACACTAAATACTTTCCTTTTGAATATAAAATGTATGTTTTGACAGCCCTATTCCCTTGTAGTGGATACATAAACACCTTTTGGACACAAAAATGGTCCCCCTTAGGGCTTATCCACACTGGACTCTTTTTTTTTTTTTTTTACCTGCAAAGGATGATTCCTGCAGGTGGGGAGTGTGCACAGCAGTCTTTACAAATGTGTTAAGTACCTTGGAGGTAAAAAAAAAAAATAGTCTAATGTACACAATCTGAGGGTGTCTTTTCACTGCAGAGTTCACTGAGCTCTTACATGAGTGTTTAACCCCCTTCCTTCCCCATTACAATCCTCTAACCCAGTGGTTTTCAAACTTTTTTTCTGGTGACCCAGTTGAAGAAAATTGTTGATGCCCACTACCCAATGGAGCTGGGGATGAGAGGTTTGAGGTGTGGGAGGGGCTCAGGGCTGGGCAGAGGGTTCGGGTGCAGGGGTAAGGGCTGTGGGGTGGGGCTGGGGATGAGGGGTTTGGGGTGCGGGGGGGGGCTCAGGGCTGGGGCAGGGGATTGGGGTGCATGGAGGTGGTCAGGGCTTTGGGCTGGGGGTACAGGCTCTGGGGCGGGGCTGGCAATGAGTGGTTTGGGGGGGAGCTGGGGTAGGGGATTGGGAAATGGGCTTACCTCGGGCGGCTCCCCATCAGCAGCGCAGCAGGGGTGCTATGGCAGGCTTCCTGCCTGTCCTGGCACCGCGGACCACACAGTGCCCTGGAAGTGGCCAGCAGGTCTGGCTCCTAGGCTGAGGCGCACAAGCAGCTCCGCGCGGCTCTTCACAGGCAAACACCCCCCAGCTCCCATTGGCCAGTTCCCGTCTAATGGGAGTGCACAGCCAGGGCTCAGGCCGAGAGCAGCGTGTGGAGCCCCATGGCCAGCACTTCCTCCCCACCCCCTCATTCTAGGAGCCGGATCTGCTGCTGACTGCTTCCGGGGCACAGCATGGTGCCAGAACAGGTAGGGACTAGCCTGCCTTAGCCGGGCAGCACAACAGATGGGACTTTTAATGGCCTGGTTGGCGGTGCTGACTAGAGCTGCCGTGACCCAGTGCCTTACATTCCACAACCCAGTATGAGGTTGCGACCCGCAGTTTGAAAGCCACTGCTCTAACCAAGTTTGGTGCTTTTAATCTAGATTAGCTGACCTGACTTGAGGTACAGGCTAGAACTCTGTCTGGTAACCTGCCCATCTTGCAGGATACAGACTAAAATCGCTCCAGAGCTGATAGTCTCTGACTTTCTTGAGTGTCTCTGCATAGACATGTCCTTAGAGATGGCTTTTTTTAATGCTGTTGCCTAGAACGCACCGCATGCTGTAAATAAATATTTTGAAGCAGATCTGATGACAGCTTGGGTAAAGTCCAGTTCTATTTTGTAAAGTAAACAGGGCACCTAACTATGTTAATGGCTTCCTTGGTCTCAGACTTTAGACTGGTTCTCCAACACAGTTAAGGACTCATCTGCACTGCACTTATACTATGTCAAAGGACAAATATTATAACCAGGTCACCCAACAAGGTTATATTTGTAGTGTAAGTGTATTCTTAAGTGGCTTTTTGGAAGCTGTTTCATTACTATTTGATGAATGACCAGAGAGAAATCTAGCAAATAGAACAGCCTAATAGAGAAGCACGGATACTCACAACAATTCCCTTTTCTGGGGGCCCTGGGCCGACAGAAATCTAACTGAAATCTAGGTTTGCATTACCTAAGATCAGTTTTACAGTTAATTGTTCTGAGCATTTGTTCTCTGCCAGATTACTCAAAATAGCTTAATTATTTCACTTATTGTAGAGACAAACAAATGTTTGGCTTACAAACTTGAAGTATCAAGTAAAACAGTTAGACTGGTTGTTGTGGGGGTAAAAAAAATCTGCATTCCAGACACTTCACATCTTCTTGAGATGCATGGAACCTGAACAGGAGCTACAAAATACTTAGTCTGTCCGTCCTTGTAATTTTTGTTTCCCAAGAGGCCTTTGCTTTACTGCTGGTTATGGTTTTTCAAATACTCCTTCCAGCTGGACAGCTATTCCTAGTTAGATCTGATTAGCTTACTTCTATTAGGGGGACCTATGCTGAAGTTTCCTTTTAGTGCTCTATTGTCTACTATTGCATTACCTTCTTACATTCATAACAAGTTTCTCTAGCTTCATGCCAGACGCAGACTGACACATCCCCGAACTGTACAAGGCATTTCATACTGTCTCCCTGGGACTGAAGTCTGCTCGCTTTACCGTACACCCAGTTTCTACAGACTGAAGATAGAGCTCTATACTCTTATTTTCAGAAACGAAGTAGAAGAGTACAAAAAACTTTGTTTGCACTGTGTGTTACCACTTGTGTATTGAAGTGCCCTTGTAGTAGTGTCTGGCTTTGTGCTGCTCCATGTAGGTAGTACTTCTTAATCCTTTTTATTGTATTCAGCAAACATAAGTCCCGTCTTAGGTGAGAGCTACTAAGTCAGTGTTCTTGGCTGCAAGGCCCCCGGCTGAGAGTGCTGCTCCCTAAGTCCCCTGTAAGCTGTGCCGCACAGCAGGCTATAAATAGCCATGAAACAGCTCTAAAGGGCCATGCAGCAGGGACCTGGAGAGGAGAGAGGTAGGGGTGGGCGGGAACTGGTGAGGGGATCAAGTTGGGGCTTGCAGGGCTGCTGTGGGCCTCTCCCTCAGCCCTGGAGCTCCCATGCTGCCTGCCCGCAGGGAGAGACCTAGAGGGGAGTCCTCTGGCCCCAGCCCTGGGGTAGCCTGCCTGCACCCCAAACTCCTCATCCCCAGCCTCACCCCAGAGCCTGCACCCCCAGCCAGAGTGTCCCCCGGCCCCCGCATCCCAATCCTCTGCCCCAGCTCTGAGCTCCCTCCTGCACCCTAAATCCCTCATCCCTGGCTCCACCCTGCAGCCCTCACCCCTGCATCCCAACCCTCTGCCTGAGCCCCTTCCCAAACCCGACATCCCCAGCTCCACCCTAGAGCCCTCACCCCCAGCCAGAGCCCTCACTCCCAAACTGCACCCTCTGCCCTACCCTGGGCCACCTCCCACACTCCGAACCCCTCAGCCCCACCCCATGTGGCTCTCACATTGAAGGTTTTTTTGCCAAAGTGGCCCCCACTTTAAAAATACTGAAGAGCACTGTGCTAAGTAGTAAGATGGTGCGTCTCATATTATGTTTTTTCTTTCCCCCCAGGTTAATATACAATCGAACAAGTAAGATCACAGAGCCACCAGATGGAGTGGATGTCAAAGTCCCAGGGTTTGGACAAACATTTTCCTTGGAATTCCTTGACCCTAGTAAAAGAAGTCTTGGTATGTACTAGTTTTGTTCATTGTCACATGTTTAATACCTTTTCCATTACATCTGGTATACAGCACTTTAGAGGACTGCAATTTCAATTCACAGTTCCCTACAGAAGTCTGAGGAAAGCGATGTAGCATTTGTATGAAGTAGGATAGTACATGGGTTCATTTTGCTTATAAACATTAGTATTGTGTATTGTCCTGTCGGAGAAATAACAAAAAAAAAATCTTGTGTATGTTACATGTCATGTGGCTAACCTGAGAACTTTGTTTGAACGAATGATGCAGAATTGAGTGCTTGTCAATCTGTTAAAATTTATTCAGAATTTAAAATTCTCAGAATGAAACTCCATCAGTCATCCTAAAGGCTTCTGTAGGAAATGAGAGTGCATAGAAAAAAACTCTCTGCAACAGGGGCTTGACAAACCATGTGACAATAATCAGGAACTTTTAATAATAAAAAAAACCTTCTCTTTGCTGCAGCAGCCCCAGGCCAGATAGCCCTCAGGGGAATGGATTTCCATAGCCATTATATGAATTTGGGAGATCTGGCACACCTCCTTTTCTTCCCTTTTCCCTCAAAGAATTCATACAGTAATGGACTCTAAATAGAGGGGTAATTTAGCCCCACCTGCTGTATCTCATGACTATGAATTTCTGAGAAAAATACATCTGACATACTGACAATTTTCATAGGCATCTCCCAGTGAGATTGTACTAAGTCTCTGACCCAAAAGTTGAAGTAATGGAGGGTTAGATTTGATGTATTAGCCTGTTACTGCCACTTGTGATACAAAGATTTCTTAGAAAATACAGCAACTCTTTCACAGAATGTGATGGAAAATAAATGTAATGTGTGCACTTGGTGTTAAGATGATACCTGAACATCCAGTAGCCTTCTTTCCAAATGGGGTTTACTGCTTGACCAGAATTCATAGTGCACTTTGTCATGCAGGTCTTGGTGAGAAGAGCATATGGGAGCAGCTTGTACTTAAAAACACAATTGGCTGCTAATTGATTTTGCTGTGTGAGATGGTCATTTTTCTGCTGAAAGGCTATATATTTTTTTAATTAGCTTTGTATTCTTAAACAGTCCGTGAAGGGATAATAGTGCATTTACAATCTCCCTCTGACCTTTTTAGTGTAGGACACAGTTAAACTGCAGTCCCAGTTACCTTAGAAATCAGTATTTAAATCAGCCCAAACTGCTGATGGGACTTTTGGTACAGAAGGTACTAATCCAAAAGTGAAAAAACCCAATTCTGATGGCCTTAGGATGTTTTAGGCCTCCAGTTAAATGGGCTTTGAAGGATTCTGCTCTGATATGCTGCCCTATGTCTCCAGGTTTCATCTTTTGTTGCAGTGTTTGTTTAGGATATAACTGTACTTATCCTCTTTACTAGAGACTGCTCAGGTTAAATAAAATGCAGTTTATCTTATCACTTGTGATAACTAGTCTGCAAATACTCTGTCCATTGTTTGCTATCAAAGCAATTGTGTTCAGCCAATTCAAGTGGATTAAAATTCCTAATCTTTTGATGGAAATAAAAATAGCTTCACAGTAGTTCCTATCCTAGAGCAAATCACAAGCGTCTGTATCTAGGAGAAAATGTATTTAAAGGGCCCACACTAGTCTGTACAAATGTTATCTTCCTACAGTTCATTGGTGGTAATCTCACTGTAAAAACTCTAGTGTACATGAGCTCTTAGAATTGAGAATAGTTTATCATCTGCACATTGGTAAGCCACCATATTGATGATTAAGTTCAGCATGTACAAAAGGAAGGTAGATGAAAAAAAGTTGTTGTAGGGTTTGTCTCACAACAGTTCAGAGAATTTTTCAGAAGAATAAAACCCCTTTGTATCTTTGGTACATATCTAACATCCTTCACTTTTCCTAACGCAGCCAGCTGTTTAAACTGTGTCTTGGACTACAGTAATAACCTTATTTGTATGGAGGCAGAGTAATCTAACTGGAGTTTAACTTCAGTTTCACTATTGATGGACGCCCAAGAAGGCTGTTGTGATGCTGATCTCTTCGTTCTTCTTTTTCTGTCCACAGGCACTTACTTTTACACACTGGTGCAAAGTCTGGTAGACTGGGGCTACCAGCGGGATAAAGATATAAGAGGAGCTCCCTATGACTGGCGGAAGGCACCAAGTAAATGAAACTTCATTACCTGAATTAGTCATTTTATTGACTTCCTAGGCAGCAAATTTGGCTGAATTTATTACCCTTTTCTTCATGAGATCCCTTTTACAACCCTAATCCTGATTAGAGTGACTGTTAGGGTCCTAACTCTGGGAAAACTCCACAGGAATTTTGATAAAACTACCCAAGACTTGGAACAAAGCCCCAAAAATAATAATATTGGAAAGTTCTAAAGCACCTCACTGAAATTAACTTGGTCATCTATTAGGAAGGCATAATCCCCAGAACCATAATGTTGCTTCAAAGTCTAACTCTGTTACTTAATTGCTTTGTCTGGAGAAATCAGCTCCTCCATGTGTAGTGTAATTAAAATTCAAGGCTAAGGGGTAATGTTCAAAGCTGTATTCTGCATTTACACATTCCTTTAGCTGTGTAAGAAGGTCAGACACCCTGTACTCTTTATCACACTGTAGTCTTTCTTTACTATCTCCTGTCTATAGTTTGCGATAAAAAATACACTCTTCATATTACATGTGAAGACATAATGAGAAAGCAGCACATTCATGCATGTAACATTTTAGAATCCCAGGCTGTTGCCCTGCCCTGAAGAGTTTAATCCTAAAAGATCTAGAACTGAGACATGGTCTTATTTTGAAATCCAGGGTGGTACTTGATGAAAATCAGCGACCCTGATTGTTTGGTAACAGACTGGTCTGCAGCTGGCCTAAAAAAACCTGATAGATGATAGAGAGATGCATTTTATTAGGTTTTCTTCAGTTTGATGAATATTTAGTTACATGTTAGACAGGAATGGTATTGTCTCAGAAGGCACTAACACAATCTCTAAATTAGCAGTGACTAGTCTTGTTAAATCTTATTAAATCCATTGACAAAATAAAACAAGTTGGCAACTGCTGCATATAGAATTTTAAAAAGGTCAAAAATACAGCTGGACTGAAAAGCCATGGTTTTTACTTAGTGAGCAAAAATGGGAATTTTCGTAAGGCTTCTACCTTACTGTCTTTTAAGTTAAGAATAAAAGTGATCTTCCAAGGAGCTTCAGGTGGGATTTTCAGAAGTGCTCACTGCTGGCGTAATTCTACTCTCATTAAAGTCAGTGTGAGTTTTACCATTGACTTCAGTGGGAGAAGTTAGACCAATGTAGAGCACTTTTTTGAAAATCCTGCCCTTTGATAAATACATACTACTGAGAGAGAAGTGGTATAAATAGTCTTCTGAGCTTCTACATTTTTAGAAACTATTCTAAACACATGAAAAGTGAGGAAAATTTGGCTTCCAGCAATGTCCTGTTTGAATTAATGGTATGAACCTGCTCTCTTTACTTCCAGCATCAAAAACTAAGCTTTTAGAACACTGTATATTGAAAGGTGGCATTTGCAAGCAACCTCTTTACTTAACTATACTATCTTGATGTTTCTAGATGAGAATGGAGACTATTTTGTGGCTCTTCGAAAGATGATTGAGTTGATGTATGAACAAAATGGAGGTCCTGTGGTCTTAATTGCCCACAGTATGGGTAATATGTACACTCTCTATTTCCTCAACCATCAGACTCAGGATTGGAAAGACAAGTACATAAAGGACTATGTGTCACTGGGTGCTCCATGGGGAGGAGTGGCTAAAACCTTTCATGTGCTGGCTTCAGGTAGGTAACCTGCTTAAATACTTGAATTTAAATGGAAGCTACCACAGGATGTTTAAGGGTTACTGTTAACCATAGCATTAGTGGTCAGAGTTTGAGATGCTATAAACGTTCAATTAAAAAACAGCTTTCAGCCCATAAGCTATAATTGCACCAGTTTCAGGCACGATTTCCAAATTCCATTCCCCTCCTATATAGAATATGGTTGAGTTTTCATATCCCTGCATCGAGATGTCCTATTTCCTCCTTTTTGGGATGATGGAATCGGGGGGCAGAAGGGTCTGTTGGCCCCACAGTGGGAATATTGTGCAGGCTCTGCCCATGTGTAAACTCTTGCATGCCTTGGGAGGGGGAGGGGTAGAGCAGACACTGGGACCGAGAGGGGCTGGAATGGGCCTAGGAGCCGGTAGGAGGAATGGCTGGGACCTTAATGAGGAGAGATTAATAAGACTGGGACTTTTCAGCTTGGAAAAGAGACAGCTAAGGGGAGATATGATTGAGGTCTATAAAATCATGACTGGTGTAGAGAAAGTACATAAGGAATTGTTGTTTCATGCTTCTCATAACACAAGAACTAGGGGTCACCAAATGAAATTAATAGGCAGCAGGTTTAAAACAAATAAAAGGAAGTATTTCTTCACACAACACACAGTCAACCTGTGGAATTCCTTGCCAGAGGATGATGTGAAGGCCAAGACCATAACAGGGTTCAAAAAAGAACTAGATAAATTCATGGAGGATAGCTCCATCAATGGCTATTAGCCAGGATGGGCAGGAATGGTGTACCTAGCCTCTGTTTGCCAGAAGCTGGGAATGAGCAATAGGGCATGGATCACTTGATGATTACCTGTTCTGTTCATTCCCTCTGGGGCACCTGGTACTGGCCGCTGTCAGTAGACAGGATATTGGGCTAGATGGACCTTTGGTCTGACCCAGAAGGGCTGTTCTTATGTTCCTATGTTCTTACTGGCCTGGAGATGGCCCCCTCAGTCTCAGTACTTTTTCCTCCCTCTGTCCTCTGCTGCTTCTTGCTTATTTTGTCTGTCCCCCTTGGCAGCTGTATGGCTGCCTAACCCAGCATGGTAGAGTGTCCAGCACATTCCATTCCTTGCTGTTATCCTTCAAACTCCCATTACTCTCAATTTTATATAGCAAAACTGACTTGGAAGCTTCTGAATGTTCTTTTCTAAGTATCATGTCAGTTGGCTTGTGCATGGACTCTCAGGGATAACCGCAGACTTGGCAGTTCTTGAGGTATGTGGAATCCTGAGTGACGGCAGAAGCATGACCACCTGCAACAGCGTGAGCAAGGCGCACACACCTTAACATTTTAAAGTGGTTTTTAAGAAAATGAATCTCTCAAAATGTTTGGCATTATATATTGGTAGTAATGAGAGGTAATATTTGGTAGCTGAAGTGAATATCAAAGAAGACTTAAATTTATTTATCTTCATTTTGTTTAATACAGACACTGTTCTTTCACTAGCCTTCAAGTAATTGCTCCCAATTAAAAAGAACATACAGTACACAGTGTACCTTCTCGTAATTTCAGTGTCATATGGTCATGCCTTAACATCACCTGTAGCAGAGGGGTGAATTAATTTTTGCATATTGCTGCTTAACTGTTAAGACATTTGGCTTCCTCTTTAGCTCACTGCTAACTTACAGGTTTGTTTGCAGTTTTTGTTCTTGAAACACTTTTACCTGAAAATTAGGATGCATCCAAATGCAGGACATATACCAAAGTGCTTACCAGGCGTGGGTGCTTCAGAAAAACATTTCATGTGCTTAAATAAGGCACTTGGTTTTGAGATGGGAATGTACAACTCAAAGCCACTAATTAGACATGCTGAAAATGCATATATCCTTATTGGGTGCTTACAGTTGTTTGTTTTTGTCAACATAGCATTGCAAAATTGATTCCTCTCCCCCAAATGGCATCCTATGGCTTGCAGGCTTCTGCAGAAACTACTGACTTTCATATGGTGTACTCTAAATATCCAGAGCAGGAGGCTTTACTGGATAACTAATTTTGCATGGTGTATCAGGTGATACAGGATGTGAGCAGAATTAAACAGCACCACGTAGGATCTCCCCATACTTAGTGTTTTGCTTCTTACCTGTTACTGCGTGAGCAATATTTATTGTATGTAGCATCTCTCCTCACAAAGTGGCTGTTTGTACATATGCATACAGAAGAATCACTTCAATTTCTACTGAAATACAGCCACCACTGGGACAGAATGTAGTCACTGTAACAGCGTACAGCAGCAGGAAACAGTATCAACAGGAAGTGAAGGGGAAAGTTAGGTGGGCAGAGTGTAACCGGCAATGTTGGAATTAATCTGTGTGTGAGGCTTTAGCGGCAGGTGTGCCATTTGAGGCACAATTGAACTTTTTACGTCATATGAAAAGATAAAGCAAGGGAAAAGTGTTTAAGCACAAGTCTATTAATTGCTTTCAAATGAGCTACAAGGAACAGCTTCAATGTTAAAGTCAAGATAGAAAACATTTTCTTCAGCAAAGTGACAGGAGTATCTTCAGGACCTTGTGGTGTCCCCTCTACTCTCTTCCAGTTTCCTTTCTTAATCAGATTCAGGTGGTGGTTATGTTGACTGTTAGGTGCAATTATATGGAAATGCTGGGAAGCTTAATTAGGGCACCAGAGGTATTGTGCTACAGCCCTCCTTACTGGACCAGAGAATCAATAGTGCCATCTAGTGAGTTTAAAAATACAGCATATTTTTTGCAACGTAAAAACACTTAAAATATCTATTTTTTTTCCTTTTGGTTGATTCACATTCTTCCTGCACGCTTCGGGTGCTATTTCAAGGCATTGTATAGCTGTTGACTTGGTATATGTACTGCATTTTGTAGGATGGTGTATTTTTTAAATTTTTTTTGTACAGCGAGGGTGGTATTTTTTTATGTAGGTGTTCAGAAAATGCACTTGTTCATGTATAGGAGCATCGTGTTTACTTTCTTCTGGTTTACTAATACTCTTTACTCCTGGGGGAATTCTGCAACGAAGATTCTGGGCACACTATTTTCAAATTCTGCAAATTTTATTTTTCAAAATAACACAATATAATCATACCAGTTTCAATTATTTTTGATCATTTATTTCAAAGTACCTGTCAGTAAGCATGCCCCTAACAATACAGGCAACAAAAAAGATTCAGGAAATGTTTTTTGACAAATAGATTCCTTACTAGGCGTATTAATACAGAGCTCTGAGTAATTTATTTAGACTACAATACAGAACTGTATTTCCTGCACCCCTCAGAAGCAGTGCAAAGGCTTGTGGGGTGTCAGGGGTAACAGAGGAGCTTAGGGAGAGGGAAGTAGTTGCTGGGAAGGAGCCTGCGTGTGAACTTGGAGGGTTGTTGGGTGTGGGTGGGAAAACTACGGAACAGGTTTTGTGGAGCGGGAGGAGGAGGGATTGTTAGGGAGCTTCCCCCATGCAGACCCTGACTGACCCCTAGCCCCCACTGTCAGGCGCATCTGCCCCTGTCCCCATGTGTCCCTGAACCCCCTGCCCACATGGCCCTGCACTGCGCCCCCCATGTGTCTCTGTGCTTCCACTCAGCCACCCCATCCCAATTTGGCCCTGCACATCCCTCTCCCATCTTTGGCCCTGCGCCTCCACTCCCATTCAGCCCCTGCCCCAGTCTGTCCACCACCACTAGTCCTTGTGAGCCCCTGTCTGACCCCAGAGCAGCCCCACGCTGTCTGTCTCCCCATAGCACCGGTCTCCTGACTTGGCCCAACAGTTGCTGTGAAGAAGTCAGGGTCTTTCTCTTCCCTCACTGGCCAGGCGCTGCTGCTCTGTTCTGTTGCCACAGCACCCTTTGGCAAAAGGTGGAATTGCAGCAACTTTCCGGCAGAAGCTTTTTTCTGTGGAAAACAATTAAAAATATGCACATCTCATTAATTTTGTATGCACAGTGGCACAGAATTCCCCCAGGAGTAACTCTTCTCAGCAAATAAGGAACAATATAGAGTCTATAATAATATTTCATAGTTAACAACTTCCATCCAGAAGAATGTCAGGTAATTATGTGAGAATTGCTAGTATGCCATTAAAATACAGCCAAAACTTGCCTGGTTCGCAGCTAGCCAATAGTAAAACATCATTAGAGTTTCTAAAAATTATAGATTTTCTAAGACAACATAGTACACTCAAGATGAAATAACTCTATTTTGGACCTCCTATTGATGGACAAAGATGAATTAATCATTGGCCTGGAAGATGGTGGTTGCCCAAGGACCAGTGATTGTGATCTGATTACATTCAGTATGCACAAACAGAGGACAGGTGTTTTGGTGCTTCCCAAAGTTGAGGAAAATTATGAACAGGAGGAATTAGGAGGAAAATTTTAGACAGAAAAATGTGAATGAAAGTTTTGAGCGCTTTAAGAAGAGTTTATTAAATGGCTAAAAAGCCACAATTCCACAATCCATGAAGAAGATAACTTTGGCTAAAGGCCCAGCCTGGTTCAGCAGCAAAGTGAAGGGAGCAATTATAAATAAATAACAAATATATAACAGGGGAGGAGAGGCAGAAAATAAATAGCAATCAGTATAAATACAATGGCTAGCCTGCTGGTATGCTGAGATAGCTGCTTATCATGCTGACCAGTACTGTTTCCTTGTTACTCCCCTCACCCATATGTTATCTCTTGTCTTGTATCTTTCTGATCTGTTTGTACAGCATATAGCACTGGGAGGTCCTGGTCTAGGACTAGGGCTTCTAGGTGCTATGGTAATGCAAATAATAAATCAGAACTTATAAGGTGCAGAAAATTGAAATGTTTAACAGTGAGATTGACTAACCATTGGAACAAACAACCAAAGAAGTGCAGAAGCTAAAGACATCAGCAAAGAATTCATGGCTGGCAGTACTAAGGATAATAAAGCATACTAGAAACAAAAGGAATCCTAGTAATGGTATAGGTGTGTTATAGGTGAAGATGGTAAAACTGGTAGTGATGCAAAAAAAGGCAGGAGTGTTATTAGACATTTTGTTCTGTATTGAGGGGGGGGAAGCAAAATCATCTTCCTCATTAGATATGGACTGGAAGTACTTTATTTACTCATTACTGGCTAATGAGGGTGTTAAACAACATCTGTTAGAAACATTTTTAAATTGGTAGGTCCATGTAACTGGGACAAGTGAGAGTTAGCTGAGGAGACTCCGGCAGTTGATGTTACATTTTAACAGCATGGAATAGTGGGGCAATACTGGGGAAATTCCAGAAGACTGGAAGAGTGTTAATGTTCTGGAAGTATTCAAAAAGGGCAAACTGGATGTTCTGAAGAAGTGGGTATTCACCCACAAAAGCTTATGCTCCAATACATCTTAGTCTATAAGGTGCCACAGGACTCTTTGCCGCTTTTACAGGTCCAGACTAACACAGCTACCCCTCTCATACTTGGATTTCCTGAGTAACTATAGGATGGTTAGCCTGACATTAATCCTAGGCAAAATAAAGGAAACGCTGATATGGGATTCAATTAGTAAAGAATTAAAGGACAGGAATATAATGAATGCCAGTCAATATGGTTTTACAGAATATAGGACTTGTCAAACCAGATTTCATTCTTTAAGATTACAAATTTGGCTGATAAAAGTAACTGCATAGATGTAAAAACAATGAGAAGTCCTTGTGGCACCTTAGAGACTAACAGATTTATTTGGGCATAAACTTTTGTGGGCTAAAACCCACTTCATCAGTTCCAAGTGGGTTCTAGCCCACGAAAGCTTATGCCCAAATAAATCTGTTAGTCTCTAAGGTGCCACAAGGATGCCTTGTTTTTGCTGATACAGACTAACATGGCTACCACTCTGAAACCTACATAGATGTAACATACTTTAACTTAATACTGCACAACCTTCTGATTAAAAACTTGGCTCTATACAAATAGCAGTAAAACACATGTTAAATGGATTAAGAATGACATCTCAAAAAGTAGCTGTCAGTGAGAATCGTGATTGGATGGGGTTGTTTCTAGTGGCGTTCCACAGGGATAGGTACAAAGTCTAATGTTACTAAACATTTTCAGTTGTGGATGACTCACAGATTGGTAGAATAGTACATAATAATGAAAACAGGGCAGTCAGAGCAATCAGAATCACTTTGTAACCTGGGCCCATTCAAACAAAACATGTATTAATACAGCCAAATTCAAGTTATACATCTAGGAAAAAAGAACAGTCTGTACCTTCAGAATGGAGGACCGTAACCACAAAAGCACAGTGACTCCAAAAAGAATTTAGGAGTTGTAGTGGACGAGCAACACAGCATGTGGTCCTAGAGCAATGCAGCGGCAAAAAAGAGCTAATATGCTCCTTGGGTATCTAAAGAGCAGAGTAAAGAGCGGAGTAGGGAGGAGCTATTGCCTCTGAATACAGCAATGTTGAGACTGGTATTCTAATGCTGCATACAGTTCTGGTGTCCACATTTTAAAGTGGATGTTGAAAAAAGCCATAAGTGATTGAGGACTGGAGAAAATGTCTTACAGTGAGAAATTTGGAGCTCAATCTGTTAGCTTAGCAAAAAAAGAGGACTGAGGTGAATTGATTAGTGTATAAGTATGTTCACAGGCAGAAAATACAAGGTCCTAAATGGCTCTTTAATCTAGTTGAGAAGGCATAACAGGAACCAATGGCCAAGAAGCTGAAGCCAGACAAGTGCAAATTAGGTGCACCTTTTTAATAGCGAGGATGATTAACTATTGGAACAAACTACCAAGGAAAGTAGTGGATTCTTCTTGGCATCTTCAAGACTGGATGCCTTTCTGACAGTTATGCTTCAGTCAAACACAAATTTTTGGGCTTAATACAGGCGTATCTGGGTGAAATGTAATGGCCTATAATAATACTCAGGAGGTCAGATTTGATGATCTAAAGGTCCCTTCTGGCCTTAAACTCTATCAATCTGTGGCCTTTTCTGTGCCAGCAGAACTTCACTTCTTGGAGATGACTGTAAGGGAAAAGTAACTTCTCTACCTGAAAATACAGGGGAATTTTTATAATCACAGACAGGCTTGTGAAGAGTCATGGGGTCTTTAGTAATAGGTGATCCAAAATGTTTTGTGTGCAAAAGACTGCACTCAAGCAGCAGATTAGTTGCTAGTATTGTGCAGGAATGCTGGTTCTGGACTGATTGTAGGAGAGAGTGTCACTTGCTGTACCATCAGTGCATTTTCCTTGGTCTACCACTAAATAATGAGCTGGCCTGATCCTGTTTAATTTGACAGGATCCAAGCCAAAGTAGTATATTCCAATCCAGCAGGTGGACATTAAAGTTAGGATCCATGCTTTGTGTCCTGAGCAAAGAAAACACTACTTTCACATTGATTATGTGGTTTCCTTGTGCCTCCGTTGAGGAACATTAGTGTGGTACAGATGAAAGGAGGGTAGTATCGGTTATTTGTAGGATTGTTCTGTTTTGTTTTACAAAGATAACACATGAACCAGTAACTACTGCGGATCCTGCCTCCTCCTCCACGCTCACAAAAGCCATGTGGCAACCTGTGTGGCAACTGTAGCTATCATAAATGAAATTGCCCCAGACAGCTTCAATATGACAACTATAAAATTGCTTGTTACTGAACTGTGAAAACCTGGGTGTTCACCTTGTTCTGCAGTCTCATGAAATCTCTTGAATGCACAAATGTACAGAGGGTAACACCAGCCTGTTCTCCCAACAAAACCATTAAGGGAAGAGTGTCTCTGTGAATCACTGAAAAATCTGCATCTGGAATTCCTTTAGAAAAAGAATTTTAAGACAGCTTTACAGATGGCCAGGATGATTGCCTAATGATTGATGATGTGAAGAACTTTTGGGCCCAAAGCTCCCAAATGAGCCCAAGTAGAAAATATTTTCTTCTTAAAGGAATATCTCAGAAGGGTAGCCTCAGGAAAATGCCATTCTGGGTTGTCTTTAGCAATGTTTCTTGATATTTCAGTGTACAATAAATAAAACTTCTGATCAGTAACAGAAATCTGTTTTGTAGGTGACAACAACAGGATACCTGTCATCAGTTCTCTTAAGATCCGAGACCAGCAGAGATCTGCAGTTTCAACCAATTGGATGCTACCCTACAATTACACATGGCCTCCAGAGAAGATCTTTGTAAGCACACCCACAGTTAACTACACTCTCCGGGATTACCAAAAGTTCTACAAGGACATCAACTTTGAGGATGGCTGGCTCATGAGACAAGACACTGAGCCCTTGGTCTACCAGATGATACCACCTGGTGTGCGTTTGCACTGTCTTTTTGGCACTGGTGTAGAAACACCTGACTCATTCTACTATGAGGCCTTTCCTGATAAAGAGCCCAAGATCTATTACAGTGATGGTGATGGTACAGTGAACTTGGAGAGTGCCTTACAATGTCAAAAGTGGGTGGACATGCAAAAGCAGGAGGTGATATTGTTTGAGCTGTCAGGAAATGAGCATATTGAGATGCTGTCTAATGCTACAACTATTTCCTATGTGAAAAAACTTCTTTTTGGTTTGTGACACCCTATGTGGACTGTTTTTTTTTTTTTTCCTCCATCACCTGTGATGCCTTCCCTTAAGTGAGGGGAAAATGCCTTTTGATCCTTTGGTTTTAAAACACTTGGGTTATTTATTTGGTCTCTTTTCAGGCCGTGTTTGGAAAGCTGTTTGGTGTCCTTAATGATCACTTGTCTCTTGGATTAGTATTCGTAATGCATCATAGTGTTTCACGTTCTAAAGGCGTGGTCATGTGCATTCTGGTGCTGCTAGACGAATGTCCAGTGTGCATACAGAAGTTCACTTGAACATTTTTCACACCTTTTGTGCAATATGTGCAGCCTATGCTGTTTCTTGTGAGCTTTGGAGAGTTGCGGGGAGAAAGAATTGCTTGCTGGTTACTCTCCGTTCTGTACTAAAGCAAGGGAGAGGTTGTCAAGAATTTTTTTGAGTACAGTAACTTTCCCAAAGGGTCACAAAAGTTCTGAATCATTGTCCTTAAATAAGCTAGTAAATATGAAGGTCCAAGCAGGTGGTCTAAATAGACATGGAGTTAAGATATTGCAGGACTTTGGTCATATCCAACTTACCTCTTTCTGTACTGCTGCTGGAGAAGAGGGAAAGTGCATTAATTACTTGAAGTTCCTTATTTGATGTCTTGGAAAAATTGAAGAGAATCCAGTTGTCCTTTAGTAACTTGAGGACTTAGCATCAAGAGTCTAAGGCTGCTGGCTTCATTCTTTAGATTTTTCCCCCCTAATTTAAAAAAAAAAAAGGTTACTAGCTGTCACTCCTCATACAATGGCTATGGCTACATGGTGTGTACATTGAAATCCACAGGAATTTGGTATCAGCAAATTTTGTGTGAGGTGCTGCCTTCACATGTCAAAGTGACGACAAGTTATCTCCATTAGTTCAAATGGTAGGTAGATAGATCTCAAAAAACCCAAACCCCCTCCTACCCAAAACAAATAAAAATTAAAGTTCCCACAATGGGGAAAAAACCCTTTGTATGTATCTTGCTTTCAGCCAAGTACACTTCTGCTGTGATCCAGTTTCCAGCTAACTGACCATCTTTCCTATTGGATCAAAATTATGTTTAGTGGAAAAAGCTTAGAGAGTATTTATAGAGTAAAATACCTTTCTTGTAGGGGTACTGAGCTCTTAATTTGGGTTGAGAAACAAACATTTAAAAGGGGCACTATGTATTAGGCCCCAGAAAACTGCATAGCACACAACTCTCCAAGAAACTATACTACAGTAGCTTAACCATGTTAGACCACTTGTCACTGCATTTTTCAGAAAACTGCTATGAACACTTCCAGGGTGCAGGGTTCTTCAGAAAAAGTTACCTTAAGAGTTATGTTCATCAGAAATCCTACAGGATTAAGAATCTATTGATTTCTAATGTTAGGAGATTACCTGTTACACAACAGCAAAGTTTAATCAATCCTGTAGTGCATAGAGGTTGTTTGGTGCCATTGAAATATTTGATTAGGATGTGTTGATCTGACAGCGCTCTCATGAGTGTTTGCCACTGCAGAATGTAAACACTCTGGCACAGGGTAGATCTAGAGTTCTCAAGATTCTAATATATTTTGTATTAGCTAATCATTTCTAGAAATCCTGACTGGGATCATTGGTAGGTTAAATATCTCCCTGTACAGAAGAGAGAATAAGACTAACTCCCCCTCTCTGAGGGAGGACAAGTATTCCCCAGTAGAATGGAAGGTCTGTCACTTGGAATCAGCTACCTAAGATCTAGTGCTCTGCAACTATATGGCCCAAACAGATTTTCCTGCCTCATCTGTGTGTGCTAGTCCACTGCCAGATCTGAGCTGCCCACGGGCTATCTGTAACACATTGTTGATTGCTTAAATCTTAGAGAATAGAAGGATGAAATCCTTTTTAGTCAGATTGGGGTTTTTTTGGTAGGCTTTTGTAGATTGGTGCACCAAGAACCACAGTTCTACTCTAAGGCTCTTCATATAGTCTAACTCCATTGTGAACAAACTACTGTAAGACTGGTCTGCAGTAGATACAACTATGCAAAGTAACTGATTCAAAAGTCCAGCTTTTTCAAGTCTATTATCCTTACCCAGGTAGAATGCATGCTTGCTAACTAGCACCAGGATGGGAGGAACTGGAATCTGTATTGGCTCCAAGCAAAGACTGAATATTGGTAGGGCTGTAGAAGGGACTCAGGCTCTACCTGTTCTGGAGGATTTTTTTAGAACTGGTTTACATTGGAAGCTTTCCAGCTCTCTGTGTGCTTAATCTGGAAATGCTTAAAAATCTACAGCAAAAGGGTTTTTTTGGCTTTGCTACTCTGTGCACTTGAAGCAGAAAAATTAATGCTTCCAAAAGAGCTGCACTAGATTACTCTGTTCTGATCTAGCATTTGACATTTACTGTATTTTTTCCCTTTGGGAAATGCTTCCAGCTGATTGCATCTCATACTTTTACCTTCGTGCCAATGACCCTTTAGTCCACACTCACTTAGCTTTCCATTAATAGATGGACCCTACAGTCGCTTCTTGTGCTGAATAAGTCTGCTCTGCTGCTTTTACTTACACTGGTAAAGAGAGGTTGACAGCCCTCTTAAACTTTGTAGGCTTGCTGTGATTTGTCAGCATAAATCCTTGTTTCTTTCCTGCGCAGAATTGCACATCTTGTGTTAAAGTGTGAATGCTGAGGACTCAGTAGTTAAAGTATCCACACATCTAATGATTACCTTTGGTTGGGGATGCTTTGTAAAACAGATCACAAGTCTGATTTCTCATTTTCCATCAAATCCTCCTGAGGCCTGCTCTTTTGTCTACCGTGCAATCCCAGGATAGAGATGTCCTCAGTATGAAATAAATGGAGTACCGAAAATACACGGCTAAACATCCCAAAAGGTGGAAGTAGTTAAATTGTGCATTTCCCTTTTCTACTAGAAGTCTGTTTTTTTTATTGCGTGACCCTCTGCTTTAGAGGGCAAACCCAAGTCTATTTAGAATCATTTTAGTAGGGTTGTTTGCAGTGTTTTTATAGCTATGTTGGTCCCAGGATATTAGACAAGATGAGTGACGTGTAATATCTCTTATTGGACCAACTTCCGTTAGTGAAAGACAAGTTTTCAAGCTTACACAGAGCTCTTCTTCAGGTTGGTGGTAAGACTGCTAAAGTATGCAGTCGTAAGTATTCTACATTCTTGTGGAGAAACTAGTCTGAGGAAATAATTATTGCTGGGGAAAGAGGAAAATAAAGTGAAGTACCTCAGGTGCTTTGCTTCACTGGTTTGAAATGTGTAATTTGCTGAAATTCCTTCTGAGTTATGCTAATTACTTATCATTTGTGAATGTCTGTTTTTCTCCTAATCTTCATTTTCAGGATATTTTCAGAAACCAAAAGTAGTAGAGGACCAAAATGTATTTCTTATTTCTAACAAAATGTAAAGAGAGAGAATTCTGGAGGGACTTCAGCTGTTAGTGTAGTGCTGCTGCAATGGCACTATGTGATTCTGCTCAGAACAGAAGATTTTAATATCCAGCAATAAATGCAAAAGAATTGTAGGCCAAAGGAAGGAATGTTTGGCATTAAGATATTTCTTGAAGCAAGGTATGTTCAAGACCCTCTTAAATTCAAGGAATGTTTGGCAGTTACTTTGCTGCTCTAAAAGTAACAGTATTTTGTATGAAATATGATCTGGTGAGACCCAGCATTTTATATATTTTCCTCTTGTACGACTGAGTTATAGATTTCTGCATATTTTATTGTCAGACTTTGATAACATAATAAACTTTATCTAATATTGAATGCGTTTTGTCCTGGATAACACACAACTACAGATGCTGCTCTCTCTCTCAAATATGCTACAAGTCATGAATTTATTCATGCTTATTGCTGCTTAAAAGGCAGCATTTTAACCAAATTATGAGCTGAACCAGAAAGCAGCATAGCTTCCTTCCAGTGTAGAGCAACCCCTTTCTTTAGAAGGGAAACAGAAAATACAAAAAAAAACCCTAGGAGTCCTTGTGGCACTGTAGAGACTAACCAATTTATTTGGGCATAAGCTTTTGTGGGCTAAAACCCACTTCATCAGATGGGTTTTAGCCCACAAAAGCTTATGCCCAAATAAATTAGTTAGTCTCTGCGGTGCCACAAGGATTCCTCGTTGTTTCTGCTGATACAGACTAACACAGCTACCACTCTGAAACCTGAAAATACAAACACTGTCATCATTCTGCACTAAAGTAAATGCTCAGTTCAAACCAGTCAGCACAAATTGCCACAGTTTTGAGACTCAATATGAGCAGAAGCCTTCATCCATAGTTTCCAACCTGTTCCTCCTAGGCCTCTTGTGTGGGTAGCTTTTCTTCAAATATGTTGACTTGTTTAAAGTCCTGTTAGACCAGTGGTGACTGGTGACCCAAAAATGGTGGGGGTGCAATTGTTCGAGACATCCCTCTACCTGCTGCCCTTCTACCTTCATGTAGTTTGACAAGATTGTCATGGTAGGGATTGGGGAAGAGGCTGCAGGAGTGGTTTTATTGGGCAGATCAGGGAGGTATTTAGAAAGGAGAGGAGAGCTTTTTCCTTCCTTTTTAAGAAATCAAAGAAGGGCAGGCTGGAGAACGGTATTTACCTCTGTATCCCCTTTACTGTTTTCTAGTCGTTTCAGTTTATCTCATGGCTTGTTCCTAAATGACCAGGTTTTTAATGTCCTGTATTTTAATTCTAACTTATAGTTGTTCTGTTCTCTTTTTATAGGGCTCTGATTTCCTTTTATTCATTCCTCATACTGTCATTTGTTTTTTCCTAACTTTTTTCTCCAAGTTACACCTGCTTTCTATCAGCTCAACTTCAGCTATTCACCCTCACTTTTCCTTTGTCTGTCTTGGTACTTCCATTTAGTTGTTCTCTGCCTGATGGAGCAAATTTCTTGACAGCATAAATGACTACTTTTTGGAGCAGCTAGTCCTGGAACCTACAAGAGGAGAGATGATTCTTGATTTAGTCCTAAATAGAGCACAGGATTTGGTCCAATAGGTGAATATAGCTAAACTTAACATCCCTGGGTGGGGGGGAGACATCAAAGAAGCCTACCATAGTAGCATTTAACTTCAGAAAGTGGAACTATACAAAAATGACAAAGCTAGTTAAATGGAAATTAAAAGGTACAGTCCCAAAAGTGAAAGCTGCATGGAAACTTAAAAAACCAGAATAGAGACTCAGATTAAATGTATACCCCCAAATTAAAAAAACATAGTAAGAGGGCCAAAAAAGTACCACCATGGCTAAACAACAAAGTAAAATAAGTGGTTAGAGGCATCCTTTAAAAACTGGAAGGCAAATCCTACTAAGAAAAATAGAAAGGAGCATAAATTCTGGCAAGTCAAGTGTAAAAGTATATTTAGGCAGGCCAAGAAAGAATTTGAAGAGCAACTTGCAAAAGATTCAAAAACCAACAGCAAAAACTTCAAGTACATCAGAAGCAAGAAGCCTGCTAAATAACGTGGAGCCACTGGATGATCGAAATGCTAAAGGAGCACTCAAGGAAGATAGGGCCATTGTGGAGAAGGTAAATGAATTATTTCCATCAGTCTTCACTGCAGAGGATGTGAGGGAGGTTTCCCACTCCTGAGCCATTCTTTTTTAGGTTTCAGAGTAGCAGCCGTGTTAGTCTGTATTCGCAAAAAGAAAAGGAGTACTTGTGGCACCTTAGAGACTAACAAATTTATTTGAGCATAAGCTTTCGTGAGCGATGAAGTGAGCTGTAGCTCACGAAAGCTTATGCTCAAATAAATTTGTTAGTCTCTAAGGTGCCACAAGTACTCCTATTCTTTTTTTAGGTAACACATCTGAGGAACTGTCCCAGATTGAGATGTCATTAGAGGAGGTTTTTGAACAAACTGATAAATAATAAACCTGATAAATCAGAGTAATAAGTCACCAGGACCAGATGATATTCACTCCAGAGTTCTGAAGGAACTCAAATAGAAAATTGCAGAACCACTAACTGTGGTATATAACCTATCATTTAAATCAGTTTGTGTCAGGTGACCAGAGGATAGCTAATATGACTCCAAATTTTAAAAAAGGCTCCAGAGATGATCCAAGCAATTACAGGCTGGTAAACCTAACTTCAGTAGCAGGCAAATTGGTTGAAACTATAGTAAAGAACAGAATTATCAGACACATAGGGGACCATGATTTGTTGGAAGAGTCTGCAGAGCTTTTGTAAAGGGAAATCATGCCTCACCAATCTATTAGAATTCTTTGAGCGGGGAGCGGGTCAACAAATGTGGACAAAGGAGATCCAGGTGCTATAGCGTCAAAAGGTTCCTGAAAATCTAATTACAAAGTCCCTCACTGAAGGCTCTTAAGCAAAGTAAGCAGTCATGGGTTACGAGGGAAGGCTCTCTCATGGTTCAGTAACTGCTTAAAAGATAGAAAATAAAGGGCGGGAATAAATGGTCAGTTATCAGAATGGAGAGAGGTAAATAGTGGTGTCCCCGAGGGGTTTGTACTGGACCAATGTTGTTCAACATATTAATAAATGATCTGGAAAAAAGGGGTAAACAGTGAAGTGGCAAAATTTGCAAATTATACAAAATAATTCAAGACAATTAAGTCCAAAGCAGCCTGCGAAGACTTACAAAGGGATCTCACAAAGTTGGGTGACTGGGCAATAAAATGTCAGATGAAATTCAATGTTGATGAATGCAAAATTATGCACATCGGAAAACATAATCCCAAATATACATATGAAATAATGGGGTCTAAATTAGCTGTTATCACTAAAGAAAGAGATTTTGGAGTCATTGTGGATAGTTCTCTCAAGACATCTGTTCAGTATGCAGCAGCAGCAGTCAAAAAAACTAACAATCTTAGGAACTATTAGGAAAGGGATAGATAGTATGACAGAAAATAGTATCATGTCTCTATATACATCCACAGTATGCTTACATCTTGAATACTGCATGCAGATCTGGTCACCCCATCTCAAAAAGAATTGGAAAGGATAAAGAGAAGGGCAACAAATTATTAGGGGTATGAAACAGCTTCTATATGAGGAGAAATTAAAAAGACGGGGACTTTTCAGCTTGGAAAAGAGATGACTAAGAGGGATATGATAGTGGTCTATAAAATCTTGTCTGGTGTGGAGAAAGTGCATAAGGGGCATGTTTACTCCTCACATAACACAGGAACCCAGAGTCAGTCAGCCAATGGAATTAATAGGCAGCAGGTTTAAAACAAAATGAAGTACTTTGTTATAGAATGCACATTTCACCTGTGGAACTTATTGGCAGAAGATGTTGGGAAGGCCAAAACTATAACGGGGTCAAAAAAGAACTAGATAAGGTCATGGAGGATAGGTCCATCAATGGCTATGAGCCAGGATGTGCAAGGATGCAAAAGTATGCTCTGAAGTGTCCCTAGCCTTTGTTTGCCAGAAGCTGGGAATGGGCTACAAGGGATGAATTGATTACCTGTTCTGTTCATTCCCTCTGAAGCACCTGGCATTGGCCACTATCGGAAGACAGGATACTGGACCATTGGTGTGACCCAGTATGGCTTTCTTAAGGTAAGACAGGAGTTTCAGAGAGAAGACATGGGGTTAAAGCTACTTCATCTTGATTTTCTTTTTCCCTGCTCCCCCTCGCCCCTTTAATGCAACACTCTTGTAAATTGTGCAGGGCCCCATGCTACTCTCCAGGGAACCATTTTGAAGCCTGAAATGTGCCAAGCATTTGGGACATTTCTAGACTGTGAATAAAGTCCCCTAGTGGCAGCCAGTTGTACTGCACCTCGTTTAGTGATGGGATCTCAAGCCCCACAGGTATTTCGTTAGCAAGTCCTTGCAGTTTATTCTGTCTTCTGCCAAGTAGTTCAACTAATTTAACTTAAACCTCCAAGTATTAGTATAATAGCCCCTTGTATGCAAGACTGGTATAAACACATCCCTGTGGTGTTTCAGATCTAGAGTCTGGTTATGTTGTAGGGCTAGAAGCTGGCTTCTTTGCCCAAAGCAAATTCAAAACAAGGGCCAGCAAATGAAAGAACTTCAGGACACAAAAGCACAGTTTGCTCCAAATCTTTTACTAACCTCGTGTTTCAAAATATGCAGCATCCATCTTTATCTGAACTTGACCATACAGACCTGTCACATAAGCACAACTAACTTGCAGTTCCCAACGTTCCATCCAGGTCAGTCATGCTTATTAAGCTTTATAGAGCTGATCTCTCCTTTCATAAAGTATAAGAGAACAAACTGGAGTGCTCAAACTGTGATAGTTAGTTAAGCCATTGGTACCTTCCAAAAACTTTATCTGATGCCAAACATTTAAATGATACATATCTATACACTTCAGGACAAAAACTTCTCCTGCCAAGCAGAAAAGATCTCATGGGGGGAAGGGACGTGAGGATGGAGATTCCAAATGGAAGTGGTGCTTTTAATTCTAGAACAAGAATAAATTAAGCAACTATGCTTTAACTACTTTTCATTAGCTTCAGTATAGCAAATGCCCTTTTTGATGCTATTCCAAGAGCATATACCATAAAAGGAACACTAAAATTACCTCTGACTGTAAGCTTTGGCAGGACTGTTTGTTTGGGCTGTAGTAGTTTTTAGTCACTGGGATCTCCTCTTTTGCTGTGACAGGAAGGCTGTAAGGTCACAGTTGTGATAGAAACACACCATTCTGTCGGCACCAGGGGGCTACTACGCCTGAATTGATCTTTAATGGCTCCCAGTGGAGCAGATTACTGTCAGACCAATGAAAAAGGTCCACAGTAATTATCTTGCATACACTGCAGTTTATTCGAGAAGGAATTACACAAGCAGTAAAGGGTTACATTTAAGCATATAACTCCTAGATTAGACATTAAAGAACTATATATTAAGAGCTATACATTCCTTTTAGCAAGTCTCTCTTTCACAAACATACATAAACAGGACCTGTGCTAGCCTCACACAGTTCCTGCTTGGCAAACAGAGAAGGTGGTTACCAATTCTGTCGATGACTTCCCTCCAGGTCTGGTCTCCTCAGCCCTCTGGTCTGTCTCGGATTTCCCTTGAGGTGAGGTCTTGGCTGCCTGGAAACCCTTCTGGTCACAGTCCTATTCAAGCCCATGGAACGGAGTTTTGGCTACTCTGTCTAGCAACTTCTTCAAGAGTCAGTTAAGGAATCCTCACTCCAGTAATTTACTTTGCTTGATTCTTATACTCTTTTTCCTCAGAGGAGTCTCATGTCTCAAAAGCATGCCCAGTGGGCATGTCGTTACTAATTTTAGCTGATTAGTATTTTGGAAGGTGCTGAGGTGGTACTGAACAAAAACCACTCCACATTTATTCACTCTGGCTTTCTGCGTGATGTCCTTGCTGTAGGGTCACTATAACCAGGTCGATCTGTGCTCCATGCTGGAATTTTATGCATGTGATATTTACTTTTGCATGGGTCCATATTTGCCGGCCAACAGGTTCAATACTGATCGCACGGCAGGCTTTGCCAATCTTTTATCAAATCTGCTTCTGCTTAGAGGGGCCCTGTTCCCAGGATCCTCTGCAGTTCTTCAGCCATGTTTAAGTCATGTCAAGTTATGCTCACACCATTTGGCACGGCCACACCAATTTCGGACCATCCCAACACATTCCACAGTGACAAGCATCCTAATCCAGTTTCCCTGCACCAACCTGTAAAAAATTTCTTCCTAGTGACCAAATTCTTGTTCACTTTCTTAGCAGCCAGATACCTCTGGCATCAAGGGGTCCTCATCTTCCCTTATCTCAATGACTGACTGGCTGCTGGCAGTGTGATCCGGACATGAGCCCCGAGCATCAACTTCCATGCTGCTTCTAGTCCTCTCCTCCCTGGGGGTGAGTGTGTGGCACTCTGTACCCCAAAGCAGCGCCCTGAAACCTACATATTCACCACTGTCATATAATTATATCATATCATCCATTCAAGTTGATGCAAAGAAGAATAGCAACAGACCTCCTACACTGAGACATTACAGCAGCACCTGCCAGTTCTATGGGATGGACCAGTATTCCAGCAAGCTAGTGCCCACTGTATTCTCTTCCCCTGGAGTTCTGTAAGTATTCACAGACACACCTCTGTAGCTTCTTTATCACTGAGTATATGGTGCATTCTGGGAAAATGTAGGCTAGGATTAGTCTTTCCCATTGCCCTGAGGTGTATCAGCACATCTCTTGTAGGCTGGGCAAAAAGATTACCCAATTGTCCATCATCACTCCTAGTTATTTCCACTTTTCATTCAGGCTTGACCAACTCACTGTATGCCTGCATCTAGTTTGAACCTTGAGGATGCTGTAATGAGCCAGCTCAGTGTCTGGGCCATATTGGATGGGTGTAATACTATTTCTGTGCACTATTATGAGGGTTCATGTAGTATGGTTATTGCCAAGATTTGTTTTTGTATAGTAGAACCTGCTTTTAATATAGTATTTTTCTGCATCTAAAACTCCTCTATATGTGGAATTCCACTCTAATAGCTGATGGCCTTTACTGGTGTAAGGGCCTCTACTTCGCTTCCCGTAGGAAATGGCCTACCAGGAAGTGCTGCCACTCTCTGTATGTACAGCAGTTAGCAGCAGCGTCTCTCCTTTTCAGAAACAGTGAGAGACTTTTTTCTCTTTTCACTCTGCAGTTTCAAGGGGCTAAGGCAGCTGTTCTTCTCTGCAACCACGAGGACTAGGAACTTAGTTGCTTTATTAAATGAAAAATGAGATTCTCAAATAACCACAAGGATTAGTCACTGATCAGTGAATGAACCTACACATCTACTTTGTGTGGGGAAGGTTGGGTTTGGAAGCTTAACTCATAATCCACACTTTACTTTTTGTTGCATTTTTCTTGCTGTTTTAAGATTGTGTGTGTTAAGGACTCTTCTCAACTCTGGTTAGGTGGTTTGTTTTGTTTTGAGAAACCCTAATACAATCCTAAATTAAGGGTCTTTTGTGAAACTTTCAAGGTAAAGGGTAAGTTATTTTGTCATTTCAAAACTTCAGGCTCTCAAAATGGCTCAAGAATCCAACCAAAAATCTAGCCACTAGAGGGAGAGTACTTCCAACACATGGTACAGTCCAAGCGCAGCAGAGCTTTGCCTGACACTACAGCAAACCATTAGCAGCAAGTGGAGGGAGGAGTTGTAACAAGATCATAATTCAAATTATTTAAATATGAACATGTAGTTCTTGTTTGTTTAATAAAGAATGTCCAGACTGCAGAGGAAAGTGACATAAGGAGAAAGTGTTTTGAAACATCAAAGATCTAGGTAATTCTAGAATGCCTGTTGTTGTGCTACAGAAATTCCTTTCCTATCTCATTGCTTCCCAGTTGAGAGCAAAGCACCTGATATAACTTTCAAATTGTCTTTTGCTGAGAAATACCTTGAAATGGTTTGGAGCCATCTACCCCAAGGTCACAAGTTCAAGTGAGCCAAATTCAATAGAAACTAAAAGTAATTAGCATGTAGTTGCTTCTGCTAAATTAACTGGTGATGTCAGTCCAGTTCCTCATGGACAGGTGTCTATATTGTTAATTCTTTGCATACACCTGGTTGTCTGCTCAGGCATCCATTTCTTGTGTTTAAAGGACATCACCTGTAGCTGTCAGTAGCATTAAAGATGCATATTCTTCATAGGTCAGCACAGTACATGTACCTGTTGACCATACCTTCCATATGCCCTGTGGTTAAGCAAGTCTTGTATTTGAGCAGCTGCAATTGACTGAAGTTCAATTCCAATAGTCAACAGTGAACCAGTGGCTGCATACATACAGACACTGTTACCAGTTACAGAAATAGGGGATAGAATTCAGAACTACAGCTGTGCAAAACTTTGGTGGTTTTTGGCACTCAGAGTTCAGATGTTGTGTTGATGCTGCAGTTTTTTGCTAGGGCTTTGAAGGTTTTTTTTTTTTTTTTTTAGATTTTCATTGTCACCTGCAAAGTCTTGTTTTGTTGTGGGATTGAATGAAGCGGAGTCTAAATTCATCAAAATCCTACCAGAAATCAAGCAGAAAAAGGAACCATGGAGGAACTCTGGATGTTCTCAAATGAACTCCTAGAATATATTGAAAGTGAGGGGGATTTGCTTATCATCTGGCCCAAACCCTTTGCATGAACCTGGGATTCCCCTGGGTTCAGGTTTCACTGTCAATGTTTTGCAATAAGTTACCCAGGATCCAGTAATGTAGGATTGTCATTTGTACTAAAGGAGCAGCAGAGGGTAATGGTATATAACTGTACATAGTAACTACAGAATTACTTAAAAATAAAACCCCTCCCTACAACTGGAACCAAATGGCACCCTTGCTAGTAGTCTCAGCACAGAGGTCAAGGATTATATAGACATGCAGACCCTGCTAATTTAAAGTCCACAGAATGGTTTCTTTTGACCTATCATGCTTTGTCTGCCTATCCAACGTATATTTATTTTACTTCCCAAATGACAAAATGAGGTAAATGCATAGAGACATATTCCTCCCCCCCCCCCCTCTAAAGTGACACAAGCACAGACAAGGCCTGATCTGAAATGACAAATGATATGTTTCTAAATCTGTTTCCTTACACCTTACCTCATCACTGAATTTTCAGTCGACAGTCCTCTCCTAAACCATTACCCAGAATTTCTTGGTCAGATTTGTAACCACTGACTCACTCACTAACACTTCTTGGCTGGCTTAATTACTGACCAAATAAAAAACTTCCTTGTTCTTTGCTTTGTCCTACTCATGTGCCCCTGCAGAGCCAGCTCCTAACGAGATCCCTCAAGCAAGGAATCAGAAGGGTGGGTGTAGTGCAGTGTCAGCAGCAAAGGATCTTGAAAGAACGGACAGAGCTCTGAGTAGCTGCACACTGGCAGACAGGACCAGCAGGGTACAATCATGAGGTCTTTTCCTTTGATGGGACTTGTGGTCGAAGGAGTCTCAGTTTGGTTGGAGTAGTTGGAGAATCATAAAAATGTAGGGCTGGAAGGGACCTCAAGAGGTCATCTAGTCCACCCCCTGCACTCATGCAGGACCAAATAGACATAGGCCATCCCTGACAGGTGTTTGTCTAACCTGTTCTTAAAAACCTCCAGTAATGGGGATTCCACAGTCTCCCTTGGTAACCTATGCCGGAGCTTAACTATCCTTATACAGTAGTTAGGAACTTTTTCCTGATACCTAACCTAAATCTCCTGTGCTGAAGATTAAACCCATTACTTCTTGGCCTGCCTTCAGTGGACACAGAAAAAATTAATCACTGTCTTCTTTGTAACAGCTCTTCACACGTTCAGTGCCTGATACTAGGTATTCCCTCAGTCTTCTTTTCTCAAGACTAAACATGCCCAGTTTTTTAACTTTTCTCCATAGGTCAGGATTTTTAACTTTTATCACTTCTGGGATCGTGTGACTGAGGGACACATTATTAACTTTCCTCAGTGCAGGACACTGGGAATAAGTGCATACTCTTTGGTGTTCTGTGTGTTAATTCACACACCCTGCCAACAGCAAGGCATATCTGAGCCTCTGCTTTTTCGCCTGATTTCTAGAAACGCTTTCGGCTCCTCAAAGGTGGTCTCTCTTTTTTCCCCCTCTTTTTAAACATTAACTGAGAACAATCTTTGTCCACTGCTATAAAAATCCCATGAGTGGATATGCTGAAGGAACCAAGGTCAGCTTATAACACATAGGCCAAATTCTATCCTCACTTATACTGGTGTAAATCTGGAATAACTCCAGTGAAGTAAGCGGCCCTGTTCTGGATTACACTGGTGTGACAGAGTATACAATTTGGCCTGCAAGGCAAAAATAAATAGAGTGTTCCCCTCGAGAGGTTGTGGTTCCATAGCCCTTGACATGAAAGGAAGATGTTCCACCTTCTCTTAATTCTCCTGCAGGCAGATAAGAATAATTTAACTGTTCGTATCTGCACATTACAATAGCTATGTGCTTCCCTCAGAATAGATGGAACAGGCTCTGCATTCACCACTGTTTATACCCACTGATATTCTCGCCCCTATATCTCACATGAGGTAACTGCAATTCCATCTAGGAAGTTCCACTCCACCTCACACCATTTTAATCTGTTTTTTAAATTAAGATTATTCTTGTTTGACTTTCAGGAGACAATCTTTCCTCCTGCATGGTCAACGTTGGTCATGGACTATTTGTCTATTTAGACTCAGTATATCCAATTATTCCCTGGATCACCCTGTTTTGAATGTGCTAATTTTAATCAGGAATGGAGATGGGGGGGGGGGGTGTGTGTATTTGAAAATCTAAAAGAAAAGTTCTCTTTCTGATGATTGTGGTGAGCAGTTCAATGTGTCACAAACTTCCTCCTCACTACTCTCCTCCCTAGCTTCTTGCCCTCACACTAAAAAATGAACCTTGCATAGTTAAATTTGACCTATTCTGGTCCGTACCATCACAGCTTGTCCCACTCCAAGAGCCCTGTGGCAGTTCCAGATGATGATCAAATATGCCATTTCGGGCAGCAGACAGCTATCAGAATACAATTACTATGGATGTTACTGTGGCCTCGGAGGATCTGGAATGCCTGTACATAAACTGGACAGGTGAGTAGATTTTCTGAAAATGAGCCTACAGAGAGCATAATAAAAAAAATTTGCAAAATCCAGCCCAGGTAATGAAATCTGGGGCCTGATCAGAATTGTTAGAAGTGGGTGGGGGAGAACTGCAAAATACTTCCAAAATCATTAGTTGTAGGTTTGAAATGAGTGTGTTTGGACCTTGTTTGCAGCCCTCTGCATCTGCTCTCTGTTTTCAACAGAGAGTTTAGAAGACTATTGGAGAATAGTTATAAAAAGAGAATCTTGAATTTATAATCAGGTTCTAAGCACTTTATAAAGATTATGCCATTCCAATCAGGGCAGAAATATTTCCTGTGTTTTCAGTTCAAAATAATTCCAATTTCAAATATCCAACACTCACAATGAACCGTTCATGAATCAGTTCCAGGCCTCTTGTGTGTGTAGTTTTTCCTCTAGCTTTGTAATTCAGCAGGGTCCAAGAGTTATCATGGACAGAGCAGGATGATGATTTGTTCTGCCTTTTACTGTGGAGAACATTTATATCCTGTATTGATCAGGACAGAGGATGATTCTTGTGCATAGCCACACACAGCTCCAGGGTCCAGTGCAGAGCTTGGCTAGCTGTGTGTGTACACACCTTATGAGATTGATTACATGTGAGAAGCCAGAGGGTGAACCTTGTGAACTTCACCATCATCTCACAGTGTCTCTAGCAACTGCCCTGGGAAGCCTTTGATGTTAAGAGGTTTATAGATTAGACAAGTGGCTCAGTTAATCTGTCTGTGGACTCTAAGGGTATGTCTACACTGCAATAAAAAACCTGTAGCACAGAGCCTGGGTCAGCTGACTCAGGCTCGCTGGAGCTCAAGCCCTGAGACCCACTCCTCTTGCAGATTCTCAAAGCCCAGGCTCCAGCCTGAAGAGCTGAACTGTAATTTTATAGCCATACAGCCTGAGTCAGCTGATCTACGCCAGCTGCAGGTCTTTCATTGCAGTGCAGATGTTTCCAAAGATAGATCAAAATCCTGAGTGCATCCCAGTATTTTCTTCCCCCCTCCGTTTGAGCCCAGAAGGGAATATAGACAACAAAGAGGATACTTGTGAATCTAGATCTTCCTCCCTAGGTCTGGGTCAGAGTTACAGTGGTGAACAGAATGAAAATGAAGTGAGTCCATGTTCAACCTACAGGATCAGTCTGAAGTTCAGTGATGCAGACCAAGACAGACAACTCATCGGTGATAAGGTTGTGGATGATTTATTCACCACTGACCTTGTGCTCACGCCGATGAGACCATGGTGTACATCTGGTTGGGCCTGTGTGAGGTAGTTGTTTGCCAGCTGCCCCAAACTGGATGTAGCTTTCTAATTATCTTTTTTCTAAAAATTGGCAGGTAATTCCTCTATTTATTTCTTCCCCCTATGAACTGTGTTGGAGAAGGGTGCAGCTGGATAGCCTGATTGGCAGTGATGGCACATGAGTGGCATCAGACAGTGTTTCATTATTGTTTGTTTCAGTGCTAATGCTGAATACTGTGTATTTGTCTACAGCAAGGCTAGCGGAGTTCTCTCTAGGCTCAATACTCAGACCAGGTTTATTGCAATCTTCCAGTGACCCTGATCTGCAGGTTTCAAGCAGATCTAGGGGCTGTCGTGGTTTTGTGTAGAAATTCTTCAGAACCTTCAGCTCAGTTTTGCTTTGTATTCATTCATATTCTAAGCTTGTGGGGTAGGAGAAAAGTTGGGAACCCACACAAGGTGAAACGCAGAAGAAGAGTGGACAATGCCAAACCAAAACTGCCATGTTCCTCCCAGGTCTAATTTGCTATTCTCCACTGAAGCGCCTAATAGAAACCTACTGCAGCACAAGCCAGCCAGTATGTTCAATGATTAAAAATGAATAGGAATAGAAATGAAATGCAATAGCTGCTCTTCTGAAGCAGCTGGATTTACCCAAGCAGCAAAAATATACAAAAAGGTGAAACAGTTCTTTTTGAGCTATCAGATAATCGGTGTGTTGGCCTAGAAGGGTTGGTGCTCTTCCAGATGAGCTATTTGGATAAGCAAGTGTATTTCATACTTTTCAGTCTATACTGGACACTGTGGTAAAAGACTAGCAGAAAATAACATTAAAATGACATTGTTTTAATCTTTGGTCTTATTAGTCTTGGCAGTTTCAACCAGCATGTGCCCACCTGATCTGGTATATGATCCTGTTTTCTCCAGTCCAAGTGTTTATTATCCAACTCAGAAACCCATTTCAAAGGAATGTTGCCTGGTGCCAGCCATGATGTGTGTAAAAGCAACACTCCTCCTCAAACTTGTGTGTACTGTTATATGTAGTACATTAGGCTACAAACATGGAAGACAATACGCTCCCTATTTGGCCGATGAGTTTATAATCTAGAAAGACAGAAAAGAGGTGGGAGAAGTTGATACAATATAATCAAAGTTATACTTTACATCTGCTCACAAATTAACACCATTATGGTTGAAACTAACTGCTCCTTCTATGCCTAACCAATCTACCCTATAGTCATGATGCACTTGGGGATGAATAGCATTGTTTAAGTGTAAGAAGAGATTTCATGGCTTTACCTCTTTTAATAATATATTGTCTGATTGGCTCATACATTTTAGGCACTGAATTCTGCATCTCCCTGGCTTCTTTTGGGCTGATCAGGATTGCTCTAGAAGGCCATCCTTGGTGTTCTCCCTTCAACTGCCTTACTACTTAGCTGTTTTTATTGACTACAAAGATTGAGAGCTCATTCACTGACTTTTCAGTCTCCCTTCCTTGATGGTGGTGGGGGGAAGGCCGGAATGACTATTGATTTAGCAGTAATAACAGCACAGCTGAGACATGGAGATAGGGACAGTCAGACTAATTTAGAGATGAGACAACTGCATGGAGGAAATAGCAAATGTAGTGGTTTCTTTAGAAGTGTGTGATATTAGATTACATTTTGAGGCTTTTAAAAGAAACAGGAACCTTTTCCAATCAGGAATCAAAGGAATGGATGGGACTTTGAGAGGTCATCTAGTCCAGTCCCCTGAATGCAAGGCAAGGCTTTGTAATAACAGTTGTTTGTCCAACCTGTTCTTAAAAACCTCTAGTGATGGAGATTCCATAACCTTCCTAGGCAACTTGTTCCAGTTCTTAACTTCCCTGACAGTTAGGAAGTTTTTCCTAATGTCCAACCTGAACCTCCCTTGCTGCAATTTAAGCCCATTGCTTCTTGCTCTATCCTCAGAGATTAAGGAGGATCATTTTTCCATCCTCTTCTTTGTAACAACCTTTTATGTACTAGATAACTGTTATGCCCTCCATAGTTTTCTTTTCTGCAGACTAAACAAACCCAATTTTTTCAATTGTTCCTAATAGGTCATGTTTCTAAATCTTTAATAATTTTTGATGCTCTCCTCTGGACTCTCTCCAAATTGTCCATATCCTTCCTGAAATGTGGTGCCTAGAATTGGTCACAATAAGGCCAGCTGAGGCCTTATCACCATAGTGTAGAGTGGAAGAATTATTTCTCACATCTTGTATACAACACACTTGCTAATATGTCTCAGAATGATCACTTTTTTTGTGGGCTGTCAAACAACTTTTTAAAAATCACAATAGCAAGATTAAAAAAATTGCAATTAATCAGTTTTAATTGATCTGTTAAAGCATAATAGAATCCCAATTTAACTTTATTAAAAGTATTTTTGGATGTTTTTCTACATTTTCAAATATATTGATTTCAATTACAATACAAAATGTAAAGTGCTCACTATTTTTTTTTATTACAAATTGTGACAAAGTTCCTCCTCTACCTTGGTGGGTTTTGTGCTTATTGGTGGATTTGCTCACCTTAGAGCTTCACAGCAGCCCTCAGCTTGGCCGTTTTTCTGAACCCACAGTCCAGGTCGATGACTCCTGTGTCTGACCAGGAGTTGGGAGGATTTGGAGGGAACCCGGGCCCGCCCTCTACTCCGGGTTCCAGCCCAGGGCCCTGTGGAATGCAGCTGTCTAGAGTGCCTCCTGGAACAGCTGTGCGACAGCTACAAATCCCTGGGCTACTTCCCCATGGCCTCCTCCCAACACCTTTATCCTCACCATAGGACCTACCTCCTGGTGTCTGATAATGCTTGTATACCACAGTCCTCCAACAGTCCACGTTCTCACTCTCAGCACCTAGTGCCTCTTGCTCCCAGCTCCTCTCTCACACACACCCCACAAACTGAAGTGAGCACGTTTTTAAAAACCCAGGTGCCCTGATTAGCCTGCCTTAATTGATTCTAGCAGCTTCTCGATTAGCTGCAGGTGTTCTAATGAGCCTGTCTTAATGGTCTCCAGAAGGTTCCTGATTGTTCTGGAACCTTCCCTGTTACCTTATCTAGGGAAAAGGGACCTACTTAGCCTGGGGCTAATATATCTGCCTTCTATTACTCTCCTGTAGCCATCTGGCCTGACCCTGTCACAAAATATTTGCACTGTAAAAAAAAAAAAAAAAAAAAAAGCCAAAAACTATTTTTCATTTCACCTCATACAAGTACTATAGTGCAATATCTTTATTGTGAAAGCACAACTTACAAATGTAGAATTTTTTTCTTACAGAACAGCATTCAAAAAAAACAAAACATTAGAGCCTACAAGTCGAAGCATGAAGGGGCATACAAATGTTTAGCATATCTGGCATGTAAATACCTTGCAACACCGGTTACATGCAAACACCTGTTCTCACTTTCAGGTAACATTGTAAGAAGTGAGCAGCATTATCTCCTGTACGTTTCAACAAACTTGTTTAACTTAGCGATTGGCTGAACAAGAAGTAGGACTGAGTGGACTTTATACATTGAGTGTGACCTTCCAGACACAATGGTGAAAGGATAATTTTCATAAGCAAGTAAGCAAGCAATTTAAACCCCACGTTTCTAAATGAAAAATTTTTGAACAGACCAGACTTCTTGTTTTCAGTTTTATACTACTACTAAATCCAGTCAGGAGCTGGACCCACACAGCGACACAGGTGATGTGTCAAATATAGGGTACACTGAACCTCTCCCAGCATTTGTTAATTAACTTTACATAAGGTCATATGGAAACTGCTGGCACAAGGCATAAGCAGACTAAGCTATTGCTTAGGGCCCCCATATGCTTTATTATTATTTTCATAAGAATGTGGCTTTTTTAGTGTGTGTGGGTGGAGAAAAATATTCATGCTTAGGGCCCCCAAAGGGTTAGCACCACCATCTGGAAAACTTCTACCAACAACCATGGCATTTTATACGTAGTAGCATGCACAAACAGAGCAGAAATAAGTGAGCAGTACAGCATAGTAAGCAAATTGCCAGTGTTTCCATACTTCCTCCACTCATTCTGCTTAGTAACTTTTTTTTTCCTCAAATAAACCCAGAGTGACTAATTCACACTAGACAGTAAAAGCAACCTGCAAGACTAGAATTTGCTTTGCTGAGCTGAACCACTCCTGGAAAGCTGCATGCAACTCATGATAAATTATTCCATCTTCAAGACAGAAGGCTGCCAACATGCTTGCCACAGTCACACGTCACCACTGCGTGTTCATTACCAATTCATTTAATAAATCCTTTCTACCATTCCCAGAGTGATACATTTCTATTTATACTAGCCACCTTAGCATAGTAATTGCTACTTCCCACCCAAAGACTCTAGACGCACCCCTTGTCATTCCACTTGCCACAGTGCCTCTCACTCATTATTTACATTAATTGGTGCCTGGAGTATAACTTAAATGATTTGTTGAAATAAATATAATTGGTTATTTCAAGTACAAACTCTCATTTCACAAGGATATACAGATATTTTTAGAAGTAGTAAACCAGCTAATCTCCACATTCACTTTGAATCAGTCTCTGTCACAGCCTGACACTTCTTTATATTCTTCTTCTTCTTTCTTTATATTAGTCAGCAGGTAAGTGAGAAGTGCCAAAAAATTTTTTTTCCCCAAGTGGCCCCTGATTGTGGGTGCTCCTCTTGGGCCTGCTTTTCAGAAATGCCAAGCATCCACTGCCCTAACTGAAGTCAAATGGAGCTGCAAGTGCTTACCATCTTTGAAAATCCAGCCCCAAACTCCATTTGGGAACTTAAAAGCAGTGGCTACTTTTTAAACTTTGGCTGTATGTGGTTCACCTGGGGTCTGTGCCTGAGTCAGGAGAAGAACTGTGGTCTCCTGACTCTTAGACCTGTTCTTTACTGAAAAGACCATCTTTCCTCATCTATATATTCTGAAGAGCAGGATGCTATAGGCAGTCTGTATTCACATGGCACTGACAGGAGTCTAAAAGCTAGGTTCATATCTATTCTGTCAATTTCTTAGCATATATGGTAAATATAGCGTGTTAAATAGTCACTGATGAAGTGCAGTAGCCACTTCATAAATTGTGTTACTATCTCCCCATAACTGGAGCCCGCAAAGCTCACCTGGGATTTACCCATAGTTTTGACAGGTGTATATATATAGGATGAATGTCGTTACATGTCCTAAACAGGTAGGCCCTCATTTTGTTCACCTGTGACAGACCCTGGCTAGATAAGTCAATTTTCTCCTCCAAAATTAAATCTAACATTCTGGAAACACAGTAAAGAGTTGTGACAGGCAAGGGATAGTTTATTTCTATTTCATCATTATCTGAATGGTAGCATGATGCAATCTTTTGAGTGCTTTCTGGGATTGAATATAGTGTCTATGGTTATATCAAATGGTTAGAGCAGAGCACTGGAGTCAGGACTTCTGAATTATATTCCCGACTCTGCAAAAGACAATCATGAACAAACCATTTTTAGAAACGATTTCAAACTTTTGATGCCTCTGAAGTTCTTCACCAAAAATAGACACCTCTGGTAGGACTAGATTTCCGAGGCACTGAGCATCTGTATCTCTAAATTTAGCCAATGTGAACATCAGATATTCAGCACCTCTGAAAAATCAGGTACTAGACATTTAAAGTTGGGCATCCAAATACTGAAACACCTAAAATTATTAGGGCACTTACAAAAGTTTGGCCCTTAACTGCTGTGCCTCAGTCTCCTGTCTGTAAAATGAAGCTAATGCCTGTCTACCTCATGTACCAATGTTTCCAAAGTCTTTTGAGATCCATGAATGAACAGCATTATATATAAATTCAAAATATTTATTATTAATTAGGTATTTGGTAACAAAGTGAAGACTGAATTTAAAGAAACTATATAATGTTTTATAGCATCATGCCTACCTGCGAATGACAAAATAATTCCTTTAGTCAGATCAGACTGAGCTAAAGAAAATTTTATACCATTGCCCGGAGACCTTAGATGGCATTAAAGCCATATTTATCATTAGAGCAGAGAAAGGAGAGTGAATCTTTATAAACCAATCAGAGTTTCTTGAGGTAGGACTGTTGTATTCTCCATAGATCAATGACTTGGGCTATTCCTACACAGCTTGCTGTCTCAGCGAACTAGGAAAGAATTCCTCCCATTCAAGGAAGCCCAAAAGCAGCATATATATCACGTGTCACTTCACCACTGAGCATCTGCATCTACCACATTGCCTAATGACTGAACAATATCAAACGTGTTCCAATTTTCAAGGAGAAGATAGGTAAGTGTGGCTATACAAAGTATATTATGTAGAAAGCTTCTGGAACTATAAGAAAAAGGAAACATTTCTGCAAAGTCTTCATGTCCTTTCTACTGTTAAAGACTGTACACCAGCAGTTCTCCCACTTTGAAGTCCTGACCAACAGTTTGTCGGGACCCCATTTTAATGGGGTCGCCCTGGTTGGCATTAGACTTGCTGGGGCATGAAGCATGGGGCCGAAGCTATATTCAATCCCAGAAAGCTGCCAAGGGCCAAAACCCTCGGGCTTCAGCCCTAAGTGGCAGGGCTCCGGTTACAGGCCCCCTGCCTGGGGCTGAATCCCTTGGGCTTCGCTTCCCTGCCCTGGACAGTGCGGCTCAGGCTTTGGCTTTGCTCCCCCACCCTATCCAGGGTTTGAGCTTTGGCCCCCTCTCCTGGGGTCATGTAATAATTTTTGTTGTCAGAAGGGTCTTGCGGTTTGATGAAGTTTGGGAACCCCTGCTGTACACTCTTAGAGATTATAAAGCGTATAGTACACCACCTGCACAAGAGCCAAATTTTTCACTGGGGAACCGCCATGCAAACACATTAAAATCAGAGACTAACAGCACACATTACTGTACAGTATACAAAATACACTGCGCTAATCAACTTTACATCACAGGCCACATCTTTAGACATGCAAATAGGGGCACACAAATGTGCATATAATTGCTATCATTACGCAAACAATTGCGGTCTTTATGTGCACAAATAACAAGCTGTGTGTCTAACTGGTGTCTACTACATTATGTACCTATCTAATTAGGTCTCCAATGATCTAACCACGATTACTTGTACCATCATGGTACATATTGCAGCAGAGCTCCGACCTTGTCCCCATGGGTCCCGCGCTTCCACGCGGTTTATGCTAGCTTCAGAGACTCACTGCAACCCTCCACGTAGTCCTCCTCTCTCTGGGGCTAGGGATACAGTCTACTGAGCCCTTTTCATCATAAGCCAGCAATGGAAGTTGGTGAGAGAATTCCCACAGTCTCTGTTGCTCCTACAGCCTCATGCCAAAACAGTTTAGACTCCTGTCCTGACAGGGGCCTGTTTTCCCCTCCCAGGAAGTGTTTCTATAGTGGTGGGTTGGGGGGAACCTGGGCCCGCCCTCTACTCCGGGTTCCGGCCCAGGGACCCTAATGATAGCAGCTGTTGGCAGCCAACTTTTTACTGCCAGAGTTGCTACATTTCCCTGGGCCACTTCCCCACAGCTCTCCTGCTTCTCCCTTCTTCACCCTTACCTTAGGGCTCCCTTACAAATGACTTGAGGGCATCTTCATTAACCAGCCCTTCAGCCGCACTTCCTGTCCCCTGGCTCCTCTCTGCCTGATTGGAGTGAGCCCTTTTATATTATCAGAGTAGCCTTAATTAGAGTCAGGTGGTCACATTAGCTTAATGGCCTCACCTGACTCTTTGCAGGTTAATTGGAGTCAGGTGTTCTCATTAGCCTGGAGCAGCCCCTGCTCTGGTCAGTCAGGGAACAGAAAACTGTTAACCCAGTGGCCAATATATCTGCCTTCTGCTACACCCAACTGGCCTGGGTCTATCACAGTATGCACATGGTATGTGTGGAGCATTCATGTATTTGAGCACATATCAGGATGCACAGTGATGACCCCTATACATCTAACAGAATATGGAGGTATGGTTTTCCCACTGGCTACTCCACCCGTCAATAACTTTTGGGGAAAATATCCCTAAACAAAGGTAATACAGGATTTAGTTGAAATGTTTGCAAATTTCATGCAGTGTTTCCCCCAGGAATTGAAATTAGGGTTTTTTTTGGAATTTATGAGGGGTGGGGAAGGTACAGGGCCGATGAGGGTTGAGACCGTAAGGGTGAAGATAGGCTGTATGGCACCATAGTAAAAAAACTGAAAAATGTTTCATGACCATTAGATTTAACTCTTGTTTTAAAATCATCATACAAATTAAAGTTGGCTACTCAAGCCTTCTATGAAGCACTACATTTACATCCTTCTTGGTTTCTTGATTTAATTTTGCACAACTCTGTTAATGAACTTCTTGAATGCAGTGTGTTCGTCTTCAGTGGCTTCTCGTGTATCCGGTACTTCCATTCCTTCAGTTGATATGCTCATTAGTTCATTCACGTGATCAAGCACAAGGCAACTTCTTTCAGAACTCAAAATTCTATTCAATGACGAAAAAGAACGCTCAACTGTAGCTGTTGTGACTGGGAGTAGCAAGAGAAGAATTCCTATTTCTTTTGGTAGGAAGGCCAGAAGGGGGTGCAGCTGGACTTCATTCTTGAAAAACACTGTGTAAAGGTGGTCTCAGATAAGGGCCTTAATCTCAGAGACCCTTCTGGCTGAGGTGATTGCCACCAGAAAGGTGACCTTCCAGGAGAGAAGCAGTAAGGAGGGAGCAAACAGCTCAAAGGGGGCCCCATGAATCTTGACAGGACCGGGTTTAAGTACCATGAGAGGGGGAGGTCGGTTTGCGAACCTGAGGATAGTCTTTCCAGCCCCTTGAGAAACCAGACCGTCATCTCATGAAGAACACTCATCTGCCATTCGCTGGAGGGTGGAAGGCTGAGAGGGCTGACAAATGAACCTTAACAGATGAGATCGCCAGACCTTGCTGCTTTAGGTGGAGCAGAAAAAACACGATAAACTGTGAGAAGATTGAGATGGATAGCGATTGCATTTGGAGACCCAACAAGTGAACCTTTTCCACTTGGCCAAGTAGGTAGCCCTGGTGGAAGGCTTTCTACTACCTAGCAAAACCTGTCAAACTTGATCCGAGCAGGCTTGTTCTTCAGGGTTTAGCCACGCAGCATCCATGCAGTCAGGGGGGCAAGGTTTGCGTGAAGCAACCGGCCACGGTCTTGTGAAATCAAGTCCATGAAGCAGGTGTGCGAGTGGAGCTGCCACTGAGAGGTCCAGAAGCATGCCGAACCAATGCTGGCATGGCAACGCCGCTGCTATTAGGATAATCCTCCCCTTGTCCCTTTTGATTTTTAGGATAACTTTGTGAACCAAGGGGATCGGTGGGAAGGCATTCAGTAGATGATCTTCCCCTGAGAGCAGGAAGGCATTGGAGAGGGAGCCCTTGCTGTGCCTGCTCAGCGAGAAGAACTGATGGCATTTCCTGCTCTGCCTGGTGGCGAACGGGTCCACCTGGGGAGGCCCCCACTTCTGGAAGATGATACTGATGACCGCCGGGTGAAGAGACCACTCGTGGTGAGGAAAAGGATCTGATGAGGTAATCCACCAGTACGTTCTGGGCTTCCAGGAGCTGCATCTCCTTGAGATGAATGGAGTGTATCATGCAGAAGTCCCACAGCTGGAGAGCTTCGTGGCACAAGGCCGAAGATCAAGCCCCTCACTGCTTGTGGATATAAAACATTGATGCAATGTTGTCTGTCAGGACCTGCACCACTTTGCCTGAGATCTGGAGAAGGATCACTTGGCAAGCCAAGCGTACTGCCCTGAGTTCCCTGACTTTTATTTGTAGGGAGAGTTCTTCTTGTGACCAGAGGCCCTGGGTCCTGAGGTGGGCTCCCCACCCTAGGTCTGACACATCTGAGATTAAGTCTACAGACGGTTGAGGGGCAACAAAGGGTACCATTTTCATTACCAATCTTGGGTCTTTCCACCAGGCCAGGAAATTGAGGACTGGAAGCAGGACTGCGAGTACGGAGTCTAATTAGTATTTGCTCAGCCACATCTGGAGGGGCCTCAGGCGCTGCCTTGCATACTGTAGCTCATAAGTATATGCCACCATGCGTCCCAAAAGTTTGAGGCAGACCCAAGCAGTCATCATCAGGTGGCCATGACCTTGGATATCAGGTCCGACATAATCCAGAATTGGGCCTCCCGCAGAAAAGCTCTGGCTTGGGTCAAGTTGAGCATTAACACTATTCTCTGAACTGGAACCAGAGTTGACTTTTGCTCATTTATCAGCAGGCCTAGCACCTGGAAAGTGGCCTGGACTGTGCTTATGCTGTGCTGTATCTGAGCCTGTGATCGACCCTTGATCAGCTAGTCATCAAGGTACGGGTAGATTTGCACACCCTGAGGAAGGCTGGTACTACCACCATAGATTTTGTGAAGGCTGCCAATAGGCTGAAGGGGAGAGCAGTGAATTGGTAGTGGCATTGAGCCACTACAAACCTAGGAAATCTTCTGTGGTCATGAAAGATAGAGATTTGAAAATAAGAATCCTTTAAGCCGAGGATGGCATACCAGTCTCCTGGATCCAGAGAGGGAATGATGGAGGCCAGGGAGACCACACAGAACCTCAGTCTCTTGAGATATCTGTTGAGGCAATGCAGGTGCAAGATAGGCCATAGGCGTCCTTTAGCCTTTGGGATTAGGAAATATCAGAAGTAAAATCCCTTCCCTCTCAAGTCCTAGGGAACTTCCTCTATGCCCCCACATATAGGATAGATTGCACCTCCTGGGTGATGATTTGCTCATGAAAAGGGTCCCTGAAGAGGGATGGGGTTTGTGTAAAAGGGAGGGGTGGAAGAAAACAGGAGGGTGTAACCAACTGTTACTATACTCAGCACCCAACGGTCCGATGTTTTATATGAGCACACTGGGCTGAAGGGTGACAGATGGTCCAAAAAACAGAAGAGGGAGAGGATCTGGAGCTGAGACTGGTATAACACTCTCAGGCACACCTTCAAAATCCCTGATTGGCCCCGCTGGAATGTCTGAGAGAGCCCGACTGGGAGGCTAAGGTGGAAGGAAGGGGCTGACGACACTTGTAAGCCTTCCCCTTTCTTTTGTCGGGATCTTGCCTAGGAGATGCTGCAAACCTGGAAGGCTGCTGGGGTCTATAGTGCTTTCTGGATACTGGTGGCACGTAAAGCCCTAAGGACCGGAGGGTGGCTCTCGAGTCCTTGAGGATGTGAAGTTTTAAGTACATCTGTGCCGAAAACAGGGAGGAGCCTTCAAAAGGGGAGAACACGGATGGACTGTTGAACTTCGGGAGGGAGGCCCCAGGACTGGAGCTATAAACAATGCCTCATGGTGACCATGGACGCTGTAGATCTTGCTGCTGAGTCTGCCACATCCAGAGCTGCCTGAGGGAGGTCCTGGCCACGCTCTTGCCCATCCATCTCCAGGATGGCTGTGAACGTCTGCCTTGACTCCTGCGGAAGAGAGTCATTAAATTTTGACAGTGAGTCTGATAGATTAAAATCATACCTCCCCAGCAACACCTGCTGGTTGGAAATACATAACTGAAGGCTGCCCATTGAATAAACCTTTTGTCTAAAAAGGTCTAGTCTCTTAGCCTCTTTTTCTTGGGGTGGCACTAGACTGCCTCTGTCTGTCCCGCTCATTTGCTGCCAGCACTAACAGGGAAGGGGGGAATGAATGGTACTTGAACCCATTTGCTGATACATAATATTTCTTCTCTTCCCTCTGTGATGGGGGCGGGCAGAGAAGATGGAGTCTGCCACAGCATTTTGGCTGGTCCCATCACTGCTTTGTTGAGGCCAAGGCCACTCTGGAGGGAGCAGCTGCAGCCAGGATATCAAACGGGCCATGTGCTGACTCGAGGTCCTCAACCCCCAGAGCCAGGTTCGCAGCAAGTCTTTTCAGTTGGTCCTGGTGGGCCCTGAAATCATCCTGAGGGAGCAGGTTACATGGTCCTGCCACCGCCTCATCTGGAGATGAGGAGGAAGGCTTGTTCTGGACGGGGAGCTCCCTCCTCTTCCTCTGCTTGCACCACATCCATTGGGGCCACATCCTGGATATTGGCACATGGGTTGGTACTGGAATCGGGGTCCAGGCCGGTGGCACGTCTCTCTGAAACCACAGATTATGAGCAATGGGAGGGGAGACCTGGTACCAAGGGAAACCCCCAATGATTCCAGTATGGCCATTGCATCAGCCAGTGGCCCACTGGCCAGATGCTCACCGGAGGGTCAGTACCAAAGTCTGTTTGCGCATAGGCTGGGTACTGGTGGGTAGATCTTTGGTGGAGCGAAGGATTCCCCTTCGAACTCCAAAGAGGATTCTTCTCTTGGAGACCATGGTGGAACAGTATCTGATTTTGCCTCAAGGTGGTGCCAGGGCTCCAGGGACCAGCAGCGGATCAGTGACCACTGTGTCCGGATCATGGAAGGTTTGCCCCTAGATGGTGCCAAGGTAGTGGGTGCCAGGAAGGAGCTTGATGCTCCTTGCGCTCTTCTGTCCCCAGCCAGCTTAGCTGATGGGGGTCCTTGCAGGATTGGCAGACTCAGCACTCTAGGTGGAGTCAGCGGCACTATCAGTGTCTCCACTCCCCGCGTGTCCTCCTTCTGCACCAGAAAGTGCCCTCTTTTGGTGTGCTGTTTTTTATGCTTCTTCCTCACCAGATATGGAGAATGATTCCAGGAAAAGCACGGTGCTGTGGGAGTGCTCTGCACGGATGCCAAAGTACTTGGTGCAGATCGGAAAAGCTTGGTTCCGAGACTGGTCTCAGGGCCACCTCCATGAGAATGGCCTTCAGCTGAATGTCAGTCTTTCCTATTGCAAGGTCTGAAGTCCCTCCAGATCTGGCATTTATCTTTAACATGAGCCTCCCCCAGACACTTTAGACATCTGGAGGGTGGGTCACTCACTGGCATCAGCTTGCCACAAGAGGTACATGGCTTGAAGCCCAGCCCCTGGGGCAAAAAGTCTCCTGACGACAGGGACAACTATATACACTACTATGTACCCTAACTCTAAGAACTATGTACACTAACTACAATAACTACACAGATAATGAATGGAGAAGAGTCCAAACCACTGGGAAAGAAGCTTTGCCACAGCAAGAAAGATCGTTCCAGCAATAGTCACAGGCGGTAAGAAGGAACTGAGAGGGCACAGGGCCGGTGTTACCCCTTATACAGGTGGTTTTGTGCATGACTCCACAGGGTGTGAGAGCCAGCTCTGCGGATACCACTAAGGGAAAAATCTCTGGCAACAGTGTATGTGGCGTCCACACACACCAGCATAGAATGGACATGAGCAAGCACTCAAATGAGAACATTCATGTTTTTCATGTCCCACTTTTAAAATAACTTTATTACCTACACAGGAAAGCACTTCTCCCCCATACAATAGTCTTTCAAGTGTTGTGTGTGCTGCTATTCAAATCTTGGGCTAGAACAGTCACTCACCAGCGACCTTTCCACCTGATGTGGTGACTAGAAAATACAGAGGTCTCCCCTATTCTGTTCATTCATTCAAAATTCTTAAGACCAGAGGTGAGAGCATCTTGCAGGACTCAAAGCCTCCCCCGTGCTTGGTACATGTATCAGAGATAGCAGTGGGGAAGCAGAGCAGCCACTGCCAGGCAGTTACTCCCCATATTATGGGCAGATAGAGCCATTCCATTCCCTACTCTGCTCCTGGGGCAGCACAACTACATGGTGAACTTTGCATCTGACTGATTTTAAATTCACAATCCAGCCCTTGATTGGCAGGAAGCCAATGGAGGCAGCATCGTATATCTAAACACAGAATATTGTCAGGGAAATGTCTGACCTCTAATCTCCGTGTTGCCACTGACTAGCTGTGTGCTCTTTGACTCATGTAACCCTTCTATGTCTTGTTTGTGAAACTAGTATTTATCCACACTGCATGGCTTTTATGAGGTTAACGTAATGTTTGTAAATAACTGGTTGGAAGATAAGTGCTGACTGTTCTGTATAGTTTACTCCTTTTCATCTGTGGCTCCTTTTTACACAATCCCTCCCCATACTAATTTCTGCTATTACCTTTCGTCTGTTTAGCACATCTCTAGCATGCAATGTGCCCATAAAGAACAGACTAGCTCCATGGAAACTAAGATTACTTCTTTCAGGGAGAATAATCCTTTTGTTTTACAGCCTGCCAACTAGCAGATGATATGGCATAGCCAATGCTTTTATTTTTAAGCAGGCTGAATATGCAGACAAAGGAACATTTTATGAAGAATTATGTTTGTTGCTTTCCTTCACAAGCTGTCTGCTGCATTTATCTGCTACTATTTATCCTCTGGATCTGAAACTAAAATAGCAGAGCTGTCAATTTTATTTTCTATTGAATGAACATATTCTATCAAACAAGTGTAAGCAAGCTGAGGACGCTTGCAGTAGGACAGGAGGTAGTTTGCGTCAAAGTAATCTCTTATGCACAGATGGAGTTCTAAAGTCACCAATGTTGTGCCCATTTACACCAGCAGTTAATTTGGCCCCTATTTGATTGGTGGCCAACCTCCTGTTTTAAAAAATCTAAAATCACTTGGGAATTAATTATAAAATATTGTAACAAGTAAATAAGTATCTAATACAATAATGAAAAATGGGACTGAACCAAAACCCCGGATCTGAACACCTCTGAGCTCTGGGGCGATTCAGAATCTGAACTTAGATCCAAATTTCACAATTGGCTGCCAATTCTACCAAAATCCTGAATTTATAGGGGACACTACCTCGGCTTTCAGATACACGTGTACAACCTATTAATTTCAAAGAGGCTATTTATATGTGTCAAGGATAGAATTTGGCCGCATGAAAAAGCTATTCACAATAAACAGCAACCAGAGGTTTAACACACCACATCATCATCAATAATGCACAGCAATGAAGCAGTTCTTTAAAACTAAGGAACATTCTGCAGTAAGTTGGGAGCTGAAAACTGCCGGTACTCTAAAGGACTACAGTAACACTGGAAAATCAGAGCTTAACCTCTGCAATAATCATGCAACAGAGTTAATGCTTAGAAAAACAAGTATAGCAGTAGCATACTCCAGGTGGATGCTCAAGCTAAGAAGTCCTTTCTTGAAAGTATGTTTAAGTTAACGTAGTTTAACTACACAGAGAAGGTACTTCATTCTTGCATTATACAGAAAACAAAGGATGAGTCCATTATATAGAAAACAAAGATGGAGAGACTTGCACAGTATCCTTGGCTTAAGAACAGTCTTGTCTATTGATTTACATTTAGAGTTAGAGCCACAAAGGGATTTAGGTACCTAATTGCCACTTTGGGAGTCCAAAATTTAGATCCTCAAAACCAAAGTTCAGCTGCTACCCAACCCTGTGGCACATAAAATTCCCAGGCACCTAAATTTCTCTCAGTGGACACGTGTGAAGCCATCTAACTTCTGATGCCACTGAGCTGCTCCTGGCCTAGCCCCACCAAGATCCTGAGACGAGACGTTTCCTCGCCTAACTGATCTGCAGAGCCCAATCCAGGAGGCATCCTCAGAGGCTGCCTGAGAATGACTGTAGCCCAGTGGTTAACACACTCTCATGAGAGACCAAGGTTTCAGTCCTTGCTCAAATGACTTAAGCGCCTAATTCCAGTGCAGGATTCACAAGTGTGAATTCTGAGTAGAGGGAAGCACCACCCTCTGGCTCAGAGTTAAGTACCTAATCCATTAAGTCTGTGATGCTACTCCCCATATTCTTCATAGAAATATTGTTATGATTATAGCATATCTGGGATGTATTTTATGCAAGATGGGGTCTTGTGAGATATCATTGGAAAGGTTATGATTTACTGAATATGATTATCCTATTTGTAGGCATGTATCATTTTTGTATCTAAAGTTAGGAATATTGACTATTTAACAATTACAAGTGGGTTTGCACCTGGGGAACGCCCACCAGACAAAATGCAATCAGTCTGGCTGATTAGCCAATGGGCCATTAGGGAGAAAAATAGTACTTTGAAGATGCGAATTTCTCACCTTCCTGGGACATCTTCCTCAGGGCTTATGGATGCTTTGACACTGCGGGGTCATGTGTCATGTCACCTGGTACTGGACTCCATCTTGGACTGTTAGTATTTTTACACAAAAGGGGGTGGGGATCAAATTGGGAAACAAAGGATTCCTGCCATATGTAAATCCTAATTAAGCCAGGGAAGTGAGTTAATCAGGGTTGGTTCTTCACTGAATCCTCGCCCAAGATGACTGCTGAAAAGACCTAAATCTGATCTGGGGAAGAAAGGACTGGATCCAGGTTAGAAGGTGTCTAGCCTGTGAAAGGAATACCTGGAGTTCTGAGCTGCAAGCAAGAGTAGTTTGTCTTCAAGAAACTCTGCAACCTACTTAAAACAATACTTAGGGTGAGAAATTACTACTTGTAGCCAGGTTTCAGAGTAGCAGCCATGTTAGTCTGTATCTGCAAAAAGAAAAGGAGTACTTGTGGCACCTGAGAGACTAACATTTATTTCAGCATAAGCTTTCGTGAGCTACAGCTTACTTCATCGGATAAATGCATCCGATGAAGTAAGCTGTAGCTCACGAAAGCTTATGCTGAAATAAATGTTAGTCTCTAAGGTGCCACAATTACTCTGGTTTGTGCATAACAACGTTGAAATCTTTCTCCCCCCAATACCACCTCCATCCTCCAACCTCTCCACCAAGGCGTGATTTGCTGTTTCAAGGTCACATACACGAGGCTTACGTTCTCATGGATGCTGATCCCAGTCCTAACGTGATGGAGTGTTGGAAGTCCTTCAACATTGCCGATTGCATCTATTGCCTATTTAATATAAGTGATGCAATCAAGCCTGAAACAGTCAATGCATGTTGGCGAAACCTATGGAAAGAATGTGTGAATGATTTTAAGGGTTTCCCGACCATTGATAAATAAGTTAAATGCATTGTTCAGGTGGCCAGGCAAGTGGGTGGTGATGGCTTCGTTGACATCCTTGAGGAAGAAATTGAAGAATTAATTGAGGGCCATAGAGAAACGTTGACTAACGAAGAGCTAGAGGAACTGATAAAATAGTCTACAGAAGACGAAAATGATGACGACGAACAGGAAGAGCCAGCAAGTTGGAATCTTCAAAAATTTGCTGAAGTGTTCCAAGCAGCGAAACACTTGAATGATTTAATTTCTGATCCCTCTACGGAACGAAGCCTCAAAATCACACGTAGTATTATGGACGTTTTGAGACCGTATCAAGAAAAGTTTGAGCAACTCAAGAGACAACAGTGACAGTTGCTGATCACCATGTTTTTCAAGAAAAAACAAACAGCAGCAGATGAGCCTACACAATCAACTTCTCGAGCTGAACCAGAGCCAACCACTTCACCATTATCATAGTCATTGTAGACTAGCAAGAATATCCAGGATGAATTGTGAGTGGTTAAGTTTACTGTTTTCCTTTTTTATTCTTTCGTTCTTCCATCCCTCTCTCTCTCTTTTATGTAATTAAAATACTGTAAAACTGTATTTTGCATATGTACTCTTTATACATATTACTGTACAGAGTTGTACAGCATACACAAAACCATGTACAGTATACTGTACTTTATGGGTGATTTAAGGGATTTTCAAGGGTAATTTTGACTATACGCAATTTTCGCCTGAGCGCTGACTTTAGAACCTAACCCCCGCATAAGATGCGACTCCCTGTATTTGCTCAGTAATCTGCTTTGATCAATTTGCTGTCCCTTATAATCACTTAAAATCTATCCTTTGTAGTTAATAAACATGTTTTTGTTTTCTCTAAACCAGTTTGTGCAATTCATAACTGGGGGGCAAAAAGCTGTGCATATCTTCCTCCACATTGAGGGAAGGGGCAATTTTCATGACCTTATGCTCTACAATTCTCTGTGCAGCACAAGACCATACAATTTTGGGTTTGCACCCCAGAGGCAGTGTGCACTTGAATGGTGGGCAATCCCCTAGCTGATTCTTCCCATGCAGAGTTGATTTCAGTGTCTGTGTCTTTCTATAGCTGGGCGTTTCCCTACCTGTGTGTGTGCTAGAGGAGGCTTGAGGGCCTGGCTCAGCAGGTCAGGGTGAGGGAGCCCAAGCTGGCGGAACGGGCGGGCTCAGTGGGACTCCAGTACATCAGGTGCCACCCCGGAAGGGGGGGCCACCCATCACAAAGTCCCATTCCTCTCCTTAGCATTTCCTGCCGGCTAGTTTAGGTGGCTTCCCGCTCAGTATGCTGGCTTTTGTGGACCCCATACTTAGGCTCCCATCTCCCTCCAGGCTTTGTACAGGAAGCCTGGAAACCTAATTCAAGGCAGAGGAGTCCAGTGTGTGGTATGGGGCCTAAATTTAGGCATTGCAATGCTAAATCGTTTGTGGATCTAACCCTTAGATTTAAAAAATGTACTAAGCTTTAGCTGTGTTGGATTATTTGCCACAACAAGCCCTTGGCATGTATTATTATTACATCCTTTGTATTTGAGGGATTACAACTTAAGCCCCAGAAATACATGTCAGTAACTGATCTTCATCACAACAATGTCAATTCTTACGTCAGTTACATTTTAGACTACGCAGAAATAAATAAAATAAGGGAGATCAACAGTTCTGTTACAGAAGTGCCCGACATGCTGTTGGGCCGGCCACAGACATAGCTCCCCATGGGGCAATTGTGCTGTCAACTCCCACAAATAAGGAATCTGTTCCATTACACAAGCACAATTAACCCATGGGGAGCTATGTTTGTGCATTTCTGCAACTACTCCCAGAACTGCAGATCTCCATAACAGTTATTTTCATTTGCAACATAGAAGAGAAGTCAAAAACAGAAGATTGCAACAAACCTCTCTCTCTTCATAATGCCAAATCTCTATTTCCACTACAGATGGCTGCCACCAGTATTTGATTCTGCTGTAGTTTTTAAAAAAAGATAAGAAATTTTATAATGATGATGAATGAAGTAAGATAAAAGAGAAACTAAAACCCATACATTTAATGCATTCATTTGATGAGCTTTGATAAGTCAACTCTCTGAAGTATGGGACAGGAGTGAGTTTTTTGTACAGGCTGCTTACAATTCTGCTTCCAGTTATTATAAACGGCTCACATTCAGATGAGAAATGCAGCATTAAGGGTGCAAACCACTAGAGCCTTGACAGGACCAGACTAGAGATGGGCTTTAGAAAATCTTGATGCTCTTGCATTATAGTGAATGCTTCATACAGCGTTTGAGAGAAGAATATTCAGAAAATCAAAAGGAATAAATCAAAAATGGTGGAATAGTATTTAGCTTTTTATTTGATATTCACATTAAACAACAGACCAGGTATTTCTGACTTTTGGTAGAATTTTAAACAGAATCAACAAATAGGTTTTACATGAAAGCTCGGAAGTCAAAATGTTCACTGAAATTCAACCTATTTTACAGTATATTTCCTTGGATGTTAGAGGGGATGGTGATAGTCACACATTAAATGGACTCCCTGTTATCTTACTGTTTCCAGAAGGTGTTACTGTCTATGTATATGGACTATTTGGAAGAAATCCAAACAATTTTTATTTAGATGTTCTTAACTTCTAATTTACAGGGAACTCATGTTGTTGACAAAGGATACTTCAAAACTTCCTTCTTTACAAGGGATGTGGAACAATATTGGAAGGTAAGAAATAAAGCAAATATTGATTAAAGTGGCATAACTATATCTTCTTTGGATGAAGAGAATATTAAATATTCTACAACTGCCAACAAAGCCTGACTTTGCTATTTAACAGAATTGTTTTTCAGTACAAATGTAATGTCATTACATGGGTTATACTCATTTTCAGGAAACCGCAGAATACTGAGCTGCAACAAAACATTGCCAGACAATCAAGAGAGAGGATATTCAAGAAGTGGTTAGTGGCCTAGACACAGGGCTCAGAGATAGCAACTCCCAAGCTCAAATCCCATGAACATTGTGCGTGGCCTAGGACAAGTCACTTAACCGCTCAGGGCCTGATTTTGAAGAATGCATATGAACAGTTGCATGTAGAAAAACATGTGTAATTGCACACCTAGGAACTGATTCTGCAACACTTATACATGTATGTAATTTTATTCGCATGAATAGTCACACTGAAGTCTGTCAAAGGAATTACTTTCAGATCAGAATCCTAATTTGCATCCATTATTACTATAATGAGGTGCAAAAAATAACACATTTGTACATGCAGATTGTCAATTAGATATATAACTGGCAGTTTAAAGCTTGAACATTTGTGGTAATATTGTATGCAAGCTAAGATCACAATGTAATATTGTGTAATATTTTTTGGAAAAAAAAATGGCACTACATGTTTCAATTACCCTATCAGTAAAATAGGGACAATACTTGTGTTTCACAAGGGTGTCATGAGGAGTGAATTGTTAAATATTTGTAAAGTACTATTAAGGACCAAATTTGCCAAAGCCTGCATAGATATTTTGCCTGTGCCTGGCTTAACCAAGCAAATACCCCAATGCACATGCGAATCACAGTATTATCACTTTTATAACTTCATTAAGCCAATTTCTGCTGTTATTAGGCTGTCCATCTGCCTTTGTTTACATGAGTTATTCAAGGTATTTTATTCAAGCCTTTGCATACAAAGTAGCATCCAGACTTCAGCTGTCTTTAGCAGTTGGGAGCATCATTTATAGTTAACATCCTAATGGGTATAGTGGTACTTATTATGAGTCTCTATTTTATTTCTGAAACATATGATAGGCAGGTTTGAAGCTTGCCAAAGTGAAACTGCAGGCTGTGGGAGCGTTAGAGGAAAAATATCATTCTTAGCTTTCTGATTTTCAGAGTGGGATGTATGGCAAACACATGCTTTGAAGAGAAGAATGAAAGAGCCTACAACAGATGCTGGTGTATTTAGTTTTAATATTTGTCGCATAGCCGAGCCAGCTTGGTAGGATTCAATAGTCTTTCCATTGCCATAGCAACCCCTGCTTGTCAGAGCAGAGCTGATCAGATGCAGGTTTCTCCCTTGTGGAAACAATCTGCTAAACCTCTAATCTGCATCTCCACAAACCAATGGGATTTTCAATTCCTATCTTTTAGGACGGCAATCTCCTCGTACAGTACATCTCCAAGGTGACCCTCCTGATGTAAATTCATGCACCCTACCCACTACTGAATCCAAGTTCTGAACTGTTTAATGTGGCTAAAAGTGGAAGAGAAGGACTCAGACCATAAGCTTTTCACATGGGAAGTTTTAAACACAATTCTAATTTAGGGAAATAATATTTAGCATTTACACAATTGCATCCAAACATTGGGTGTCATTCTACTCCCATTGTAACAAACAGAGAAATTCCTATTGACTTCAGTGAGTATAAGATTGGGCCCAATGATAAATCCCCACCATACGCTCATAAGGTACCTAAGTAGTATTTTATAGATTCACTATTTTACAGATGGGCAAATTGAGGGGGCAGGGTGGGGTGTGCAGTGATTTTCCAAAAGTTACACAATAAGTCAGTGGCAGAGTTTTTCTCCCAACCCTGTGTTTGGTTCTTAATAATAAATAATAATAAATATTATGAGATGGCAACATAATTTATTAAAACTGATACCTGACTAAAAGATAAAACAATAGCAATAGTGATTCTATCAGTTATTGGTGTATTCTGCACCTGGCACAAACACTCCACACTTTTAGGGTTCTCTTGTCCTCCACAGCAGGACAGTTTGCTCAAAAGTTTGGACACAATTTGGATATAACCCTGAACAGAAGTTTTGAGGTTGCTAGAAACAGAAACCTGAAAAATCCCAAATTGTAAGTCTGCACTGTATCCATTCCTTGTTCAGCCTTTTTCAACCTCACTTTCCCAGAACAGATGGCTAGATTGAAATTAATGTATTTGCCCTGTGGTAAGACAAAGGAAATGTTGCCTTAGAGTGACTTAGCTAGGTCTTCCAGGATTTTGTCCTACACACAGACTTAGAAAATGGAGGCAGAAGAACTAACTCCTTATACAGTAGCTAGAGAACAAGAAAGTGTACATCGCTTATTGTTGAAGATAGAGGCCCCTTGAAAGGATCATTTAGTGTATTTCTAATATAGTATTCAGTAAGATAACAATGACTTTGCTTCACAAAGTCAGAAAGAGAGTGCTTCATATTCTTAATGTAGCTACTTTACCAAAGGTTTGAGAGAACTGCAAAGGGTTATGCAGTTTTGTAGTTAATCTATGTCTCCTTCAAACATGATTACTCAATGTAATTTGTTTGATATAGGAAGCAATAAAGCAAGGATCTACCTGCAGATAAGCAGTGAAGTTGCAACTACCAGATATCCTTAACTCTAATGATTATACTTAGGCTTGGGAGCATTAGGTTTTTATTGGTAAATATCAATAAATGTTGATTTCACTACACACTATGACTGAATGCATCCCTGTATTCACACCCTACACACCACTGTAATAATCTTTGTACAAAATATGCCTTGTAAGGTATCATTTGAAAACTAATAACTTGCTGGTCAATAATATCATGGTGAAATATATGTAGCAACATTATATGTAAAGTTATGAACATAAACTGAAATCATGACTGAAGTGTGTTTACGGACAAGTCTAGGGCATGGGTAAACCTGTTTCTCAAAGACAAAGGACAAGCTGATGACTCTTACCAGGTGTCATCAAAGCGGATGGGCAATCACCTATCAAGAGGCCATTCTTTGTGGGGTGGCGGGGGGCAGAAACAAACAGATCTGCATCTTAGGGCTGGTCTACACTGGCAATTTACTGCCCTGCAACTTTCTTGCTCAGGGGTGTGAAAAAACACCCCCCTGAGCGCAGCAAGTTACCTCGTGAAGGTGGTTTTTTTAGAGCGCTGGGAGAGCTCTCTCCCAGCGCTGCGCAGTGACCACACAAGGCACGTTAAAGTGCTGCTGCGGCAGTGCTTTAGCATTGCCAGTGTAGACTAGCCCTTAGCAAACAACAACATGGAACCTCTTTCATCACCAGACTCCTTGACTCCAACTTCCCAGTCAGAATGAACTTTACCTAGGAGTAACCCTCAGGAAAATGCATTTCAAAGGGTGAGTGGACTATAAAAGTGAGGGGCAGAAGCACCCCAACTTTTTTCCCCCATCCATCTATCGCTTTGACCTAAGATGACAAAAGAAAGCAGCCATTTGATTGGGAGAAATCCTGACCAGAAATTTCGTCAGTCTTATTGCTCAGAGCATGTGGTAATAATTTTATCTTGAACCAAGTCTAATTTGGTAAGTTTTAGTCCTAGGAAGCATTTCATCTGTATTTCTCTTTTAATCATTTTTTACTTTAATGTCTTATACCTGTATTCACTTAAAACCTATCTCCTTGTAGTTAAATATACTTGTTATATTCTTTAATCAAAGTTAATCCAGTGCTGAGAACTGTATGGGTAACTCCATGTAGGGTAGCAGACTGTTATATATTGATCCTGTTAGAGGGGCAATGGACCTAATATATCTGGACTGTCCAGGGGAGGGCTGGACAGTGCAGAACACATTTTTTGGGGGGGAAAATTCGAGATTTGGGAGTGTGTTGGGGTCACCCTGCAAACAGTAAACAAGGCTGCTGGAAGTCAGTGTATAACCTGCAGGCTGTTTGTGAGTGGCTCAGGTGGGAGCTACAGCAATAAAGCATTGTCAGGCACCCCAGGCTGCAGGGAAAGGGCGCCGCAGCCTCTCACTGGTCTGGATTGCACACTGGAATGTCCTACACAAACAAACAGATGAAAACAATATTTCTATTGATGATAAAAAAATTTACAGATAGGCAAAGTAAGAAAAATGCTGCTTGAGAACTTACTAGAGTTTGCTTTAAGCTTTTTTATTTGTATATTTTTACATATGTTGACAGTTTGTGTTTTAAAAGTTTAACTTTTTGCATTTAAAGCTTTAACTTTTTGCATCTCAACATCTACTGTCATTAACTAATTACTGTCAGACACCCCCCATAAATTCCCAGAACTGTGAACATTTAAATTGATAAAATTAGAAAACAATTCTTAAAAATAATTGATATTATCTGTCAAAATTATTAAAAAAAAAAATCAAATTTGCCAAGACTAATTACAGTCAAATTTCTTAATTTGGATTAAGAAAAGCCTTCCATAACACACATTTGTTAAAAGACATGGAACTATATCAGATGGAAAATATGATGTATAAGCCATTGGTAAATATTTGTTACAAGTCTAGCTAGAATTTAATCACTGAAACATGTCATACAGATAAACCAGGCAAGGATGTACCTTGTGTAATGATGGTCAATTAAAACGTCTGGTACAAGTGACTCATTTCAGTATTACTGAGCACTCCTTCCATTTTAATTATTATCTTAAGTTTTGTGACATGCATGGACTGAGAATGATTTAAAATAGACTCTTGCGTTTATTCACATCAGGTAATTTGCAGGGAGGCTCTTAAATGTTTAGCCTGCCCAGTTCAGTGTTAAATTGAATGGATTCTAATGAGATGACAGCAAATTCCTGACGTTAACTGGATTCTGGGCCACTTTTCAACAAAGCCTGCCAACCATGTCTAATATTGTCAAATATAAGACATTAAATATAAGCAGAATCCAAACTAACCTTCCTTCCTTCATCCAAATTAACATATTTTTATCTGGGCCAATGCTGAGGAGGAGCATCACTCACCCATTGATATGTTAAGTTTATCCAATTGTTTTCAAGGTACATTGTCAAGTTCTTCCATTATTCTAACCATCTCCTCCTCCTCCTTTGCGGGTTTTATTCATGCTGCCTATACATTCCAGCTCATTCTGTTTGCTTTCTCTTGTCCAACTGCTGAAAAATAAACCCATAAATATAGTTAATATTTCATACAACCTTTCTGAATCCCTAGAAAATGGAACTAATATTAAAAAATTTGATATCCCCTACCTTCAGATGTATGCATCGTATTATGGTCCATAACATCGTTATCACTGATTATGTCTACTGAAGCTAGTGGCATTTGCATCAAAACCTGGGTGTCAATCTCTAAAAGTTCTTTTAATAGTGTAGAAACCTGAAAGAAACTTGGGGTTTCATTACAATGTAGAACTGCAATCCCTCAAGCATGATATACAGGTATAAAGACATTAGACGTACATCACATGAATATAGAGATATGACATATGAAGGCTTTCATATCTAGTTTAAAAACAAATTCATAGTGACACTAATCTACTAATGATTCGGCTTCTGACCTATCTAAGACCCTGCTCCTGCAAACATTCTTGCAGATGCCAAGCTGGGTAGTCCTACTGAATTCGACGTACTTGTTTTCACTGGGGTGAATTTCACCCTAACTGTATATGCCCAGCTCCTGCAGACAGCTCACAATATCCTTGTTTGCGAGACGAGGCGGGTGAGGTAATATCCTTACCAATAAAATATATTACCTCACCCACATTGTGTCTCTAGCATCTTGGGACCAACACGGCGATAACAATACGGCAGAAAGTATTCTTGTTCATCACTTAATATGGCCTTGTATAGGGCCTCTCTACTAGGGCATGAAATTCCACTCATGCAGAGGGCCAGGACAACATTTACTCAACACTTGTCACTTGGATATTAGGAAAAACTTTTTCACTAAGAGGGTGGTGAAACACTGGAATGTGTTACCTAGGGAGGTGGTAGAATCTCCTTCCTTAGGGGTTTTTAAGGTCAGGCTTGACAAAGTCCTGGCTGGGATGATTTAACTGGGAATTGGTCCTGCTTCAAGCAGGGGGTTGGACTAGATGACCTTCAGGGGTCCCTTCCAACCCTGATATTCTATGATTCTATGACTCATATTTTCGGAACCTAAATGGTGCCTACATGTTGCCTCTATGAGGCAGGAGAATTTCACTCATTATGCAGAACTTTTGTTTTTCAGTTTTTCATTTGTCACTTCACTTAGTTTTTTCAGGTAGCTTTAGAGCTATTTAGAACAAGTGAAGGTCTATTAGGAGACCATGATGGAAAACTTAACAAGGGGATTAGAGGTTACCATGCTTAGTAAAGATAAACTTTGATGGGTGGATGAAAATAATCAATACTCCATAAAAAATGTCTGAAGGATATGAACAGGATATAAACACAACCTGCAGTTTTATGGGAAGCAGGTGAGGCAGGTTAGCTGATTAGTTATTAGTATTATACACATGGTTTGTGTAAGTAAATTCCTTCCCTATCACATTTAAGGTAGGTCTAAGAGGAGTAGCAACAAACTTGGGAGGGGATAAAACAGAATGTGGAGAGAAGTTAAGAAGAGAGGAAGAAGAAAAAATGTATTGGGATAAGGGACAGGAGAGAGGGCAAAGAAGAGGAAAGGGTAGAATGAAATGTAAGGGCTCCATCATTCAAGGTTCTGAGCACCCTGGCCTTAATCCAGCCAAACGCATGAGCAACCCCAGTGTTTATAGGTGTGGCTGGACTGAGGACAGAGTGCTCAATATCTTTCAGAATTAAACCCTAAGCATGCAGGTTCTCCTTTAAATATCCGCGTCCCAGCATGTAGAAATGGAAATTAAATGGAACAAGGACAGTAACAACACTTCTGTCTATTTCAAACTTTTAAAATTTATTAAAGATCATTTTAAGAATTTTAATTTAGACAGGATTTTAAATACTACCAAAGAAGAGACAGGATGGAGGCAGCATTCTCCATACATTTCTTCCTCATTTCTCTTCATTTTTGCCTGTTTTCTCCCTGCATTTTCTGCAAGAAGTTAGTTATAATCCCAACATTTTCTTCAGTTTCCTACCATTTTCTTCAGTAACCCAAAGTACTGCAAGCAAATCTTACCTGCAACTTTCAAGCAATGAATCCAATTATTTCCCCTCATTATACGGAACATCAATTTGATGGAAGCTTGAACTAGTTCAAGCAAAATTAAGTCTAAAACCAAACCAAGCAGATATTTCTTTCGTATTAATATTTTTTTTCAGATCAAAAACCCACCACTGCATTTGGTGCTGTTGACAGTCTTGATGGGAGATCACTGATTACATTGGCTATGGAGATGGAACTAACTCAGCACCCCGAGCAGTGGTCATTCTAGATCAGGGTAGCGGAATGTTGGTGGGACAGCATGGGGAAACTCTCTGCCACTGCCATGGCTGTATTTTTCTTGTGTACAAACAGAGGACTTCAGGTGACACAGCTATTAATCTGGCAATTTTCATTAGCACTACATTCACATTTAAAAAATAATTAGCCAAAACACCTGGATATTTTTAGACACAGTGCAAATACTTTCCTGGTAGGTTAGACAGATGTCTTCAAGAAGCTATTAAGTTAAAATGTGTCCCTCTTCCCAAAGGAGTTAAAGTACATTCTACCAGGGCTAAGACTATGACTTTTATGACATTCCTATAATAGAAATTTGTAGAGCAGCAACATGGAATACAATCTGAACTCTTAGTAAGCACTATTTATTAGACTTAGCGTCTGGGTCAGATGCAAACTGGCAAGACAGTCCTCTAATCATTGTTTAGTTAGGACTCCATATCCCACCATCCTGGGTTAGTTATTAACTTGTTAGACTATCCCATGACAGGAAATACACAGAGGACACGAAGAAGAAATGAAGTTTATTTACCTGTAACTAGAGTTTTTGAGATGGACTCTGCATATTCACACTCCCTGTCTACCTTTCTCTACTTCCTCAGAGTCCTACTTAACAAAGAACCTGGGACTGCGGGGGAAGAAACTGAAGCAGCTGGAGCACCACACCCATTTTATATTCTTGCCATGGAATGTCTGATGCTGACAAAGGGGAGAGGTAAGGAAGGTGAGTGATCTCACCAATAGGCACTGCTAGCTAGATCTCCAGTGTTCAGGCTGCACCAACTGGAGTAGATATTAAGATGTAGGAGGTGTTTGAATGGCAAGAGAGAGTGACTTAGAAAAAATAAAACTAAGAATATCTTACTGAGGCACATAGGACTAAGTGCAGAAAGCTGGGCTAAAATAATGCCCTGGGTCTGATACGAAGAGACAAACACCAACAAATGAAGAATTGTCCCCACTATGACAGGCCCCTCTAACTCAATTCAGGTTACATGAATGGTATAGGGTCTTCTCAGCAATGAATGAGTTGCAGCACCTAGCTAGCAGTGAGATTTATACATAAATCGGAACTTACGATACTCATTTTTGTTGGTTTAAGCAAAATCCTTCACAGTATTTAAACATCTTTGCTGCCATTAATGTCCTTGTACCCAAGCCCTTTGACACTCTTTGTTAGAAGGCACTATAGAAATGTAAACTATTCCTAGCTTTAATTCATTATATGACTAGGGTGCTCTATAAATACATATTTCAGGTTTTCATTATAAACACCTATTAAGTCCCACGAGCCCTCTTTTTTTCCTCTATGGTAAATCTGTCTCATTTTACAGTGTACCTAGGATTCTAGAGCAGAGACAGAATGTTTGTACACCCACAGTATTCTATTAACAAAGGGACTAGTTAGTTATTCAATTAACTGATTACAGGACTGGATTATTTGGAGGAATGTAATTCCAAGAATTTATTAGATTGTCAGGTCTACTTTTCAGATTACTGATTAATTTTAGATCTCCTCTCCATCATGCTTGTGAGATGCCTGGTGAAATGCTAGTTGTACTAGATATCACAGCGATCATCACAGAAACACTCATACCTTGAATAGGAATGACAGTAATCTGCTACTTCTGCCTTTGTTGGCTAATAAGTGTGCTGCTACACACTACACAAATTTCAGTTTCCTGGTGATGGGTTCATTCATCTCCAGATACTGCAGAAGTCTCATCTGGAGTTGAATGTGTGGATCACATGGGCCAGGTCCTCATCTCAGAGGACAGGGTGTGTTTTCCTGGCTAGCTGAAGATGGTAGAAAGCATACCTTGCCACTAATGCAATATCAAAAACATCATCCCATCTAGAGATAACCAGTAGATGGTGAAATTTAGCCACAACTTTGTGCACAGGGCAGTACAAATTGCCAAAATACTTCCCTTAGGGTAGTCGAAATCTGTCTAGGAGCAGTTCTAAATTAATGAATTTTGAGAGTTTCTAAATTGTTTAAAATAAGACATTCTGATTATGCATTTACAGCACAGCTTGGCACTGGTGTCACTTTAAGAGTAAACTGCAGAGTTTTCAAAATAAATGTTTAAGAGACTGACGTGAAAGTACCCACAGAAGGTGAGAGTCAGTTGCAAAAACTACAATTACATGTCAAAATCAAATATTTTAACATCAGTTCATCTTTAGTCCAACTAGGTATAAAATCAGGTCTGCCAATTCCTGCACCTGTATTCTAAACCACCTGGCTACCCATGGCAAAATGTTACGGACTCCCAGACTTTTTAAATTTACACTGTTACTTTAATAGTCTCTGGTAATTTCAGCTGCTGCTGAAGTACACTGGATAGAGGAATTTTCTGAGACTGCCCAAATCCTAGAATTTAGGTCATTAGTAGGCAAAATTTTTTGTTTCGAAAGTTGTACCTACTAGTTTTGCACATACACATATTCATTTACATATACAAATCAGGTCAAAATATATAGGCACAGGCACAAATACTGAGTTTTTCACATGCAACCATTTACATGCACAAACTCTACAGATGCTATTTCAGAGGAAGGCTCTGAAAATTTAAGCCAACATTCAAAGATACATTCTTAGTCGCCATTGTTACCGCATCTTAATCTGCACCCTAGGCCCAATCCAGAGTGAATACATAGCTACTGCAATATAACTTTAGTCAGTGGTGCAAGAATACTCACATATGCCTCAAATTGGCCTACCAGCTGAGTTACCAGAATAGCTGTAGGAAGATTTAAATTAATGACATGTGCAGTCAGGAAAAGTATATAGCATGTCTTTTTGATTGGTATGTGAAGAAAGAGTGCTTAATGCTTCCTTGAGCAAAACCGAAGACATTAGTACTGGCTATGAAGGCAATTTTTATCAAGAGCAATTTCCTCTCATTTGGTTTTCCTGGCACTCAGAGAAGCAGCATATGGAAAGATTCTTTGTATATCAAAGAGTCAGTGCTACAAGTAATCTCTTGACTAAAAATATTTTCCCAAGGGAAAAAAAAACAAATAATGGAATGGAAAACATATCTAAAGACTTCATGACAGTGGGGATGGAAATCATAAAAACACGAATCTTAGTCTTCCCAACCAAAATCTCTGTGGTTTGTGGAGAATTACATGAGGGTTCTGGACAGGAAGAAATCCAGCTGTCAAACCAAAGGCGAAGCCTGGTGCAATTTTGTACCTCCTATTCCAGCCACTGAATGCTGAGACTGCTCTTGTCCCTGGGCTTTATACCTTCCCATCCAGGCAGCCTAACACGAGAATACAAGCTATAAACTCGCCAAAATACACTGAGGAGATGGAAATTTTGACCTAGTACAGATCACATTGTTTTTGTTAATGAGAGGAGAAAAAATAAAATTTGCAATATTGATGTACGGACACAAGCAAGGGCATTAACTTAAAGAAAAAGTTAGAGCTAGGATATTGGTTTAGGGCTAGGTCTAAATCCTGGGTCTCAGTTCAAATCTCGGGTTGACTACCTCTGTAAAATCTGTGCCTCTGATACTAGGACCTGGCAGAGAGATGCTGAACTATTTTGCTGGCTCATCCTGGCAGCATGATTAGAGTCCTATTTACTCCAATCCAGGAGAATAAAAGGCTGAAGCAGAAGGAATTAAGTAGGGACAGAGGGATCCTGGATGAAACAATTCTAGAAAAAGCCACACTGGACTTTCTTAAACTCATATTCATTTTTTAAAAATGGATTAAAAATCCAGAAAGGTGGTAGATTTGAACCATTTCTAGAATGCGTGCAGAGCAGGGTGAAACATCACCTCAAATTCAGGAAGGTTTGGGTTTGGAGCTAGTATTTTAAGCCCCTATGTTCAGAAGGGTTTGAATCTGGGAACTAACATATCTGGTGTATGTTCATTAGGTAGTAAGTTCAGATCAGGGTCCTCAGTTTGGGTCTGGGGTTTTGTTTCAGACTTTTACTCTTCAGTAACTATGGTTCCTTTTACATTCCACAGAGGTTCAAATACAAAGGAATCAGGCATTTTACAAGGTATATCCTTTGTAGTGTAATGAATGATATCCCCTCTTCTCCTCCTCATACAGTCAAGTCTGAAAACTAGTATTTCAATAACCTACCAGGCTTATATTTCTCATGCTTTGTCCCTTTAGTTCTGCAGTCATGTTACTCTTCTGGGTCCTTTAAAAATCCAGCTACTGAAATAGACAATCCCATCCTTACATGTTATACACTCCACAATTAAAACATAACATCTGTACTACCAATCCAACCAGGCGTATTAACTGCATTTTACCTTTCATGCAGTACAGAAGGATCACTATTATTTGTTAGTTATTTTTCATTTTTCAGAGCTTCCATAATTATGGTAGCCAGAAAATCCATTTAATCATTTAAGGATTCCACAATTGGTGGCATCACATTTTCCTGGTCATCAACGTTTCTACACTACCGAAGCACTTTGCTGCTACTGAATTAGCCAGAACACGTGCTGTAACAGAGATACAGCACTAGTATGATTAAAGCTGTTCATTGCAAGGGAAGAGTAAACAAGTTCAGACAGAGATGTTTTTAACCTTCATAAAATTCCAACCAAATCCGAAATCAGCATTTTCTAAGATGCAAAAAATTCAGTGCCCTCCCTCCCTTCTGTCCTCTTCCTTACTGTATGTTTTCATTTCCATGCACTTCTGGGATCTGGCTAGGATCAGAACAGGAAGTGCTAATACCTTGAATAAGGCTGCTCTTTTTAATTGCAGTCCAACTAGTATTACCAAAAACCAAATTACCAAAAATCTCATGAGTAAAGCCTGTTTTGTAGAACCAAGGGATATGACTAACTTCTAGGTGCTTATTTTTTGCTGAACCTTGCAACCTTTTGAGATTCACCAATCGGTATTAATTATCTAGAGCAGTAGTTCTCAGCTAGGGACAATGGCCCAACAAAGTCGTCCTTTCAGTTTTCAGAATTAAACCTTTTGAGAACAAAGCAGTGAGGGGGATGAGTTACTGGAAAAGGGTAGTGGTAGATAGGAAGAACTCCTACCAAATGGTCCCTCGGTGAAAAAGTTGGGCAAACTATGATGTGTGCAATGAATAAAACAATGGCATTTACTGCTATTTTGTAGAACCCTGATCACAGATGAAAACCAACAGCACTAGGAAACGAGAACTTCTTACCATTTTACTAATGCAGCTAAATCCACACAGGAAGTTTGATTTTTAAAAGCCAATTCTTACTGATGAAGTAGTCCCACTGCAGGATTTGGCTTTAAGAAACGCCGCTTCAGTGGTCTAAGTTACTCTATATTTTACTTATTTATACAATCTATGATAAAGTAAACTGCTGTAACACAGAATATGGGCCAGATCCTGGTCCTCTGGAGGATTACCGTTGGATTTCAATGGGGCTAAAACTTTTCATTGTATATTAAGTAAACAGGATGCAAGGCTGCTGTTAGATTATATATACACCCAGGATGTGAAGTTGTGAGGTATGCGGCCAAAAGCCAACTGTCTCCACTACTTGAAAAGTGTGGTTCTCTCACAACTGCATGACTTATAAATTGGTACATATGGTTTTACAAGTGTGGAAAACGGTGATATCAAGGCTAAAGCATTCCATATCATGTGGTGATTGCTCTATGCCTACACAAGTTAAGGAGCTACTTCAACAAGTTCCCAGCCTGTCTACTGCTTATTTTATAAACTATAGTACTGAAATACAGCATAAAATACTTTAACAGAGCCTTGCAAAATTCAGAAACAAAGTGGTACAGGACCCTATGAAATTCATACAGATTGTTTTTTCCTGTCCTTGTATGAAATGCAGTGTATGATTGAGTGAAGTAGTAATGAATGCAATATGATACACTCTTACACATCCAAAACTGTTTAGTGATATCACTCTCATGTCCAGACATTGCAAAACTGCATTAAAAATTAACCATATAACTAAATTCACCTTGGGGGAAATGATGCACTCCTGTATTGCTGAATCTGCTGGAGAATAGCTGTTCATTTAGAATTTGGAAGAATGAGCTGGTCCAGGCTGGCTGCTTCCAGATGGTAGCAGTATTGCTATAAGAATGATAAGTACATTTTTGAGAGTACTGGTGAAGTTGGAGGAACTAGATATAGGACTATATTAATACAGCTCCACTTCTTTAAAGCCCCCAGAATCCAGTTCACATAGAAGTTGGCTGAAGTGTGCTAAATACAATGCCAACGAGAAAAACAAGGTGGTCATATGATCTATTTTTACCTTATCAAGCTGTATCTTTTTTAAAAAAACAGATTTTGCATTTTTGATTACTTTTCTACACTTTTTTTGCACATAATCACCCTTATATTTGTGCCAACACTAGTTAAATACACTTAGCTCTCATGGTGTCACTAGAACCTCTCAATGGAATTTAATCCAATTACAGTTGTTACCCTTAAAGATATTACATTTTAGCTTTTGCAACTAGATAACGTCACAATATGCCCTATAGCTAGTGTTGAGGGTACCATACATACCGTGGTAAAGCTACATAGTAACAAAGCCAACTAAAATGCTTATAATGGTGACCATGGTACCTGTTAGTTCTCCATTTTAACAGTGCAGTTCGTTCTACTGTACAGTAACTTAAGCTGTGTCAGCACTGCCATCCTATTTTTAGAGGTAACTCACACATAGGCAATTTAAGTGCAAACCTAGGTAATAACGAGTGAGAAATTTCAAATTTGTAAACCATGCTTTGTGCACACACAGCATATCTTTTCCCCTGAAAAGTTATAAACATCTTTTGAAACCAACCAGTCCATACAGCTGATTATAAAATTAACCAACAATTCTGAGATGTCCAACCTTTGGGTCTCAAATAAATACTGAAATGTGGGGTTTTTTTGCTAAAAATTACAGTACATAATTACCAGGGACAGGAACAGATCCAAAGCAAATGTTGTGGTCTCTACAGAGTGTATTTTTTATTTTCTGCATCTAGTTATGCATCTAGCCTTGAGTCTGCAGTAGAAATACTGCTATAGAAACTAGTTCTTCATAGTATTAATAGGCAAAAATTAAGCAATAAGATATGACAAGCCCTACATTTCTTGACCAGCATACTATAGGTCAGGGCTGATCATAAGCATTTTGGTGCCATAGGCAAGCGTCAGTCTTATATACCCCATCCTCCAATCTATCTATGCAATGTTTTGCCTTTGATTGTCCATTTCATTTACAATTCCATAAAGCAATACTGCTTTTCATGTGCAACATTCCCCTTTGGGTTGGGGCTCTCCTCCCCAGCCCCTTACTTTTTCCTTTCCATTGGATATCTTGGTGCAATTTTTCCTCCTTTGTTTCCCCCTCCAAGTTATTTATACAGCATACAATTTCTGTTTGTCTCACCCCTCTGTCTTTCCCCCATAACATGTTCTTTTATCTCTTCCTCTTCAATCACAGATTCCTTCTTTCCTTTCCCCTGGATCCCTTCCTGCTCTCACATCTGTATCGCTTAAGCACACAGCCACACACATACTGCATCCCAACACATGCACATGCACACACACACCCCATAATGCTTGGGAGATTCTTTCCCGCATCTCCACATGAGGCAATAGAAGAGGTGGAATCTTTCCTCACTGGAAGAAAGAGGCATTAAACTGGGTCTCCAGGATGAGTGCTCTAATAGGGCCTCATGCTCTGCTTGGTCTAGTCTCAAGACTGGTCGACACTGAAAAGTTACACTGGCAAAGCTACATTTCTCAGGGGTGTGAAAAATCCAAACCCAGAGAGACACAGTTAAGCTGACCTAACTCCTGGTATAGACCCAGTGATAGGTCAACAGAAAAATTCGTCCATCGATCTAGCTTCCGCCTCTTAGGGAGGCGGATTACCTGCAGCAATGGGAGAACTTGTGCTGCTGTAGCATTTTAAGTGCAGATACAGCCTCAGTCCAAACAGTTTCAGCCAGCTATTCTGTAGAGGGGAAGTAGCTGCACAGGAGGAAAGGAGAGGGCACTAGATAGCTATTTATGTTTCTACCACTGAATTGTACCACCTTTGGCAACAGTATGATCCGCTCAAAGGATAGATCCAGCCTGAGTTCAGATGGTCTAAAACAGAGGCTCTCAACCCTTCTAGTCTACTGTACCACTTTCAGGAGTCTGATTTGTCTTGCATATCCCCAAGATTCACCTCACTTAAAAACTACTTGCTTACAAAAATCAGACCTAAAAATACAAGAATGTCACAGCACATTATTATTGAAAAATTTCTTACTTTCTCATTTTTACCATATAATTATAAAACTAATCAATTGGAATATAAATATGGTACTTCATTTCAGTGTATAGTAAATAGAGCAGTATAAAGTCATTGTATGAACTTTTAGTTTGTACTGATTTCGCTAGTACTTTTTATGTAGCCTGTTGTACGAGGCAAATATCTAGATGAGTTGATGTAGCCCCTAGAAGACCTCTACGTACGCGTACCCCTTGTTGAGAACCAGTGGTCTAAAAGCAGGCAGCTAGATGCCATTTGGTTGTTACACTATGAGAAGTGCTATGTCACAGCCTGGCTGCACTACCAGACTGCCTTATAAATAGGGTTACCAACTTTCTATTTGCAGAAATAGAAACACCCTTGCCCCGTCCCTGCCCGCCCCTTCTTCGAGGCCCTCCTGCTCACTCCATCCCCCCACCCTCTATCACTTGCTCTCCCCAACCCTTGCTCACTTGCTCATTTTCACCAAGTTGGGGCAGGGGGTTGGAGTGTGAGAGGGAGTGAGGGCTCCATCTGGGGGTGTGGGCTCTGGGGTGGGGCCACGGATGATGGGTTCGGGATGCAGGAGAGGGCTCTGGGCTGGGACCCAGGGGTTCAGAGTGCAGGAAGGGGCTCAGGGCTGGGGAGTGGGGGCTCTGGAAGAGAGTTTGGGTGCAGGACGGGGCTTAGGGCTGGGGCGTTGGAGGGGCTGCGGGCTCTGGGGTGCAAGAAGGGGTTCTGGTCTGGGGGTTGGGGCCAAGGGGTTTGGAGTGTGGGAGGGGGCTCCAGGCTGGGGCAGGGGGTTGAGGTGTGGGAGGAGGTATGGGCTCTGGGCTGGGGGTGCTGGCTCTGCAATGAGGTCAGAAATGAGGGGTTCAGAGTACAGGAGGGGGCTCTGGGCTGGGGCATGGGGTTGAGGTGTAGGAGGGGGTACAAGCTCTGGATTGGGGTGCAGGCTCCGGAGTGGGGCCAAAAATTAGGGGTTCAGGGTGCAGGAGGGGGTTGAGGCTGGGGCAGGGGGTGAGGGCTCTGTCTAGGGGTAGGGCTGGGGATGAGGCATTTGTGATGCAGGAGGAAGCTCTGAGCTGGGGCAGGGGGTTGGGACATGGGAGGAGGTTTGGGATGCAGGCTCTGGGTGGTGCTTACCTCAGGCAGCTCCCAGAAAGCTGCCGGCACTCCCATCTGTCTCCTAGGCGGAGGCGCAGTCAGGCGGCTCTGCACGCTGCCCCTGCCTGCAGGTGTCAACTCTGCAGCTCCCATTGACTGTGGTTCCCATGAAGCTGTGGAGCCGGCGCTGGGTGGGAGGGAGTAGTGTGCGGAGATCCTGTGGCCACCTCTAAGCCTAGGAGCCTCAGGGAGATGCTGGCAGCTTTCTGGGAGCCACGTGGAGGCGGGCAGGCAGCCTGCCTGTCCCGCTGCGGGCAGCCAACCAGACTTTTAACAGCCCAGTCAGCAGTGCTGACTGGAGATGCCAGGATCCCTTTTCAATCGGGCCTTCCGGTTGAAAACCATATGCCTTGCAACCCTACTTATAGCAGATGGATGGAGAATTATATGTCAGTAAATGAGTTAAACTTTTTGTGTAAACCAGGCCTAACTACTAAAGGTCTAATATCAAACCAGTGCAAGTCTGAGGGGTAAACTCAGTTTAAACCTGGTTCCTAAGTTTAGCTTGCACCTATATATGCCAGGTATAAACTGATGCAACTTTGTGTGTGTGTACACTATTACACTAGTTTAACATCACCATTTTAGTGCAATCTCTGTGTTTACACAAGCCCTCAGACATATGCATTTACTGGGCCATGCAGACATGGCTATAGCAATCTTGGCAGCAAGTTACAAAGCTTCCATCCAGCATTCTGAAGTGTTTTCTGAATTAGATATAATGAGTGGCTTGTTGCTGTAGCCTGTACCATTCTAGGCCATAGCAGAATGAATTGTATATTTTACTTCGCTCTTTCAATTCCCTCGGCAGGTCCTTTGTTCGGGTTATTTTTACTTCAGTGTATAGTAACAGGCATGACATTTTGAGTAAATTGATGTGATCTAACCTTTACACCCCAGTCGAGCATATTTTCATGTTTCAAGAGCTGACACCCCCACAGGCTTTGAAATTAAAAAAAGGTACACAGCACAGAGGTGGTTAAATATAGGTAAAAGACAGACAAATTGGTGTTTGAAATCTGGTAGCATTCAAGAAATCTGACTTTCCCACTTTCCACCACCTTCTTTTAAATACTGACCACAACTTTTGTTGAACTTTTATTGTTCTTAATATTAAAGAAGATATTTTCATGTTTGATACATAAGCTTTTTATTTTGCAGAATTAACCTAGATATTAACAGGTAATTCAAGACATCTGCATCAACAATGGAGAGTGCTTTAAACTAATAAAATGAAAGGCTGGCATCCTATTCCTTGAAATGCAAATGGAAAGCCCACTTGTGTTCTTAAAGTTGTAAGCCATCTCACAGAACACCCCAAAAGCACTGAGATTTAGCTCACTGACTCAGATACATCAAAGTTTAATGCAACAATAGTGGTAGAACCGGCTAATATGTATATACTACACAAAATTTGTTATTTAAAAGTTCATAAGCCCAGTTTTCAAATATCGGTATCTAAAGTTAGACTTCTAAATCTGTATTAAAACATCTATTAAACCCATTTAGACACTGAAATGTTGATTTAAATTTCAAAATAAACACTTAGTGCCAAATTTTTCAAAAGCAGCTAGTAACTACAGGTGTCCAATTTAAGACACCTTAAAGGGGCCTGTTTTTCAGACAGTATCTGGAAAAAAAAATCAGGCTTCTTTGAAGAGTCTCAAGCTGGGCACCCAAAAATCACACCACCCTTGTGAAAATCTTGGCCTGCAGTGGGGATCTGTATATAGATTTAGGTACCTAACTAGGCACGCAAGCTTGAGAACAGGACCCCATACATCATTTGTGTATAATAATCTATTAGAGAAGTGTGTAAATAAGTGACCATTACAATAATCTCTTGCACACTTGTAGCCAACGTAATTTGTTGTTGTTATAGTTTTAATACTGCATAATATCCAGGATGAACCATACCCTTACTAGCTGTGCAACGTGTTGACTGAGGACTGCAAGTTAGTGAGCTCCCTCATTTAAACCTTATTTTTTTCCCCAGTCTCTCTAAAAGATGTTCTAATTTTACATTCCATCCCACCAGTATGCACACACAAATACACCTACAATCTCTGCAGCAGCCTCAAAAGAGGACAGTGCTCCACTAGCACAAATGGGCCATAAGTCCAGGGGAAACGGCCCCCATTAAATACCCCCGTGTAAGGAGGTTCCATTTGGAACTGCATAAATAGCTCTGAGCTGTTCCACTATACAGCCCCTGGAATAGGGGGCATGTTTACTGTACTTAACTATATATGTTAGAGTATATAGGTCTACAATTACTGTTCCCCTGGAGCCATCATGAACATGAGATGTGTATTGCATCAGGCCAATCTAAATGACAAACGTCTTCTCAAAATGAAACAGAACTACCTAAAGAAGTGAAAAATGAAAGATGAACTCCAGCCATGAGAGGCTTCACATTTATTTTCTTCCCATATAAGTAGCAGCTCTAAGGCCCTCATTTTGAAAGGTCCTAAGTGTAAGAAATACACTGGTAAGAGAATTGTCTTTGCTCCTCCTGGCCCCAATCACCTGATGCAGATTAGGACTACAAATGATTAATACCTCTCTCACATAACATGGGTTAAATATCCACCAACCTCAGTGACTACTGTTATGCTGAGTGTCCTTAACTCACACCATGAATGACAATTGAAGCTGCTTGTCACCTCTCAGGACTGAGCCCAAAGAGAACAAATTATCTGCTGGTGTAAAGTGGAGCAGCTCTGTTGAAGTCAATGGAGGAGTTCTGTTTACACCAGAAAATTATTTGGCCCTAAATAATTAAACAAATTTGTATTAAAAAGAACCAAATTTTCAAAACCAGCCACTAAAATTGCATACACCACCCCAAACCTCAAATTTTGAATACACAAAATATATATTTATGAACACAAAATGCAACTTGTGTGCAAAGTGTGATACTTTGAAGTATCTATACCCACAGGATTTGTGATCCTGGTATAGCTGGTTTCTTTTGCACACAAACAGTTGCATATCCAACTTGTAAAGTAATTTCAAAAGCCAGTTTGAAAAATTCTCTTCCAAAAACTGCATCTCTTCCTTAAAAGCATATGCAAGACTATAGTCTCATAATCCACTGTTTATAATTTCCCTGCAAAAATTAACCAAACAAAATTCCATTTCCATCTCCACATCTGTCACCTCCTCAGAGGAATCTTACTATACAGACGGAATTTTAAGCCCTGTATTATTCCATTTAGAGTTAAGGTGTTCAATGAATTAAAGGAAAAGCAATAAACCTGATAAAAATTCAGAGCAGCAGATTCCTACACTAGTTTAACTGATGTTTATTTTTCCCGATTTATACTGTGTGGCTCAAATGTTTAGATGAGATTATTGTGTTTTTCTGACATGGATAACATTTAGTCTTATCCATTTAGCCCTGTTATTTCGACAGTTGCTGTCATCTAATATAGTGGGTTGGAATAAAATATTTGCAAATATAATAGGATTACTCACCATGGCAGGCACCCTTTCCCCCAATCCCTCTGCATGAACAGTATTTACCAATGGGAATCAACAGGAGTTTATATTTGACTGACAAGTACCTATAATCTTCCCCATTCCAGATGGGTTTGCATGCCAGCCCACAAAACCAAGCTGCTTCCAACCTGCTCCACTCTGATTACTGGAGAGGGCTATAAAATTAAGTTAATTTCAGATCTTAGATAATGAGGGAAATGAGTTCTGCTGCTGCAGTATTGGAAATGACAGACTCTTGCCACAGTGAGTTACCCCATTTTCTCTACCTCTCCTCTCTATCAATGAGAATGGCAGATGAACAAGTCACTTACTGTATGAGAAAAGAAAAAAAATGAACCATTTTTTGTATTTCTTCTCCTTATAGTTAATAAAGTAGGTTCCTAAACATCTTCCAAGATGCCAAAGTAGCCTCATATCTAGAAGAGCTTCACTAACCAACAATCAAATACAGAAGGTGATGTTCAAATAGACCATAAAGCCTACTCCTGCAAGGTATTAAATTTATCCTACAAATGGTGAAGGCAACGGGAGTTTGAGGCATCAGCATCTTGCATGAGGTACTTGGTCCTTATAGGATCAAGCCCACAATGCACAATGAGAGGTTGCCTTTGAAGGTCATAAGCATCTCTTAGTAACAGCCTACACTGACAGATTGTGCGTAGAAATGTAGTACCCCATCTAACCTGTGAGAATTATATGAGGAAAGTCTATTGAGTTTTCAAAGCTTTCATTGATGATTTAATTATCTTGATACTATGCGGGAGCTAGTATGAATCTACTGAGGAATTATCAAATTGAAGGAGCTGTTTTAAAGTTAAAGCTAGCATGAAAATTGAGAATTGCCTGTGACAGGAAAGTGTTGGTTCCTAGGAAGGGAAGGCCAAGTCAGGTCTTTCTTTTGAAAGTGACCAAAGTTTTTTATTCTTTAAATGAAGGATGGATCTCTGACTGATCCAAGTGCTTGCAGAGGTCAGTCACAGCCATAGGAAGAAGGGAGGGCAACATTCCAGGTAGTATTTTAATTCACACATCTTGAATTATTTCAAAGGGAAGTCTGATGTTGATGAAATCTGTGGTCAGTGTAATTCTGATCACTGGAATTTGAAGTTCATTTATAATTTGAGATGGATCATTGATAGACGCCGATCAGTTTACATTATGTGCATGCAACTCAAGAATCTCTGCGTCATGAGTGTCCACTGGGTCCCAGACTCACTGACAGTCTCATGTTGCAGTGTGCTGCAGAAAACAGACATTATGGCCCTAGTTCACCAGAACACTTAAGCATGTGTTTAAGTAATTTGCTCACTCAGGGCCTGAGGCAGCAATTTTTCTACTTCGTTTCAAGTCACACCTTTCTTTCAGTCTTTGTCTGACAGGAGAGAGGAATTATTTTTTTAGTTGTTTTAATGAAGAATAATTTTACAGGATCATGGGTAAGATAAAATCCAGGGAGAAAAAATCTACTTGTGCACTCAACTTGCTTCCTCTCTGTAAAAGAATGCTGGGTTATCAAACTATAAATTCAAACAGCGTGACCAGTATTTTAGAAGTATCAATTATTACACTAATAATAATTAGTAAGATTCCATGTTTTCTAATTTTCTTATCCAGATTAAACAGAATAAAGCTGCTAATTGAGGTGACCTTAGTCTAAAGATCTTCTATGCAAAACAGTACAGCCTGTATTAACACAAGGACCCATTTGTTTTTGTAAACACTACTAGTATTTTTAAAAAACTTTTTCTGGATAGCAGTCCATCTTGTATTAGCTGTGACATTTGAATACACGAAATCTCACACATACATCTCAGCAGCTACTATATTGGACTCACTTGTTACTCTGTTGTAAGTAATGGAGGGAAGAATACACCCCCAAGAGTTTAATGTCTCCGAGACTGTGCTATTTACCGAAATGTGCTACTCAGAAGGCTAGCAAAAATTAATCCACAATGACAGAAGTTCATGGCCCTATTGATACATGAATCTAAATGGCATCATAAAGGTTAGCCAGCCAACCGATGATGGGTCCTTAAGCAAAACAGAAGATGATATATACTATAATTTTGCTTGCTATGTGGAAAAATATTTTGTTGTGCATGCAGAGAATTAACACTAGATGGCACATCAGTCTGTGAAATGTGTATTAAAGCATAAGAGCTAATATCTTTTATTGGACCAACTTCTTTGATGGAAGGGACAAGCTTTCAAGCTTCACCTGCTCTTCATGTCTAATATTGCCTCACCTATCTTGTCTCTCTCATATCCTGACCAATATGGCTACAACAACACTGTAAACAACTATTAAAGCATACACAGTGTTGCTGCAACCATACTGATCCTAGGATGAGAGAGACACAAGGTGGATGAAGTAATATCTTTTATTAGGCCAACTTCTGTTGGTGAGAGACAGAAGCTTTCAAGTTTACATAAACCTGAAGAAGAGCACTGTTTAAGTCAAAAGCTTCTCTCTCACCAGCAGAAGTAGGTCCAATAAAAGATATACCTCACCCACCTTGTCTTTTTATTAAAGGATAGGCAGAGATTGCTGTAGAACTCTGAGTACTCTAATAGCTTAATATAGAACTATATATTCCACTCAGTTTTCCTGCTTACATTAATGAAACACTGGATGGCACTAAAATCAGTTTGGTAACCACAGGAGAGCTGTAAACCTGGCTATATTTTGCCATGACATTTCAATAAACAAATCTTCAATTATCTGATTTAATTATCAATGCACCCAATGTACTACAGTTTCTTTTAACGCACACAACACACAGCCCTCTGCCAAACCATAACTCTCAATTTGGGATTCAGAACTAACATCCACACAATTTTTCAAGAGGGGAAAAAAATTAATGTCTCTCAAACTCATGATTTCATGCTCTTGAGTTTGTTGATGATCTAGAGGTCTTCAGAACTAATTTTTACTATATGCATATTGAAAAGTTGATTCAATCTTTCTAGCCAGTCTTCTCTCAGGGTATATCTACATTTCCATTTGATACTCGTAGCTGGCCTGTGCCAACTGACTTGGGCTCATGGGCTCAGGCTAAGGGCCTGTTTAACTGCAGTGTAGACCGGGGTTCTCAACCGTTTTCCCTCTGAGGGCCCCCCTTTAACATGCTATAAAAACTCCAGGGCCCAGCAGAGACGGGGGGAGGAGACAGGGGCTCAGGGCAGGGGCTTTGGCATAAGCGTAGTTTGACTTCTATTTTGGAGGGGGGGGCGCAGGGGTCAGAAGGGCTCAAGTCATCTCCACAGGCTGGGTCCAGGGAGGGATTGCCACCTCCATCCCTTGACTCACCTCAGCAGGCCACCCAGCCTGTCTGGGTTGGGGAAAGGGGGTATCTAGGGGCTGTGTGCACACGGGATGGTTGTGGGTGCACGGAGGGTGTAGCTCAGGGTGTACGGAGAGGGTACTAGAGGCTGTGTGCTGGGAGGGCTCCCCTACAGTCTCTGTTCCCAGAAGGGTCTGCCAGCCAAGAAGCCGGGTCTCCCCTGCCTGGTGGCTCTTACTGGCTGCTTCTATGGGAGCAAAGGGGGCTGGGATCTGAGGAGCAGTTCAACCCAGGGCACCAGAAGGAGACGAGGGAACACTGCCACTGTCTGCTCCATGGCAGCAGCCAGAGCAGCAGCTGTCCCGCACGGCATGGCTCCGGCTTCCCGCCTCCGACCTTCCTGCGGGCCGGGGGGGCACACAGGAGATGCGGGGGGAGGTGTGGAGCTGCCCCCGGGACTGCCATGCTCTTGTGCTGTAGTCTGTGGGGGGGGGCAACATTCCCAACTCTGCCCATGGGCTCAGGGTTTCTGCCCCACAGGGATCATCAGGGCTTGGGGCTCTGGGATTCAGCCCCGCACCTCCTGGCTTCAGCCCCGTGGGGGGCTCCAGGAATTGGGGTTTCAGCCCCCCCACTCCTGGCATCAGCCCCCCGGGAGGCCCTAGCACTCTGGGTTTCAGCCATGGGGCCCCATGAGCCCCTTAAAAGGCCTTGCAGACCCCCAGGGGACCATGGACCCCCAGTTGAGAACCGCTGGTGTAGTACTGAAGGCCAGTACTATAACGGGGTTCAAAAGGGAGCTAGATAGATTCATGGAAGATAGGTCCATCAATGGCCATTAGCCAGGACAGAAAGGAATGGTGTCCCTAGCCTCTGTTTGCCAGAAGCTGGGATTGGGTGACAGGGCATGGATCACTTGATGATAACCTGTCTGTTCATTCCCTTTGGGGTATCTGCCATTGGCCACTGTTGGAAGACAGAACACCGGGCTGGTGTGACTCAGTCTGGCTGTTCTTATGTTCTTGATGTTAGGGCCTGGGCTGCAGCCCAGGCTCTGGGACCTGACCATCTTGCAGGGTCCTAGGGCCTGGGCTGCAGCCCAGGCCCTAACGTCTACACTGCAGTTAAAGAGCCCTTAGCCCAAGTCTTGTGAGCCTGAGTCAGCTGGCACAGGCCAGCTGTGATTGTCTAACGGCAGTGTAGACATACCCTCAGTCAGATGATAAAGCTTCAGATTTACATATTCACAGTATCCTACTGATACGTCAATTAATTGATGTAATGTACATTTTTCTTAGTGATATCTTAAGGTATTTTAATACCAGGGTAGCAAGAAATACTACCTCCTTAATGATATTTTTTGCCAATCCAAACCAAATACATTAATATTTTCAGCAGCAGACCTATCTGAAACACACTGCTATATTTAATGCATTAGTAATAAAAAAATATTGTCTCTGATTTATACACACAGTCAACTGTCTGACAACTTTTCCCCCTTAATTTTAGCATGCTCTTTTTGGAAGACTTTCTGCTACAGTGGAACTGTTTATACCAGTTCCTACAACACATTGATTATCCTTAGTTTTCTGGTTTCATGAGCGTTTGTTTCCTTAACATCCAATTCAATGGGAGCTTTCATCCCACCAAGCAGGCAACCTTCATCCGTTATGCTCCCCTAGATACTTAAAAGCCAGAATGTGACATGCGAAGGTGAGAGAAAAACTGACCAGAGAGTGACACACACATACACATCCATTATGAGGTCTGGGTTCAGGATGATTTAATAGCAGGTTTCACTTCTGAAAGATTAGCTCTTAACCAGTTTCAGGTCTTCTTACCAGTAAAACCTAATCTCACTGCACTTACGAGTTAAAAGAACAGAATTCTCCTGTGATACGACAGTAGCATTGAACCAACATTATGTAGGACTGGAACTTAAACCCAACCTACAAGAGCTTGGAGACTATTTTGAACCTCAGATTTCAGTACAGTGTAAATTAAATGCAGCCCCATTGGGCCAGTGCTCAGAAGTAGGGCTGTTGTACTATATTTCCTCTTTCACATACTGCATGCTTCCATATTCTGTACTTATTTGTTTTAAAGTATAGATAAAAAAGTCTTGATCAGACCATTATAATATATCAGTTACCTCTGCCATACAACTACACGACGGCTATCATCCCGGCTGACAAATGGCAGAGGAGCATGCATTAGAAATGCCTTCACCTATCACTCTGTCCTGTCTCTCTCTCTTTTTTTTTTTTCCCCTGTGAGGGAACTGAAAGTAGCAATTTAAGGCAAAAAATTCAAGTTTATTTGTGTAGTTGTGCACCAGATGTTATGGCTGTACACTGCGGGTGTAAATCCTGAATAGTAAGCTTTTTTTTGAATTACTGTTGTTCCTAGAATGAAAGCTTTAGTGTTCAAATTTGAAGCTCTCCAGGCACCCAGTGTATATTATTCATGAAGGCAACTACTTGGTAAATTTTTAACTTAGTAAATAAATATCAGTGATTCACTCAGATTTTAAATTTGTTGCACCCAACTTCACAAAGACTTTTAATTTAGAACTGTCCCTAACACCCATTGTAACAATGTGGCTGCCTTAACGATCTTGTAGAGAGACACAAGGCATTTGTTGAGATATCCTGATGTCAGATGCTTGAATTCTGTATAAAGATGCAGGGTAATTACTGCTAAGTTAAAGTGGCAGGTACTTCTTGCTAACTCTAACTAAAGTATAAGAGGCGATGGTGTGTCTCTTTGCTGTGGGAACCAGGGGCAGGGACTATAGATATGCAGGGAAAGTCAGCATACCACCATGGGAACTCCATCTCCGTGTGTGTGCGCTCCATCTGCTCCCACCTACGTTCATGCTAAGGCATGGAAATCCACAGTTAGAGCATGTAAGCAACCTTAACTTTGTCATGTAGTGACACAACGAGTGGGGAAAACAAACAAAAAAATCTAGTGTCTCTTTAAAACTAAATTTCTTCTAATCTGGGACCACAAACATGAGAAGAGAGGTGGGTAAACTACGGCCTGCATGCCACTTCTAGCCCGCAGGACCATCCTGCCCAGCCCTGGAGTTCCTGGCCCGGGAGGCTAGCCCCCTCCCCTGCAGCCATGCTGCTGTGCGGTCAGTGCTCTGGGCGGCGGGGCTGCGCGCTCATGCAGGGCAGCGCGTCAGCGTGTCTGGCTCCCGCACGGCTCTCAGAAATGCTGTTCTGAGCAGCATGGTAAGGGGGCCGGGGGATTGGATAAGGGGCAGAGGGTCCTGGGGGGCAGTCAGGGAGCAGGGGGCGGTTGGATAGGGGGTAGGTTCCCAGGGGGACAGTCCCAGGAGGGGGCGGTCAGGGGACGGGGAACAGGGGGCAGTTGGATAGGGCAGAGGTTCTGGGGCGGGGGCAGTCAGGGGGTGGGGAGGGGGGTTAGATAGGGGGTGGAGTTCTGGGGGGTGGTTAGGGGTGGGGTCTTGGGAGGAGCGGTCAGGGGACAAGGAGTCGGGGGGGGATGCGAGGGAGGTTCTGAGGGGGCTGGGAAGTGCGAGGGGGCGGATAGGAGGCAGGGGCCAGGCTGTTTGGGGGGGCACAGCCTTCCCTGCCTGGCCCTCCATACAGTTTTGCACCCCAATGTGGCCCTCGGGCCAAAAAGTTTGCCCACCCCTGCATTAGAATGTCTTAATCACTTGGTTATTGCAGGGCATCACTACAGAAAAGGTTGTTTGGATGCCCTAACTGCATTTCTATAGCTTAACATGTTTGGATTTCTTTTAAGTTTAACCTTAATAATGAATTTCCAGGGGTAAAATGCTTGGTTTGGGGAATAACAAACTTTCTTATAACGTATGTTGCCCTAAAAGTCTGGTATATACTCTCAACTTAGCTCCATTATAACACTGTTTTGGCCTGGGAACAGAGAAGAGGTCAGACTCCTAGCATTCTTCTTGGTGCTACTGATCCTAGAGGAAATTAGTAAAGCAACATTTCTGTGGCAACTGCGATACAGATCTGTGATGTTAGAACACATTTTGGCAGCTGTCCTATGAGTGGCTGTTGAAATAGGACAGAAGAAGAATATAAACTGTGAGCTTTAAAAATTATGTAGAATTCTGTGGGTGGGGAGGAGTTGTGGCATACATAATTATTGGTTCTGATACTTATTCAGAATGAAAAATAAGCTTCTTTAGTTAGCCCTGTTGACAGAATAACCTCAGACTCTTGGAGTAGTCACTCAGGAGCTACAAAAGGTCACTAAATTTGCATCATTACTTTAATGAATGATGATGGTTGAATGTCAGCAGCTCAGAATACAACAGTCATTGTAATAATTATATTGTAGTCTAATAGATGTTAAAAGTAGTTAGGTCAACTTACCGATATTCCTGTAAATGCAGCACTGTTCCTTTCAGTATGTTCTCCAGCATGGTTTTAAATGGATCAAGCAATCAAGTTTGGGGTGATAATTATCCTGCTGACAGTCATGTTAGTCATTTTTCTTGGGAAGTCTATTCCACAGTTTAACAGACCACGCTGTTAGGCCAGGTCACCCTGGCAGAATAGACCTCTCTGTTAGAAGTGTTAGATATACAATCCAACATTTCACATGTTAAACACACCAAGGAAGAAAAAGAACACTTCATCCTTAGGCCCTATACACACACTGCAAAAATAACCAAGGTTAAACAGTTGTGGCCCAACCATTTTTCCTACCACCAGGACAGATACCTAGGCAAAAACAAGTTTCTTTAACTTTATAACATGCCTTTTTCCACTCACACAGGCTATAAAACCCACAGTGTTCTAAATACAGTTGGCAACCACTATGTTAACCATAGTTATTTCTGTATCATTGAAAGGGCCTTATAAAGATGTGATCTCTAGTGAGATAGCCTGGAGGGTTATCCAATTAACTGTATCACTTAGACAAGAAGATTAAGTCAAATTTATTAAAAATAACCTCTCTATTCAAACCCAATAATTAAACATCTCCTTGTGTTTCATGTAAGAATTATAGGCTGTTTTGTGTTGCACAAAATTTTGTGGCAAACCATAAAGACACAGGCTTTTCTTACACACCGATATATGCTATCCTTTCTGTGGAAGTTTCCTTCTATTTTAAAACATACCCTGATTAAAATGTGTTTGGACTTTGAAATGAGAGAACAGTAGTTTGGATAATGTCTTCTAAAGATAACCTCTCCCCACACCATACAACTGCGGCTATAGTCAGTGGAGTCATCTGAGCTACAGTCCCATTGGTCTAAGATAGAAGGATGGGCTAGCAGGTATTCTCCATCATCAATCTTCCGCTTTGAACTCTCACCCTTTGTCAGACAGTTCTGATTTGTTAACTTTCAGGGCACATTACCTTTTCTGAAGACCACTAGGTAAGATGGAAGTATGAGGATATGGTGAGTTAGTTAACAGGCAATTGTGGTTAATGGATTCAAAGGAACATGATTTATTATTATTTGTATGTTCATGTCGTGACATACCATGACCATGTGTTAAGTTTTCTTTGGCAAAACTCTGTTTCAGTTGGGGCCCATGGGGTAGTATAGGCAACAAGAAAAATCAAATCAAGTAAATAAATACTAGGGAAAATTCTCAGCTCTCCTAAAAAGGAAAGAGTCATAAATCAGGTATATTCTGGATTCTAAATTGACAAGTATAAATCAGTTTGGGAACATGCTGGCTTCAAGGCTTTATCTTACCTGTGTCGTTCTAGTTATAGATCAGTTAACATACAGTAGTGTGAAAGTACTGTCAAGCCGGTTATTAAAATCTACAGAGACAAGAAGAGTCAGAGGCTAATATTTCATCCACTGCATCTACCATACAGACCTCAGTCTACAACACATGTACTAGTACACACCATTCTGAGGCCATTACAGTACCTACACACAACCATACATGCAAATATTAAATAGGAAGATGACAGATCACCAAGCCTGAGTATGAAGAGATGAGGAAAGTGCCACTCCTAAATAGGTTAGAGCAGAGGTCAACAACCTTTCAGAAGTGGTGTGCCGAGTCTTCATTTATTCACTCTAATTTAAGGTTTTGCGTGCCAGTAATACATGTTAACGTTTTTAGAAGGTCTCTTTCTAGGAGTCTTTAATATAGAACTAAACTATTGTTGTATGTAAAGTAAATAAGGTTTTTAAAGTGTTTAAGAAGCTTCATTTAAAATTAAATTAAAATGCAGAGCCTCCTGGATCGGTGACCAGGACCCGGGCAGTGTGAGTGCCACTGACAATCAGCTTGCGTGCCGCCTTTGGCACGCGTGTCATAGGTTGCCTACCCCTGCACCAGTGTCTTTCAGCCCCTTTCCTGATCATTTTGTGCTTTACAGTTTCAGGCCCAGATTTTTCAACCTTGCATTATAAGATGAACACAAAATTCTGGGATCAGATTTTCCAAAGACCACCCCTTCCTTTTTAGGCTAAAGAGGAAGTGGCTAAGTCTCCCTCACCACAAAAAAAAAAAAAATACTGAGCACCCAGCAAGCTCCCCTTCTGATACATTTTTAAAATGTATTCATTGCCTAAATAGGAGCTGAGCTCTTTTGAAAATCTGCCTCCTAATACAGTTTTGCTAGTGTAATTGTTGGAGGAAAGGAGAATTTTTCAAAAAGCAGACCCATCTCTACCCCGCATGAATTACAAAGTTGAAGAGTGGTATTTTCACTTATCTGTTGAAAAACGTGTCCTTTCCCTTCCTCCCTGCATTTATTTTATCTGCTGTAGAAATAAGTAGAGAGAGAATGTGAAAAATCTTAGTGCTGTGGAATATGGTTTGTGTACCTATGAAAGTAAGGTGGCTTTGTTTTCTGGGCATTAAAAAACTGCCCGCAACATCTGTACAACACACTATGGGCTCCCATGAACACTTTTTTTTACATCCTTCCTGAGCCAATCTTGGCACACAGGGCAGAAACCCTTCTCTTCCGTTCCCCTTTGTCATTTGCTCTGCTTGTATTTGCTCTACAGTGTTGACACTGACTATTCTTCCCTCCCTGCAGAGTTCTTCTTAAGGTTTCCCTTGGGCATTCCCTTCCTCAGACCAGTTGGTTTCCACTCGATAGCTTCCTGTGTGATAGCTGTGTGTTGACAGCTGGAGTTCACGTCCCAAATACATCCAGCACTTCCTTCTGAGTCAGGTGGAAATGAGATGCTGGTTGCTGATTTCTCGGATCTCTTCATTGGTGATGAAGTTTTTCCATCCAATGCCTGGAATCTTTCATATGCACTTATGTTTGAAGGTATCTAGTTTTCTAATGTTTTAGAACATTAGAAATCCACCTCTCACATCCATATATTAGCACCAAGATTATGTTTGAATTGAAAATTCTCAGTTTTGTTCTGGTGCTGAGTATCAGCTATTTCCATGCATTCTTAAATTTAGTAAATGCTTTTCCTGTCCTTGATGTCACATCCTTTTTGAGGTCTCAGTTGGCTACTATGGTGCTGCCCAGTTAGATGAACTGTTCTATTTTCTAATTTGATGTTACTGCTTGATGTCTGCGTTTCAAGGATGTTTGTTTTTATCACAAACTAATTTGAGCCCTGCCTGTCCTACTATTTTTGCCAAGTTGTCTGTTTTTATTTGTAACTTTTCAGAGGTGTCACTCAATAGTGGAATATCATCAGAAGTCTCGGTGTTCTAGGCATTTGCCATCTCCCCATGCTTTACTGGTGTTTGTCTTCATTATACAGTCTATGGCAATGCCACATAACGATAGAGCCCTGCACAGATACAAAAATGTATATCCGCATCCAATCCGCGATCCGCAAACATTGTCTGCAGATATCCACAGATATTCGCGGATTTGCAGGGCTCTAAAACAGCTCCATACCTCACCGCGCATCTGAGCTGCTATCCGCAAAAATCGTCCATGGATATCTGCATGGATCTAAAGTGGAAACCTGTAAATTTGCACGGCTCTAACAATAGAGATGAAATGCAGCCCTGTTTCACACAGTGTCCATACTGAACCGTTCGCTTGTTTAGCTGTTCACCTTTACGGAGCACTTTGCATTAGTGTACGCAGTCATGTTGTTGACTTTAGCTGGGATTCTGTAAGACTAAAGAATATTCCACAATGTCTATCTATGCAGGCTGTCAAATACCTTTTGAAAATCAATGCATTGATGAAGAGGGGAGCTTGCCATTCTAAACATTCTTTCACGATGGTGTGTGTGTGTGTGTGTGTGTGTGTGTCTGTCTGGTCTACACAAGATCTCTTGGTCCTGAACCCAGTTTCTTCTTCTCTAAGATTTGCATCCACTGCCTCTTTCATCCTGTGTAGTATCACACAGCAGAAGGCTTTCCCTACAAGAGAATAATGCAACTCCTCTCCAGTTATTACAGTCAGTAAGACCACCTTTTGTGTGTATTCTGACAATGATTCCATGTTTACACTGGTCAGGAGGGATCTTTCTCAAACTTCATTGAACAGCTCTATTAATTTCATTATGCAGGTGGTTTCAAAGTACTTTTAGCATTTCTTCTGTAATCTGATCATCTCCTGCTGCTTTATTTTTCTGCTTTTTGATTACAGCCGGTACTTCTGACATGTCTACTGTACCGATGCTAATGTCAAGTGAATCAGATTCATGTTTCATCAAAATCTGATACTGAGGTGGGTTTCAGTATATTGAGGACGTCTTTGAAATGCTCTGCCCATCCGTTTTCCGGTTCTACCTCAGTTGCAAGCATTTTTCATCTTTGCTTCTTATTGGCCCATGTCCTGTTTTGAAATATCCACAAAGGGTTTTAATCGCTTGGTAAATGGCTCTGTGGTTTCCTATCAGAGCAGCAGCTTCAGCGTCAGCTGCTAGGTCTTCAACATATCTCTTTTTATCTTTCCTTGCTTTTCACTGCTTTATCTGCCTTCTTATACCACTCCTTTTTCTTTCCCAATAGTTAATTTGTCTTAGCATTCAGAAGTTTTCCTTGCAGTACTTTTCTTTCCTAAGTGAGATGCCATGTCTCTTGGCTTATCCGATTCTTGCTCTGTCTATGTTGACATCCAGCTGCAACTGCTGCAGTTGAATTACATTGACTCTGAGCACTGGCTGTTTTCTTCAGGGCCAGTGTAGGTCTCACCTTCCTCTTCTTCTGACAGTGCCTCAAATCTGCACCTTAGTTCAAGTTGGAATTTCTCACAGTAGTCTTTTGCTTTTAGTTTTATAATGATTGATTTTCTTTCACACTTTGTTTAAAGTTGATCTTTGTCAATTTTAATTTCAGTTTAGTAATGCAAAGTTGCTGCTAAGATTTGCTGTTCAATACACCCTTATGTCTTGGGACAGATGATCTGAATCTCGAGCTAATACAGATGTGGTCAATCTGATTTTCTGTTTTGCCATCTGATGAATTCCATGTTTCATTTTGCATGTCTCTGTGATGGAACAGGGTATTTGCAAGAACTAGGTTGGACACCAAGCATAATTCAATGTGTCTCTCACCATTTTGGTTGATGTTTCCAGTGCTTCCCCACTGCTCTTTCCATTCCTTTGTTGTCACATCTTACTAAGCATTAAAGAGACACCCATCAGGAGTAAACCATGTTGAAGGTATTCTGTCAATCAAACTTTGGAAATCACTGTAAAGCTCATCTTTATCCTCATCACTATGTTCCTTTGTCAGCACTCTATGATTGACATCTTTAAGAATGTGGTTTGGCAGTATGATGCGTTGGTTAATATGTTCCCAGTTGAATGATTTTTCTGTAGCATCTGTCAGAGTGAGAACTACTCCGTTTGAGTGTGTGTGTTGCAGGGGCGTGCACAAGGGGGGGGGGTAAGCAGGGGCATCCCCCCAGTAATCAGTCGGGAGAGAGAGTTCCTCTGCCCCCAGAGCCACAGCTGGGGCTGGGACCACAGAACATGCCCCTCCAAAGCGGTCAAATTTAAATTCCTGTGTACGCCCCGATTTGTTGTCACTGTGGCCTGAGTAAATTAGATGTTTCTTCTCTTGCTGTAAGTGCTTCTTATCTGCACCTATCAATCTACTCTCACTGAAGCCCAGGATTTCAAGTCTACAGTTGTCAATCTCCCTTATGATCTGAGAGATATTCTCATGTTCCAATAAGCAGCTGATTACTTGTTACTGAATGGACAGGTTACATGTTCTGAATGGACAGGTTACATGTTATTTATTATTGCTTTTTCCGTGACCTAAAGTGAGTCAAACTGTTGCTATGTGTGACTGGGAAAGTGAAACAGGTAGGTCCAGGACTTCTCTAAGTGCTGTCTATTGAATATTATTATTCAATTTCAGTAAAAAAGTTCCAGGTTGTCTTGTTGAATCTCATAAGGATTTGCTGAACACTATTTCTATGGCAAATGCAAAGAAGTGAATTCAGTTTTGGAAAGCTTTGTAAACTATATTTTCTGCATAAACCAGGATTTCAGTTCTGGGAGCTGACGGTGCTTAGCAGTAGAATCCAAGGATCAGGCGTGAAGAGTACAATACAAAAGGCTTATAAAACCTTGGCAGGATACTGTGGGTGTTGGGGAGTTTGACTAGGAATACTGGCATAATAAGGAACTGTAAATCAGAGGTAAAGCACTTAAGACTACAATGAGGAGGCACACAGAGTGAATTATCTCTCTCTCAATAAAATACTGTCATTGAACTCTTTAATTTAGAGCAGCATGTCACAACAACAGATCAGTAAAACAGCAGATATTATGTGAGTGAGTCATTCTTTGAAAGGTCATAATTTCATGGACCAGTAGTAGTGAAACCAAACAAAAAAGTCCAGTCAAAACTTCTAGGGAAAAAAATGTACAGGAAGTCATAGCTTGCCACCAGCTAATTAAAAAATGGGCTTAACACATAAAGGTATTTAAGACTTCATTTTGCATTGGGAAAAATGTCTCCATTACCTTCTTGAAAGAGCTAAAAGGAAAAAAAAACACCACAAAACCAGGGAAGACAGAGGCAGGCAAATGTCCTCAACAAGAGGCTTGTCCATCAGTCCTATAGGTGCACACGGCACTTCCTGGCCCTCTGCAAACTCCCAGTGAATACATTCAAAAAGCACAAATAAATTAAACCTACTAACAGAAACAGAATTTGCTTATACCAGGTTTAAGAACATGCTATGAACCAGGAAATTTGTGACCTACATCCATAGTGCATCCAGTCATGACCCACATGGATATAAAAAGAAAATGTACCGTTACTTCCTAATTCCCTACCCCCGCTTCTTGCACATAATTTAAGATATTAGTTTGACTGGTTTGCTTGGAATTCTCCTTAGACACACTTAATAATCTTTTCCCTTGTTTTAATTATATGTATTAACAAAAATGAACGAAGGAGGCAAGATTACAGATAAAGAAAGGGATTCAGGAGAGGGTTGCGTTTAATAAAACCCCAGCTAGATCAGAGCAATACTAGACTCTATGTGAATAGATTTTGTATTTACTGTGTGGGATGCCTCAGACTAGGTAATACAGAAAAATCAGCTTTCAAAAAGGCATAAACGAAACACACAGGCAGAGGTTTCCATTTGTATAGAAAACTATTGTACTCTGGGAGAAAGTGATTCCCAGTGGGAGTAAAACATTATATTATTTGGGACTGGCAGACATAGTGCAGTAGTTTCCTACTATAGATCTGTACTCCTCAATGTATGTTTTAGAAGTAAATGGATACTGTCTTACATGAAGCCCTTGGTCTTTTTGCTTTTGGAAAACAGGCCCATCATCTCAAGCATTCATTTGGTGTACTTGCTCAGCATTGAAGGCCAACAATATAAAATTCTCCCTCTGCATGGTTTCATGCCTGACAGTGGGGCTGTTTATGAACTTGTGTTGGGAGAGGGTTAAATAAGGATATTGGTCTGAATACAAGATATATCCTGAATATTCAGGATATTGGTCTAAATTCTTTGGGTGGAGCTGGCAAAGGCGACGAATTGAAAATACCATAACTGTTACTCAGATTGTTGTACCTGACAGAGCAGAATGGGATGCAATTAATTTTGCTTCTACTTCTAGCTGGGTCGTTTGTTTCCATTTCTGGCTGTACATTTGGTCTGAAGAGGATCCTTTTAGTTTTTCCCCTGTATTTTTCATCATTAAAAGATTCCCTTGAGTTGTCATCATGAGCAATTCTGGGAGAGAAGGGTAGTTTAGTTTATTCAGTGGGGTTTCTTTATGAAGTGGTTTTGAATAATAATAGCCACACATTTGTTATCTTACAGAAACTGAAAAAAAAGCTTTGGAGTATTTAAGCAGAAGTATAAAGTGTCACAATGTAACAGTTTGCTTGTTGATCAAGGACATTACAAAGGTCATTTGTTTGGTTGATGGTATTTTGGCAGTAAGCCCTGATGTTAACCAGATCATGGACTTTGCATTTCGTAGAGCAAGAGGTAAGATATAGCTGTCTTGTGACAACTGTATGCATTGTGAGGATTACCACCACTGCACCATGCACAGCTACACTGTTTTTAATAGAGGTTATTAATAATGCATACAAATCTGGCCCAGAGTTTCTGCTGATACTAGAAGAGAGCTCCCTTGTCCCCAAGAGGAGGTGGCAGCAAGACTAGGGGATCTGCCAGATACACTAATTCAGAGCATCCCTTCAGCAGACATCAGGTGTTCTTGCATGGAGCTTCAATCATAACCTACAGCTGCAGTCCTTCTGGGTCTATTCTCCAAGGCTGGTGCAAAGGCATTAGGCCAGATACTACAAACTCTTGCCTAAATTTTCTCTCATGTGTTTAAGTACTTGCAAAATCTGGGACTGAAACTACATTACACTTCCCTGGGCATCTCTGGATGAATATGAACGTTTTAAAAATTTTGTTTTAAAATCTTCCACCATAAAGGAAGAATATTAAAAATCCAAAACCCTTGCCCTGGGTAGGAGGCGGGGGTAGACACTTAGAAAATAGAAAAGGGACCCTATACTTGCTAATTAGGGTAAGAACTATTAATTTCTGCGTATTAATTTTGCCTTCATAACAAAATGTAATTGTGGAAATTACCCATCCCTATCTTTTCACCTATCCAGCCTACTACCTTTTTCAGTCCACGGTTTAATACCAAGTACCATATCTCAGTGTGAGAATACCCTGTTGGCGTGTAGCTATATGTTTGATCTGAATCCACTTGATTTTAATAAGAATGATTCTCCACTGTTTTCTGTGTAAAACCATCTGGCTTAAACATCTTAGAAGTACTGGGTATTCAGTAGTGCATGCTTTTTATTTTTGTATTTAATCTAGTAAATTCTTTTAAGGATACACTTCTATTATTCATTTGTAGTTTTGTTTAGTTAGTATTTATAAGATTCATAACCGATGCTTGCTGCTAATTTTATCCTTCACTCTTCATTCGCATGATCCTCCCTCTGTTCCATAGCACCTTTTTTCATTTCCAAGATCAAGCAGCCAATTCTATGGGTCAAACATATGGAAATATTATCCTATTGTGTGATTCTGGGGACACCATAAGAATGGCCACCTAGCCCAGTATCCTATCTTCTGACAGTGGCCAATGCCAGGTGTTTCAGAGGGAATGAACAGAACAGGTAACCATCAAGTGATCCATCCCGTCACCCATTCCCAACTTCTGGCAAATAGAGGCTAGGGACATCATCCCTGCCCATCCTGGCTAACAGCCACTGATGGACCTATCCTCCATGAATTATTCTGTTCGTGTCTTGGCCTTCATAACATCCTTTAGAAAAGAGTTCCACCATAAACCAGTGGTTCTCTAACTTTCACCATTCCATGCACAGATCCCTTTTTGAATCCTTCCATAACTACTTGCATCCTCAAAATGTCTGATCTTGCAGGCCACAAGGAAAGCACACCATTGCAGCACAGACCAGAGTTTGAGACCTGCCAGACCAGAATGAAGCTTGGGTAGTTTGTGTAATCAGATTTTAACAGTTTTTGGCCATTAGATCCAATCAAGTCACAAACCCATCCCCAGTATGAAGAGTTATTTTGTGTTATATAATGGATTGATCCACTCCTCCTCTTCTCTTCCAAGTCTTCATCCCTCTCCTCCCTGTCTTTCCTTTAAACAGTCAGTAGAAGGGCTAGACTAGATGAGTTTGAAGTGCCACTCTTCTTACACAAACAAAGCTGTTTTCCATACTGCTCCTGTAGCTTTTTCTGCATGAGTAGTTTCCTCTGTTACTCCTGTGATTGGTGTATAATCCCATAATTCACCGGTGTGTCAACTAGCCCATTTGTGCTCAACCTTTCCAGACTACTGTACCCCTTTCAGGAGTCTGATTTGTCTTGCGTACCCCCAAGTTTCACCTCACTTAAACTACTTGCTTAAAAAATCAGACATAAAAATACAAAAGCGTCACAGCACACTATTACTGAAAAATTGCTTACTTTCTCATTTTTACCACATAATTATAAAATAAATCAATTGGAATATAAATATTGTACTTACATTTCAGTGTATAGAATTCAGAGCAGTATAAACTAGTCATTGTCTGTGTGAAATTTTAGTTTGTACTGACTTTGCTAGTGGTTTTTATGTAGCCTGTTGTAAAACTAGGCAAATATCTAGATGAGTTGATGTACTCCCTGAAAGACCTCTACATACCCCCCGGGAGAACCTAGTTGAGAACCCCTATTCAGTCCATTAATTACAAGATTTTTTTACATGACTTACAATGTGTTTAATACATATATCCAGATATTATAGTGATACTATTTCTCTGTTTACCATTGCCCAACTTTTCTGCTAACTCAGTTGAGTCCAATTAAGAGTGATAATAGCATTACTTGAAGCTATCATTCTTTGGACAAAATGTTTCCAAGGTAGCCTAAAATGGAACTATTTGTAATTTTCAATTGCAAGATGTAATTCTATTGTGCTTACAATGGCGTTATAACTTAACTGTAGAAGCATACCCTATGCTTAAGTTTGGCATTCAAAGCCTTAACCAATAAAAAACATTTGTCTCTTTGAGAAAAACTGCACTTAAGTTTGAGCTGTAAAAGACATGTTAAAATGTCTCAAAGGGTCAAATTTTAAACTAAAATTTAGCAGATTAGCCCCAGAATGTGATCTGAGGCAGTTAATAAGTTTTGAAAGTAGCTTTTAAATTTAAATAAAAAGGACCAGCACTAAAAAGCTTTACATGTCCTAAAAATAAGGCTTACAATTACCAATGACCACCACCTAGCATCAATAAATAATCCTATAAATCCAAGATAAACATTAACTACTATACTTAGATAGTAATAGTATCCAATAAATTGGACAAGGAGTTCTAGTATAGAGTCAGGGTCAAATCATTTATCTGGTTTCCTCTGAGTTCATGGAAGGAACCAAAATGCTATGGGACCGCTCTGCTTCCACGAAACCACAAAGGCCATGAAGGGATATTGCACAGACCCCAGCCTATGGCAGATCTGAGCTCAGTCCCAGCACTTCCTGTAGGAACATGCATTAGAAGAGATTTTTGGATAGGTCAAGGGAGTGACACACTTTTGAACTCTCAGGGAAGTGATATGGCTGATAAGGAAAACCTGGACTACACAGTCACTCGAACACAAATAGAGGCCACCTGCTCCTTCTTCATGGTAAAAGTCCTATAAAATTAAATAGAAAATAACCTTTATAGAATTTTTAATCCAGACTATGGAATTCTCTATCAGGTATACAATTCTCAGAGTAATATGAATTGTTCCCTATTACATTTCTCTTGAATTCTCATGGTTTCTCCTCTGTTGTAAGGAACTCTTCCATAAGAGAGTACTGATCATCCCTAGCTTCAGAAGGAGTAGAGCAGTTACAGATGCTCAGCAGGTTCTGAGTACGTTTCAGGATACAGGCCTGTGTTTTACATGTACTTCAGCTCGTATCATCTACACAAGGCAACAAAATGGCAGATGAAATTCAATGTTTTTAAATGCAACCTAATGCACATGGGGTTATGTTTGCCAAACTATACACACAAAATGATGAGGTCTAAATTAGCTCTTACCACTCAAGAAATAAATCATTGTGGATAGTTCTCTGAAAAACATTCAACGGTCAAATGTCAGGAACCATTAGGATAGATAATGACAGAAAATATCATAATGTCACTAGATAAATCCATAGCATGCTCACACTTTGAATACTTTGTGGAGTTCTGATTGCCCCCCAAAAAGATATATTAGAATTGGAAAAGATATAGCAAGGGCAACAAAAATGATTAGGGGGATGGAACAGCTTCCATATGAGGAGAGATTAATAAGACTGGGACTGTTCAGCTTGGAAAAGAGACAACTAAGGGGAGAGATATGATAAAGGTCTATAAAATCATGAATGGTGTAGAAAAAGTGAATAAGAAAATGTTATTTACCCCTTCACATAACACAAGAACCAGGAATCACCCAATGAAATGAATAGGCAGCAGATTTAAAACAAACAAAAGGAAGTACTACTTCTTACAATGCAAAGTCAACCTGTTGTGATGGGGATGCTTTGAAGGCCAAAAGAACAACTGGGTTAAAAAAAAGAATTTGCTAAGTTTCTGGAGGACAAGTCCACCAACGGCTATTTGCCAAAATGGTCAGGGATGCAACTCAGTGCTCTGGGTGCCCTAACTCTCTAACTGCCAGAAGCTGGTAGTGGATGATAATTGCCCTGTTAATCCCCTCGGAAGCATCTGGCATTGACCACTGTCGGAAGACAGGATACTGGACTAGACTGACTATTGGTCTGACCAAATATAGCCATTCTTATGTTCTTAAATGTTAAACATTTGGACATAACTCACATGCTGGTTTCCCCACCCCTTTTTTTAAGCCCACTAATAAAAAAACCCAACTATTTGCATTTAAAAATTAGGTTTCAAAATAACAGTAAAATGTGACAAATCTTCAGATTTAAAATCGAGATTAATACTCTGTCCTGAATTCATGTTGTGTGGTTTTGTTCCCAGTGAAGCACGTCTTGTTTTAATCTTTCGTTTGTCAGTTATGTACACCAACCTTTATATGATTTGCAGTGTTTTGTCCATGAATTGCTGCTCCCTGTATGAATGTCACAACTAAATAGAAATAGTTATATTCTACTTTTATAGTTACATTCTAAATTGTCACTCATGTTACCATAGAAACCAGACTAGATTTCATCATTAATGCACACAGTGATAAGTGTTTTATTTTAGACCATGGCTAGGTAGATAAAGGTGCCAGCTTCAGTTAGTGTAAATGTAGATACACAACAGCAAAGCACAAAGCTACTGCTGCCTGGCCTGTCACTGCTGACTCCCATAGTTTTCAGCAATTCACAGGGGAATGGTCAGGCAGAAAGAGAAGCTGTTCACAGGTCTGAGGTGGAATTCCTGGTAGAAAATACATTTTCACATAAATCACAGAGAAATAAACAAGCTGCAGTAGTGGGTTTTCCTCTCCAAGTTAAGTAACTGTAGAAGACTGAGTATTACACAGCAATTCATAAATAAGTCGTGTTGAGAAATGGTTAGTTGCCATCCCCCTAGCCACAAGGCAGACTTTATGCAGAATGTATATGTAGAAAGCCATGGTTGTAAATTTGCAGCTAACACATGCTTCAACATGCAATATCTATCTATCCTGTCATCCTAACTTGCAGTGTAGCAGACATGTTGCTAAGGGTAGATGAGAACACTGCAATTCTGTGAGGTGAGAATGTTATCAGCTATCACATCTCCCCCTGAAGATTTATGCTCATTTAGAATACTGTAGGCAAATGGTTATATAAAATAGGTAGCACAGAAACCAGAAGTGGAAGAGATGGGAGGGCTGTAAGGTGTAGGATCCTACCTACCAAATCCTCAGCTGCAGTCAAGTGCATGGCACAGCTGAGGAGCGGGGACCCTCATCGAGCCATTCAAGTGCTGCTCTGGTCCCGGGCACAGGTTAACAGCTGCTAATAGCTATTGCTGCAGCTAGGGATCACTGAAGTGTACAGATGCCCCGGCCATGCTATCTTTCTCTGTCCACTACCCTTTCCCTCGCCATCATCACTTTCCTTGTGCTTCCCTCTGACCCACTACATCTAATACGAGCTCCTTGGCCTTGCCTAGAAAATCCTGCACAATCTTTGCTCTTGCTGATTTCTGCTCCACTTCTTCAGCCCCTTGCTCCAAGTCAAACAACTCTCTACTATTGCGGTCATGTTCCCACTAATTTCTGCTCCACCTTCCTTACAGCTCCCTACATTAGAAATTACCTCTCTGACTCAGGTTTCAGAGTGGTAGCTATGTTAGTCTGTATCAGGAAACACAACAAAGAGTCCTTTTGCACCTTAGAGACTAACAAATTTATTTAGGCATAAGCGGTCGTGGGCTAAAACCCACTTCATCAGATGCATGGAGTGGAAAATACAGTAGAGAGGTATAAATACATAGCATATGAAAAGATGGAAGTTGCCTTACCAAGTGGTGGGTCAGTGCTAATGAGCCAATTCACGAAAACTTATGCCCAAATAAATTTGTTAGTCTCTGAGATGCCACGAGGACGACTCGTTGTTTTGGCTGACATAGACTAACATGGCTACCACTCTGAAACCTGTCACCATGGAAGGCACTGAATTTAGCCGTATGAAATGGAAATCCATCAACTTCATGAAAAAACTCGTGCAGATACAGACAGACATCATCTTCCTTTCCAAATGCAAACAGATGGACATCATACCAAAAGGACTGAAGGTAAAATATCCATTACAATCAACATACCACACAGACTATGGTGAGAGATTGTACCACACACGCTCAAACAAACTGCGGAACCACCTGATCAACATCCTACACAGCAAACAGGGGAAGATCAAGAATGAGCTCTCAATAGCCCACTTCCACCTTAATTGAATTGGCTCATTAGCACTGATCCCCCACTTGGTTAGGCAACTCCATCTTTTCATATGCTGTGTATTTATACCTCTCTACTGTATTTTCCACTCCATGCATCTGATGAAGTGGGTTTTAGTCCACGAAAGCTTATGCCCAAATAAATGCGTTCGTCTCTAAGGACTCCTCATTGTTTTCTCTCTCACTCAGTATACTGCTCCCTCCCCCACAGACACACTCCTTCCAATCCCTCCTGAAGACACAACATGTAGATGCACAAGGGTCACACAAATCTGCTCAAATAGATGGTTTCTATGTACAATTATCCCTAAAACATGGAACACAGGCTCAATCTCACTGCTGCATCACCTGCTTTATTTTTCATCCCCTTATCTGTTGTTTGAGCATTGTGGATTCGGTTGGAGCCCTTTAGGGTAAATACAGTATTTTCTTACTTCTCTGTAAAGCACTTTGCATACTTGTGGCACTGTGTGTTTGCATTTCAATCGGTCCATTTATGCAATTTATTTTGTTGCCAATTGACATTATTAGTTATTAATAGAGCATACCCAATTCTGTACAAAACAGAGGCAGACAGTCCCACCCCTTAGGAGCTTACATTCTAAATACAACACAAAGCACTCAATAACCAGAAAAGTATCTAGACTCAAGGCTGTATAGGGTTCAGAGAGAGGTATTTCTTTTCTTGGTAAATTAACATTGGTAAATTTCACCAAAGAAATATTTTAAGAGGGGATTTGAAGAGAGGCTGGTCATTTGACAGACAAGGAGAAGGAGGGAGCTTGTGCTTGTTCTGTGTAAATAGGAGCTTTTGTGTATATGCAGGTACACAGGGACAGTTGTCTGCTTATGAACTCTTCAGAAGTCTAAGCACCATTTCCCCCCAATGCTACTTCTTACAGCGGGGGTGGGGGAGGGGAAGACTTGCAGCAGTTCACCTGCTATTAGTTTAGATGAATGCTGATGAAACAAATTACCTGCTTTATTTTATTGTTACAATTTAATTTTTCATGCCCTCGGAGGCAGGGCTGTCTATTCCCACACACAATGACCAACCCGCAAAACGAAGCTCCTGATTTTAGAAAAGATTATCCACTGTAAGTGTGCATATTTTAGGTATATTAGCAGGTTCCACAGGTTTAACAGTTTTCATGCACTGAAGCTATCTGTCCAAAAGGGTTCTGTGGCTACATATTCTACCACATGTGGATGCCAGTGCTAATGCACCTGGATTGTTAAGTGCTTACAGAGTTTTGTGCATACCAGGTTGAGAATACACTGAAAGCTAGGCCCATGAACCATGGCAGAACCTTTTCTCCCCTACCCCAACAGCCACAACCCCTCAGGTACCCCAGCGTCTTTGGATTGCCCAAGACTAAAAGCTCCACTTCCTGACACAGTCTGGGCTATATTTTGTGCTGATTTACCCCTAGGCCTCTGCGGTAACTCCACTGATTTAATATTACTCCCAAGCGCATTCTGCACCAAAAAATTAAAAATTCTTCACACAATATTTTAAAATTCTGAAAATTTTATTTGTCAAATAAATGTGGAAGCTCCAGCATGGCACTGGGGAGAACAGGCCACTGGCTGCACAGAGGTGGGAAATCACTGTGCAGTTTCCCCCGGACATGGACTCAGCGGTGAGGCTGCACCCAACCCTGATACAGTGCAAGGCCCTGGCCTACCCCAGAAACACCCCAAGGCCCTGCCCCTCCGTGCCAGGTGGGCCAGGTGTGGACAGGCAGGCTCATCAAGGCTTAGTGTGTGGGGACTTAGTATGGGGGGATCCAGGTGTGGGTGGAGAAGGTTCTCTGTGGGGCAATCTGGGTGCGGGCAACTCAGTGGGGGATCCGGGTGCAGGAGGAATCTGGATTCACAGGGACTTATTGGGGGGTTCTGGGTGCAATGGTAATGGGACTCTGAAGAGGGTCCAGGTGAAGGTGGTTGGGGCTCAATGGGGTAGTCTGGGTGTGTGCAGGGTGACAGAGCTTGTCAGGGGCATGGGGATCCAGGTGCAGCTGGTTGGGCCTCAGTAGGGTGAGGATCGGGGTGGCTCATCGGGGTGATCCAGGTGCAGGTGGATTGGGGCTCATCGGTGGGGGGTCTGAGTGCGGAGGTGGGGGTGAGGCTTAGCGGGGGTCTGGGTATGAGTGGATCTGGATTCATGGGGGTTGGGAGGATGGAGGAGCAGTTCCCTGTACAGGGATCCCTCCCACTGCAGCTGAGGAGTGATGGGTGCAGGAAGCGGGTGGGAGTTTGCAGATCTTCCTGCAGCTGGGGGAGAAATCTGGGGATGGGTCTGACCTGAGTACCAGAGATCTTTCAGGGTGTACATCAACTGATCTAGATGTTTGCCGAGCTTTACAGCAGGCTACATAAAAAGCACTAGCAAAGTCAGTACAAACTAAAATTTCATAGAAAATAATTTGTGTTGTTTATACTGCTCTGTGTACTATACACTGAAATGTAAGTACAATATTTGTATTCCAATTGATTTATTTTATAATTATATGGTAAAAATGAGAAAGTAAGCAATTTTTCATAATAGTGGACTGTGACACTTGTATTTTTACATCTGATTTTGTAAGTTTTTAAGTGAGGTGAAACTTGGGGGTACACAAGACAAATCAGACTCTTGAAAGGGGTACAGTAGTCTGGCAAGGTTGAGATACACTGACCTAGGTGATATGTAGGATAGAAATAGATTATACTGCTAAAACTGGAAGATTTTTACTCTAAGATCCCAGTTCTACAATTGGAGCTACAGTGGAAGACCTTTGCACAGAGCACCTTTGTCTTCAAAGTAAAAAGTTTGCCTGTGTAGATCCAATTGCAGGATTGGGACCTTAAATAGTAAACTTTTCTGGCAGAGACCTCTATATGGGCCTGATGCTTTAGTACTTACAGAAGCCATTTATGTTCTACCCGAGTAAGAGCTGTGTATACAGTGCTATGTGCAGCAATGGAATCACAGAAATAAATAAATCACTGTAAATAACTGTGTCCCATTATTTTCTGGTCTCATGAGAGAAGAATTCTTTTTTACAGAACATGTTGTTAATTGTCTGCTTGAATTTTAAAGGACATTTTAATAGTAATAAGTTACGTGCTGGTGGATATTACATTGTAGATATACCCTTAGTATGCGAAGAGCACAGCCAGAGACAGCAAGCCTCTGAGCCTTGGTAGACAGACTCAGGCTCGTGCTTAAGAGCTATAAATAGCTGTGTAGATACTCCAGCTCGGGCTCTGAGGGCTAGGGATGAGAGGCTTCAGAACTTGAGTTCCAGCCCAAGCCACAACTTAAAAGCTGTCTGCGCAGCTATTTTTAGTGAGGTAGCACAAGCCTCGCCAGCATGAGTGTGTTGACCCAGACTCAGAGGCTTGCTGCCGCAGGCTGCCATTGGCTGTGTAGACTTTCCCTAGTTGTTTACTCATTTCCCTTCAGGCACATACCTCACAAAACACCTATGAGTTGAGCTATGTATGTGCTGTTTTGGTTCATTGGCTTAATTGGTACCCACTAATTTTTTTCCATGAGTGCTCCAGTCCTGGAGGACCCATGGGGTTGGGACCTATGATTCTCAAAGGGGGGGGAGAAAACCTGGATTTGTGCTGGAAATGGCCCAACTTGATTATCATACACATTGTAAGGAGAGTGATCACTTCAGATAAGCTATTACCAGCAGGAGAGTGGGGTGGGGGGAGAGAAAACCTTTTGTAGTGGTAAACACCCATTTTTTCATGGTTTGTATGTATAAGAACATCTTCTGTATTTTCCACAGTATGCATCCGATGAAGTGAGCTGTAGCTCATGAAAGCTTATGCTCAAATAAATTGGTTAGTCTCTAAGGTGCCACAAGTACTCCTTTTCTTTTTGTGAATACAGACTAACATGGCTCTTACTCTGAAACCTGTCATTATGCAAGGCACTGCATTTAGCCATATGGAGTGGAAATCTATCAACTGCATGAAAAAACTTGTACAGATACAGACAGACATCATCTTCCTTTCCAAATGCAAACAGATGGACATTGTACCAAAAGGACTGAAGGTAAAAAATCCATTACAATCTACATACCACACAGGCTATGCTGACAGCTTGTGCCACACGCTCTCAAACAAACTGCGGAACCACCTGATCAACATCCTCTACAGCAAACAGGGAAAGATAAAGAATGAGCTCTCAAAAATGGATACTCTCATAAAAAGCCAACCTTCCACACAAACTTCCCTCGTGGCTGGACTTTACTAAAACTAGACAAGCTATTTACAACACACACTTTGCTTCTCTACAAAAGAAAAAGGACACTAAACTTTCTAAACTACTACATGCCACAAGGGGCCACAGCAATGGTTCCCTCAACCCACCCGGCAATATTGTTAACCTATCCAACTATACTCTTAGCCCAGCAGAAGCAACTGTCCTATCTCGGGGCCTCTCCTTCTGCCCCTCCACCCCCACGAACATGATACAGTTCTGTGGTGACCTAGAATCCTATTTTCGACGTCTCCGACTCAAGGAATATTTCCAACACACCTCTGAACAACAAACTAATCCACAGAGACCTCCCTACCAACACTACAAAAAAGAAGGATTCTAGATGGACTCCTCCTGAAGCTCGAGACAGCAGACTGGACTTCTACATAGAGTGCTTCCGCCAACGTGCACGGGCTGAACTTGTGGAAAAGCAGGATCACTTGCCCCACAACCTCAGCCGTGCAGAACACAATGCCATCCACAGCCTCAGAAACAACTCTGACATCATAATCAAAAAGGCTGACAAAGGAGGTGCTGTTGTCATCATGAATAGGTTGGAATATGAACAAGAGGCTGCTCGGCAGCTCTCCAACACCACTTTCTACAAGCCATTACCCTCTGATCCCACTGAGAGTTACCAAAAGAAACTACTTGAAAGAAGTTCAAAAGAAACTACTTGAGCATTTGCTCAAGAAACTCCCTGAAAAAGCACAAGATCAAATCCGCACAGACACACCCCTGGAACCTCGACCTGGGATATTCCATCTACTACCCAAGATCCATAAACCTGGAAATCCTGGACACCCCATCATCTCAGGCATTGGCACCCTGACAGCAGGATTGTCTGGCTATGTAGACTCCCTCCTCAGGCCCTACGCTACCAGCACTCCCAGCTACCTTCGAGACACCACTGACTTCCTGAGGAAACTACAATCCATTGGTGATCTTCCTGATAACACCATCCTGGCCCCTATGGATGTAGAAGCCCTCTACACCAACATTCCACACAAAGATGGACTACAAGCCGTCAAGAACACTATCCCCGATAATGTCACGGCTAACTGGTGGCTGAACTTTGTGACTTTGTCCTTACCCATAACTATTTTACATTTGGGGACAATGTATACCTTCAAATCAGCGGCACTGCTATGGGTACCCGCATGGCCCCACAGTATGCCAACGTTTTTATGGCTGACTTAGAACAACGCTTCCTCAGCTCTCGTCCCCTAACACCCCTACTCTACTTGTGCTATATTGATGACATCTTCATCATCTGGACCCATGGAAAAGAAGCCCTTGAGGAATTCCACCATGATTTCAACAATTTCCCTCCCACCATCAACCTCAGCCTGGTCCAGTCCACACAAGAGATCCACTTCCTGGACACTACAGTGCTAATAAACAATGGTCACATCAACACCACCCTATACCAGAAACCTACTGACCGCTATTCCTACCTACATGCCTCCAGCTTTCACCCTGACCACACCACACGATCCATTGTCTACAGCCAAGCTCTGCAATACAACCGCATTTGCTCCAACCCCTCAGACAGAGACAAACACCAACAAGATCTCTATCAAGCATTCTTACAACTACAATACCCACCTGCAGAAGTGAAGAAACAGATTGATAGAGCCAGAAGAGTTCCCAGAAGTCACCTACTACAGGACAGGCCTAACAAAGAAAATAACAGAACGCCACTAGCTGTCACCTTCAGCCCCCAACTAAAACCCCTCCAACGCATTATTAAGCGTCTACAACCTATCCTGAAGGAAGACCCAACACTCTCACAAATCTTGGGAGACAGGCCAGTCCTTGCCTACAGACAGCCCCGCAATCTGAAGCGAATACTCACCAGCAACCACATACCACACAACAGAACCACTAACCCAGGAACCTATCCTTGCAACAAAGCCCGTTGCCAACTGTGCCCACATATCTATTCAGGGGACTAATAATAACATCAGCCACACTATCAGAGGCTCGTTCACCTGCACATCCACCAATGTGATATATGCCATCATGTGCCAGCAATGCCCCTCTGCCATGTACATTGGTCAAACTGGACAGTCTCTACATAAAAGAATAAATGGACACAAATCAGATGTCAAGATTTATAACATTCACAAACCAGTCGGAGAACACTTTAATCTCTCTGGTCACTCGATTACAGACATGAAAGTTGCGATATTACAACAGAAAAACTTCAAAACCAGACTCCAGCGAGAGACTGTTGAATTGGAATTCATTTGCAAATTGGATACAATTAACTTAGGCTTGAATAGAGACTGGGAGTGGCTAAGTCATTATGCAAGGTAACCTATTTCCCCTTGTTTTTTCTACCTACCCCCCACCCCCATTCCTCAGACGTTCTTGTTAAACCCTGGATTTGTGCTGGAAATTGATTATCATACATATTGTAAGGAGAATGATCACTTTAGATAAGCTATTACCAACAGGAGAGTGGGTTTGTGTGTGTGGGAAAAAAGGGGGGTGCCACAAGTACTCCTTTTCTTTTTTCATGTTAGTTTTGTTACAGTCAGTGCAAATTATGGGACAAAATTACCCTCTATTAATCTTAGATTATCCTAGATTCCAGGACCAGAAGGTACCACTGTGCTAATCTAGTACGACTTCCTCTATAACACAGGCCATAGAATTTCCCTGAATTTATTCCTGTTTGAGCTATAGCTTTTAGAAAAACATCCAATCTTGATTTAAAAACTGCCAGTGATGGAGAATCCACCACAACCATTGGTAAACTGGTAAATCAGTAAACTATTCCAATGGTTAATTACCGTTACTTAAAAATTTAACCTAATTTCCAGTCTGAAATGGCTCATGTTATACCTTTGTCTGCTAGACTGAAGAGCCCATAGTCAAATATTTCTTTCCCAAGTAGGTATTTCCAGTCTAATCAAATCACCCATTTACCTTCTCTTTGTTAACCTAAAAATAGATTGAGCTCTTTGTTCCTATCAAGATAAGGCATGTTTTCTAGTCCTTTAGTCATTCTCATGACTCTCCTCTGAAACTTCTCCAATTTATCAACATCCTTCTTGAATTATGGACACCAAAACTGGACACACTATGCCAGCAGCAGTTGCACCAGTGCCAAATATAGAGGTAAAATAAGTTCTCTATTCCTACTCAAGATTCCTTTGTTTATGCATTCAAGGATTGCATTAGCCTTTTTGGCCACAGCATCACTGGGAGCTCATGTTCAGTGGATTATCCACCATGACCCTCAAATCTTTTTCGGAGTCACTGCTTCTCAGGATTTCCCCATCATGTAAGTATGGCCCTTGTACTTTGTTCCTAGATGTATATATTTAGCCTTACTAAAACACACATTGTTGCTTGCACACAGCTTATAGAGTGATCCAGATTGCTCTGTATCCATGACCTGTGCCCTTCATTATTTACCACTTCTCCAATTTTTGTGTCATCTGAAAACTTTAGCGTGATGCTTTTGTTTTATGTCATTGATACAAATATTAAATAGCATAGGGATAAGAACTGATCCCTCCAGGACCTCACTAGAAATACACCTGCTCAATGATGATTCTTCATTTACAGTTACACTTTGAGACCTATCAGTTAGCCAGGTTTGAAGCCATATACTGTGCTATGTTAATTTTATATCATTCTAATTTTTGAAATCAAAATATCATGCGGTACCAAGTCAAATTCCTTACAGAAGTTTAAGTGTACTACATCAACACTATTACCTTCATCAACCAACCTTGTAATCTCATCAAAAAAAGATATCAAGTTAGTTGCTATCAAGCTATCTGCCATAAACCCATGTTGATTGGCATTAATTATATTACCTTCCTTTAATTCTTTATTAAATTATCAGCTGCTCCATTATCTTGCCTGCGATCAATATCAGACTAGTAGGCTTACAATTATCTGGATCATCCCTATTTGCCCTTTTGAAATATTGGCACATTAGTTTTCTTCCAGTCTTCTGGAACTTCCCCAGTGTTCCAAGACCTATTGAAAAGCTACATTAATGGTTCAACGAGGCCCTAAGCCAGTTCTTTTAAGACTCTTGAATGCAAGTTTTCTTGACCTGCTGATTTAAAAATGTCTAACTTTAGCAGCTGATGTTTAACATACTACTGGGATACTAATGGAAAGGAAAGAGTTATCACCATCATATAGTATGACTGTATCATGGGTGTTTTTCCCACAAAAAAACTTAAATACTTCATTGAACACATTTGCCTTTCTGCATTATTACTGATAATTCTACCATATCCATCTAGCAATAGACCATTACTAGTGTTCCAAATATACTTAAACTCCCAATTGTCCTCTACTCTGCAGCTTCTGTTTTACACTCATTACTACTGACTTCCTCTTTCTTCCGTTTGTCATATATTCATGTTTTATAGTTACCTTCACCTTCCCCTCTAAACCAGACCAGTATTTTAACCAATACAGCCTTCTTCCTCAATTGTGGCTTTTGGGCCTTCTTGTAAAAGTGTTCTTAAACAATTCCCAATTACCATTCCCCTTTTTTTAACCTCTTCCTCCCAGCTGATTTGTTTCAATTTTTTTCATCTTTATGAAATGGCCCTTTTAAAGCACCAATTATATATATATCAGTGATCTGGGCTTTATTCTGTTTACACATTATAAATGTGTAATCAATGTGTAATGTGTGATCAAGTCATGACAATTTGAACCTAAGCTATAATTAATTTTAAATTCTGGGATCAGTTCCTCTTTAATCAGTCAAAATGTGGTCTAATAGAGTCCCCCATGTTGGGTGCAATACTTTATGAATTAGGTAACTCATCTATAATATTTAGAAATTCCAGGGATGTTCTAGTACTGGCAGCATGAGACTTCCAAAATGTGTGACTCAAATTGAAGTCCCCACAGCTTTTTTCCCTACGCATTATAGATAGGTGCCTAAGGATCTAGTCATCCTGTTCCCTAGTGTGATCTGGTGGTCTGTAGAAAACACCAATACCCCATCATATGCTTTACTTGCAAGGACACTGATTCATAAGCATTCAAAATTATTTTCTTTTGAGTTGTCAGTGACTCACAAACAGGAATGCAATTTTTGACAGAGTGCAACTCCCCGCTTTTGCTCACTCAGTCCCTCCTAATTAGGTTATAATCATTGAGGTTAGCATTCCAATCATGCAGATCATCCCATCAGGTTTCAGTAATGCTCAACTAGATCAAATTTACGCTCATAAATGAGTAATTCCAATTTATCCTGTTTGTTATCCAGGCTCCTAGCATTGGTGTATAGGCCATTAAAAAATTTCTTCTCTTCACATCCTGTGGTTCCTTGATTAATTTTGTTCTTAACACCCCAATTTTGGGCTAAATAAGTGCTCATATCTTCTCTTATTTTACCCTCCCCTTTTGTTATTAATTTAACACCTTCCTAACGAGCCTAGCCAGCCTGGCCCTAAGGATATTTGTTACCCTTCTGCTGAGCTGGAGACAATCCAAATTATACAGCCCCGTCTCCCCACAGAAGGTGGATCAATGTTCCACAACACCAAAACCTGGCCCGCTCAGGTAACCGTCACCGTATGTCTCCTGGGTGCTGGCAGACGCGGTACTGCATTGCTACACAGTAGCAGCAACCCATTGCCTTCTGGCAGCAGACGGTGCAATATGACTGGTAGCAGTCATCGTCATGTCTGAGGTGCTCCTGGCCACGTCGGCCAGGAGCGCCTGGGCAGACATGGGCGCAGGGACTAAATTTGGAGTGACTTGACCAGGTCATTCTCTTTAGTCCTGCAGTCAGTCCTATTGAACCGTCTTATGGTGAGCAGGCAGGCGATACGGATTGCTAGCAGTCGTACTGTATCATCTTCTGCAGGGCAGGCAAGAGATGAGGATGGCTAGCAGTCGTATTGCAACATCTCTGCCGAGCAGCCATGAGATGTGGATGGCATGCAGTCCTTCTGCACCGTCTGCTGCCAGCCAAAGATGTAAAAGATAGATGGAGTGGATCAAAACAAGAAATAGATCAGATTTGTTTTGTACTCATTTGCTTCCCCCCCCCCCCATCTAGGGGACTCATTCCTCTAGGTCACACTGCAGTCACTCACAGGGAAGGTGCAGCGAGGTAAATCTAGCCACATATCAATCAGAGGCCAGACTAACCTCCTTGTTCCAATAAGAACAATAACTTAGGTGCACCATTTCTTATTGGAACCCTCCGTGAAGTCCTGCCTGAAATACTCCTTGATGTAAAGCCACCCCCTTTGTTGATTTTAACTCCCTGAAGCCAACCCTGTAAGCCATGTCGTCAGCCACCCCTCCCTCCATCAGAGCAACAGCAGACAATAGTTCCGCGCCTTTTTTCTGTGCGGACGCCATACCAAGGCAAGTGTCATAAATATAAAGGGAAGGGTAAACCCCTTTGAAATCCCTCCTGGCCAGGGGAAAGCTCCTCTCACCTGTAAAGGGTTAAGAAGCTAAAGGTAACCTCGCTGGCACCTGACCAAAATGACCAATGAGGAGACAGGATACTTTCAAAAGCTGGGAGGAGGAAGAGAAACAAAGGGTCTGTGTGTCTGTCTATATTCTGTCTTTGTCGGGGGTAGACCAGGAATGGAGTCTTAGAACTTTTAGTAAGTAATCTAGCTAGGTACGTGTTAGATTATGATTTCTTTAAATGGCTGAGAAAAGAACTGTGCTGAATAGAATAACTATTTCTGTCTGTGTATCTTTTTTGTAACTTAAGGTTTTGCCTAGAGGGGTTCTCTATGTTTTGAATCTAATTACCCTGTAAGGTATCTACCATCCTGATTTTACAGGGGGGATTTCTTTATTTCTATTTACTTCTATTTTTATTAAAAGTCTTCTTGTAAGAAAACTGAATGCTTTTTCATTGTTCTCAGATCCAAGGGTCTGGGTCTGTAGTCACCTAGGCAAATTGGTGAGGATTTTACCAAACCTTGTCCAGGAAGTGGGGTGCAAGGTTTTGGGAAGTATTTTGGGGGGAAAGACGCATCCAAACAGCTCTTCCCCAGTAACCAGTATTAGTTTGGTGGTGGTAGCGGCCAATCCAAGGACAAAGGGTGGAATATTTTGTACCTTGGGGAAGTTTTGACCTAAGCTGGTAAAGATAAGCTTAGGAGGTTTTTCATGCAGGTCCCCACATCTGTACCCTAGAGTTCAGAGTGGGGGAGGAACCTTGACAGCAAGCATGGAGGCCGCTCAGCTCACTTTGGCAATTAGGAGCACATTAAACACCACACGCATTATCCAGCAGTATATGCAGCACCAGAACCTGGCAGAGCGATACCGGGCGAGGAGGCGACGTCAGCGCGGTCACGTGAGTGATCAGGACATGGACACAGATTTCTCTGAAAGCATGGGCCCTGCCAATGCATGCATCATGGTGCTAATGGGGCAGGTTCATGCTGTGGAACGCCGATTCTGGGCTCGGGAAACAAGCACAGACTGGTGGGACCGCATAGTGTTGCAGGTCTGGAACGATTCCCAGTGGCTGTGAAACTTTCGCATGCGTAAGGGCACTTTCATGGAACTTTGTGACTTGCTTTCCCCTGCCCTGAAGCGCATGAATACCAAGATGAGAGCAGCCCTCACAGTTGAGAAGCGAGTGGCGATAGCCCTGTGGAAGCTTGAAACGCCAGACAACTACCGGTCAGTTGGGAATCAATTTGGAGTGGGCAAATCTACTGTGGGGGCTGCTGTGATGCAAGTAGCCCACGCAATCAAAGATCTGCTGATATCAAGGGTAGTGACCCTGGGAAATGTGCAGGTCATAGTGGATGGCTTTTTGCAACGGGATTCCCTAACTGTAGTGGGGCCATAGACGGAACCCATATCCCTATCTTGGCACCGGAGCACCAAGCTGGCGAGTACATAAACTGCAAGGGGTACTTTTCAGTAGTGCTGCAAGCTCCGGTGGATCACAAGGGACGTTTCACCAACATCAACATGGGATGGCCGGGAAAGGTACATGACGCTCGCATCTTCAGGAACTCTGGTCTGTTTCAAAAGCTGCAGGAAGGGACTTTATTCCCAGACCAGAAAATAACTGTTGGGGACGTTGAAATGCCTATATGTATCCTTGGGGACCCAGCCTACCCCTTAATGCATGGCTCATGAAGCCATACACAGGCAGCCTGGACAGTAGTCAGGAGCTGTTCAACGACAGGCTGAGCAAGTGCAGAATGGTGGTAGAATGTGCATTTGGATGTTTAAAGGTGCGCTGGCGCAGTTTACTGACTCGCTTAGACCTCAGCGAAACCAATATTCCCACTGTTATTACTGCTTGCTGTGTGCTCCACAATATCTGTGAGAGTAAGGGGGAGACGTTTATGGCGGGGTGGGAGGTTGAGGCAAATCGCCTGGCTGCTGGTTACACGCAGCCAGACACCAGGGCGCAGTACGCATCAGAAAAGCTTTGAAAACCAGTTTCATGACTGGCCAGGCTATGGTGTGAAAGTTCTCTTTTTTTCTCCTTGATGAAACCCCCCACCCCTTGGTTCACTCTACTTCCCTGCAAACTAACCACCCTCCCCTCCTCCCTTTAATCATTGCTTGCAGAGGCAATAAAGTCATTGTTGCTTCACATTCTTGCATTCTTTATTCGTTCATCACACAAATAGGGGGACGACTATCAAGGTAGCCCAGGAGGGGTGGTGGAGGAGGGAAGGAAAATGCCACACAGCACTTTAAAAGTTTACAACTTTAAAATTTATTGAATGACAGCCTTCTTTTTTTTGGGCAATCCTCTGTGGCGGAGTGGCTGGTTGGCCGGTGGCCCCCGCACCGCGTTCTTGGGCATCTGGGTGTGGAGGCTATGTAACTTGGGGAGGAGGGTGGTTGGTTACACAGGGGCTGTAGTGGCGGTCTGTGCTCCAGCTGCCTTTGCTGCAGCTCAACCATACACTGGAGCATACTGGTTTGGTCCTCCAGCAGCCTCAGCATTGAATCCTGCCTCCTCTCATCACGCTGCCGCCACATTTGAGCTTCAGCCCTGTCTTCAGCCCGCCACTTACTCTCTTCAGCCCGCCACCTCTCCTCCTGGTCATTTTGTGCTTTCCTGCCCTCTGACATTATTTGCCTCCACGCATTCGTCTGTGCTCTGTCAGTGTGGGAGGACAGCATGAGCTCAGAGAACATTTCATCACGAGTGCGTTTTTTTTTCCTTTCTAATCTTCACTAGCCTCTGGGAAGGAGAAGATCCTGTGATCATTGAAACACATGCAGCTGGTGGAGAAAAAAAAGGGACAGCGGTATTTAAAAAGACACATTTTATAAAACAGTGGCTACAGGTTTTCAGGGTAAACCTTGCTGTTAACATTACATACATAGCACATGTGCTTTCGTTACAAGGTCGCATTTTGCCTCCCCCCACCGCGTGGCTACCCCCTCAACTCTCCCCCCACCCATGGCTAACAGCGGGGAACATTTCTGTTCAGCCGCAGGCAAACAGCTCAGCAGGAACGGGCTCCTCTGAATGTCCCCTGAAGAAAAGCACCCTATTTCAACCAGGAGACCATGAATGATATCTCACTCTCCTGAGGATAACACAGAGAGATAAAGAACGGATGTTGTTTGAACGCCAGCAAACATACACTGCAATGCTTTGTTGTACAATGATTCCCGAGTACGTGTTACTGGCCTGGAGTGGTAAAGTGTCCTACCATGAAGGACGCAATAAGGCTGCCCTCCCCAGAAACCTTTTGCAAAGGCTTTGGGAGTACATCCAGGAGAGTCGTGAATGCCAGGGCAAATTAATCCTTTCACATGCTTGCTTTTAAACCATGTATAGTATTTTTAAAAGGTACACTCACCGGAGGTCCCTTCTCTGCCTGCCGGGTCCAGGGGGTACTGGCTCCAGGTCCAGGGTAAGAAACAGTTCCTGGCTGTCGGGAAAACCGGTTTCTCCGCTTGCTTGCTGTGAGCTATCTTCTTCATCCCCAAAACCTGCTTCCGTGTTGCCTCCATCTCCATTGAAGGAGTCAAACAACACGGCTGGGGTAGTGGTGGCTGAACCCCCTAAAATGGCATGCAGCTCATCATAGAAGCAGCATGTTTGGGGCTCTGACCTGGAGCGGCCGTTCGCCCCTCTGGTTTTCTGGTAGGCTTGCCTCAGCTCCTTCAGTTTCAAGCGGCACTGCTTCGGATCCCTGTTATAGCCTCTGTCCTTCATGCCCTGGGAGATTTTGACAAAGGTTCTGGCATTTCGAAAACTGGAACGGAGTTCTGATAGCACGGATTCCTCTCCCCATACAGCGATCAGATCCCGTACCTCCCGTTCAGTCCATGCTGGAGCTCTTTTGCGATTCTGGGACTCCATCATGGTCACCTCTGCTGATGAGCTCTGCATGGTCACCTGCAGCTTGCCACGCTGGACAAACAGGAAATGAGATTCAAAAGTTCGCGGTTCTTTTCCTGTCTACCTGGCCAGTGCATCTGAGTTGAGAGTGCTGTCCAGAGCGGTCACAATGGAGCACTCTGGGATAGCTCCCGGAGGCCAATACCGTCAAATTGTGTCCACAGTACCCCAAATTTGACCCGGCAAGGCCGATTTAAGCGCTAATCCACTTGTCAGGGGTGGAGTACGCAAATCGATTTTAAGAGCCCTTTAAGTCGAAATAAAGGGCTTCATTGTATGGACGGGTGCAGGTTTACATTGATTTAATGCTGCTAAATTCGACCTAAAGTCCTAGTGTAGACCAGGGCTTAGTTATCCCTGTAGAATCCCAATGAAGTACATAAATAAATGTCAGACTATAGTCCCTTCATTTATGTCTGTGCAATACGGCTCTGTATGCAGTTCTAGAAAAAAAACAGTTACTTACTGTGACGAAGTGGGACTGTTCTTAATGTTTCCTCTGAATAGTGTGGGGGTGCCTCAGTTTCCCCTAGGCAGTTCTTAAGTATCTAGGGGGTGGGGTAAGGGTGTATGATCATTGCAGAGCCCTAGAGGGCAGGTGTGTGCAGGAGTCTGGACACAGAGAATGGCCAACTCCCTGTTTCCTGGCAACTGATGGCTTGGGCCCTTCCCCCCCTGCAAGGTGAGAGCTAAAGGGTTGGAGAACAAAGGAATCAGGTGACCACCTGGCCCGGGAAAGGAACAAAGCCCAGAGGAGGAGGGGCTGGAGGGGGTTTTCAGTTTGGGGCTGGCTGGGACATGGAGTGAAGTGCAGACGTGGTTGTCTGGCTCACTGCCCCCCAGAATGGACCCAGCTGAGGGGTCCCGTTCTCTGCACCTGCAAGCTCTGTTTTAGACCATGTTCCTGTAGTCTAATAAACCTTCTGTTTTACTGGCTGGCTGAGAGTCACGTCTGACTGCGAAGTTGGGGTGCAGGACCCTCTGGCTTCCCCAGGAGCACCGCCTGAGCGGACTCGCTGGGGGAAAGCGCACGGAGAGGCAGAGGATGCTGAATGCTCCGAGGTCAGACCCAGGAAGGTGGAAGCTGTGTGAGCTGTGTGTCCTGCAGACAGGCTGCTCACAGAAAGGCGACTACCCCAGAGTCCTGACTGACTTCATGGGGAGCAGTTCCAGAGCATCGCCCAGGGACTCCGTGACACTTACCTTTTGTAACTGTTGTTCTTCAAGATGCGTTGCTCATGTCCATTCCATTGTAGGTGTGCGTGCCCCCACATGTGTGGTTGTCGGATACTTTTGCCTTAGTGTTATCTGTAGGGCTGGCTGTGGCACCCTCTGGAGTGCTGCGCTCATGCCATGGTATATCAGGAGCCACTGGCCCTGCGCCCTCTCAGTTCCTTCTTGTTGACAACTCTGACAGAGGGGCAGGAGGGCGGGTAATGGAATGGACATTAGCAACACATTCCGAAGAACAACAGTTCTGAAAGGCAGGTAACCATTGTTTCTTTTTTGAGTGCTTGCTCAATGTCAATTTCGTTCTAGGTGACTCACAAGCAGAATCCACGGAGGTGGACTTGGAGTTCACAGTCTTGCAGATTAGAGTACTGCTCTGCTGAAACCAGTGTCATCTTGAGCTTGCTGGGTCAGCGCATAGTGCGAAGCAAATGTGTTGATGGACAACAAGGTCGTGGCATGGCAAATTTCTTGGACTGGCACCTGAGCAAGGAAGGTCACTGATGACGCCTGCCCCCTAGTTGAGTGAGCTCTCTCAGTCACCAGTGGGGGCACCCTCTCCAGCTCAGAGCACTAGTGGATTCAGGCCGAGATCCATGATGAGATTCTCTGGGTGGACACAGGGCAACCCTTCATCCTGTTTGCGACAGCAACAAACAATTGTGTAGACATACAGAACAGACTTGTTCTATCTATTAGAAAGCAAGTGCCCACCTGACATCCAGGGTATGCAGCCTGCATTCCTCATCCATCGTACGAGGCTTTGGACAAAGGACTAGAATATATGTGACTAGGAGGCACATGTCTTGACCAGTATGGAACTGGGAGACTACCTTGGGCAGAAAAGCAGGATGCGCACGCAGCTGGACCTTGTCCTTACAGGAGATCATATTAGGTGGTTCCGACGTAAGCGGACTGATCTCGGACACCCTACAGGCCAAAGTTATGTCGACCAAAAAGGAGACCTTCCAGGAGAGAAGCAGGAGGGAGCAGGAAGCAAGGGCTCGAAGGGGGGCCCCCATGAGCCTTGACAACACAAGATTCAGGTCCCAAGGAGGGACTGGGTCCCAGACATGTGGGTAAAGGTGCTCCAGACCTTTCAGGAACCGTGCTGTCATGGGATGGGCGAAGACTGAAATGGCTACCAGGTGTAGTATCTTGACCAAAAGATAGTGACAGGCCCTGGAGCTTAAGGTGCAGCAAATAGTCCAGGATGTCTTGCAGCAGGGCCTCTTTCACATGAATGTGATGAACTGAAGCCTAACACTAGAACCATTTCCACTTTGCCACATAGATGCCTCTGGTGGAGGGTTTCCTGCTGCCCAGCAGGATCTGCTGAACACCAGCCAAATGCCACCGTTCTTCCCCACTTACCCACGCAGTAGCCAGGCCATCAAGTGCAGCGCCACCAGGTTTGGATGCAGTAGACTGCTGCGATTCTGGGACACCAGATCTGGCCGAAGAGGCAGCTGCAGGGGGGTGGCTGCCAAAAGACTCAGCAACATGCCGAATCAATGTTGATGAGGCCACCCCGGGGCTGTGAGGATGACCGTTGCTTTGTCTTGCTTCACCTTTAGCAGGACCTTGTGGATTAACGGTATCGGCAGGAAGGCGTACATCAGCACTCCTGACCACAGGATCAGGAAGGTGTCCAACAGCGAGCCCCTGTCAATTCCCAGCAGAGAAGAGAACATGTGACGTTTTCTGTTTGTGTGAGGCCTTGCTGGTGGGCTTGCCCTCGCAGGGAGCCTTAGCAGCTTCCACTGCCACACTTGGTGCCAGCTGCAGCACTCTTAGCTCTCCAGGCGCTGGAGGCTCAGAGGGTGTAGACTGCACTGTCAGCTTGGGCCCTTTACCACTCCCTGGAGTTAGTGGTGGGTCCTTTTGCAGGGGAGGAACTCCCCAGAGATGAGCCCTTTTGCGGGTCCAAAGCGGACGTGAGGCCTGAGCAGCCTTGGTTGGGCTTGTTCGGTGCTGTCATCTTCATTTTATTCTTCAGCACCAGGGATCGGTGCTGGGAGGAGCCCAGTGCTGGGGGTGTGCTACGGACAGAAGTCGATGGGCTGGGTGCCGGTTCGGGCTGTGCTGCCTCCAAAACTGGGCATAAGGCAGCCTGCATCAGGAGAGCCCTGAAGCATATGTCGCACTCTCTTTGTGTCCGAGGACGAAAGTTCTGGCAGATGTGACAGCACTTCTTTATATGGGTTTCCCCGAGGCACCGTAGACAACTCTCGTGCAGGTCACTAACAGGCATAGGCCTGTTACACCAAGAGCAGGGCTTGAAACCTGGAGTCCAGGGCATGCCCCGCATGGGGCAAAGTCCTCCCCGGGACACTATCTAACCAAACACTTCACAGGAACTTAACTAACTAACCAACAAATCATTAAACAGCTAGAAGCACAAAAGTCTATGATAAAAGACAAACCATTGACCGCTTGCGAAGCAAGGGACAGAGATGCTCCAAGTGACCACCATAGGTGATGAGAAGGAACTCAGAGGGTGCAGGGCCAGTGGGGTGATGAGCACAGTACTCCAGAGGGCACCACAGCCAGCCGCTAAGGCAAAAGTCTCCGATGACCATGCATGTGAACGCTCACACCTACAATGGAATTGACATGAACAAGCACTCGAACAAGAACCAACAGTACTATAGAGAAAGCAATCAGCATCACTTGTTAGTGTACCCTATGTGGCTATGGAATTCTGGTTATTACTGAAGATATTTTCATTGAAATAATATGCATGTAGTAATGTGCAATTAGGGCTTTATCTTGCAAGGTGCGGAGTACCAGCAAAGTCTTATTGAAATCTACCCATTTCTTCCCCCAGCATACACCCTATGCCAAGTGCTGCGCCACCTACACCTGCTCTGACCCTTGGGGTGGAATCACCAGATGCCTAGTTAAAGCAGCTTTAGGGATGCTTTGAGCGGCTTCAGTCTTATTTGGAGGTCAGGATCTGGATCTGCAGCTCTGCCTTTGGAGAGGGGCAAAACCAAGAGGTTCTATAAAGACATATGAAAAAATCATCTCCATGCACTAAGGAGCAGCATCTCCATCTGCAAAGCCGAAGAGGTCTGGCTAATTCCACAACCATAGGGCCAGGCCTACAATGGACATGGAGAGCCCTTAGTTGGTAAAGTTATTATTAGACTGAATAGAATCCAGCTTGATCACATATAGCTGTATTGGTTCTGCCATGTCAACAAGTCAAAAATAGATTCAAGAGATGACTCAGACACACAGAGGCCAAATCCAAACCACGCCCCCAGGCAGCAGAAATCAGCGCAGTGCTGCTGTTCAAGGAGGGCAGGGGTGGATGATGTGACAGGATGCAGCAGGTCATTTTCCATGAAAGCTCCCTGCCTGGCTACGCACAGGGGCATATGAGGACAGGACTCAGGCAGTAGGGATGCTGTCAGAGGATCTGCTATGCACATGGGGAGCTGGTTGAGCACAATGCAAATGTATACTCCGAGTTGCTACATGGACTTGGGGAAGGACTCTTGCCCCCCTGTATATCTGGCCAATACCGGACTCATCTACTCTGGCCAAACACTGAGATGTTGATTTATACCAGAAAGCAGATCTAATCAAATAGGAGGTGTTGTTTTTACACAGAAAAGTGAATAACTATTATTTAAATAATTAGACTATAATCAGAGATAATATTTTAAAGAAAGATTTTCAGCAGCTAACTTACTCTGTAGCCTTCCTACACACATCTGTTAAGTTACCCACTTTCACTTGATTTAAACAAAATATATTTACAGTCTGCCACAATAAACTGACAAATATCTTTTAAGTTGGACTTTATCAAAATGCATCACATTGTATCAGGAGACTATAGAATGAAAACTGGGTAATGAATGACAGCATTCAATAGTACAAAGCAAAAATGTCAGCAAAAATGGTATTCTTGCCACGTCCCAAGTAGTATGTAGTTCAACATCTTTGTAATTTCAAAATCTCTGCTCTGCTGCATTGGTAAACCAGGAATGTGTATGTAATCTATGGTTCCCAATATACTACAGTAGGGAAAAAGACCTTTTCTTCAAAGATGCAAAATTGAAACATGTAAAAAACCTGCAATATTTCAAGATAAACAAAGTCTCTAATTATAGTCAAGTTTTGGTGAACCATAAAAACCTGCAGGGCTGAGTGAACTGCTGAAGTCAAACCACATGGAAAAATTCCACTGCTAAAACACTTATGGGGCTTACTTTTGAATATCTCATATGGGGCTGGTTGTGATTTCAGAGAGAACAGACAAGAAGATCCTGGTGTCTGATAAGACTGATTACCAAACTCAATGGAAATGAGTAAAAGTAACCTGATGTTACATCCTGATGTAAAGTAACCCCCATTACCAAGATCAGCAGAGTTGGTCCTACCCCCACCTGCCTCCTGGCAGAGGGAACATGTCAGGGATGTGATCAGAAAATGCTGCGCTTCAGGGATCCTAGCCTGCAGTGTGGTCTTTTGTGGGGGATGTTGTAGCCAGGCATTTGCTCTGAGTTACACCTGGGATTGAACTGGCCCTGGCAGTCCCAAGAAATGAGGATGCGCAAAAGCAACCTTTGCTCTTCTTCTCCCACAGCTGCTCTGAGCAGAATCTGACACAGCTGAGGATCTAGCCCAGGACTGGGCCCATACTGTATACAAGAACAAGTCTTTTATTTATTAAAAACTGTTTTTGTATTGCTAATCGTATTTTAAAGAAAGCTAAAAAAAGATGTTCCAAAAAAATCCGTGGCCCTCCTACTAATTCAGTGGTCAGACTAAAACCTCTTAGTCTATCAACTATATCTTATTGATCTAGTTCAGGGGTAAGCAACCTATGGCATGCGTGCCAAAGGCAGCACGCGAGCTGATTTTCAGTGATACTCTCACTGCCCGGGTCCTGGCCACCAGTCTGGGGGGACTCTGCATTTTAATTTAATTTTAAATGAAGCTTCTTAAACATTTTAAAAACCTTATTTACCTTACATACAACAATAGTTTAGTTATATTTTATAGACTTATAGACAGAGACCTTCTAAAAACATTAAAATGTATTACTGGCACACAAAACCTTAAATTAGAGTGAATAAATGAAGACTCGGCACACCACTTCTGAAAGGTTGCCGACCCCTGATCTAGTTGATGGAAGGAAGTTTATAGTTAATATGACACCCCATTAGCTCCCATGATGTTGAGTGATAAAATATTCCGCTTGCTTTTGTCTTTGATATGTGCATGTTCATCACATTGCATGATAGTGAACAAGGACAGTTTATTAGATATGACCACATTAGCACACAGTTTACAACACAACAGAGAAGCATCCCTATTCAGGAAAGCACTATGGTAGCCTTTAGAGTAACAGCTATATTAGTCTGCATTCGCAAAAAGAAAAGGAGTACTTGTGGCACCTCAGAGACTAACCAATTTATTTGAGCATAAGCTTTCGTGAGCTACAGATGCAGCCGATGAAGTGAGCTGTAGCTCACGAAAGCTTATGCTCAAATAAATTGGTGAGTCTCTAAGGTGCCACAAGTACTCCTTTTCTTTTTATGGTAGCCTGTTATGCGGGACTCGTAAGGTTACCCTCAAATCCCAGTATACCAGCACACATTCCTGCTCTCACATCATTGCCCTGTTACTCTAAATTACTCTCTTTCTCCACCCACCTTCATACCAAGGGTAGAAAGAGAGAAGCTCCAGTTATCAGACTTTAGGAAATGTCAACTCCTTTATTCTTCAGTCCACAGCTCACCACTTACTAGTGGGTGAAAGAGCAGGAAGAGTCTCCTGTGAGAATAGCAATACTGCTCCATAAAGCAGCCAATAGCTAGTGCAGAAGAAAGGTGCACCCTTCCACCCAGGAAATTCAGTGTCTGAGACTAGTTGCAGGAGTAAGGGTTGCAGGATCAATGACCTCCCTGGGACTACTGGCATGAATAAAGGATGCATTACTTCTGCAAACCTGTCTGGTCTTTTCTGGCCAGAAAGCAGAAGCCTTCTTATGTATTTCAAAAGGCAGCATAATGCACTGTCTCTCTGCAACCAAGTTGGTTCAGATTTAATTTCTTTTAAGCCAACTCAGCTCTCTACAGTTGCTTCTTTGTACTGTGCATAAAGTGGATTTTTGAAGTGGCAATACATCAAGATATGGAATTTTTGCAAAGTCTATTGAAAATAGCTATTCTGAGTTTTAACTAAAGAGTTTACTTCATCATTTTAGCTATGAGGATGTTTAACAAAGAAATAAAATGAACTAAAAAAAAATCAACAAAATATGGCACAGTGAAATATGGATTTTTTTTTAGCCATGCTATTAAACAGCCACCACAAAGGCATTAGGACCATATCTTCCTCCAACAAGCCTATACAAACACCAACATGATTTGTGAGTACAATCTGCATTTGGGCATGTAAACTGACATCTTTGCACACAACGCAGGTAATGGCATAAAGCAATCATTTGCATGTGCAAATACATGTCTACTGGGTCAAATGTGAGTTTCTGTAGGTCCCAACAGCTGCTCTTGAAAATTTAGTGAATATACTTTCCGTACACCATTGGATTTTTTGTTATTATTTGTATTACAATAGTGCCTAAAAGACCTAGTCATGGACCAGGACCCTGCTGTGGTAGGTGGTGTACAAATACAGAACAAAAAGATGGTCCCTGCCCTCAAAACCTTACAGTCTAAATATAAGGAAACAACACAACAATATTGGTTTACAGTAGGCAGTGATCTCTGCACAAGGGTAGCTTATCTACTGTCAAGTTTTTGGTAGGCATGACAAAGAAGAGTTTTGAGGAGGGATTTGAAGAAGGAGAACAACACAGTTCTGCAGATGTTTACTGGGAGTGCCTCCCAAGTGTGAGGGGCAGGATGGAAGAAACATGGAACAGTTTGTTTGAAAATATAACAATTGGGCATTGGAGGCTAGCATCCTGGGCTATCAGAGGCTTGTGTCAACAGCTGGATTGCTAATGAGATGACTGGTAGGGTGGGAATTGACTGTGAAGGGCCTTGAAACTGAAGACAAGCAGCTTGTCTTCAGTGTGATAAAGGAGGAGGAGCCAGTGGAGGGATTCAAAGAGAGGGGTCAAGTATCAGAGGGGTAGCCGTGTTAGTCTGGATCTGTAAAAGCGGCAAAGAGTCCTGTGGCACCTTATAGACTAACAGACGTACTGGAGCATAAGCTTTCGTGGGTGAATACCCACTTCGTCGGATGCACGTAGTGGAAATTTTCAGAGGCAGGTATAAATATGCAAGCAAGAATCAGGCTAGGGATAACAAGGTTAGTTCAATCAGGGAGGATGAGGCCCTCTTCTAGCAGCTAAGGTGTGAACACCAAGGGAGGAGAAACTGCTTTTGTCGTTGGCCGGCCATTCACAGTCTTTGTTTAATCCTGAGCTGATGGTGTCAAATTTGCAAATGAACTGAAGCTCAGCAGTTTCTCTTTGAAGTCTGGTCCTGAAGTATTTTTGTTGCAGGATGGCTACCTTTAAATCTGCTATTGTACGTAAAAGAATAAATGGACACAAATCAGATGTCAAGAATTATAACCTTCATAAACCAGTCGGAGAACACTTCAATCTCTCTGGTCACGCAATCACAGACATGAAGGTCGCTATCTTAAAACAAAAAAACTTCAAATCCAGACTCCAGCGAGAAACTGCTGAATTGGAATTCATTTGCAAATTGGATACTATTAATTTAGGCTTAAATAGAGACTGGGAGTGGCTAAGTCATTATGCAAGGTAGCCTGTTTCCTCTTGTTTTTTCCTACCCCCCCCCCCCCCAGATATTCTGGTTTAACTTGGATTTAAACTTGGAGAGTGGTCAGTTTAGATGAGCTATTACCAGCAGGAGAGTGAGTTTGTGTGTGTATGGGGGTGGGGGGGAAGTGAGAAAACCTTGATCTATGCAGGAAATAGCCCGACTTGATTATGTAAAGAGTTGTCACTTTGGATGGGCTAGCACCAGCAGGAGAGTGAATTTGTGTGGGGGGGTGGAGGGTGAGAAAACCTGGATTTGTGCTGGAAATGGCCCACCTGTTGATCACTTTAGATAAGCTATTACCAGCAGGACAGTGGGGTGGGAGGAGGTATTGTTTCATATTCTCTGTGTGTATATAAAGTCTGCTGCAGTTTCCACGGTACACATCTGATGAAGTGAGCTGTGGCTCACGAAAGCTCATGCTCAAATAAATTGGTTAGTCTCTAAGGTGCCACAAGTACTCCTTTTCTTTCAGGGAGATTGAAGTGTTCTCCTACAGGTTTTTGTATATTGCCATTCCTAATATCTGATTTGTGTCCATTTATCCTTTTACGTAGGGACTGTCCAGTTTGGCCGATGTACACAGTAGAGGGGCATTGCTGGCACATGATGGTGTATACTACATTGATGGACGTGCAGATGAATGAACAAGTGATGGTGTGGCTGATCTGGTTAGGTCTTGTGATGGTGTCGCTAGTGTAGATATGTGGGCAGAGTTGGCATCAGGGTTTGTTGCATGGATTGGTTCCTGAGTTAGAGTTACTATGGTGCGGTGTGTAGTTGCTGGTGCGAATATGCTTTAGGTTAGCGGGTTGTCTGTGGGCGAGGACTGGCCTGCCTCCCAAGGCCTGTGAAAGTGAGGGATCATTGTCCAGGATGGGTTGTAGATCACTGATGATGCGTTGGAGAGGTTTTAGCTGAGGACTGTATGTGATGGCCAGTGGAGTTCTGTTGGTTTCTTTCTTGAACTTGTCTTGCAGCAGGAGGCTTCTGGGTACGTCTGGCTCTGTTAATCAGTTTCCTTATTTCCTTGTGTGAGTATTGTAGTTTTGAGAATGCTTGGTGAAGATCTTGTAGGTGTTGGTCTCTGTCTGAGGGGTTGGAACAAATGCAGTTGTACCTCAGTGGTTGGCTGTAGACAATGGATCATGTGGTGTGTCCGGGATGGAAGCTGGAGGCATGAAGGTAGGCATAGCGGTTGGTGGATTTTTGGTATAGGGTGGTGTTAATGTGACCGTCACGTATTTGGACCATGGTGTCTAGGAAGTGGTGACATCCCTAAGAGAGGGGTGACATGGTCAAATTGACAGGCTCGGAAAATGATTTTTGCTGCAGCAATTTGAATGGATATGAATAAGTCAAGACTGAATTTTCATGGCCAGAGAGAAGAATGTTGCAGTAATCAAGACCCAAGATAATGAGAGCTTAGACAAGAGTTCTAGCTGTGTGGATGGATAAGAAAGGCTTAGAGATGCAGAAAGAATTGGCAAGATTTAGACATAGCCTGCATGCAAGAATCTGGAGAGAGGTCTGTGTCGAAGATGACACCCAGGTTATGGGCGTGACAGACAGGCAGGATGATTGTATTGTTCACAGTGATTGAGAAAGGAGATAGTGTATGTAGAGGGATTGAGCGGGAAATCTGACCCTTTGGTGTTAAATAAACATTATCTTTAGGCCAAATACTTTAAGGGTAGATCCTGAGCAGTGCTGAGACCTGACAACAGTTGTAGTTGCTCAGAATCAAGCTCTTACCTTTTGTTTTTTGACAAAATGATCATTTAATATTTTATTATGGTAGTATTCAGAGGCCCCAAATTAGGACTAAAGTTTCATTGTGCCAGGCACTGTACAAACAGTCCTTCCCCAGCCCCTGTTCCTCTGAATATCATGAAGATCTGTGAGGATTCTTTAAAAATGTTGCCCCCATTGCAAACAACTTGCTGAAGTCTTCCTAAACAATGAAACGGGGACACTAAATTTATTGCAACTGACATTTAGTTTAGCTTCCAACATTACCTATGGCAGCCAACATAGAAGATAAAGGGAAAAAACAATGGTTATTAAGATTAAAAATTTTCAAGCAAATAAATAATGAGGGATAAATTTACAGATCCTCCAGGCATTCACCTTACAGAAATGAATGTCTAGATTTCAGTGCAGACTTATTAGATCTCTTTTTTGGACAATAACATGGAATTTTTCGAAGCCTGGCTCACTTACCAGGAGCACAGAGCTGTTGGAGGAAGTTGAGAGAGAACAGGATATTATTTATTAATACCACTTTAATGTAGGCTGCCTCATTCAGCAAGGCAAACTTGGCTCGAAAAAAAAAATTCCTCCTCCTGTGGGAGGCATCTTTTAAATTAAAATGATTCAGACAATATTCTGGCTGATCAAAAGGCTTTAGCCAATTTCCTTCTGACCATATCCATCTCTGCTCCCACAGTAAAGCAAAGGAGCACAGGCCTTCAGGCACATACACTGGAGTAACAATATTTTTAGATCTTTAATCTCCTGAATGGATAGAGCTATATTAAATATGGATTACCTTTCTTGACTAGAGATAAAACTGAACGGAAAGAGAAAAAAATAACACTGAATAAGAGAGAGGAATCATCATGAATACAGACCACCCCCAAAACATACAGCTCTGTGTTGTAGTTATTACAGTATCAGGTTAACAGGAAAAGTAACACTTGACAATCCAAGAATGTTTCTTTTGAAGGAAAAAAGAAGAGATGATGCTTTCCAGGGCAGCTACTTTGGCATTGTTTTATTCATTTATTTCTTCTTACTTTAATTCAATTCCTTATATACCTTGTAAAATAGCAGGCTCTAAATTTCAGAGTAACAGCCGTGTTAGTCTGTATTCATCAAAAGAAAAGGAGTACTTGTGGCACCTTAGAGACTAACCAATTTATTTGAGCATAAGCTTTCGTGAGCAACAGCTCACTTCATCGGATGCATACTGTGGAAAGTGTAGAAGATCTTATTATATACACACAAAGCATAAAAAAATACCTCCTCCCACCCCACTCTCCTGCTGGTAATAGCTTATCTAAAGTGACTCTCCTTACAATGTGTATGATAATCAAGCTGGGCCATTTCCAGCACAAATCCAGGCCCTAAATTGGTTCTCACTTAAATAAAGGGTAACTCCACTGGAGTTATTCTAAGAGTGGTATAAACAAGATTAGAATCATGCCCATAAGGTTGTCATTGTACAGAACTGCCTCTGTATATAGACCACATTATAAGATTACCTTTAATAAAAGGTTATTGCACCCTTCCTTCCAAATTCCATGGAGTTCATTCTAATCATGCAAACTCTTTGTTTCCCAAGACCAGCCTTATAGAAAGAAACAGTACTGCTTTGATAAGGGACCTCTGAATACAGCTATTTCTATTTATAAATGAAAAGCTGCTCTTTCAATTATCTTTTCACTGTTGTTATTACAGTCAATAAAGTACCTAGAGCGGTTCCTGTTGTCAGTTTAAACATTTTCATCCAAGCGTCAGCATAGGTTCTCTTTTTGTCAATCCAATTTGTGCTTGTTAGAAGACTGTACTTTTTTACAGACCTGCAGATCAGGTAGATAGCAGTCCAGTAGCTAGTATTTCACTTGGAACTAATGGTTTAGGCATGTGTCATGACTGAGGAGGGTTAACACTGAAAAAATGGAGACAAAATGAATGGTTAGGAGGGATTTCAATGCTAAATGTTCAAGTACCCAGTGACAAGTTGAGTATTGGATAGATGGACACTGGATGTTGGGCAATACTGGGGTTCTGAGAGAGTTCCAGAAACAAGGGGCAAAAAGACAAGCATCAAAAGGAATAACATGGGCATGTATAGCACTGTGAGGTAACACTTTTAGCTTTAGTGAGAGTAGGTGAGCCTTGGTCCACTAGCCAGCTGGAATATCAGCTAGGTTGCATAAATAGTCTCATCATTACCTCATGACCAATGTAGTAGATTAAGGCAGGATAAGAGATCAGCCCATGCTCTAAAAAGTCCCCCCCCCCCTCAGTTTTGCCATTCAACCTCAAAGACTTGAACAAGCCATACCTGGATGGCTGGGGCCTGATGTCCTGTGAAACTGACTGAGGGAGAAGCAGATTTCCTAGCCGAAGGCTCACAACATTCTCACTATTTACTCTCTTCAATACATGGAAAAATGGCAGTCCCAGTACAAAGGCTCTAGTGATTACCCCAGGATCCAAGTCACTGGACTAGTCTCCTGGGAGTTGCTGCCTTTCATGACTATTTATAGGCCTCAACTCTTTTGAGTATATAGCAATAATGAAAAACTAAGCTAAAACTCTAGGAGAGAGATATGAAGGAAACCCCTACAATACACACATTTTTCTAATCTGTTGTACATATTTAATCCTCTTTTACAGAAAGAAAAACAGCTTTAGCTACTGCCTCCAACAACAGTAATAATAAGGTGCCTAGCTAGACAACCAGAGTGATGATAAATAACTGCTTTTTTCTAAAGCATAATCCTTTGATTTTCAGGACATTTTTATTTTGTGGTTTATCCTGCAAATGATTCCATTCCCAAAATGGCCTGGGAGACATCAGTAATTCAGACTAGCTGGGACAGTGGAAAAGATCTCAGTGGGCATGGCTACTAGCTAGAGTTTCCTACAGAACCACCCCCATTTTTCAGTGACTGATATGGTTGCCAACCCTCCAGGATTGTCCTGGAGTCTCCAGGAATTAAAGATTATGTCATGTGATGAAACCTCAAGGAATACATCCACCCAAAATTGGCAACCCTAGTGACTGACCTAATTTAAAGCTAAGATAAGCTCCAAATATAATGAAGTACTCCGCCTCTATGCAGAAGAATATTCTATTGCTTATTACACTGGGCATGTTCTTACTCATGGTGTGTCCTCCACTAGCAGTACTCCTGCTGTGACGAAGAGCTGCTACATTAAAGAGTAGGAGGACTAGAAAGGTTCAACAAGGATAAGTGCAGGGTCCTGCACTTAGGACGGAAGAATCCAATGCACAGCTACAGACTAGGGACCCAATGGCTAGGCAGCAGTTCTGCGGAAAAGGACCTAGGGGTTTCAGTGGACGAGAAGCTGGATATGAGTCAGCAGTGTGCCCTTGTTGCCAAGAAGGCCAATGGCATTTTGGGATGTATAAGTAGGGGCATTGCCAGCAGATCGAGGGACGTGATCGTTCCCCTCTATTCGACATTGGTGAGGCCTCATCTGGAGTACTGTGTCCAGTTTTGGGCCCCACACTACAAGAAGGATGTGGAAAAATTGGAGAGAGTCCAGCGAAGGGCAACAAAAATGATTAGGAGTCTGGAACACATGACTTATGAGGAGAGGCTGAGGGAACTGGGATTGTTTACTCTGCAGAAGAGAAGAATGAGGGGGGATTTGATAGCTGCGTTCAACTATCTGAGAGGTGGTTCCAAAGAGGATGGTTCTAGACTATTCTCAGTGGTAGAAGATGACAGGATAAGGAGTAATGGTCTCAAGTTGCAGTGGGGGAGGTTTAGCTTGGATATTAGGAAAAACTTTTTCACTAGGAGGGTGGTGAAACACTGGAATGCGTTACCTAGGGAGGTGGTAGAATCTCCTTCCTTAGAAGTTTTTAAGGTCAGGCTTGACAAAGCCCTGGCTGGGATGATTTAATTGGGGATTGGTCCTGCTTTGAGCAGGGGGTTGGACTAGATGACCTCCTGAGGTCCCTTCCAACCCTGATAGTCTGTGATTCTATGAAAGGGGCTGAGAGCACAGTTACAGAGTCTATAAAGTTTTTTAATGTGTCAACAGAACTCAGCCTTAACTGCAGTCACCTCAATCAGCAACCAGTCACTGATCTCAACACTCCCATACAAATGAACTTAGAGATAAAGGTTGCTCAAGTGTATTTCAGCATTCATCAATGCAAAGTAAGAAAGCAAAGCAGACAACATCCATACTTAACAATACCAGTCTCTAAGCATTACTTACAACTATCATGACACCAAAGCCTCACCAGAGCCATGCCAAACACTTTCAATTCAACAGTACACACAATGCATACAAAAAAACCCTGTTACTTACTGGTTAGTCTCTAAGGTGCCATAAGTACTCCTTTTCTTTTTGCGAATACACACTAACACGGCTGTTACTCTGAAACTTACTGTAACTGTGGTTCTTCAAGATATTATGCAGATGTGTATTCCAAGTAGGTGTGTGCATGTCCTGCGTGCTGGAGCCGGAGACTTTTGCCTAGCAGTACCTGTAGACGGGCAGTGCTTGTGCCTACAGCTCCTCCCCAGACTATACAAGTATATATATGGATACAAGAAGTTATCCATTTAGAGATGGTCTGTGCAGACACCACTTGTCCATTCATGTGGTCCACATACATACGAACAGGCAAGACAAGGCATGAAACTGTTCATTCTGTTCAGATAAAAGGCTAGACAGATGCCTAACATCTAATGAATGGCAGTGTTGCTCCTTCGGGGAGGAATGTGGCTTAGGGAAAAACCACAGGCAAATACACCGCCTGGTTCCAATAAACTGAGACCACCTTGGATAAGAACTTTGGGTGTGGCCAGAGCATTACCTTGTCCTTACAAAAGTGTGTGTAAGAAGGCCCCACCACCAGAGCCTGCAACTCACCCATGCCCCTGGCAAAGGTAATGGCTATCAACAATGCAGTTTTCTGAGACAGGAGGGGCAGTGGACAGGATGCAAGGGGCTCAAATGGAGGCCCCATTAGAGTGGCTAAAACTGAGTTCAGGTCCCTCTCGGACCAGAGGATGCAGGCGGAGAAGTCCTTTCAGAAATCTTGTCACCATGGTGTCAGAAAAAAGCAGATTTTCCTTCAATAGAGGGATGAAACACCGATATTGCTGCCTGGATGTGGTCAATCTGCAGGAACACCCTCGATTTCATGGAGTCTGACATGGCCCCAATTAATTCTATTTGTTGAGCAGGGACCAAGGTTGACTTTGTGGTGTTTAGAATGAGTCCCAATTGGTGAAGTAAACTGAGCATGGTGTTGACATGTGCGAGAACCTCCTCTCTGGAGCTGCTGCTGAGCAACCCGTCATTGCGGTAGGGGAAGATGTGGATTCTCTTCCTCCTGAGGTATGCCATGACCACTGCCATAAAGACTTGATGGGCAGAAGACAGGCCAAACAGGAGAAAATGGCATTCTCCTACTAAAAAGAGAAGAAACTTGCTGAGACTCAGCAGAATGGCCACAAGAAAATAAGTATCCTGAAGGTCCAAAGCAATGAACCAATGATTCTCAGACAAAGCAGGGAAGTTAGCTCAGAGAGTGACTATGTGGAACTTCACATATTTGATTAATTTGAATCTGCAAAGGTCAAGGATGGGCCTCATCCTGCCCTTGGATTTTGATATCAGGAAAACACAGGGAGAAGAAACCGTGACTCTGGCAATGTTCCCTCTAATTTTTGACAGGCCGTGTGTGCAAAAAATTTCTTCTGTGCAAATTTTTGTGCACGCGGTGTTTCACCGTGTGCGCGGGGTTTAGGATCTGTGTGTGCACGGACACGTACACAGCTTAGAGGGAACAGTGGACCTTGGGGTTCTCACAGAACCTCCTCCACCGCCCCCAATATTAGCAGAGAGCAGTGTCTCGTGAGAGTGGTCCCTGAAGAGGGACAGGGATGGGGGTTGGGGAGAGGGTATGGAGAAGAACTGGATGGCAGTGTCTTGGACCCAGCTGTTGGCTGTAATCAAGACCTAGGCATTGTAAAAGTGGGTCAGCCTGTCCCCAAAGGAACGGGAGGACAATGAAGGTGAAGGAAGAACTGGAACGGAGCTCTAGACCAGGGAGTTAAAATGGGCGCTTAGCAGTTGTTGAAGGAGGGCAAACAGACCAACTGGTCCCCGAGTTTGGGTGCTTTCTCTTGTGAGACCTGTTCCTCTTCCTAAGGTAGTGTGACGTTGCACTCTATATGTTTATGGAAATATGCTTAAAAGTGTAAATATAACATAACTGGAATATGCTTTATGCTAGATACGCCATGTAACATAACTTTGCAAAGGTTATGATCTACTGAATATATTAATCCTATTTGTATGCATCTATCATTTTTATATCTGAAGTTATGAGTGTTGGCTCTATGCTTGTATTTGAAGTGTTTGCTGTAGGAAACACATAAGGGAGGTTTAGCCAACATATTGTGAAGGGACTATTCAAGTAATGGGGGGTACTTAACTAACAATGGACTTTGGGAGACGCCAATCCGCATCTGAGCTTTCCTGGGAACGTTCAAACTTCAACATAAACAATGGTGTCAGCCTGCAAAAAGCTGAATCATTCATGGACATGTGACTTGCCCAGGTGACTACAAACTCCATCTTGTTGCTGTAATTTTGCACAGAAGAAAAAAGGGGTTTCTGCCCACAAGAGAGAGAATATAAAAGGCCCTGGAAGCCTCTCCTTTTTTGTCTTCAGCTGGCTCAAGACCCTGGGTCTGTGTTGCAGCAGGCTTATGTGTCTGGCTCAACAAGGAGTCCCAGGCTGACAGGGAAAATGGGCTCAGAGGTAGTTTCAGCACATCAGGTGACAGTCCCAAGGGGGTCTCTGTGACCAAACCCGTCAAAGGTAGTCTCACCATCTCAGAGAGAAGGGCTGCACAAAAGGAATCTGTAGTCTATACTGGCTGTTGCTGCTGTGCTCCATAGTGGCATCTCTGCGTGCGGAGTACATATACCCCCAAAGACTTCAAGGTAGCCCTCAAATCCTTAAAGGAATGCAAGCTTTCATTAATCTTGTTCAAAAACCACTGCTTGGACATCAAAAGGCAAGTCCTTAACCACTTGCTGGACATCCAAAATGATGCCCAAGTTTTGGAGCCAGGAAATCCTCCTCATACTAATCACAGAGACCATTGTCCTGGCCAAGGTGTCCGCAACATCGGGGTGGACTGCAGAGACGTCTTGGTCACCAAGTAGCCCTTGGCAACAAATGCACAAAACTCATAATGACAAGCCTCAGGCAATTGCTCCTCAAATCTGGACATATACGACTTTCTCAATTGCTCAGCTTTGGACAGCAGATCTTGCTGGTTCATGATCCTCATCTGTAATGATGATGAGGTGTTTATCTTTCTGCCGAAAAGGTCCAGCCACTTAGAGTCTCTGTCCTTGGAGGCGGACTTGACCCTGCCTTTCTGGATCCTGTCATTCAGCCCTGTGACCTCCAGGGAGTTCATTGCTGGATGGGAATAGAACCTCTCATATCCCCACACAGGCACAAAATAGTGTTTCTCCAAGCACTTGACCACCAGAGTATTGAGGCTGGCATACCCCAAAGGACTCTCACAGGTTTGAGCAGCACATCATTAATTGGGAGGACCACCCTCCCCAGGACAGACAGCTGGATAATGTCCACGAGTTTATGGGTATTCTCCTGGAAAAACTCTGCTTGAACATGGAGGGATGAGGCCACCTAATGTAAAAGGTCCTGGTACACCTTAAAGTCCTCTGGGATGGAAGGGAAGTACAAACCAGGGAGCACAGCATCATCCGGGGACAAGAATGAGGCCCTTAGCTAAGCCATAGTCAGGTTCTGCTCTTGGGGTAGAGTCTCTGGATGGGGAAACGCTGGCGGCTCCACGGGAAGGGCAATCATGGGTGCCTGGACGTGCTGCTGATCTACAGCCACCAATATCACATGTGCAGGCAATTTTGCTTTTGACCTGGATGACAAGCAAGACCTCCAGGAGTGAGGAGCTTCCCAGTGAGCTCAAGGGGGCCACTAGTATGGTGTAGGTATTGGTGGCCCATAGGCACTGGACCAGGGACTGCCATCCTGGTCTCAGGACACATGCCTATCCTAGTAGCCATACTGGTCCACCAGTGGCCTTCGGCCCACCTCTGGCAAAGTGGAGCAGGAGGATAAGGATCCGAACCCTGATGTGGAGGAGTCTCTGGATCTTAGAGATATGGGAGGAGCAATTCCAGAGGGGGCCAACAGGTGATAAGACTCATCTGTGGCCCAGAATGAGGTTGGAATCGGCATTCCAGATGTAGCTGGTACTGCAGGCAAGGTTGGTCCCAGAGCAAACAGCAGTGCCAGCATGCCTGAATGCCTTGACATAGAGGATGGTGACAACCATTAAAGAAGCATCTGCAGCATCTACTGTGTCAGTGCCAAGGAAGGGCCCAGTAACAAAGACCTGGGTGCCATATCCATCCTAACCACTGGGAGGGGTGCTTCCGGATGCTGTGCCAAAGTGCCCAAGAGTTCAGTGGTATGCTCCAATAGGGTGGCCACTGCAGGTGCCAGCCTCACCAAATCATGGACCAGTGGCACAGACGGGACCAAAAGACAGAGTAGGTCTCCTGCAACCTGGTATGCTAATGTCACCAGCATCGCTCCTGTCAGTACCAGACTGAACAGATGCCTGGAGGCCAGAACCAGAGTTGACTGTATGGGGTTTCTGCCCTCCCTACCCTGTACCAAGGGATGGTCAGAGGTACCCATGCCATCCTGTGCACTGGAGCCGGTCCTGTGCCAGTCCACACTTTTCTTAGGCGAGGCAGAGGAGTCACCCCAGGACCTGGAGTGCTCACAATTGCTCTTCTGAGACCTTATCAGTGGCTCCTATCGCTCTTCAGAAAGGCACCTGCCCCAGAATGAGAGGCAGCAGTACTTTCTGAGCCCAAGGGCAAGCTACAGCCTTGGTACCAAGTCAGTCCACATGGCCTGTTCAAGCAGGTGCTGCTTGAGGTGAAGATCTCCTGCCATCTGAATTCTCATCTTGAACGATCTACAGATCCAACAGCACTTCTTAAGGTGGGCTTTGCCAAGGCAGAGCAAGCACTGTGTATGGGGGTCACTGTTGGGAATTGCCACTCCACACAAAGGGCAATGCTTGAACCCCAGTGAGGGCACCTATAACTTATTTTTCTTTTCCACTAACACTAACCATTAACAACGTACAATGAAATAAGTAAGGTTGTGAGCCAACAACTGCACGGAGCTCTGACTCCAGCCAATGGGCAGTGAGAAGGAACTGAGGGGGCTGCCTCATATAGTTAGGGGAGGGGCTATAGACATGAGGTGCGAGCACCACCCATCTACGGGTACTGCTCGGCAAAAGCCTCAAGCTCAGATTCACGGGACACACACTCACAAACACACCCAACCCTACTTGGAATACACATCTGCCCCTACTTAAAGAAGAACTGAAATATCACAGTGAAGAGAGAGAGAGAGAGAGAGAGAGAGAGAGAGAGAATGTTTTAAAAGATATGCAAAAGGACTTGTTAAATAAAAAAGGAAATCTGTAAAAAGACCAGTAAAAATATAAATGTTAATCAGAAACACCCCAATACATTTCCCCCCATAAATATTTAGAGAGGGGCCTAATCCAAACTCCTCTTTATCTACAGAGGGTGGGGGATGCCTGATGCCAGAGCCACCTCTACCACTAAGGAGCTCCTTCACCAAGAGAATACTCTGATGGCCATTTCAAGTCAGAATCCAGTCCATAATGAACAACTGTATAGATAATTAAATCTGCTCATTGGTGTAAGCAGCAGATTTTCCCGAACGCTAGGGGATACAGTTTTAAGCAGTTCACACCTAAACCCTGTATAACACTTTGGAAATTTAGGGGTAACTGAATGAATATTTTGTAGCAAGTCCTCTCTAAATCCATTGCTGAAAAGCTGCCCAACATCACTAAACTCCACAATTGAAATTGAGATGAAATCACCCTATCAGAGACCAAATTCAGTTCTGGCACAATGGGTTGACATTCTCACTGAGGCCAATGGGATTTCTGCTTACTTACCCCAGGACTGAAGTTGCCAACACCCTCTTTCCCCTACTCCTAGTTTGTCTTGAGCTCCTCCCTTTTCACAGTTACATAAGAACAAAAGAATGTCCCTACTAGGTCAGACCAAAGGTCCATCTAGCCTTCCAACAGTGGCCAGTGCCAGGTGCCCCAGAGGGAATGAACAGAACAGGTAATCATCAAGTGCTCCATCCCCTGTCGCTCATTCCCAGCTTCTGGCAAAGAGAGCCTAGGGACACCATTCTTGCCCATCCTGGCTAATAGCCATTGATGGAGCTATCCTCCATTAATTTATCTAGTTCTTTTTTGAACCCTGTTATGGACTTGGCCTTCACAACATCCTCTGGCAAGAAGTTCCACAGGTTGACTCTGCATTGTGTTAAGAAATACTTCATTTGTTTTAAACCGGCTGCCTATTAATTTCATTTGGTGACCCCTAGTTCTTGTGTTATGAGAAGTAGTAAACAACAACATTTCCTTATCTACTTTCTCTACACCAGTCATGATTTTATCAACCTCAATCATATCTCCCCTCAGCCATCTCTTTTCCAAGCTGAAAAGTCCCAGTCTTATTAATCTCTCCTCATACAGAAGGCCTTCCATACCCCTAATAATTTTGGTTGCCCTTTTCTGAACCTTTTCCAATTCCAATATATTTTTGTTGAGATGGGGCGATCACATCTGCACACAATATTCAAGATGTGGGCATAGCATGAATTTAATACAGAGACAACATGATATTTTTTTGTCCTATTATCTATCCCTTTCTTAATTATTCCCAGCATTCTGTTCGCTTTTTTGACTGCCACTGCACATTGAGTGGATGTTTTCAGAGAACTATCCACAATGACTCCAAGATCTCTTTCTTGAGTGATAACACCTAATTTAGACCCCATCATTTTATATGTACAGTTGAGACTATGCTTTCCAATGTGCATTACTTTGCATTTATCAATATTAAATGTCATCTGCCATTTTGTTGCCTAGTCAGCCAGTTCTGAGAGATCCTTTTGTACCTCTTTGCAGTCTGCCTGGGTCTTAACTATCTTTAGTAATTTTGTATCGTATGCATATTTTGCCACCACACTGTTTACCCCGTTTTCCAGATCATTTATGAATATGTTGAATAGGACTGGTCCCAGTACAGACCTGCTGGGAGGCATCACTATTTATCTTTCTCCATTCTGAAAACTGACCATTTATACCTACCCTTTGTTTCCTATCTTTTAACCAGTTACCAATCCATGAAAGCACCTTCCTTCTTATTCCGTGGCAGCTTACTTTGCATAAGAGCCTTTGGTGAGGGACCTTGTCAAAGGCCTTCTGAAAATCTAAGTATACTATATCCACTGGATCCTCTTGGTCCACATGCTTGTTGACCCCCTCAAAGAACTGTAGTAGATTGGTGAAGCATGATTTCCCTTTACTAAACCATGTTGACTCTTCCTCAACAAATTATGTTCATCTATATGTCTGACAATATTGTTCTTTATTATAGTTTCAACCAGTTTGCCCGGTACTGAAGGCAGGTTTACAGACCTATAATTGCCAGGATCACCTCTGGAGTCCTTTTTAAAAATTGGCGTCACATTAGCTATCCTCCAGTCATCTGGTACAGACGCTGATTTAAATGATAGGTTACAGACTACAGTTAGTAGTTCTGCAATTTCACATCTGAGTTCCTTCAGAACACTTGAGTGAATACCATCTGGCCCTGGTGACTTACTGCTGTTTAATTTATCAATTTGTTCCAAAACCTCCTCTAATGATACCTCAATCTGGGACAGTTCCTCAGATCTGTCACCTAAAAAGAATGGCTCAGGTTTGGGAATCTCTCTCACATCCTCAGCTGTGAAGACTGATGCAAAGAATTCATTTAGTTTCTCTGCAATGATCTTAGCATCCTTGAGTGCTCCTTTAGCATCTCGATTGTCCAGTGGCCCCACTGGTTGTTTAGCAGGCTTCCTGCTTCTGCTTCTTAAAAAAAAATTTGCTATTACTTTTTGAGTATTTGGTTAACTGTTCCTCAAATTCTTTTTTGGCCTTCCTAATTGTATTTTTATGCTTCATTTGCCAGGGTTTATTCTCCTTTCTATTTTTCTCACTAGGATTTAACTTCCACTTTTTAAAGGATGCCTTTGTAAAGTTGGCTAAATCATTCAGCAAAACAGAAGTTAAGTTTTTTTTAAAAATGCATTGTGAAAGAAAAGCCAGCTGTTCAAACTGACATGTTCCTTAATTACAGCCTCTTGAGAGATGGTTGGGAGGGCCCAAAGAAGCAGATGAATAGTGGAGGTTAACTGATTATCTACCTTGCTCATCCCAAATCAGGACAATTGTTTTTGTAATCCAGGCACATAAGGTAGTCCCCCAAATCCAATTTTAGGAAGGCAGACACCATAAAGAGGGATGATTGCATTAAGGTCTCAATTAGATAACTACATTTAACTGCTTTGCTGTTTATGTCTGTTTGCAAATTTAATTCCCATCTTAGCTAGATAAGAAGATTTAAAACTACTAATTAAAGTAACTTTGCTGGTCCAAAATTAGTAAATAAAATTGGATATGGGTTCATGGATTAAAATGAAGCAAATCAAAACAGGTTAGAGAGTGAGAACTATTTTTGCTATTTATATAACACCGCACAGGATTGGGCAAGAGTGTGGGAAGAGGAGGGGAGAAGTACTGAGATATGGAACATAAAAAAGCCAAGATTCTCTCCTACATCATGCTGCCAGTGCAAACAGTCCTAAAAGCAATATAGCTGGCTCCAGAAGAATCACACCAGCCTACAGGGATCTCTGTCTCAAGTAGAAGTGAAGATGGCGCCTATCCAAGCCTTTTCTCCCAAGACCAGTTTTCAAGCAGGTTGAACACTTGCACTATGTGTCTTGAAAGTGCTATTCAGATTACTAAAAAAATGTAGCTAAAGAATCTCCTACCTTTTCAATTACCCAAGGAAATACACTTATAAGAGCAGTCTTCAAATAGTTATGAAAAAACCTACTGATCAAGCCCTTCAAGTATAAACACATTCCAGATATATTACATGAGAAAAAATATCTCTGCTTGATGCATTAGTATTGCAAGGGATATAACAGAATAAGAAGCACAAACAGTATTTCCAGATAATTGCTACAATGATCCATAGGGAAAATGCATTTAAGGACCACAATTAAGTAAAAAAGTAAACAGCTTTATTCTTAATAGATTTAACTGATTAGAAAATATTAGTTTGCCAACTTTACTTCTAATTTTTAACTGGCCAAATCTTTTTATGGAATACTGGTTAAGAGTTTAGATCCTGATTTTCAAAAATTGCTTGTCCAATTGACACTCAAAATTACTCCGATTACATACCACCTGGGTTTTGATGCACAACTAGCCACCTGTATGCAGCTGCTGTAATGCATCTGTGGCAATGCCAAGTAGACTAGGAGCATATTTTACAAAGATATCAACACAAAACTCTACAACAGACAGCAGCATCTGCTCAGGAATTAATACTCCGTATAGGATACTTTTTAGAGTACAGCATGCACTCCAGGTGTCTGTTTTGGCTTTTACCCAAGCTTTTTCTTGTTCTTCCAAGGAGTATGAAGCTTCACTAATAAGCATCCCAACTTTTCTATCTTGTCTGTTTGTTGCATTTCTACCATCCTTCTGATAAACTAGTAGCTCTGTGACCCTTCTTTTTAGGTCCTTCCATCATTAGGATGAGTATCTGTTTTTCAAAATTCTGTAATATGATTACCACAGTATTTTAATACCTGTCATATCTTTAAAGAACGCAATAGCTATTCTCTCAGAGATTCAGGTGACAGTCAAGAGTTTTAAAAATGCATTTCTTGACTAGAGAAATAAAGAAAATAAAGACCTTCTGGAAAAATAAAGTGTGAAGCCCTCAAATTTTCAAAGGAGAGACCTTTGAGTAAGTACAAATGACACATAGAAGGGATGATTGTCTTCACACTTTCCAGGGTGGTTCTATGGAAAGAAAAAGATTATATCCCTGATTTTCAGAAGTGTTCTTCATTTCTGCAGGTGCAACTCTGCATATGTAAATATTGTGTTTGTAATGGAGTGTGAAAACATCATTTAGTCATCTAAATACCTGATTAAATGGTGTCACAATTATTTATGAGTGCAAAGTTGAACCTGCAGGAATGAAGACCCAGTAAGCCTAATGGTGATGAATGTACAGGTTTGAACTGTGGAAGATGGAGATTTTGTTTGTTTCTTAAAAAACAGTCAAGAATTAAGATCTATGGAGGAGTATTTCAGTTGAATGTAGGTTTAATGCTGGCAGCTGATTTCAAAAAAATGAATAGTGAATTATTGACTCACTACATCTAAACATGGTACAGTGGCACTCTTTCAGGAGGAATACAGCTCTTGCTTAATAGAGAAGTATTTTGTAGTTTGTCAGACAGAAAGCTGGGTTATTCCATCCCAGGTACACCTACTACTTTCCTCATAATTTCCTAACTAAAATGCTGCCTAATTCAAAACTCCAGACATCATACGCCAAATGAGGAGCAGCCCTAGTAAGGGCTGAAGCCTGCAAACACACTCACGTATCCTATAGCCTGGCAATGGATCCATAGGGACTTGAAAAATACAGGCAAGACCTAGAATAAGTGACTGTAATGCTCAGTTTCTCTAGGTGCCTTTTGTACCACAAAAGTAGAGTGGTTGGAAAGGATAATTACAATGTGTGTGTACAGGGGCCATGTAAACGGTATTTTATATATACTGGTACTATGTATGTTCTAGCTGGCATTCCTGCTGTGATCAGTCTATGTTTAATATAATGTGCCAGGGAGATCTAAAAAATTTACACCAGATAAGGATCTGGATCAATTTCTTTTATATTCATCATGTATGAAGCCAACAGGAATTGTGATGGAGGACTGAGTAAGGATTGCAGGGTTTGATTTAATATGTTTAAATTTCTCCTCTACTGTAGGTTTTGTTTTCCAGAGCTCATCAAGTATCATTTCTATTATACCTCCAAATATTTAATTTTTGCTACTGTTTATAAAGTGTACCTTCACGATGCTGCCTTTGAATGCTTTGTTTTTCATCCTGTTTAAGCTTTGAGCCCTGTATACCAATAATCCAATCCCCTACAGAAAATCAATCCACAAGGCTTTTTCCACCCACACAGAGCTGAAAGAGAATTATATGGATTTTAGACTAGTAAGAAAACAAGGAAAATAACAATTTACACAAAAGGTTACAGCAAAACAAATACTGCAATAAAAGAATTAAAATAAAAAAGAGTACCAAATGCATCTTCTCTTCAAAACTGCATTAAATGACAAATACATCACTAAAATGTCCCTCGCCTGCACTAACAGATGTCAGGCGAACCGATATTATTACCAAGTTTGTAAAGAAACGCCATTCCTTTAATTAATTTTAATCTTCTTAAAAGGATTACCAATTAACAAAAGTATATGGCTCAAACCGACTCCATTTAATCCTTTTAAAACCCACATTTTTAACATGCTCAAAATATTTTCAATGATACTATTCCTGTTGCTTTTAAGCCACAGAAAGGTTTTGTACCAGTCAAGCATTGTTAATTAGATGACGCATGTTCCCTAGCGCAGCTCTGAAGACATTAATTTCCCTTCATCCTGAACTTTAGCTACCTTCAAGTTTCACCAGCAGTTTCTAAATCAAGCCAACCATCAAATAAAATCACCTTTATTTAAGTAACCTTTAGCCCAGTTGTTCCTTCTTAGCTGCTTCACCCATCATGTAGTTCAGTTACTCTTTCATCATAGTACAGAACGCTTTTTTAAAATGGAGGGGGGGGTTAAATCCTGCAAAAAAAGAGAAGGTTACTCACCCCGTATAGTAACTGACATTCTTCAAGATGTGTCCCCCTAAGGGTGCTCCACGTGTAGGTGCGGCAGTGCCTCCTGTGCCTGGGATTGGAAATCGTCATCAGCAGAGCTCTTTGGACTGCACATGCACACCTCCCCCGCTCACGCTGTGCGCGACATACATATACATATTGCGCGGTGTGGTCCAACCTCTCCCAGTTCCTCCTCTGCTGCAGAGCGTATGTTTGTTGGGTTCCAAAGCAGAGGGGAGGAGGGTTGGAACTTGAACTATATGTCTTGAAAGTGCTATTCAGATTACTAAAAAAATGTAGCTAAAGAATCTCCTACCTTTTGTTACAAGGAGGAGGGAGAAAAATTGTTCTTCGTAACCTCTGAGGATAGGACAAGAAGCAATGGGCTTAAATTGCAGCAAGAGAAGACATTAGGAAAAACTTCCTAACTGTCAGGGTGGTTAACCACTGGAATAAATTGCCTAGGGAGATAGTGGAATCTCCATCACTGGAGATTTTTAAGTGCAGGTTAGACAAACACCTGTCAGGGATGGTATAGATAATACTTAGTCCTGCCATGAGTGCAGGGCACTAGACTAGATGACCTCTCGAGGTCCCTTCCAGTCCTATGATTCTATGATTGTTGGGCTGTGTCCACCACAGTAGTGAGTCCTTCACTTGCACTGGCATGGATAGTTTCTTGAGGCTGTGTTTATGTGGAAATTATACAGTACGGAGCCATGCCTGAAGACAATCGCATGAGTAGTTTTGCATGCCTGACCACAAAGGTGGCCGCTGCTTTGTGCCCCTAGAAACTGGAGACAGATTCTGGCAGAGATCTGGGGGCATACCTGTGCGTTGGATACAGCGTGTTATAGCCGAGAATCTGTGAGGTGGTAGGAAGGCTCTGGATTGTATGTCAACCAACTGTGCACCGATGAATCCAGATGTTGTACTGGCATTAAAGTTGACTTTTCTAGGTTCACAAGGAGACCTAGCTTCGTTATATGGATGGCTCAGAGAGTGTCAGTTTCGGATGGGGCCTTGAGGAGACAGTCATCCAAGTATGGAAAGATGATGACTCCTTGTTTCCTGAGTTAGGCAGTGACTACCTTGAAGAACACCTGTGGCACTGTGGACAGTCCAAAGGACAGTACTTTGTACTGGTAGTGGTCATTGCCCACAACAAATCAGAGAAATCATCTGTGGGCAGGATGTCTTGTAATATGAAAGTATGCATCTTGGAGGTTGAGGGCCGAGAACCAGTCCCCCTGGTTCCAGTGCTGGGATAATAGTGGAGACGGTAACCATCTTAAAACATTGCAGTTTGACTCATTTGTTTAGATTGTTATGGTCCAGGATAGGTTGCCAGCTGCCAGATTTCTTCTGGATCAGGAAATAGTGGGAGTAGAAACCCTGCCCCATGTGCTGGGAAGGGACCAGTTCTATGGCTCCCAGTTGCAGAAGATGATTGATTTCTCCCTGTAGAATGGAATCGTGAGAGGGGTCCCTGAAGAGGGATGGGGAAGGAGGATGGCAGGGCGGGAGAGACAGGAAGGGGATGAAGTACCCTTCCTCCATTATCTCTAGGACCTACTTGTCTGAGTGATGAGTCTCCAAGGTGGGGAAAACAGAGCTGTAATATGCAGGTGACCTCTACGCTAAACACAGAGTTCCAGAAGGTGGTATTGAGGGAATACCATTCCCCCGTTTTAGCTAGTGAGCAGAGGAAAAACTCCCCTTCTTCCTGGCTTAGGGGAGTGTTCCACCTACAACTCCACATCCTCACTAGGTGGTACAGTGAGAGCTCCGCCCTAGTTTCAATCTACTTTAACCACTGGCTGAATGAGACCTTTACTTTGAACTCAATCAAACTTTGGGGCGTTTGAAATTGGAATCTGAGTTTTGTGACTTGAGCCTGTCTGGTTTCTACAAAAAAAGAAACTAGTGAGGAATCTGTAGGTCACAGTAAGTGCTTTCTTAGTCTATGTAGCAGATAAAAAGCTGGGAAAAAACAAATGTAAAACAATTATGCAAAGTCATTCTCAATAGTTCATGCATGTGAAACCTTCTAAAGGGATAAGACAGAGGGTTATACCCTCAAACATTACTCTGCCATACAGATGAAGATCCTGGCATTAAAAGAGTGGAAATAGATTGCAATTGACGAGAGGGAAAAATCCGTTTTAGATGTGTTCTTCAGCTGATACTTGGCAAATGACATCAGTCAGATGTGAAGTAACAAATGCTGCTAAGAGACCAAAGAACACACACGAGGACAAAATAAATAGGGTCAAACAAGTAGAATAAAGCATTAAGACTTTGGAGAAACAGCAAATCTCTCCTAACTAGTGTCAACCTTGATAAAAAAGGAAGGAAGGAAATTCATATAAAAATGCAGACTGGGCCAAATCCTGTAGTTTTAATGTATGTCATATCCAGGAAAGATTCCTACTGGCATCAATGGGAGTTTTGGCTGCATAGAGACTTCACTATCTGACCCCATCCCACAAAAATATTTTTATTTTAAGAAAATAACAAAGTCAAAGAAAAAACAAACTGTACTAAGAAACACTTTCTATTCTATTGCTTTCACTGGCATGATATCATTACTCTTACAAGAAAATGAGTGCTGCAGGGTGTTTCCTCTTCTCCCTTCCCAAGGCAGAGAGCAGTTGTGACTGTTTGGACCCCCTCCTGGGGTGCCACCTGATGTGCTGGGGTCTCACTGAGCCCACTCTTTCCACCATCCTGGGTTTCCTCACTCTATTCTTGCTGTACTAGGCTCTCAAGCCTTCTCCAGCACATACACAGGTAAGGCCCCACCCAGCTGCAGGCACAGACTGAAATCAGCTCTGTGTGGGAGGACTTAACTAGGGGAATGGCCAGCACTCACGTGCACATCTCCTTTGGGTATAAACCCAAAATAATATTGTCTTGCACTGTATAGAAAGATCTGCACAGCAAAAGTTCATAAAAATCACCCTCTCCCTCAATGTGGAGAGAGATAGGCACAGCTTCCCCCCCTCCCCTGCCCCCGATATGAATAGCAAAAAATGGGTTTTGAAATAAACAAGAAATAAGATTATTAACTACAAAGGGTAAATTTTAAGTGACTATAAGGAATAGCAAACACAATAAAGCAGATTACTGAGCAAATAAAACAAAACACACAAACTAAGATTAATACACATAAGGTTACAAAATGTAATTTCTCACCCTAAATGTTGTTTCAGGCAGGTTGCAGAGTTTCTGTAGCTTAGAGTTCCAGTTATTTCTCTTTACAGACTGGACCCCTGTCTAAGGCTGGACTCAGCTCCTACCTTTCCCTTCAGGTGTTTTTAGCAATCTTCCTTCTTGGATGGGGAGGCAATGGAGAAGAGTCCCGATTGCCTTCCTTTCCAGACTTAAATAAAATTTACATATGGCAGGAATCTTTTGTTTCCCATTCTGACCCACCCAGCCCCTCTTAATGGAAAAACACTGAAAGCCCAAGATGGGGGTCTAGTACCAGATAACACAGATCACCTGACTGTAGTGTCAAAGCAGCAACCCCGGGAGCTTCTCAGGAAGGCAGGAGATAAGACTTGGAAGATACTAATTGTTCTTCCTAATGGACCGGTCAGAAAGCCTGTGGCAGAGCCAGGTATTGACTATAGAATCATAGATGTGGAAGGGACCTTAAGAGGTCTTCTTGCCCAATCCCCTGCACTCAAGGCTGAACTAAGTATTATCTAGACCATCCCTGACAGGTGTTTGTATAATCTGCTCTTAAAAATTTCTAATGACTGAGATTCCACAACCTCCCTAAGCAATTTATTCCAGTGCTTAACATCCTGACAGTTGAAAGTTTTTCCTAATGTCCAACCGAAACTGCTCTGGTTGCAATTTAAGCCCATTGCTTCTTGTCCTAGGTTAAAGAGGATATAGATTTCTCAGTTCCAGTCCTAGTCCCTTAACCATAAGATCACCATGACACTGAATTGGATCCAGTATTTAATGGAGATCCAATATTGTGACTAAAGCACTGGGGTAGGAGGAGTGCTGCCACATTCTAGGCCAGTTGGATTTCCTGCCCTTCCCCCCAAGGCTCGCATTCTTGTTCAATGGTAGAGAGCAATATAGAAACCAAACTTAGAGATCATGAGAGCACGGATTGCTGTTGCTAGGTCCATTCCTATTTGGACAGAGCTCATTTTATTAAAATTAATATGGAATATGTATCTTGTAACAACCCCTCCCCTAAGAACTAATGGCTGAACAATATACTCCTGAGAGAATTCTGCGCCAAAAATAAAAATTTTGCATGCTATATTTTGAAATTCTACAAATTTTATTTGTAATAAATAAATGTGGAGTCTCCAGCATGACAGTGGGGAGCACAGGCTACTGGCTGAATGGAGGTGGGAGATCACCCTGCAGCCCCACCCAACCCCCCAGGACATGGACTCAGCAGTGAGGCTGCACCTGACACTGACACAGTGCAAAGGCTGGGCCTGCACTAGAAACACACTGAGGCCCTGCCCCTCCCCGCCAGGCAGGCAGGCTCAACCTAGCAGGATCTAAGTTTGGAGGGGCTTAGTGTGGAGGGATCCAGGTGCAGGTCAGAGGGTTGAATATTGCATACAGATGTGGTCCTCTCATCTAAAAAAAAATATACTGGCATTAAAAAAGGTTCAGAAAAGGGCAACTAAAATGATTAGGGGTTTGGAATGGGTCCCACATGAGGAGAGATTAAAGAGGCTAGGACTTTTCAGCTTGGAAAAGAGGAGACTAAGGGGGGGGATACGATAGAGGTATAAAAATCATGAGTGGTGTGGAGAAAGTGAATAAGGAAAAGTTATTTACTTGTTCCCATAATAGAAGAACTAGGGGCCACTAAATGAAATTAATGGGTAGCAGGATTAAAACAAATAAAAGGAAGTTCTTCTTCACACAGTGCACAGTCAACCTGTGGAACTCCTTCCCCGAGGAGGTTGTGAAGGCTAGGACTATAACAGGATTTAAAAGAGAACTGGATATATTTATGGAGGCCAAGTCCATTAATAGCTATTAGCCAGGATGGGTAAGGAATGGTGTCCCTAGCCTCTGTTTGTCAGAGGGTGGAAATGGATGGCAGGAGAGAGATCACTGATCATTACCTGTTAGGTTCACTCCCCCGGGGCACCTGGCATTGGCCACTGTCGGTAGACAGGATACTGGGCTGGATGCAAAGTCATTCTCAATAGTTCATGCACAAGTCCATGGGGCCGGATGCGTTGCATCCGAGAGTGCTAAAGGAGTTGGCGGATGTGATTGCAGAGCCATTGGCCATTATCTTTGAAAAGTCATGGTGATCGGGGGAAGTCCCGGACGACTGGAAAAAGGCTAATGTAGTGCCCATCTTTAAAAAAGGGAAGAAGGAGGATCCTGGGAACTACAGGCCAGTCAGCGTCACCTCAGTCCCTGGAAAAATCATGGAGCAGGTCCTCAAGGAATCAATTCTGAAGCACTTAGAGGAGAGGAAAGTGATCAGGAACAGTCAGCATGCATTCACCAAGAGCAAGTCATGCTTGACTAATCTAATTGCCTTCTATGACGAGATAACTGGCTCTGTGGATGAAGGGAAAGTAGTGGATGTGCTGTTCCTTGACTTTAGCAAAGCTTTTGACATGCACCCCCACAGTATTCTTGCCAGCAAGTTAAAGTAGTATGGGCTGGATGAATGGACTATAAGGTGGATAGAAAGCTGGCTAGATTGTCGGGCTCAACGGGTAGTGATCAACAGCTCGATGTCTAGTTGGCAGCCAGTATCAAGTGGAGTGCCCCAAGGGTCGGTCCTGGGGCCGGTTTTGTTCAATATCTTCATAAATGATCTGGAGGATGGTGTGGATTGCACCCTCAGCAAGTTTGCAGAGGACACTATACTGGGAGGAGAGGTAGATATGCTGGAGGGTAGGGATAGGATACAGAGGGACCTAAACAAATTGGAGGATTGGGCCAAAAGAAACCTGATGAGGTTCAACAAGGACAAGTGCAGAGTCCTGCACTTAGGACGGAAGAATCCAATGCACTGCTACAGACTAGGGACCGAATGGCTCGGCAGCAGTTCTGCAGAAAAGGACCTAGGGGTTACAGTGGACAAGAAGCTGGATATGAGTCAACAATGTGCCCTTGTTGCCAAGAAGGCCAATGGCATTTTGGGACATATAAGTAGGGGCATTGCCAGCAGATCGAGGGACGTGATCGTTCCCCTCTATTCGACACTGGTGAGGCCTCATCTGGAGTACTGTGTCCAGTTTTGGGCCCCACACTACAAGAAGGATGTGGAAAAATTGGAAATAGCCCAGCGGGGGGCAACAAAAATGATTAGGGGACTGAAACACATGACTTATGAGGAGAGGCTGAGGGAACTGGGGTATCTAGTCTGAGGAAGAGAAGAATGAGGGGGGATTTGATAGCTGCTTTCAACTACCTGAAAGGGAGTTCCAAAGAGGAAGGATCTAGACTGTTCTCAGTGGTAGCAGATGACAGAACAAGGAGTAATGGTCTCAAGTTGCAGTGGGGGAGATTTAGGTTGGGTATTAGGAAAAACTTTTTCACTAGGAGGATGGTGAAACACTAAAATGCGTTACCTAGGGAGGTGGTGGAATCTCCTTTCTTAGAAGTTTTTAAGGTCAGGCTTGACAAAGCCCTGGCTGGGATGATTTAGTTGGTGTTGGTCCTGCTTTGAGCAGGGGGTTGGACTAGATGACCTCCTGAGGTCCCTTCCAACCCTGATATTCTATGATTCTATGGACCTTTGGTCTGACCCAGTATGGACATTCTTATGTTCGGGGGTTGTGGGATTGCCATCCTTACTTCTGCGCTGCCTTCAGTGCTGGGATCTGAAGGCAGCAGCCCCAGAGCTTCCTGCAGCCGCAGAAGGCTCCTGGAGGTGGAGATGGGTCTGATCCACCCAGGGAGTGACCCAGCCAGGGAGCATCTAGCTGCTAGTCCTGGCCAGGCTGGGGAGGGACAGGACTTGCTCTTCCCCTGAATGGCTGCTCTTGGGGGCAGATCAGACCCACCTCCGGATACCTCCCCTGGCTGCAGGGCACTCCCAGCAGCACAGGGGAAGGGGAGAGATCAGATCCACCTCTACCTATAAGAATCTCCTGTAGTGGAGGTAGGTACCCAGAGGTGGGTCTGATCTCCCCTGAGCGCGGCCGTACAGGGGAAGAGCAAATCCTGTCCCTCCTCAGCCTGGAGGGGACGAAAAGCTGGAGCCAGGGGGCACAGTAGGAGCCCACAGCTGGGGTGCCCCCCGCTCTCTTCCTGCCCTCACCTTCAGTAGTTAGATTTCATGGGGGAGGTCTGATTTCACAGCATGTGACATGTTTTTCACGGCCGCTAATTTAGTAGGGTCCTATCTATAAATCCTGCCATAGTCATACACAAGAGGTATAACGTACTACTACCCCCAGTACAGGCAGCCATTTCCACAGGAGAGGCTTTCTTCTATTTGCCTGTCAATTCTGATAGCCTAATGCCAGGACAATTTCTACACCATGGGAACCTGCCACTGATAGTTGACCCAAGACCTATTCCAAACTTAATAGTGCAAACAGAGTGTAATTTCCTCAGTTCTCATTCCTCCCCAGAGGATAATTCTTCCCCTTTCCTCTTGTTTCAGGAGCTGAAAGCTGTCTGTTCATTTGTTATGATTTCCCAGGAGACCAGCAGTGATGGGGATTACACCATCATGACTGCAGCTCTCTCCATATGTTTTCCTAGTAACCACGGCACTCAGATTTTGTTTGAATTTTCTCTAATGACCCATATCAAGGATGCTCAGAGAAAACATAATTATATAAAAGTCTCTGCAGAGTTTGAATTAAAAATCTCATAACTGTTTTCAATGACTTAAAATGAGAAGTGTGACTACAACGAAAAACAGGAATAGCAAAACTGGCTTTTTCTTCTTTATCTGCGTGGAGACTTCACCCTGCTCCTCATTTTATTCTTAGCTATTGGTCAATGCATTTTGATCTTTTAATTTAAGCAAAGACAATTTAGGCCGAATTCATCCCTAATGTAACTCCACTGACAGAGAGGAGTCAGCTCTTTGTCTTTAAGAATTCTAGCCCATGTGTTTTATTAAATTAGAAGCAATGTACGTTTCTATTAAAAGAATGAGCAATAAACTCAGAATGAATGTCACAAATGAAAAAAATGTGAAAGTATTTAAGTAAAAGAAAAAGATCAGAGATTTCAAATGTTCTCTCCTTTACTTAGCTGGTGGCTGCACTGTCCACCACAAGCCAAATGAGATGCTGATTTAATCTGGGGCACTGTGGTCACTGGCTCTTGGTTTTCATGGTCTCTGAACCCTTTTTAAACTTGTTTTCCATCTGGTACAATTTAACATAAATTGCACAGATGGCGATAACTATAGAAGCTGTAATCACTGGGAGAGGCAGGGCATGAAAACTCTTCCATACCAGGATGATAAAACTTCATACGCAATACAGAGATTTTCTTATGATCAGCAGCTAATCAAAAGGTTGGTTTGTTTTTTAACATGTAAATGCAAACCTTCTCCCATTGAAATCAGAAGCAAAACTCCTTTTGATTTTAAAATAACCAGGCTTGAAAAGCCAATCCAGTCTGAATCAAAAGCTTATGAAAGAACCACAAAGCAAGGTTTGTGATGAGAGGCTGGAATAATTTCCTTATTAGGACTTCAGCTTTCTTAGCCCCAGTATAAAATTACAAGGGGCCAAACCCCAAAGTCATGGGATTTACTCACCAAAGTAGGATAAATAGGATTTGGCCCAAGAAGAAACTCATTTGATAGGGCTGCATGTCACTACAGGACGAGCTAAAGGAATGGATGTCTTTAGAATAGATAACAAAACCAGTTATAAAGATACTGGGGATGAACAAAGTCAACAGATAATGGATGAATACTTAAAGCTCCATCACCCATTTCTGCACCCATGACCCTACCACAGAAAAAGAACAATGAATTCTAAGTATTCTCTGCTCAAGGAAACTTTTCAGACTTTTGAGGGGTCTAAAGCTGGGAGCTTTATCCCTGTGTAGTGTTAAGGCCATGGAGGCCACCAGACTGATTTCAGGTATACACTTTGGGCATATCTACACTACAGCCTTAAGTCAACCTATGTTAGGTCAACTTACAGCCACTGCAGCAATTACTGCACTGGCTGATGTCTGCACTACCCTCCTTCTGTTGGTGGTGCGAGTCCTCACCAGAAGTGCTTCCACTAACTTAAGAGGGTCAGTGTGGGGTGCTGAGAGCCATGGCTCTCAGCTCCGCGCAGCTCCCCACTGAGAACCCAGCTGCTCCCCCGGCCCTCTGCTCCCAGCTCCAAGACAGCCAACAGCCAACGTAAGCAACACTGACGTAAGCAAGTAAGTGCAGTAACCACACCCATATAAGCCCTACACCTCTCATGGAGGTTTAGTAGGGCACTTACATCAGCGGTAGCAAGGCAGTAGAGTGTACATTGACCTAGTTAGGTCAACATAAGGCAGCTTATGTCGACCTAACAGTGCAGTATAGACCAGGCCTTAGATACTGGGGATTTAAAGAACAGAACTCAAGTGTTTAGTATAGTCAGGAAAGTAACAAATACTTTCCTCATGGATTGTATTTTCTAAATGGACAACCAACCTACTTCTCAACTACTGAGGGACAATCTCCGTTCATTGATATATTTTGCTTTCCACAATCAAATCTCTGTACAACTTTTCATGAGTGATGTACCCAAGTATTCGGATTCTGATATCTAAACTGTATGGTTAAATCTGTTCACCCAAATGTGGGTTATTGCTGATTATGTACTCATGTTTCAGAGTGGTAGCTGTATTCTCTGTATCAGCAAAAAGAACGGGGAGTACTTGTGGCACCATAGAGACTAACAAATTTATTTGAGCATAACCTTTCGTGGGCTAAAACCCACTTCATCGGTTAACTGATCACTCTCATTATAGTGTGTATGGCAACGCCCATTTTTTCATGTTCTCTCTGTGTGTGTATATATTAGATATATATAATCTTCCTACTCTATTTTCCACTGCATGCATCCGATGAAGTGGGTTTTAGCCCGCAAAAGCTTATGCTCAAATAAATTTGTTAGTCTCTAAGGTGCCACAAGTACTCCTCGTTCTAAGTATCATATGACTTTTAAAAAACTAACTTTGCATTTGTGGATAATCTAAGCACTACACTCAGATGTACAGACACTCTTTCCCCAACCTATGTATTACATAATTTTTTTAAACATTAGCTTTAATAAAATTTTTAAATCTGTTCCTGGGTGCTGCAGTCCACTTCAATGTCAACAGTGACTGAAGAGGGTTTTTGCCTGACATAATTTCAAGGGTTTTTTTTTTTTTAGTCATTTGATTCATAGATATTAAGGTCAGAAGGGACCATTACGATCATCTAGTCTGACCTCCTGCACAACACAGGCCACAGAATCTCACCCTGCAATAAACCTCTCACCTATGTCTGAGCTATTGAAATCCTCAAATCATGGTTTAAAGACTTCAAAAAGCAGAGAATCCTCCAACAGGTGACCCGTGCCCCATGCTACAGAGGAAGGCAAAAAAAACCCAGGGCCTCTGCCTATCTGCCCTGGAGGAAAATTCATTCCCGGCCTGAAATATGGCCATCAGCTGAACCCTGAGCATATGGGCAAGATTCACCAGCCAGATACCCGGGAAAGAATTCTCTGTAGTAACTCCGATCCCACGCCATCTAACATCTCATCAGAGGCTATTGGGCCTATTTACCATGAATATTTAAAGATCAATTAATTGCCAAAATCATATTATCCCATCATACCATCTCCTCCATAAACTTATCAAATTTAATCTTAAAGCCAGATAGATCTTTTGCCCCCACTGCTTCCCTTGGAAGGCTATTCCAAAACTTCACTCCTCTGATGGTTAGAAATCTTCATCTAATTTCAAGTCTAAACTTCCCGATGGCCAGTTTATATCCATTTGTTCTTGTGTCCACATTGGTACTGATCTTAAATAATTCCTCTCCCTCTCCGGTATTTATCCCTCTGATATATTTATAGAGAGCAATCATATCTCCCCTCAACCTTCTTTTGGTTAGGCTAAACAAGCCAAGCTCCTTGAGTCTCCTTTCATAAGACAGGTTTTCCCATTCCTTGGATCATCCTAGTAGCCCTTCTCTGTACCTGTTCCAGTTTGAATTCATCCTTCTTAAACACGGGAGACCAGAACTGCACACAGTATTCCAGGTGAGGACTCTCCAGTGCCTTGTATAACGGTACTAACACCTCCTTATCTCTACTGGAAATACCTCACCTGATGCATCCCAAGACCACAATAGCTTTTTTCACGGCCATATCACATTGGCGGCTCATAGTCATCCTGTGATTAACCAATACTACAAGGTCCTTCTCCTCCTCTGTTACTTCTAATTGATACATCCTCAGCTTATAACTAAAATTCTTGTTATTAATCCCTAAATGCATGACCTTACACTTCTCACTATTAAATTTCATCCTATTACTATTACTCCAGTTTACAAGGTCAAGCAGAACCTCCTGTATGATATCCCGGTCTTTCTCTAAATTGGCAATACCTCCCAGCTTTGTATTATCCGCAAACTTTATTAGCACACTCCCACTTTTTGTGCCAAGGTCAGTAATAAAAAGATTAAATAAGATTGGTCCCAAAACCGATCCCCGAGGAACTCCACTGGTAACCTCCCTCCAGCCTGACAGTTCACCTTGCAGTATGACCTGCTGTAGTCTCCCTTTTAACCAATTCCTTATCCACCTTTCAATTTTCATATTGATCCTCATCTTTTCCAATTTAACTAATAATTCCCCATGTGGCACGGTATCAAATGCCTTACTGAAACCTAGGTAAATTAGATCCACTGCGTTTTCTTTGTCTAAAAAATCTGTTACTTTCTCAATGAAGGAGATCAGGTTGGTTTGGCACGATCTACCTTTTGTAAAACCATGTTGAATTTTGTCCCATTTACTATTGATCTCAATGTCCTTAACTACTTTCTCCTTCAAAATTTTTTCCAAGACCTTGCATACTGCAGATGTCAAACTAACAGGCCTGTAGTTACCCGGATCACTTTTTTCCCCTTTTTTAAAAATAGGAACTATGTTAGCAATTCTCTAGTCATATGGTACCACACCTGAGTTTACAGATTCATTAAAAATTCTTGCTAATGGACTTGCAATTTCATGTGCCAATTCCTTTAATATTCTTGAAGATTATCTGGGCCCCTCGATTTAATCCCATTAAGCTGTTCGAGTTTCGCTTCTACCTCAGATATGGTAATATCTACCTCCATATCCTCATTCCCATTTGTCATGCTACCATTATCCCTAAGATCCTCTTTAGCCTTATTAAAGGCTGAGGCAAAGTATTTGTTTAGATACTGGGCCATGCCTAGATTATCCTTAACCTCCACTCCATCCTCAATGTTTAGCAGTCCCACTTCTTCTTTCTTTGTTTTCTTCTTATTTATATGGCCATAGAACCTTTTACTATTGGTTTTAATTCCCTTTCCAAGGTCCAACCCTACTTGACTTTTAGCCTGTCTCACTTTATCCCTACGTGTTCTGACTTCAATAAGGTAGCTTTCCTTGCTGATCCCTCCCATCTTCCACTCCCTGTATGCTTTCTGCTTTTTCTTAATCACCTCTCTGAGATGCTTGCTCATCCAGCTTGGTCTACAACTCTTATGAATTTTTTCCCCTTTCTTGGGATGCAGGCTTCCGATAGCTTCTGCAGCTTTGACTTAAAGTAATCCCAGGCCTCCCCTGCTTTAGATCCATAAGTTCTTCAGTCCAATCCACTTCCCTAACTAATTTCCTTAATATTTGAAAGTCAGCCCTTTTGAAATCAAAAACCCTAGTCGCAGATTTATTTTTGTTTATCCTTCCATTCAGTTTGAACTGAATTAGCTCATGATCACTTGAACCAAGGTTGTCCCCTACAACCATTTCTTCTTTGAGGTCTTCACTACTCACCAAAACCAAATCTAAAATGGCATCCCCTCTAGTCAGTTCAGCAACTACTTGATGAAGGAATCCATCAGCTATCACATCTAGGAAAATCTGAGCCCTATTATTATTACTAGCATCGTCCTCCAGTCTATATCTGGGAAGTTAAAGTCTCCCATGATCACGCAGTTTCCATTAGTATTTACTTCACTAAAAACATTAAAGACGGCTCTATCCATACCCAAATTAGATTCCAGCAGTCTATAGCACACCCCAAGCACTATCACAGGGGAGGCTCTAGTAGTTTTCTTGATGTGTCTCAATTTTATATGGTGTAACCCCAAGACCTGTAAATGGACAATGCTTTGTATATATGGAAGTATATGTTTTCAACTGGATAGTGGACTAAACAGGAATATGAAAGCCAGGCACTTTCTTCTGGAAAATGAATGCCAGGAATGTTTTAGCAGATGGATCTCCTGTAATATTATTGGAAGGCACCAGGTGATACTACTACAGATAGGATTACAAGAAGTCAGTTCTTTAAGAAATGTTTATTTTCAGCTGCAATGCAGTTCTTTCTGCAAGCTGAGTGTATCACCAGCAAAGTCTGCTCTGCCAGAATCCCTTGCTAACAGGTGCAGCTACTGCCTACAAGTTATACAAGCTAACAAATTACATGGTACCAAGTTGTTACATAACCTGCTGTAAAAAGAAAAGGAGTACTAGTGGCACCTTAGAGAGACTAACCAATTTATTTGAGCATAAGCTTTCGTGAGCTACAGCTCACGAATACAGACTAACACGGCTGCTACTCTAGAACCTGTTGTAAAACTGTTCAGTAGCCTGGAAAAACCAAAAACACCATCCTGTACAGGCCTGTATCTTGTCCTTGGAACATCCTGCATGCACTGACTAAATAGTATGGCCAAATGGAGGCTGAAAGTGAGAAATTATCTTTCCCCTCATTATCAGTCATCTCTCAAGCAAGACTCCCATTGAAATCAATTTTGAGTCCAAGATCATGTTTGGGCCCATTCTATACAATTTTGCTGCTGTATTTCATCTTAGTTTTAGCTGTCCTTTAGAGTACATGTTTATGTTCTCTTCAGAATTCCCTACAACTCAAGCAGACTTCTAAGGTTTTGTCTTCTCAGGAAGACAGCCATGCCTACTAAAAGATCTAGGAGAAAATAAGATCCTCAAATCCCTGCACCCTTCTGATTGCCCTTTGATTTTATCTTCCAATTTCTATTATATCAGAGATCAGAACCGTACAGAGTAATCTAAAGGGATCTATGCCAATCCTCCATGAAAATGCACTGATTTATATCCAATACCTCTGTATATAGATTTCAAAACCATATAGAGGGAAATTTACTGCTTTTGAACTTAGTGGCAATGAGTGGTTTTAGCAATTTATCAACTATTTTCTCCATGGTCAGCTTCCATATAATGTTTTGTAAGGACATCATTTCTTTTGTGTTGTGTCTACTGATCTGTTTAGAATTACTTTAAAAACCTATATTAAAAATTAATTAAGAGAAGGCAGTGAACCATGTGTCATTAATCTTGTTCTGCTGTTTCATGTCCACCCTGATAAGCATCCAGGGAGGTGGAGGGGTGGGCGGCTGGGATATCAAGGTTTCATATCTATTCGTGGCATAAAGAACACACTGCTATGGATTAGAAGTCATCATTAAATACAAGCTGAGAAGAGCACAACGTCTACTCTGATAGCAACTGCTTCTGACATAGCTGACCAGAGAATTCTGAGAATGGAAGTTCTTGAGGGGAAACCCTAGGAGTACTTTTCCTTGCACTTTGGGGCTTGGGGGGCTGTGATTTCAACAACTGCTGAAGAAGAAACTCAGAACTCACTCAGACCCTGGCAGGCAAGGGGGAAATGGTTTTAAAAAAACACCACATTTTAATCTCTTTTCATTTATTTCAGGGTTTTTTAAACGAATCCACCTTTAAGAGTTCATTAATTCCAGCTGCTTATTCTCCTGCCCCATGCCTCTGTCTTAAATCATAATCATATCCATCGCAGGCAGTTATTGCTATCAAACAATTATAACTTCAGGTTGGAGATTAATGCCTAGCCAACACTAGACAATTACATCAGCATAACTATGTCGCTCAGTGTGAAAAATCCACATCCAACAGGTATAGTTAAGCCAACCTAAGCCCCCAAGTAGACAGCGCTAGGTTAATGGAAGAATTCTTCCTTCGAGCTAGCTATCTTCCCTTGAGGAGGTGAATTACTTATGTCGATGGGAGAATCCCTCCTGTTGGTGTAGGTAGTGTCTACACTGAAGTGGTACAGTGGTGCTGCTGCAGCGGTGCCACTGTAGTGTTTTAAGTGTAGGCAAGCCCTAAGAGGCAGTACTGATGTATCCTGAGAAAACAAGGAATTCAGAGAGCAATCTGTGGGAATTTAAGAATATCGGGCCGGATCCTGCAGTCCATGCTCAGCCAAAACCCAACTGTACTTCATTTTTCATCCTGTATCTGACAATTCCTTTCATCCCTGTTTGTGTGTTAACTGGGAATCATTCCCTTTGGTATGGTGACTGGAATGAGGTCTATTGGATTTGCCCTTGTGACTGTGCTTATCTTGGTCTATTCAAGATGGTTGATCTTTATTTTAATGCTTTGCATTTTATATTTTAACTCCTACTTATTGCTCAATGGGCACCTTATACATGTATAAAAATGAAGTAAAATAAACTAAAGTCAGTTTACTTGCCCAAGTAAAGTCTCCTGGATTAAGTCCATTTAGACAATAGTTTTAGTGAATATTTTAAACTCTGTGGATTGATCAAGCAATTGGGAACACAGTAATTGCTATACTGGTTCAGACCAGTGCTCCAAAAAGGGAAGCCACTAATCACAAAACTGGTTTGCTTCAAGCTTCTTCCCAGGACCACTTCCTATGAAACCAGTCTGCTCTTCACAATATTAATTCCCAGGCCCCTCACAAGCTGTTACCAGCTCCATCTCCCCTGGGAATCTAGCCCCCAATTCCTTTAGAGTGTCCCCAGTCTACCACTGTCTTCTCCCATCACATTCTGTTGACATACTGATGAAATGCACTGCATAAGAACAAGGTATTGTTATCCTACCCTACAGAGGGCAGGAAACTTAGGGCTTATCTGCACTTGAAATGCTACAGGGCCACAACTGCCGTGCTGCAGCTGTGGCATTGTAGCACTTCAGTGTAGACTCTACCGAAGCTGAAGGGAGGGGTTCTAGCAGAAATCATCCACCTCCCTCAGAGGCAGTAGCTAGGTTGGTGGAAGAATTCTTCCTTTGTTCTAACACTGTCTATACAGACGGTTAGGTCAGCTTAACTACTTCACTCAGGTGTGTGGATTTTGCACATGCCTGAGTGATATAGTTGAGTTGACCTAACTTTTTAGTTTAGACAAAGCCTTACAGCATTCTCCTTTCCCCTCCCTCCCCTCTGATCCTTCACAGGAGACCTTACTCACTCTCAGTCATTTGCTACCTACACTACAAGTCCCATGAACTGGGAGCAAAGCCAGGCATAGGTGGCAGCACGGCCTGAGCACCCTTTAAAAGGACTAGCCCACCCTGGGACATCAGAGCAGCTTGATTTCTTTTAGTTTTCCATTTTAAAGTCACACTATGCACAGAACTAAATTTCATAGTACATTATAGCACACTGTGTTCATATATACATTATTTACCCTCATTTGTACTCTTCATCTTTTTGCTTATGCAGCACATGATAATCAGAGCCAAGTATATGCAATGATAGCAGTGCATGGGTTCAGAATCCTCTCAGTACTTAATTCCTGTCCCTTGGGCCGGTGGGGGGAAAAACACGATAGAGATGACTATCTTCAATCACCCAGGGAAGAGGCTATTTCTACTGCATTTCTTTACTTGCCAAACCATATAACCACTCTTATTCATCTGAAGTAAAGTACTATACTGAAAGCCTTCTGACCGACAAGAACGTTACTACTGGAGATCACAGAAACCAATACAAAGGTAAATAGGAACATGCATGGACTGCTTCAGTAAAGGGCAATGGAAACACTTTGCACAGAGATTATGGGGACTTAATTTGATTAAAACTTCAACAGTACTCACTGTATTAGAGCATTTAATTAATTTACTGGAAGGTTAGCTTCAACAATGCCATTTGATAGAAACTTAACCTGAGAGTCAGAATGTCTGAAATGAGCAAGAGAGCCAATGTATATGTTGAACAACGAGTTAACTCGTACTTAATAAAGAGTAATGGAAATAATCCTACAAAAAATCCTGATAAAGCCACTGAAAGTTAGGGACATTGAAAAAAATAGCAGTACCTGAAACCTTTTTGCAATACTCCTGTGTTTTTATTTATTTACTATTAAAATGTCTACTCTCTGTCATACTACACAACTCGAAATTGAGAACTACTTATCTATCAACTGGAAACGGAGCCAATGATTTATTTCATAGGAGTGTTGGGCTGAATTCATTAGAACTTTAAAATCATCTGATAAAAGGCAAAGTAGTAGTATTGTCATTGATAACTGCTCTCATTTCCACCAGAGATTACACTATTGCTGTGCCTCAGAATTGAGAATAGCTTAATATTTGATTAAAAATACATTTTGATCCCATAGGAGAAAGAACTAAGGTTATTGACAGTCTGTTCTTCTCTAACTTCTGTTTTTTGCATTTGTGCATAATTGCCAGTGTACTATTTCTACACTAGTTAAACTTAATTAAAAATGCACCTAAAATAATAGCCACTACATTCTATGTGAAGAAGTGTGTAGAGAATTAAAGAAATGCTCCTGTTATCACAAATCTACCTAAAATTATTCTGTGCTTCTATTTCCCCTCCAATAAAACGGGGTTATTCTAACTTACCCATTCTGTGCTTGCGAGTTAAAGGTTAGTGCATGCTTGTCTCGTGCTTTATGTTTTTGAAGTGCTATTCTTAGTTTACTCTTTCAGCATGGAGGATCACACAGCAACATGGTGCAGGGGAGAGCAACACTCTCTTTCTGCTTACCACAGAGCCTAAAGGGGAGTGTTCAATTCTTGGGATAAATACATAGAGAAGAAATGGGAAATAGGATGCTTGTTAAACACTTTCTGCTGGTTTGAGGAGAAAGCTGTGGCTCCAGCCCACACACTCTTTGGTAGCCAGTACGTCCTTGTTGTTCTCCAATGCCAGGAGTCAGGCTGTAGTTGTGCCTGGTCCCTATGCAGGAGGGCAAGTGGAGAAGCTCACAGGACCAAGCCCCATATATTTTTTTAAAATGCTTTTAGAAGTACTATACACAGGGTGTACTGCATTTGTATACACTAATTTATTTTATCCTCCATGCCCAAACCATCATATTAAAATTTCAGAGAGAAAAAATTATATCTACTTCAGTAATTTACAAATTAAGAACCATGCTTTAAAAACGTTTGACATCAACTAGTCAGACATGCTTACATATTAGTTCAGGCATCTTTAAGCCTTTGTTTAAGGGTTAAAATACATTCTGGGGAAATAACTCACACCTTTCTTGGTGAAACTCCTGTGCACACAATATGTAAGTATAGATGAGGAGGAATCTTACAGCGAACAAAAATACAAACTATCATGTCAAAAACCCTGAACTACAAAGTTTTGAAATCCTTGTACTAGATGAACTAATGCTTGTCTCCAGTCTCTCTACCTACTTTCTCATCACAGAATTTACATAATCCAGTTTCGAACTACATTACACAGATAGAAAATGAGTACTTGTGGCACCTTAGAGACTAACAAATTTATTTGAGCATAAGCTTTCGTGAGCTACAGCTCACTTCATCGGATGCTCACGAAAGCTTATGCTCAAATAAATTTGTTAGTCTCTTAAGGTGCCACAAATACTCCTTTTCTTTTTGCGAATACAGACTAACACGGCTGCTACTCTGAAACCGGTCATTATACAGATAATGCCCCTGGAGATGATTTACAGAGTATTTTGCAGTTCTCGTACGCAACCTCCTATATAGTTCTCAGAATTCCCATTATTACCTAGGCATTTCAGGCACTTTGTGAAAGACAGAAGACTTTACATCTTCTTATCTAGGGCACCAGAACCACAGATGTTGATGATCCAGAAATATGAATGGTTTAAAAGACAAACGGCCCAATCCCGAAAGGTGTCAAACTCCTCCTCTGTGATACTGAGAGTGCTCAACTCTCACTGACTTAAAACAGCTGAATTAGGGCTTTAAGGTGCTTAACACCTTGCAGAATCAAGTCCTAGAACACATGAAGGAATTTTATATGAATGCATACAAATGCAGAGGTGCCAGGTACGTCATCATGCTCAGTGCTCCTTCAATATAGTGGGTGTGTCAACAGCCAGTCCAGCACAAAATGAAGCGTTCCTGAACTTTTTCTTCAACTGTCATCAAAGTTCGGACTTGGCCTTTTATAAAATATATTGTGGTTTCCACATCAGTTCATTTGGTTGTTAAGGCAAATTTGAAAAATAAAAATAAAGCCCATGTCTTAGAAAAGGTGTTATTCCTGCAAGCTAAAATCCTTTATTCAGCAACAGAACACACAAAGCACGAGGTGGGGCAATATAAGCTTTCCCACAGCACATCATCAATGTATTTCTACTCTGACTCTTATGAGTTGGAGGGTGTTCAGTCTCAAAGATCATTCATTTAATGGCCTCTTTGCTGAGAATACCAACAAGGGTTCCAGTTGGTGCTAGTTCTGTAGGAGGTTTGTGAGGTTGACAGTTGTCCACTTGCAGTAACCTCATTTCAATTACTATAAAAATATTTAATTTCACACAGGCTACCAACAGCTATCAGATTGTAAAAGACTCGTCTCTAGTGACTGGGATGAATTTGAACCATGGCTCTCATGGGTAAAAAGCTTTTCAGCCATCCTGCTTGGCCACATTCTTTCCTCAACTATATTGTCTAATTTTAAGTTTCAGAACCATTTAGACTACTGCCCATGTTAGAGCCCTCTTGCAATAGCATTGCCAAGACAACTTACCTTGTTCTAAAAGGCATCAATGATTTAATTTCTCAAAACTTGATAAAGCATCACTTGTTGTATAGCAACTTTTTTGGAGTACATATAAAAAGTATTACAACAGTGTTTGGGCCAGATCGTCAGGTCCATTGGAGTTATTCTCAGTGCACTTATGGATGGAGCACCATAGGTACTTATCTCCCACTTTCCCTCCCCTGGATTCTATGGGCAGCCAGGGGCTAGTTCTCAGTGCTGCTCTAAACTGCATCAGTAGTCAGCAGCTCAAGATCAGAAAGTGGCATGCCTCACACTCATTCCTTCTCTCACCTCCAATGTACCCCACCACATGGTTTATGCTGTGAGGCAAGAGCAAGTGGCACAGAATACTATGCTGGCTGTACATCACCGGAGGATTCTCATGTTCCCTCTGTACCAATACAGTGGCCAAAGGGGATGAGAAAGAGGCCAAGACATGTCCCTTTATGTTGCAAGACTGCAACTATAAACAGCCCTATCTATATATCTTTACTAGAGGCATTATGTACATTACTAAATATAACCTGCATTATAGCATATTATTCTTATAAAACAGAAAGTAGGGTAGAGAGAACTATAGTCATGTACACTTGGACAGAGCAAAATGTATTTAGCACTGTCCAGAGTCTTCTGCACAACAGAGGAAGTAGTTGAGGAAAAGCTAAGTGAAGAACAGCTAGATTTCAACCCAGACTATCATGCTGACCAGAGTTTTCACTCTACAGGCTTGTCCACACAGTGTTTTAGTCCATACCAGAGGGATGAAAATTTTAGTCTGAACTCATGTTGTACATTAGCTAGTCCATGGGGACCATCCTGGTGCACACTAAAAGTTCCCTAGTGCACATTAATGTAGGCCCATTTCAAGCAATACTACATTCATGTATGCTAGGGAACTCTTAGTGTGCGCCAGCAGGGCCCACACTGACCAGTTTGTGCTGACTAAAATTTATACCCTGCTGGTGTGGACTAAGGCACTGTGTAGATAAGACCAAAAATAATCAGAGAGTATCAAATGGCAAAATACCACTCAGCACAAACTTTGTAGATTTTAAGAAAGCATTTCACAACCTCCACTGCAATTTTCTCTGGAGAATTGTTATGTATGCCAGCAACAATAATTAATAGAATCAAAGCTTTACATAAATGTGCAATATAAACAGTTAAACTAAACCCAGACTTCAGAAAATGGTCTGACATAGACAATAGTGTCAAACAAGGTTGCACTCTCTCACCTTTCCTGCTTCGCAATGCCATTGACTTCTTTATGAGAAAGCATAGAAGGATACAACACAGGCATCGTACAGCTTAACAACAGCACACTAGAAGATTTAAATGTTGCTGATAACATAACTCTTTTAAGTTACAGTTCAACTAACATGGAAGCAGAAATTGAAAGACTGTTTGGTGTTGCAAAGAAGGCAGGGTAAATAATTAGTTATGAAAAAACAAATCTAATGAGAACCCCAGCAACTCCCAATTCAAACATTACATTAGAAGACAAAGAAGGACAAGAAGTGAGTTAATTCATATACCTTGACATTAACATACAAGCCAATAGGGATAATTAAAAGGGAAAAAAAGTCACAAATTGGCAAGGCAGCAACTGCATTTACCAGTTTAAATGAGATTTGGTCATCAAAAAGCTACATCTTGAAAACCAAACTATGAATCTTCAACTCAAATGTCATTTCCAACTTAATATGTGGATGTGAAAGCTGGAAATCCACTAAAGGTATAAATGGACTTCTAAATGTCTTTGAAAGGAAATATCTCAGGAAAATACTACGTATTAAATGGAATGAATTTAAAACAGATGTAGAGATTCAGAGAATTCAACAACCCCCTTTCTTCAAAAAGTTATCCAGAAAAGAAAACGGAAGTATCTGAGGCATGTGTTAAGACTGAAGCCAGTACAGCTGCATAGCAGGTGTTCTGCTAGGTAGCTGGAGAAATACACAAAAGGGGCCAACTGAAAGACTCCCTCTATCAAAAAGCACTTAGAGAGGGGAAATTTATGGGACTTAACAACAGAGCACCTGCAAAGAACAGTCCAGAATGGACGGGGATTACTGAGCCTTATTCTTCCATGAGCAATGACTGATGGTGTGGGAAACACTCAGATTCACAAAGAGGGAGACTGAACTCTGTCAAAGCTAAGGAAATTATACAAAACCTAACTGCAATACAGTTGCACAATTTTCTCAGGTGCCCACCTCCAGCAGATCACTGCTACGAATCCAAGGGAATGGTCCAAGAAGAATTTCTCTTGTCAGTTAACTAAGTTTGGTCCTTATTCATTACACAACCCTACTGACTAAACCTGGGCCAAATTTTCATAGCTATGCGCAAAGTAGCACTTGCAACCATCCCACAAAACCTGACATTTCGGGCGTGGGGGAGCATGAGGAGGGAACTAGGTAAGTGCATGTAGAACTGTCCACTGAACATGCAATTATCCTGCCTGTACTTAAAAAAAGGCATGGGTCTTGTAGGGCGAAAATAAATTCATGTGCATTTTGCCAATCTGAAAACGTGCTTCCTCTTCCCCCATATGACAATACACCATCATCAATTATATTTAAAAGGACATGCTTGTTTTCATAATGCACATTGTTGTCTTGTTTATTTTAACAACAAATGGAAGGTATTTCAAAGAATCTAATGACTATTCACAAGGGCAATTTTCATTAACAATTCTACTTTTCCAATGTAACTCAGATTCTGCTATTTAAAAATCCCCTTTATTTTTTTCAGTGATCAAAGGTCAAACTTCTCACATTCTGGATGTAACAACCTACATTACAGCTGTAAATATAGCCTAATAATTCTTCTGAAGTCTGACTGAACTTTGATAAACTGACTTCTCTAACAGCTGTACTCCAAATAAAACAAAACAAAAGAAAACTAAGTAAAAGATGCTGACCTTGTACACCCTACATTACGCCCTCCAAAAGAAAAGTGGAAAAAAGTGAAGGGAGACATGGTTTCTGATCTTCACTAATTTAAATCAGAAAGCAGTGGGAATAATAGCAAGACAGGACATATTAAGTGACAACTTTTATGACATTTCTTTGAGGATTAAATTTAGTAGGCTGCACAAAGAAAGATCCCCACTGCTGGCCTAAGAAGTCTCATGTCATGTACATGGAGTTATTACCCAAATAACAGGATCCTCCCTATGTAGTGGAAAGAACTGTACAGAGCAAAAGTTTCAAACAGCCCATCAACAACTTCCATCAAGCCAATACAGAATAATCATGATATCCCCATATACAGTACCTGGCATGAAAGCAACTCTTAAAGAGCCTACTTTGCACATGCACAGCCCAAGGCGGAAGTTGGCTGACACATCAGTTTGTTAAAGTGCAGAGTAATCAGAACACCTTGGATCATAAAAGGTACACCCTCTTGTATCTGAGGAAATACACAACTATGATTGACTGTAGCAGCAGACTCATTAGTCTTAATAAGAAGTCTCCTCATGATGGTGGTAGCTGGGTACCTTGTAACTACTGTCAGCTGATGCTATGCCTTTGCTCTTCTATGGTCCACTGACCTTGAGTTGATGTCTACGTGAAATGAACTTGCTACTCTTCCAGATTGGCATCCACGAAAACCATTAATGATGGACTGAAATTATTTGGGGATCGGGGAGAGGAATTACTTTTGGGTGATTGAAAAGCTACATCTCAAAAGAATGACTCAATTCAGTATTCAATCACGGTAGTTATAGAACAAGTTGTGTTTTTAAAAGAGAAGGGAGCAAAATTGGAAAGATCATGTGGAGTTGTTTAAATGGAAGAAAAAGGAAAACAGAGTTAAGCACACATTTCTGTGCTCAATTCCCTGATTGAACAGGGAGTTGGGCTGCCCCTGAAGTCTGGTTACTGGGTGGGTGGAGGATTCAGCACAGAAATCCATGCTTGAGTTCATTTTCCGTTTTTGGTTTGCAGTTCACCTGATAGAATTCTGTGACTCAGTCTGAAGTGGTCCTAGATCTCTGAATGTTTTTCATCCAGAAGGTAATTAACACTCAGGTGTCTGAAAGAGACAAATTCTAGCAAGTTAGCTACCTTTATTTTTGGAAAACCCAGTTCTGTGACTGAAAGATGCCATACCTTAAACAGTGGAAGTGTTATTCATTGGAACTGAAGTCTGGTTGAATAACTGTACAAATTAGACCTTTGTCCTGTTTTAGGCCCTTATTCAGCAAGGTACTAAATCATATGCCTAACTAAGTATTTGAATAAATGATGTTACTCATGCTTAAAATTGTGCACATGCTTAAATACCTTACTGAATCAGGCCCTTAGAAAGAAAATTAGACTTTATTAGAAATATTCACATGAAATAAAGAATAGTTTGTAACAATAGTTGAAACAGCAAAGAACAAACAACATTAATTCTTACAATCCTCTTTAAAAACAAATATTAAGGAACAATTTCAGAAAGCATAATATATAATATGCAGGGTGCCAAGTTATGAACCTGAATGGACTAAACTTTTCCTTTTTTCCCTGCTCTCCTTTTTGAATTTTAAATTAGTTGCCAAGCCTACACCAAGGAAACATGTAACTATCATATATTCTTTATAGCACAAAGTTAGAATGAAAAAAGATCTAGTCTCATTCTAATTTTTGCTGACATGGGACACACACTAGACTTCTGAGCTGGTCCTTTGATTTGCTTCATTAAACAATGAAATAATTAAGTCCAATCCCTACAATAACATTTCCTAAGAATGTCTTCTTTTGCAGGTAATGAACTCTGGTCTCCTGAATCTTGTGAAGCTTCTTTAAACCACCTCATTACGGTGAGTTTTTCACTAGTTAGGCAATGTATTGATTAGAACAAGGCTAATCACTGTTTGATTAATTTTGCTTTTTTTCTATTGATTATTCATGAACTGATCAGGATTTTCTTGCAATAATTTGTTATTCACAATTATTCACAGAATCCATTTTGAAATTCTTGGTTTAGTACTTTGTTTGCAAACTGTTGCAATTATTCAATACTGAAGTGGTTTTGCTTGGAGAGAGGCAGAATTTTCCCAAGTCGAGTGTCTAAATTTAGGCATGTAAATCCATATTTAGGCACCTAAGTAAATGGCCTGTCTTTTCAAAGGTGCGAAGTATCCACAACTCAGTTAGGAGCTGCAGCTGCTCAGCCTCTTTGAAAAATCCATCCATTTATTTAGATGCTTAAGTTTACCCTCCCCCCGTTTCGGAATACATGTTATTATGCCATCAGTTATTTATTATGTAGAACGTAATAAATAGGGGTTTTTTAAAAAGTAAATTACACTTGGATAGTCAATAAGTTAATATTTAATGTATCTAGTTGTAATTTAAAAGCTTCTAAAAGTTTTGAGATCTTATAAACACTTCTTGTACTTTTTTAAAGAAACATTTCTGTTAATCGAATATAAATCTTGCCCTTATAAGTAGCTTACTCAGGCTGCCAGAGGGCACTATCTATAATCAGAAAGCTGGAAGATTGCTAGGTAGTACAAGGCAACAAAAAAAGCTATGAACAGGAAAGAAAACACTATGCACAGCATCCAATACCTTAGCACAGTTGTAGGGAAAAAACTTTTTTTTAGGGGTTACACGACACTGTCAATGAGGTGGGAGAAATTGAGGCTGAAGCATGACAGCTACAAATGTGAAGATACGAAGTTTAAAAACCCTGTTTTAAAAAGGTAAAAATGTCCTTTGGCCACACTGCTGAGGTAAGAAGTCACAGGAGAAATAAAGCGATGTGGGCATAAAAGATCTCTTGTACAGAAAGAAATTCACTTCAATGCAAGGCTTAAGTATTGTGTTGTGCCTTGCATGGTTCTGCTACCCTGAGATGAAATCTATTTAGAGCATCCCCAAAACAAACAATCCACCTGTTCTATTGGAGACCCTTTCCCACCCCACATTTGGAAAGCTAAATGGGCCCAGACTCCACGGTTAATTAATTTCAAGTTTCTTTAGAATAGTATTCTTTTATAGGAGAAAGCCTAACAAACCAAAGGGCTAGGCCAGGGATTGGGGTGACTGCATTATGTTTCTGGGAGGAATCAAAAGTAACTTCTGGCAAGCAGGTGGTTCTGGGTATACTACCTGTAAGACTGACAGGTGCTGTAGACAAGTCTAAATGGAGACAATCCTCTACCATGATTTTCTTTAGCTAATTAGGAATATTTAGTTACTGTTTGTCCAACAGTTCAAACATATAAAGTGCTACAGAAGTGCCAAGTAGCATTTTCTGCCCTAAATTGCTCAAGAGGGAAAGCATGACTTACTGTTTAAACAAAAGAGAAAATATCTGAGGTACCATATCATGTGATCTTATCTTCCTAAATAAAGAAATACAACATTAACCAAGATAATTTCTCCTTTGCCCCACCCATAACTGAATCAATGTTAATAAAATTGTCTTTTTCCAAACAAAGCACCTAATTTAGGTGAATAATGAAGGGCATTAGCATGATTTTTTTTTATTATTACAGTGCTCGTGTATAGATCATTTCATTTCCTCTTAGTGCTAATGTGGAAATTGGAGGCTGCTGCTTCTTGAGAGCCCTGTGCAATTAATATTCTTCTTCGGAGTTTAGTATCAGATTCAAGGGGCACTGCCAAGGCTTGTAGGCCAAAAATTAGATCTGCCAGTTTTGTATTGCAAGTGTGTATACGTATGTTGCAGTGTCCATGTTTACCTTGTCTGCTCTGTTCTTGTGAGGAAACAGGGTATTTTGATTCACAAGAACTCTGCTTGTTAGGCTGCAACAGGACTTTATTAACATTAAGTGAATTAGGCAGGAGTAAGAAAACAACACATAATTTTGTTTTATTATTCCTGTAAATTTGAATAGACTGTCTGCTCACAAGAATAAAGCTGACAGGCTGAGCCTATAAATCTTTAGTATTAATTGTAATTGCTTAGAGTTTTTTTTAAACTTTCAAAAGAAAGTTGGAGTCATTTTGTCTCGGGGAATGAGAATTACCTGAATACTTAAGAAAATTGCGCTCCCATAAACGGATCACAGCCTGTACATTACGCAAACATTTTTTCTAAGAATAGCAGGCAAGATCCAAGCAGATAAATTATAGCACATTTTGACTAATACTGTTCTTGTGAACGTTACTAAATGTCAATGTATGCATATTAATCTACTTTGATCCCTGAGAAGTTCTGGCTATAGTTTCAAGCCAATATTTTCAAATCTGGGTGTGATGCTGCCAGATGCCAGCTCTTTACAAGGCTGAAGGCATTAGCTGAGAACGGATAAATTCATAGCTGGAGATTAGACCAGTTCACCTGTATGTTAGTTTTGTTCAAAATAGATATTAGTCTTATAAGAATGTATATAGCATTTAGCATCTATGAAATGCCTGTAAATTGCTGCATGCATTTATCTCACTTGTGATGTCGGTATTCCATGCTATAAGAAAATATGTAAGTTTTGCTTTATAATTTTGAGAACGTTTGCTCTGAACTTGTGAATCCAACCATGGGAATCGTCCCTCCCCCCGCAATCCATAAGGACTATCAAAATCAGGTGGGTCATCAAGGAACATCACAATAAAAAGGATTGGTTAATGGCCCTATCATATCTTGGAAATGCTATGTGCAAGGAAGCTCATCCTATGGACTTGGAAGCTGAATGAAGGAACCAAAACAGTCACAGGAAAATTTTCCATCTCTTCGTTGTTTGAACTCTCACAGGGCCAGAGCCACCAAACTGAAGCCAGAAAACCCCAGGGGATGCCTCCTGGGTCCACCCTGAGACACACTTTGGGCATGTTTATACTACAAAATTAAGTTGACCTATGTTAAGTCGACTTACAGCCACCACAATAATTACTGTGGTTTTTCACTTCCATACTATTCTCCTTCCGTCAGTGGTGTGCATCCTCAACAGGAACACTTCCACCGACTTCAGAGGGGCAGTGTGGGGGGCTCCAGACATGGAGCTCCCTGCCGGGAGCCCCAGGAACAACTGGGTTCCTGGCAGGGAGCCCGGAGTGGGGAGCTGAGAACCCAGGCAGTAGCCAGGCTCACAGCTGGACCCCCCCACCCACCCCAGGGTGACAGCCCCAGCTATGAGCTAGTCATGGGGGTCACAGCAGGGAACCCACCAGCCTTATTTGTCAATTTCACAGCTCCAGAGAGGAGCTGTGAAACTGAGAAAAATAACAGCCGTCAGCCAATGTAAGTAATGCATTGCCCGAACAACACTGACATAAGCCCTATGCCTCTTGTGGAAGTGGAGTTAGATGTCTGTGTCGTAGGGCACAAGGCTGTAGTGTAGACACTGACATAATTAGTTCAGTGTGAGCTACCTTACATCAACCTAACTCTGCAATGTAGACCAGGCCTTTGAACTGAATAGTTAAAAAAAATCTTTAGATAGTTTATTACAGGATTGGCTACTGTCTTTGGTGTAAGATCTAGGGTACCAATTGATCTGGGGGAAGTGACTGGTCCCCTGGGACTGGAAGCAACTTGAATATGGTGTAACTTGCAGTGTAAGCGACCATTTCTCTGAACAGCTGATCGTGGTGGGCAGGAGGCACTTGGAGGGGATGGGGAGCTGATCGGGTGGGAGGCACTGGGGAGGAAGGAGGAGCAGCTGATCGGGAGGCTGCTGGTGGGTGCTGAAGTAGGGCTCCTAGAGCTACTTTTTTAAAAAAAAGTGATAGTGATTTTAGATGCCCATCCTGATATCTTAAAGAGACCTGATTTATAAAGAGAGCTAAGCCTCTGGACTCTGAGAAGCAGGCCCCTTTAGGGCATCAAATTGGGCCCCGAAACAATTCTATATTCAAAAACCACCAGTCACTTTTGAAAATTTAGGCCCAATCCCATGGTTAGGCATCTAAATAGTAGTGGTTTTCCAAGGCACCAAATGCCTATAAAAAACACTCCAGTCATTGTGAGCTCCAGGGCTCAGATCCTCAAAGCTACTTAGGCACCAAGATACCATTAAGGATCTAGGGCCAGGTGCTCAGCACCTCTGAAAATCTGCCACTTTTATTTAGGCAGATTTAGGAGCTTTACATTAGGCATCCAGATTTAAAGTTCTGGATGGTTTTAGCACTAGAAGAGCCTGTTAACATTTGGAAGTGGATAAATAACATTTCTATTTGTAAGTGTCCCAAAATGTAAATCTTCTACCCTTTATGCCAGGAATCATTCAGCTCCTCACAACTAGTTACCAATCATACTTTTTGTTTATTTTTTTAGGGTTACAGGTAGAACAGAAACTTCTCAGTATAATATATTTAAAAATTTGACTATGTAATCCTATCATCTCCTTTCATAGAGAGATGGGTATAGATATGCTGTGATGCCTCCTCAATGCTCCATTATAGGACCCACGTTTGTGTGTTTATGTAGCGCTGTCAGTGGGATTTATTTTTCACTGTTTTACTTTGAGCTGCTACTGCTGTGTAGATCACACACAGGTTTATTTATCCATTCTATTGATTGTGTAACCTGGACAAGCTTGTGAGGTAAAGTCAGAGTTGTCTTAACTTTATGTTTGCTTATAATTTTGAAGCTTAAGACATCTCCCAATGACATCTTTATTGTTAGCACCAACGTTGTCTCCCTGTTAGCTCTGTAAGAAATCTGTGTGCACTCTTCAGTCGGGACTTGGGCTAGGTGACTCACGTACAGCATATTGCCAAACTACCCTATTTGCAGTTTAGGGATCAAATGGATTAAAACAGACATTTTTACATGTAGATGCCAAGATGTTAGATCATGCTTTTCTCATGCTGTTAAGACATGACTACACTCTCCTCTGACAGACAAGACTCTCCATATGATACATTAACCGTTTATCCCTGATGCAAAGGCCTTGGATGGTACCAAATTCTCTCAACATGTTTCTGCAGTTCTAAGCATTCTTTATCTGATGATATGTCATATTGGTTTTCAGATTCTTCTTACAATTAAGTTTATGCCTGCACTCTCCTACTTCATTTTAAAATATCTGGCTGTTCCACAGGATCCCACTTATGACCTCTGTTTGGACTGTTCTGTGTGATAAATAAGACTTTAAGATTTAGGGTTACATCACTTATCCCTTTTCCTTCCCCACCCCCATATAGTGTGTGTGGTGCCAAGAGAACAAGAAATCCAAAAATGCACCTAAGCCTATTTGGAAGCTAGGAAGATAGCCAAAATAGCATTATCCCACCATATCTATGCACCTGTGTATGTCTTACAATCATGGAAGAAGGTATCAGTTCATTAGTTGTGTTCAAAACCAACGCACACTAAATCTAATATTTTACATCTGACTGTTTCTGTCCAAAATAAAAACATTCTCCAGGGCTCACCAGCCCTTCATATCATGCTCATGTACCTGACAATAAAAGGGCCTGTGCCATATGTGAAATCTTTAAAACTTGCCCTTTACTTAGCTGGAAAACTTTGAAAACTCAGGGTAAGTTATAAAACATTACCTTGGACTCTCTTGGATATGTTGTTTTAGATCATCTTATGCCATATAAGATGTTTGGCAAAATAAATAAATAAAATAAAAAATACTTTAAGTCTTGGCTTGTTAACCACATTGTTGAAAGAGCAGTTTTATAAGGATTTTTTTGAAATGGATTTGCTGATCCACTTTTTTCTTTTTAAAGAGTGTTCTTACTCTGAGTTTTTTGTGGGTAACCTGTGGTCCAGGTCATTACCTACAAGGGTATTTTTAAAACATAGCACAGACAGAAGCTGGTAATGTATTTCAGAACAGGGAGCTTTTTACTGATGGTTGGCAATGAAATGCATTCATTTGACGTCCATTTTAACATCTCTAATAGTTCAAAAAAGTTTATTTTTAAAGTAACAACCTTGAAGCTCACAAACCCATATTGTTCAACAAAGCAACAAGAACAGATAATTCTAAACAGATTAAAAAAAGTAAACAAGCAACCCAAATCTCACACCTTATGTTATATATAGTGATACTTAAATCTGTAAAGACACTTTACATCTTTGTGTAGCTGTATTTTCCATGTTTTCTAAAGTCACATAAATTTCCAGAAATTATGATAGTACATACCCAAGTGACAGAGCCACTTATGCAGGCTCCCCCATTACCAAACTCATTCCAAAAAACTGGGTGTGGTTTAGAAGGCTTTAAAGTCAAAAGTGCTTCTCTAGCACTTCATAGGCTTTCTGGGAAATCACCTCTTTTAATTTTATTTTCTCATGCTCCAATGGAAGCCTTGCAGACACTTCATTTTGTGAAAGTTAGTAAAACTCAAATGTCAAAAAGCAAGGGAAGTTAATTAAGATGACTTATTTAGCCTTCAAGAGACCCTAACTTCAGGGTGTTACACCATCTTACAATAGCAATGGCTTTTTGCACCCACAAAAGGAACAGCCTCCTCAAAACACAATGAAGGTTAAATCAGAAGAGCACGGCCAAAAATCTGGTGGTGTCTAGTTTGCAGCAGTCAACATTAATTTAAAATCGGATTAACTGGTGAGCAAAGAAAGCAATATCATGAAAGGACAGACATTTTAGTGCAGTGGTTTTCTATCTGTGGTTCATGTATCCCTAGGGGTCCGCAGACTATGTCTAAGATTTCCAAAGGAGTCTGCACTTCCATTCAAAATATTTTAGGGGCCCACAAATGAAAAAACGTTGAAAACCACTGGTTTAGAGGATCAAATTACACAAGGGGGCATCACTCAAAAACAGCAAGGAGAAATCAGGACAACTTAGAACTCTGGTAACTAGCATAGTAAAATACAATGTTAAAAGGTTACCTGCAAATGATATCTTAATACACTGGATATGTGCCCTTTTTGCTTCTGTATCATGTAAAAAGAAAGCCTAAAAGGTTATTTGAGAAGAAAAATGGAGTGAAGAAGGGTCTGCTTGTTTTTATAATGTTTGTACTAGACTCCCAAAGGAGGGTAGGGTGAGGAGCATGATGACACAGGATCAGCATGGCTCACCCACCATAAGTGGAGTAAACATTGCAACTAGTAAAAAGGTAGCTGTACCATGTGCCCCCACCAAGAAATTTGGGTTGTCAGCCAGAAACACTCCTGGGATTCCTGTGCTATGCAGTCCCTCCACATCCCCCTCCAATGTGCCCACTTCTTGAATCAATCATCTGATCTAAAATACAAGATGCTCTCTCATACACAGAAATCTTTAGAACTACTTATCTGTACAAAGATTCTGATTTAGGTGATGCTTATTGACAGTTAAAAGCATGGATGGAAATGGTGCTTGCAGCATCTGTTAAGAGCATACACTTATCTTTCATCAAAATAGTTCACAGACTAGGGGTCTTATCAAACTCACTGCTGCTCCTGATTCTCAGATAACAGCAAGTATCTCTGGCTGGCCTGGAGACTGCAACCATTCTGGCCTAATATAGACTCCTCAAAGGTCATGAGACTTTTTAGATAAATGCAGCATAGGACAGGGCAGCTGGACTGTGCACTGTGTGGGATATAATGCTATAAGCCAGAGGTTGGCTCTTTCTGAGTTGCTGGGGGGTGCTCGATCACCAGTCTGTCCCAAGCCCCACCCCCACCCCACCTCTTCCCCCAAACTCCCACCCCACCTCTTCCTGCCCCTGCCCCACCTCTACCCGCCCCCTCCCAACTGTGCTCCGCCCTCAATCCTCCCCCCCCCCCGCACACCTTCTGCATGCCGCTGAACAGCTGATCACGGTGGGTGGGAGGCACTGGGAGGAAGGAGGAGTTGTTGACCAACAAGGCCCACCAGTGGGTGGGAGGTGCTGAGGGGCGGGGGGGGGGGGCTGACCAGGGTGGGGCTGCCGGTGGGTGCTAAGCACCCACTATTTTTTTCCATGGGTGCTCCAGCCCTGGAGCACCCACGGAGTCGGCACCTATGCAGTGAGCGCGTAACACATTTTGCACTGACTTCTTATTTGCTTCTGGGTACAATTCATAGGTCTGGTGGGGACTCTAATGCTCTGAATGATCTGAAGCATGGCTATTTGAGGGTCTGTCTGACTCTCTACTTTTTCATAACAGTTCAAACCATCACCGAGGCTCTCACTGTCAATCATATGGTTAAAAATTGCAGGACCAGCCTTAGGGCTTTCTAGTTTATGTCCTCATCACTCCTCTGGGGAGTTTCACGACAGTTTGAGTTTAGAAAGTTTTGGAGCATGACACAGGATTATTTTATTTAGCCTCGGTCTGACTTTTTTTCAGTTTCCGCTTTAATTTCATTCCTGAGTAAACAGTTTCTCCCTTTCACTTAGCCACAGTGGGTGGCTTTATGCCATATGTTGTTTTTTTAAGGTCATGATTCTACAATGGGAATCCTTCCTGAATAAGAGGCCAAAAAAAAAAAAAAAAGAAGAGAGGCATTGTGTTTTAGTGGATAGGGTATGGAACTGTGATTCAGGTATCCTGGGTTTATGCCAGTTCTGCCCCTGACATTTCTGTGACTTAGGGCACCTCTCTGTGCCTCTGTATACCCTCCCACTCTTTGTCGCTCTTGTATAGATTGTATAGTCTCTCTCTAAATAGATTGTAAACTCTTTGGTACAATAATCATCTCTTACTAGGTGTTAGTTCAGTGCCTAGCACAACGAGGCCCTGATCTTGATTGGTGCTTCTAGGCACTAGTGTAAATTAAATAATAATAAATTTGTAGGGTTTGACCCTAAAAGCCCAATCCAGCAAACAATGAAGCATTGAATACCCTTAGTCATATGAGTAGTTTTATTGAAATTAGTGGTATTACTCATATGAATTAAGTTTATCCTCTATTTGCAGAATTGGTCCTTAATGTATAAAAAGCAGTTAGCTGCCATGGAATAAAGTAAAAAAATATTATTATAATTTAATATGGAGAATAGTCTAAAAAAACCCCAAATGTCCAGAAACCTTCAGAACCTATTTTACAGACTGGATTTTATTTTGAGAAAACAGTAGTCAACAGAGAATAGAAAATGAAAATAGTCTGTTTTTATAAACCAAATGATCAAGGCATTGTCTTGAAAGAGTTAAAACAAATATATTGAGGGATTACAAAACCTGGTAGAAAGGAATTGACCTGGAATTTCTCCAAAACAATTAGTTTGACACTCTGTCTCTAAAAAAGCGTTATGGCTAAGCATGCTGGCTTTATATTGTAGTGGCAACCAGCTAAAATACCACTAGAGTTTACTTCCATCTTAAATTCATGAATAGAAATTGGGACAGAGTGAAGGGGTGTGTTTGGGAGAAAAGTATCTGAAATTTTTTGTAAAAGATGCTACTTCTAACTCACGACTTATTCTTTATGCAGTTTTTAAATGAGGACACTTAATTTGTTTATATTTTGTACTAATATGATGTTCTACTAAAATATTGATTTGTGATAACCAAGGCTGTGCTTTAAAGTATAAAAGAGTGATTAAAATGCAATTGCCTGTGCTGGACCAAAGAAAGCTGCCACAGACCCCAGGTGTATCCAGTAACAATGCAGAAAACTTCTGGTTTGTTCTCTTATACTCCGCAATTGAAGCAGTCTGTCTGTGTCAAAAAACTTGCTGAATTAAAGCTATCATAATCTTTCAGCATGAAAAATTATGAAAGAAGCTTGAATTTTGAACCATAACAATAAAAAATAAAGTTCCTTCTGCAAATTACAACTTGCCCCAAGCTAAATGTGCACCATAAATATGGAGCATGAAAACTAACTGCCAAGCATTAGATGCCTTAGTTCCCTAATCTATGGTTATTCCCCCCCAAAATAAGTGGTCCAACAGTTGATTTAGAAAGTTACAGCATCACCACAATCAACGTTATAAGGAGTAATGGCTCTGTGCAGTATAAACCCTAAATTTTTAATGGATATGCTGAATTCAGAGCCTATTGCTATCCCACTGTTATGCAACTACCAGTAATGTAGAGTGGCTAGGTTTGTCAACTTTATTTTGAGTGTATTTAGACAGCTGACACAAACTCTCTTTTAAAGGGATTGCTGTTCAAATGGTGCATATCTGCTACAAAACATGATATATGGGTCCAGATTTACCAGACTTTTAGAAATCAACACATAAAGCTATTCTTTTACAACAATTAATCTAGAGGAGCAGCAAGAAATTATTTTAAAAAAGTCGCCTTCTGAAGCTGGTTTACAGAATCTCTTAGGTGTCATTATGCCAGTAAAAGCGGAGATCTGACAGATCTGGACCATCTGAAACGGCTGAAAAAGTGACACAGTACACAAAATTATATTATCTAAAATGGATCAAGAGAAGATCCAGAGATCCAGACCTAGCACTGGATAGGGGCCCAAATACTAGCTGACTGCTATTTGCTGATTGTTTGCTTCAGCAAGCTGGGACTTACTGGAAGACATCTCAAGAGGCTCTGTCCACTGCAAACCTACTAACCTTCAGTTCTCTAACAGTTCCTTCAAATGTGATAAGAACTCTGTATTCCCAATCTCTAAATGTACACATATAGTAGTTAAACTAACCATTTTCCTTTCCAAGATCAAGTAACAAGCAATTATCTTATGATACTGGCTTATGTATTGTCTTCGGATGGAACACCATCCCAGAATAAACTCCCCGCTCCTACTACAACTTGAAACTCTAACAGCTAACAGCTTCTTTTAAAGGACGCCATAATACTTCACATCACAGGCAACTCACCCTGTGCAACTGTGGGGCTACATTCAGACTAGAGGTAAATGAGTAAATTCAGACCAGCTTAACCCAGGTCTGCATTTGGTCATTAGTTTAACTCCCGCAGTCACTTTTACTCTCCTAATATTTTTAGATATATTCATTCATCAAATAGTGGAAGATCTTAGCCCCCAACACTTCCTTACTGTCACCAGGACAGACTGTAAACATTAGTAATCCTCTTTCCTTTAGTCCCTAGGATAGTTGTCTCTCAGTAAATGAGGCCTAGGTGACCTCTCTACAACATCAGATTTCTTTCCACTACCTATCTAATCTCAGACCAGAACCTTTCATTCTTCACACACGCCCTAAGTGAGTTTAACAGAGGCTGGAGAATGTTGCATTTTAGCTACTGGAGCTGGAGGCAGTTCCCTTCCAGTGGATATTAATATTGTGAAGGTGTATAAAAAATTCAAATTGCAGCTCAAAGGAGCCATCCATAAAGTCACAATCTTGCCACCTTCATGCAAGCAAAGCTCCCACTGAAGCCAATGGGATCTTTGCCTACATAGCAGTGACCAAATAGGGTCCTAAAAGGCACTAGTCTCAATGTTTATTTCCAGAAACAGTGTACAGTGTATTTTTTTTTTTTTTTGCTATTTTCATCCAACTATGTCAGTACATTTTCTTCAAATGCTTTCCTGACTGCTTCAAAATAATCAAGAGCAGGTAGACCTATTGTGTAGCGTCCCATTTCACTTCCAGCAACCACGATCCTTTTCTGTTAAAACAAACTGATCATCTGCTTGGGTTACTACTAGCCTCAAGAATTACAAGGAAAGGCTGGATTCTTTTTAAACTAATCTCACCCCCCAGCTCTATTGTTTGACTTCTTTCCTTGCAAAATTCTACTAGCTCTTCCCTCTACCCATTTCGTTCCTTGTTGCTTCTAGACTTAGTCATCCCTGATTAAAAAAACAACATTTCTTGCTATTCTAAGACTAATTGCTTCCTCCATTCTGTGCCTAGTTTTTCCGTGTAGTTAGCACTCTTCCCTGAACTATGCTATAGACACGATTACATGTGTATGGAGAACATATTGGTGCGACACAATGACATGCTGAAAAAGCCTTTAATCACAAGTGGCATGAGTAAATTATACAGGTCACCTCATCTGAGTGCTGATAAAATCTTCACATCACCCCATACAATCATGTATTTTGTATATTCTATGTACACTGCAGAAATTAAAACAACTTTAGGAATTGTTTCCTCTTAAATAATGGACTATTTAAAGGCAGATACAAGCGGTGTTCTAAAACGGACTTAAAATTTTCTATTCTACAACATAAAATACTGGGTCAGAGTGACTTATCTTATCTCCTTCTAATGGCATAAAGCTCTTTCTTCTAGCTCAGAAGGACTGTAAAATATTAAAATCATGACTTTTTAAGCATAAAGAAATCCCTGTCACTAGCCCAGGTTTGAATCTTTTCTGTTCTTCACCCACAATAAATATTTCACATGGCCTGGCAATTTATCCTGTGGATGTCCTCTCCATATATTATATATACGCACCCATATAACCTAGACTATCCAAACTGTTACATCTTTTCAGTGTTTCCTATGACATTTGGACAGAGGCTTTACTTTATATGTATGAGTACACACTACATCTCCAGTCTCTCTGATCATTAACTCTTACTTAGAGTTTCTGGAGAATTAAATATTCAAATATTGTTAATATTGCACCTCTGAACACTAAAATTAAAGTTCAAATAAGATTCTCATTCCACATGCTGATGTAACATCCTTTTTGGCTATATTATCTGGCACAATGTCTACTTTGCTGTTAAGATATCAAATAGACTGTAACCCCTTCTACTAACAAAGGGGTCTTCCTATATTCTAATTTGTTGTCAATCAGTGTTTCTCAGTTTATTGTTTTGCAAGATAACAAGTGCAATATTGCTCTGGCTGTAACTGACTGAGGCTGAGAGACTGGAGGTACTGAGGATGAGTCACTGCAGCTGCAGTTCTTTCATTTAACAAAAGCAAATGCTAAGAAGCAGACCTGGGAAGTGATTAGACAGAATGATTAATGACTTTCTGGCCTGGTTATTTTAATGTTTTCTATGCCCATCAACATAGCATTTGGGTGTATAACAAATTGAAAACAAGCAACACATTAAATTACTCTTAATAGACAGCACTAATACCTTTCCTCTCTTCTCCATGAGGATGGGTGAGGGCTGGGATGCTGGCATAGAGGTGGGAGCTATTTCTTCTCCCTAAGATTGGGCATGGGTTCTTCTCATTTCCTGCTTTTCCTGAACCATGTGCTAAGGAAAAAGGAGAGTAACTGGCCTGCAGGAACTTTTGTCAGCAACAATACACTACAGCTGCTGTCAGCAGCAGCCAGGATGTATAAATTCAGTTACTTGGCCCTTGAAGGCCGGAATATTGCCTATGGGAGATCTTAAAACACACTTTATATTCGATTGATAAGGCCATTCCACTTTAATGAAGGATTTGAACCATGATAATTTCAAACAAACCATATGCAAGCCCATGGTTGCATACTCATCCTGAGCAGAACTTACTCCATTTTCAAAGCTGTTCCTAGTGGAATTTTTTTTTTTGGAATCTGGAATTAAAGTGATGCTTGTTCTTCCATAACCGTGCCCAGAAAGCACTTGCACCCAGAAAGCATTTGCAGCGCAGTGCTATTTCAGAGCACTTTTGGAGTTTGAGGTTTAGGTGTTTCTGGATGAGCCAACGTCTCTCCTGGTAACATATAATGGCTGTTCTCACCAGGCCCTTTAAGTGGAGGACAATAGGAACGGTCTTGCTGAATGAATGAAATTTAAGTTGCCTACGTTTTGGATACGTTCCTTGTGTATCCTGGTTTTTTGTTCTTTCTAAAGCAGAGTAGTCCTACCACTACATCAGAGAAGCTTCAGCTGAGAAAGGGACCTAATGGGCCCTCATTGCCTAAACCAGAGGATTAAGGGCTGGAACCAAAACCCATTGAAGTCAATGAAAAGACTCTCATTGACGTTAATGAAATTTAGCTCATGCCCTGAATTCCGGAAAGGTTTATGGAAATATGTTATTTTCCTGTGCTCCTGTCACCCCGCTCCATTATGTTCTTAAATTCCTCTTTGGGAGAATTACACCAGTGCCTCTGCCTCAGTTATGGCATATTCTCTAAAATCAGCAAGTTGGTCCTGACACAAAACTTGGCAGTTTCACTCCATTGTTATAGGCAGGAGCACAGAGGAACATGAAATATGCTGCTACTGTTGCTTGGTTGAGCTGGGTAGGAAGGAGAAACAGGTATAGGAAAGAAATTGCTTATTTTCCTGATAGTCTCGTATCTGATTGTCTCTTCACTGTGGTTCAGGAGAATATATGTAAGATCATACAGTAAACAGGATTAAAAGTGGAACATTTACCTTACAATCACGGCAACAACCCAAAATACTAACATTTATTTCAGTTGCAATAAGGTAAATGCTGTTCTAACCTTGCCTAATTCATAATATCAAAACTTCATAATGCTGAAAAGATTTTCCCTTTCTTGTGTATTCAAGAAAGCAAAAAATTATCTGGCCTAAATGCGTCCTTTACAAATTGAGCAGACAAAGCACTGGAAAACATAGTCTAGGGAATAATCCTACACTGGTCAGGTGGGAATGGACTGAGACAGTTCACAGCTTGCTGTACGTGTACCACGGATGGTACACAAGCTGCAGTAGGGTGGTATGCAGGTATGAGCTAGTCTGCCACACAATTCATGTCTGCGTAGACCCTGCTGCAACGCTCTAAAAGTTCCCTAGTGCATCTTCATCTACTCCCATTTCAAAACAGATCAAAGCACACTAGAGAACATAGTGTGAGGCAGCAGGGTTCACAAGGACACTACCTTTCACTAGACTGCCATGCACTACATATACATCCAAGCTTGCTACAAACTAAGTGTTTGTATAGACTAGCCTGATGTGGCACTCCAGGTCTGAGAATCGCTGGACTAGATATAACAGTATAGTGAACATTAACTTACCCACCTCCTCAAGGCCTGACTCCACGGATGCACCTTCTTTACTGGTCCAGTACTAGCATCCAGTACTACTCCTGGAGCCATTCCTGACAGAAGTTTGGAAAGAGGAGAAAAGAGATGGGGAGTCAGTGTGGTCCCTATGTGCTGGAAGAAAACATAGTAAACTTTCCTGACCCTCTGTGTCAGAGTACTCTATGCAGAGGATAATGAGGCCCAAAGGAAGCTTCTGCAGCTGGGAAAATATAAAGAAAACAAGCTGCCTACTTGAATACACTAATCCTATAATTTCCTGCATCTCGGTTTATTTTCAGTACTATTTCTGGAAAAGCATCCTTTGGTCCTGAAAGGAAAGAGGGGCAGGTGGGTATAAGGCAGTTTAGATAGCCTTACCAGGGGAGTACATAGCAATATGACATATACATTTCAGGTCCTGCTTCTTCTAAATAATGAAGTTAAATTTAACACAAACTACTTTTAACACCTAAAAAAGGCTGTAACATGCATGTTGAAACTTGCCAAATCTAAGGTTCAAACAGTTGAAATAAATGAGTTGTTCAGTACATTTCCATTGGTTTTGGTCAATATTAGGTGATTATGAAATTAAAAAAAAAAAAAAAATTTCATCTCTTTTCTTTAAAAATGCAAGCCTCTCCTGCCTCAATCCCTACTGTAACTTGATTTAATTTTTAATTAATTAGGGACCTCAAATTGTAACTACCAAGCACAGCCCCCCATTCTTTTCTTTTGCAGTTTAATGGGTAGAATGTGTATGTCTGGCAGGACTACTGGGTTCTATGCCTAATTTCAACTCTGCCTCAATTTCCCCCACTGCAAAACAGTTACAGAACAATCCTCACCGTGCTCTAGAATGGCCTGGGAAGCACTGTATAAGTGTCAGTATTTAGTGATACTTATCTACAAGCCAGTAAAATTCAGCCTAGAACAATTCTTGTTATAAATTTTAAATTCCAGCTAAGTTTGCAGAAACTTTCACAAACATTTTGATTAATACTGAAAAATGATTAAAGGTCTAGAAAACATGACCTATGAGGGAAGACTGAAAAAACTGGGTTTGTTTAGTGTGGAGAAGAGAAGACCGAGAGGTAACATAACAACCTTTTATGTACTTGAAAAATTTTATCACAAGAAGGAGGGAGAAAAATTGTTCTTCTTAACCTCTGAGGATAGGACAAGAAGCAATGGGCTTAAATTGCAGCAAGGGCGGTTTAGGTTGGACATTAGGAAAAACTTCCTAACTGTCAGGGTGGTTAAGCATTGGAATAAATTGCCTAAGGAGCTTGTGGAATCTCCATCACTGGGAATTTTTAAGAGCAGTTTGGACAAACACCTGGGTTGCCCACTGGGTTGTCAGGGGTGGTCTAGATCAATGGTTCTTAACCTGGGGTGCATGCACCCCCTAGGGATGAGAGATGCCCTTTCTGGGGATGCGAGACATGCCAGATTTTTTTAGAAGCTAAATCATCGAAAACACAAATTAAGCACAGACACATAAGGACAGCTACTTTGTTTCATCAAACCTATGTATTTATGAACATTATAAGTTTTTTAACGATTACTGTAATATACAAACTAAAAAGTATATCTAGGTTTAAAGAACTGACCTACTTCAACGACTTTTGATAAGGGGCGCGAGAAGATATTTGCAGACCCAAAGGGCTGCAGTAAAGGTTAAGAACCACTGGCCTAGAGAAGACTTAGTCCTGCCTTGAGCGCCGGGGTGGGGACTAGGTGACCTCTCGAGGTCCCTTCCCGTTCTAGGGCTCCATGAAGTATTACTAGCCCTCTGCAATCAGCTTAAAACCCGTGCCTTATATTTTCAACATGGTTTTATTTGCCCTCTGAGCCTTTAGGGGTCACGTTTTTTCAGCTCTCCTGCGGAACACCCAGGACTACAACTTCCGTTTCCCAAGTAAAAGCTAAGACTCTGTCGCACCACGCGAGGAGCTGGGCGGGGCTTTTATACCACACACCTGCTGCCGCGAGCTGACCAGGCACGGGAGGCGTCGAAGAAAGCCGGCTCTGGCGCTGCAGGTAGCTTGTTCTGTGGGTTTTTGGGCACCGGCCGGCGGTGTGACCGGAAGGGCTCCGCAGCGAGGCGCCGTGGCCTGGGCAGTCCGGCTCTCGGCAACAGGCAGAGGTCGCACTGGCCTGTTCCCACTGGCTCGGGCTTGCCCTCGGGCACGAGCCTGCCTTCAACGGCCAATTTACCACACCAGCGGCTACCCGGGCACGAGGATCAGACTTCTTCCCGCCTCACAGAGGGGCATGCTGGGAAACGTAGGCCTGGCCCCAGGGCCTCTCCCGGCGACCCTCCCCCGCTTGTTCCGCCTACTCAGGCCGAACGTAGCAGCCTGGCCAATGGCTTCCTGAACGCAGCTTCCCTCAGTCAAAGGACTACAAATCCCAGAGGCCAGCCGGAGCGGCCGCGGAGGCTGCTGGGAGATGTAGTTCCTCCCTCAGTCCTCGGCACGCGAGGCGGCTCCCTTCGGGGAAGGAAAGAAGGAAGGAAGGAGCGCGGTCGTGCCCGAATCAATCCGCGGGCCGCAGCTCCGGCGGCAGAGTCAAACCGTGAGCTCGGTTCTGGCGGCGGCAGCAGCGCTGCCCGCGGAGAGAGGGGGGCCGGCCCCGGCGCGCGCCGATAGGCTGCGCGCTCCGAGGCTGGCTCCGCCCGCGGGTCTGTGTGGAGCTGTTCAGCGCCCAGGTGCTGAGTCTCCCGCTCGCTCAGGGAGGCTTCGGTCCTGCTGCTCTTTCCCCGGGACGCTGCCACGGGCTGCGATGGGACTAGTCTCAAACCGCCTCCGCCGCCTCCTGCAGGCACAGTGAGTGACTCCAGCCGCCCCTCAGCCCCGGAGGGTTGGATGCGGCAGCCTCAGCGCCCCACTTGCTTTGCCGGGGGGGGACAGCCCAGGTAAATCCTCCGCCTCGCGGCTTTGTGCTGCATGTGGCTGCGAGGCTCAAGTCCGTACGGGGCATTTCGTGATGCCTTTGAGACAGAAGAGTGGATTCTCTGAGGGGAGCACTTTGTAGTGCACCACTGGGAACAAAGCTGCACGCTCCATATGCTTTTAAGCAGTTGCATTATTTTAATTTCCTGAAAGGGGGAGGGAGAGGTTGAATCAAAATATGCAAAAAACAGTGCCCTAGTTGCATCTTGCAAACCCTCTCATGTGTGCTGTGAAGTGGGTTTTGTAGGGCACCCATGTTTGCAAATTCGTGGTTAAGCAGCATACAAACGAAATGTAGCATTTGTGATCTAGCATTAGCTACGACCTAATGCTGTAGTAAAGGTTGCAAAATGGTTTCCTTGTGTACCCCCATTATCGGTAGTGATTGTATGATTTTTGCCCACTGCAGAAATTTCTAATTCATTCGTGTCGTGGTTGCTAGCAACATCAAGTGGCTGAGACAGGCTGGTGAATGTAGTTCCTATGAATATGCATGAGAAAGGGGAGGGAGGAAGAAATCCCTCAAATATATTTAAGGCCAAATGTCAAGTTACCTATTTGGTGAATTCATTCTGCTGACATCCATTGTGCTTCTATGCCTGATGCTTCAGACTTCCTCAGATGGTGTTGGGTGGTGGAAAGGGAGTGGAATATGAATATTGAACATGCATAATAAAGCATGGTGTGCCTTTAACTGTTTCTTTGTACAGTGGCATGTATCTTCAAAAAGGCAGTGGTTTATAAACTTAAATCATATGCTTTGTCCCAGACCAGTCATAGTAGGTGTAGTAGATTGAGGATATCTCCTTATTCTTCAATTTGGGGATTATGGTTGCTTTACTATTTCATAGATGCTGAAATAAGAGGTTGGCACAGTGAAGTGCTTATTTCGAGTGTGGATAATGAGAAGAAGTTCAATCTAGGATTGTTCTTCCAGCAATACAAAAAGCATGCAAATGTTTTCTGTGTTGACTTAAGCAGGGGAAGATGCAAACTGAGAGGAATGCATTGCTTACTTTGAGAGAACCAAATGCAATTCAGTTAGCACACTGGCATATGTTCTGTACTCTTCACATTCTTCTTCCAGGTTATAGTAAGAAGGGATTTGTGAGTAAAGTATTTTTTTTTATTACTCTAATGTATTGTTCCAGAAACAAGTAACATAAACAGTTACTGGGAATAGTAATGCAGTTCCACTTATTTTAAAGTCAAATAGATGTGTCTAGTCTTAGTTTCTATCTTATTAAAGGCAGCATATTCCAAGTAAAGATTTTTGCTGTATTTCTTTTCATTATTGACTGAGAGTCAGCCATTTTTGATGCACTTGTGGTTTTAATGTCCACATAAGTGTTACTGTCATATTTAAATTCTAGAAGAAAGGACTTTTGTTTAGTTTATCAGGGCACTTTGTCTAATGAGCCTTATGTGCACGAGCCTCCAAGTGCCTGGGATTTGTGTAATTCAGTTTGGCAGTAACTTAGTACAGCATGCAGGGTAAAGCTAGTTGAAGTGGATTCCTTTTTTATCATGCAGAAAGACTAGTTAATCACAGTTCATAGTAAGTCCAATAGAGCCATTGCACGTTATAACATTTTTTTAAAATGTTTTACTTTCTTTTTAAGCCCATTGTACAAATGGCTTATAAAAGACTTATTGTTTTATAAAATCATGCTCTATGCTTGCATAAAAAACTAAATGGAATATCTTGGGCTCTATACTATATTGCTTGCACACCTAAAACTCGCATGACTTCTGTGACAGTCTTCGGTGTACAGAGCACAGGATCAAGCTCCTTTTGTGCAGTATGCTTTTAAAATCAGGTACAATTTTTAAAAATTGCAAGTAGGTGTAAGATCCAAAGGGGTGGATTTAGCTGTACACCTTACTACAGGTAAAATTGTTAGACTCTTGGCTGCCTTTTATGTTCCCTTCCAGAAAAAATAATGCATATTCCCCATAACTGCTCCTTCCTTTCAATAAGCTTTTTACATCAGTAATTGGGGAAACTGTGGATTGTGATTAATCATTTACGATTGCCATGCTGCTGAATTTTCTCATATGGGTTCATTAAAGGGAGCAGATTGAGAGATCTGTCATTTGGCTCTTAACTCCTTTGGCTTGTTTACTTAATGGTGGTAACAGTGTCTTCTCTCTGACTAAATTGCCATTATTTACCTATAATTTAAAAGGAAGCAGTCAAGTTAAAAATAGCCCCCCCCCTTCTTGGATCATGGGACAAAGGTGGCTGCTTATAGGAGGTGCTGGGGCCACTTTAGATCCCTCTTCTGACTCACTACTGAATAGCCTCTGAGGGGCCATTAAAATAGCTGAGGGTCAGCTAAGCAGCAGGTGTGCTGGCCACACCCTTTCCCAAGAAACATTTCCTACACTGAGAATTGAAGAGTGGCATAAAGGGAGCTCCACTTGCTTTTTACCTCTTAGACTTTCCTTATTGGGCCATTTAAAACAGCTTTACGGCTGCTTTGTGGTACTGAGCCAATGCAAAGTTATCTTAATAGGGCCAAGGATATTTTTAAAAATAAGCTTCCTTACCTATGCTGTCCCCAGATAATTAAAACAAAGCATATATTGCACAACTAACTTTTAATTATTTCTGCAGTTTACCTACATTTCTCTCAGCCTGGACAATAACTAGTCAGCATCCATCTTGCATGCAGATTCTGTTTCAGTTAATGTCCCTTTCCAGTTCTCATGCACTAACTAGCATTATGCAGGAAAGTGAAGTTGCAAACACTGGAGGGAAATGTTTATTTAAACAAAGCTTTTTATACTGGACTACTGAAGTCATGGAAATATTTATTTTGTACTTAAGTTATGTAAAAGCTGTTTTTTTCAGACACTAAATGTTGTGCCAGAACCAAAGGGAAATATCTTTAAAATGATGTGCTCCCATTTATTATTACAGTTAATCAGGGTATGTAGCTAGGAAATAGCAGTTTTGATTAATACTATACATCTTTATAAACCGGCTCAGTATAAAGTGTGCATGGATGCTGTTGGAAACCAGTGATTCAGTATTTCTCAATTACTAGTATTACTAGAAAAAGTGACAGAAAAGCATATTTACTTAGATACCGAACAATACCAAATAAGTAGTGCAATATGTCACTCAGTATCTTGTGTTTAAACAGAGGATATTACTGTTCCCTACCTTCCTAGAGGGTGGCTGCATATAGTGAATGTAATTTATTCAGAAATTCAGTTCTAAAAGAGAAGAGGCAAATAACTCCCATGTATTGTACCACCTGTCCACCTCAGTTTAGCAGTACGTTTTGCATTAACTGTAATTAATAGTTAATTAATAGTTCTTATCTGCTGTAAATGTTCTTATTGTTAGTGTATTTACACAATTCTCCCTTCAAGAAATTAATTAAAGGCTCAGTTCACCAAACACTACTGAGCACAGGGCTTACTCTTGCGAGAGAGGTCCTGTTGATTTTAATAGGAGTAATCTCACTGGAACTATTCAGGGTAGTAAGCAGTATTTTCAGTAACATTTGTGGGAAAGGGTCCTAAATCAAGAACACTAACTTTGGGATTATAAGGTATTGGTTGTAAACCTAGACCCTTTTACTGGCAGATTTTGAGTAACTAGAGGGCACTGACAGCGTATAAGCCAATGCAAGTCTTGAGCATAAAGTGGTTTGACTTGAGATGTCCCGGTATTGCTGTCAAGCTGTCTAGAATAGCTCACAAGCATGAGTGCCAGTCCCAGGGCAGACTGTCAAGGAACCAGGCACAAATCCCAAGCTGGTGGTATGTTCTGTAATTAGATTTCACCAACCAAGTGTGAACTCTTCAAGCACTATAACAGCCTTAACATGGAGTCACAGATAGTCTCCCTTTGGGCACTTAGGTCAATCTTGCCACCCAGGCAGGCCTGCTTTTGTGATAGATGCCCTTACACCAAAAATCACAAATATATTCAGGTTACTCCCTGTCCCATAAGACCAGTCACTTATCCCTGGTCTCTTACCCAAGACAATGCTTTACTCCTGGGGGAACTCTGTGCCACTGCTGAATGCAGAATTTATGCGCAATTAATGTTCTGCACAGAATTTTATTTTTTATCCTGCAGAATTGGTGCTGCAGAGCTGCTGGCCACCACTAGGGGCTACTAGACTTGGCAGAGCTCAGTTCCCCAGCTCACAGAGGGAGGGAAGGGAAGTGGGAGCTGGAGGTTTCCTGGCAGCTGCCCAGCACATCCTGAAGAAAGGAGGTGGTATTCAGAAAACTTCATACAAGCCCAGTCTGACCAGCATTGGGCTGTTTCTCCCCCGGATAGCTGTGGGTGCGGGTGTCTGGCCCCATAGCTTGGCTCTGGGTGGAAGGGGGTGTGGGTGTCTGGGCTGGATGTCTGGTTCCATAGCTCTGCTCTGGAGCTATGGAGCCAGACATCCAGTCCACACAAAGGCGAATGCCTCCACCCTTCTTCTGCATCACTACTACAGGTAAAACCCATTCCAAGGAGTCGATCTCTTCAATAATGTCCTTTTGAACAAGTTTTCTAAGTTCCTCTGAATCAGCTTCCCTAACTGAAAACGGTAAGCGCCGTCACTTCTGTTGTACAGGCATCGCATTATTCCTCATTTTAACTTTATGCAGAAACCCATAAGCACAGCGGAGTTTCTCCTCAACCTGATGTTGGGTCCCAGCTGAAATTGGTGTGTGTATCGCCAGAGTGCTTTGCTGAGGGAGATCAATTTGTCCATTAACTACCCTGAGATTTAAAGCAGCTAATAAATCTCTGCCAAGGATAGGAATGCCTTTGTGGACAATGTAGAACTCTGCAGTTACACAGCAATCACCAAAAGTAACTATTGCTGGCAGGCAGCCATGTACTGGAATATGGTTTTTCAAATAGCACACCAAGAGAAGTTTTGGGTTCAGTAAGAGGCACATCTTTAAAGTAATGCAAATAGATGGAATCAGGTAGTATAGATACTGCTGAGGCAGTGTCCAACATTAGCTGAATAGAGAGTGGTTTGCCTGAGGGTATGGTGGAAACGTTTACAGTGCACTTTATCTGTCCTGGAATATGTGCAGTAGTGATTTTGTCCACGCTCGGCACAGTAACATCTGGTATTGTAACTGCGTGCACCTGTTGATTGAACTGGCTGCTGCGACATACTTTAGCAAAATGCCCAATCTTTTTGCAATGATTGCACTGAGCTACTTTTGCCGGACATCCTGTGTAGCTTGCAAGGTGTTGTGGGGATCCACAGCGAAAGCATACTTTTACTGTATTTTGAATTTGCTGATTCAGTGATTTTTCCATTAGTTTTCCTCTTGTAATCATTTGTCTGCAGCGATAGTGAACTTTTCTGCAAAGGAGTCACAGCCTGGACTGTGCCTCCTGTATCCATGCTCATTATTTTGGCTTCAGCTGTAGCTGACTCAATCTGAGTAGCAATGGTTATTGCTTTTTCTAGTGTAAGTTGTGGTTCTAGAAGTAAACGTTCTCTTACAGAAAGCATGGTGGTTTTCTCAATGAGCTGGTCTCTAATCATCTCATCTGCCATATTCCCAAAGTCACAAGTTACAATCAGACTCCTCAGAGAAGCAATACACTGCATTATAGTCTCCCCTGTTTTCTGCTCACGCTGGTGAAATCTGTAGCGATTAGCTACTACATTCACGTTTGGCACAAAAAAGTTCTTTAATGTAGTGAGTGTAGTCTCATATTTATCATCTGCAAGGGGAAAAGTGTAAAATATACACTGCCCTTCTGCTCCAAGGCAGTGGATTATCATAGCATGCTTTCTTACTTCAGAAATCTCTGTAGCAATGATTGCAAGCAGGTAAGTCTCAAACATATGGATCCAGGCAGTAAAAGCAACTGCAGGCTCACCTGGGCTTTGCAGAAAGGGTGCAGGTAGGTTCAGAGGCAGAAGATCCATCCTCGTCGCCAAAATGTTGTAACAACCAGGCAAGGTACTACAGACTTGAACTTTATTTTTAAAGTGGAAACCACCTCTTTTCCAAGCTGCTGCTGCACCCTCAGTAGCTCTCGCTCCGCCCCCTCAACTTCCCCCCACTCCTGTTTCCTGACTCCCAACAGGCAGTGCTCCCAGTTCTAATAATTACAAGCAGCATCTAAACACCACACACTGGTAGAAGAAACAGTCCATAATTTGAGCACACAATAGAGTGTGGTATCTTAAAAAAATGACTTGTATGACCATATGTGGTAACTTTATCTTGGATGGTTAGAAGTTTCTGGGAGAGATCGAGGCAGCCGTCTGGAGACAGTGTGTCCAAGAATGGGACTGTGCGTAAATTGAAATTGAAAAGTCTGAGTGGTTTCACTCAAGAACTCCCCTTTTAATGTTCATTTTGAGGCCTGCCTGGACGGGACCCATCTGTTCATCCTCTATCTAGTCATCAGTAACCAAGACTCTCTCTTGGTCCTAATGAAGTGAACGGTAAGGTTCCTGTTGACCTAAATCAAGCAGGATCAAGTTATTGCAGGGTTGCTGTGCAACTGACAATATCACCTGCAAAACCCATAGCAAAGACTTGAGGGCCTGAGAAACGAGAGCCTGAAACTTAGGCCAAAACTCTAAGGCTTAGTGTGTAACTGACCAGTATACTGTGTGGGAGGGGATGCTGTGGCAGCATGCCCAATGTCCCTGCCTATGTATGAGGTATTAGAAAAACTTGAGATGGGAATAGAAAATTTCTACAAGGCTATTTCAGCTATTGTCAAATTAAAAGAACAAGGGTATATACCAGCTTACGTAAAGAAAGGGAAAGACACTGAAGGAATAGAGACAATCTCTTTCAGAGCCATTCATACTGCCAAGGATAAGAGGCGGAATGGTCTGAATAGCTTTAAGAAATGACTGAGACAGAGTATTGAGGAGAAGGTTGTGAAGTGCTCCTGCTAATTCAAAGGAGGACTAAACTAGACAGGCTTCATAGTTTCCTATCACCTGTAACTATATTTCAATTTAAATGTATGTAAAAGCAATATTCTTAGCAGAGGCTCCAGTCTTGCAGAGACTTGAGCATATGCTTAATTTCACACGCTGTGACTAGCCTTATAAAAGTCTCTAGGGACTATTCAGTATGTAAAAGTTAGATATGTGCTTAAGTCTTTGTAGGATCAGACCACAATGAAAGCGTATAACTCAATCTAAGCATGTAACTTCCATTTGCATCAAATGTCAGGCTGTGTTGGCTTCCACAGAATTCCTGGTGTAAAGGGCAGTGGACTAGAGCTATGCAAAGCTTGTACTGATATCCTGCATCTGGTCAGGTCACAAGCCTTCCAGCAAGATTAGCATTAGAGACTTGGTGAGTTTTTCAGGTAGTTTTCTCATACTTTATGGATTTTGGTAGCTTTGTATAATTGTGATCTGGAAAAAATGGCAGTTTTGGTTAAGTTTTTTGCTTTTAATTTTACATTTACTGGGTCCCAGTACCATTTCCCAAATGTTTGGGAAATGAAACCAAAAGATACCGGGAAACCTACTGACTGCTATACTTACCTACATGCCTCCAGCTTCCATCCAGGACACACCACATGATCCATTGTCTACAGCCAAGCTCTAAGATACAACTGCATTTGCTCCAATCCCTCAGACAGAGACAAACACCTACAAGATCTCTATCAAGCATTCTTAAAACTACAATACCCACCTGCTGAAGTGAAAAAACAGATTGACAGAGCCAGAAGAGTACCCAGAAGTCACCTACTACAGGACAGGCCCAACAAAGAAAATAACAGAACGCCACTAGTCGTCACCTTCAGCCCCCAACTAAAACCTCTCCAGCGCATCATCAAAGACTTACAACCTATCCTGAAAAATGATCCCTCACTCTCACAGATCTTGGGAGGCAGACCCGTCCTCGCTTACAAACAGCCCCTCAACCTGAAGCAAATACTTACCATCAACCATACACCACACAACAAAAACACTAACCCAGGAACCTATCCTTGCAACAAAGCCCGATGCCAACTCTGTCCACATATTTATTCAAGTGACACCATCATAGGACCTAATCACATTAGCCATGCCATCAGGGGCTCGTTCACCTGCACATCTACCAATGTGATATATGCCATCATGTACCAGCAATGCCCCTCTGCCATGTACATTGGCCAAAGCGGACAGTCTCTAGGCAAAAGAATAAATGGACACAGATCTGACATCAGGAATCATAACATTCAAAAACTGGTAGAAGAACACTTCAACCTGTCTGGCCACTCAGTAAAAGGTTTAAGGGTGGCAATTTTGCAACAGAAAATCTTCAAAAACAGACTCCAACGAGAAACTGCTGAGCTTGAATTAATATGCAAACTAGATACCATTAAGTTGGGTTTGAATAGAGACTGGGAATGGCTGGGTCATTACACATATTGACAGGTTTCAGAGTAGCAGCCGCATTAGTCTGTATCTGCAAAAAGAAAAGGAGTACTTGTGGCACCTTAGAGACTAACAAATTTATTTGAGCATAAACTTTCGTGAGCTACAGCTCACTTGCATGCATCCAATGAAGTGGGCTGTAGCCCATGAAAGCTTATGCTCTAATAAATTTTTTAGTCTCTAAGGTGCCACAAGTACTCCTATTCTTACACAGTATAAGTAGGAGCCACAGTTTTGCACACTACTAGTACACAGTATATATATTAAAGCTTATCATAGCCTAACAATATATTGGCATACTGCAAAATCTCACTCAAGTTTAAATGGGAAAATCCATTGAATATAGAGCAATGCTTCCTAATATTTGCAAGTAATATCTGTCGCAAAACCAGTATAAACTTAATTTTGCTCATCTATTTAATCAAAATTAAAGTACAGTAATTTCAGGACTTCCAGCATGTTGCCTTTTAAACTGCTGGGTTTTTTACTCAAAAGCTTTTGTTTAAAATGACTACATCAAAAAAAAAAATAGACTCACAAGGATCTGAAACATTGCTTGAGTGTGGCCCTGGGTTTACAAGGATGACAACACAGGGACGTTTCCCACTGGGGTCATGCCATGAATACACAGCAGCAGCACAAGGAGATGATGATAAGACTGCAGATACAAGGCAGCATTTGTCTGGGACCACCTCATGCTAGAGAAAGTGTTTCACACCTGCCAAACCTTTTTAAACAATCAGTTTAAACAATGAAATTTCCACAATGAACAATGTACAAACTGGGATTTATTAAGTCTCATTTTTGCTGAAAGCAATGGAATAAAAGCGTTTAAAATGGTTAAACTTTCTATATTCAGGGAAAAAATTGGATTGTGTGTATTAAGCAGAGCTCTGCAAATACTACAAAATTCTGAATTTTCATGTGAATTCCTAAACATCACTTCAACTGTGCTAATGCCCCATTTGTGTCTTAATTCTGCAAAGATATGAGATACTAGAACAAGTGTTAAGCATGCACGCTACAAAATGTATAGAAAGCAATCTCTGAAATGCCTTTTCTGCAGACATGCTCATCAGAAGCTTGATTTACTTATCAAAACAGAAATCATGTGACCAACAGCAATACCGCTTACACTGCAAACAGCAGGCCATAAAATAAGCTTCTCTAAAATCTTAGTCTAATATCCAACAAATGCATTCCAAAAAGTATTTGGACATTCTGAAAACCATTTAATCAACTGTTTATTTGCTCACTCCACTAATAACCTATCAAAAAAAGAAAGAGAGAGAGAGCGAGAAACAAATAGAAACAGATTGTGATCAGTTACGCTAGGGTAAACCAGGAGTGTGTGTGTGTGTGTAAGATTTAGACAAATTGGAGGGAGTTCAGAGTACAGCAACAAAATGATAAAAGATTTTGAAATTGTGACCTATGAGGAAAGGTTAAAAAAAAAACCTGGGCGTGTTTAGTCTTTAGAAAAGAAGACTGAGTGGGGACCTGATAGTCTTCAGTACCTTAAGGGCTGTTATAAAGAGGATGGTGAGCAACTGTTGTCCATGTCTGCTGAAGGTGGGACAAGAAGTAATGGCTTAATCTGCAGCCCAGGAGATTTAGGTTAGATATTAGGAAAATCTTCCTGACTATAAGGATAGTTAAAGTACGGGAAGTGGTTATAAAGAGAGGTTGTGGAATCTCCATATTTGAAGGTTTTAAAGAAGTTAAACAAACACCTGCCAGGGATATTTTAGGTATACTTGCTCTTGCCTTAGCAAGGGGGATGGGTTAGATGGTCCCTTCCAGCTCTGTTTCTATGATTTAAATCAGATCATCATCATCATCAAGGGCCACACTCTATCAGTCTGCTGGTGAAATATAGCTAAAAATACCACTAATGCAGTACAAATCCTAGAAAAAAGTGTCTTGAGAGCTCCTCTGATAATTAAGGGTTTTCTGAGCAGTTTGTATAGGACAGAACTTTGTCTTGTATTTACTATAGTCAGTAGTGAAGATAAACTGCTGTCTTGCGACTAAAAAGGCACTGGCTTGGTTTGTATATTTTACTACTGCCTTATAATTTCAGGGTTTATGTACCACAGTTCCTCAAATCTGCTAGCTGAGCAAATGAATAGAAGATGAATTGTTTCTCTAATGTGGCACAATAATTGGGGGAGCCCTTTCAAGTAACTCAACCACTATCTAGTTAAGCAATAATAGCAGCAAAAGTAACCTGCATGTGGGATTCTAAATACATATTGGTAAACCCAAGTTATAATTCACATACATATTGAACTCTTCAAAGAGTTACTTTAAAAAGACTGAGTCTGAAAAGATACTTTTAATCACAGGATCCCATTTTACCTTCTTATGACTTAATTTAAAGAAGTTAAGATTACAGTAATCTCATTTGGAAAAAGTAGCTTGCTGCCCATCTTTTAGATGTAGGTGGGGCACAAACCAAAACCCCAGATCCACTCACTAGGATTTAAATGCCTTCATTTTGCTTAAGTTCAGATCTACTTTCAAACTTTGCAGTTCAGACCCTGTTCTCCTCCCGGTCTCGAGTTGACCAGGCATGGGAGGGCAGAGTGTTTCACTATGACAATTGATAACAGATAATTAACAGCTTCATGGCTGCTGGAGGCCAGACAGTGACTGCACATCTTTGTGCCACTTTTCTACAAGCCACAGGGGCCTTGATTTTATTTTGGGAAATGGGAGAGGGTTTGTAAGGCTGATATGATCTTTTGGCCATCAGCTGATTGATTGCACCTAAAATATCTCTTCCACAGAGCTGCCACTGCAGTCTTTTATGTAGCTATCCAAGCTAAAACCTAAGGGGTCGGATGAGCTTGAGCTCAGGTGGAAAGCACATGGCTCTGCCAGAGCTGCAACATCCACAACTATTTCTAAAGTGCTAGCTAGAGGCTTGCTAGTGTGAGTCTGGGTTGGTAGGCTCACTCCCAGCTCCAGTGTAGGCATTTCTGAGGGACATATTGATAGGCAGATGACCAGATGCAAAGGAAATCCAGCCTCACACTTACAAGAGGAGCATCAGAAGTGCTGCATCCAAGCACCCTGGGAAGGTTGGGGGTCGGGGGAGAAGGGGAAATCTGCCCTCCCTCATCTTCAACAGCCATCTCAGTGAAGGGAGAGGGGACTTCAGAAGTTGAGAGGAAGTGTGGACAACCGCACGGAGAGGGCAGACATAAAGGAGGAGGAGAAATAGGATCTTTGCAAGACAGAAGATGTCTGTGTGGTCTTTTGATGGATGGGAAGTGGTGATAAAGGACAACTTGCAGAGCGGGTGAGGGACAGATAATACAGTGGCTCAAAGAAACAACAGACAGGGAGCAGGATGAAATGCAGGTTTAAACTTAGTATTGGAACATGCGAGGACTGGGATTGTGATAGAGTCCGATGCAGGAAAAATTGGAAGGCTCCTTGCATCCTTTTCCCCATGGTGTGTACTTGAAGGGGGAGCCACAGCCTGACCTTCTATCACCCACCCCTGAAATACAGCCACTGCTGAGAAGCAGTTCAACAATTGTTCAACAAAGCAAAAGCCACACACCACTTTAGGATAAGAAATGAACTCCACTCAGATTAAACCACATTTATGTACAAAAGGTTAATGACCTGACAGACTGGTTTGAGTACTATTACACACTAAAAATGCCATGGAATCTCTAAGGACCACAGGTGTTTAGGAGCTTGGTTTTTCATCCCACCAGAGAGGCACTGCCATCACAACACTGCTCTGTAGCATCATACTGAGACACTGGTTTAGGACTGCCAAAACAAGGGGTCACTTACGATATTGTCTAAAGAGATTCCAAATGTAATGAGAGGCAGAGACTAATCCAGAGATAGTTAACCATCTTTGATGCCAGTGCAAATTCAAAGGAAATATTGTCAATATTTAAAATTAAATTAAAAGTATTTTTAGACTTCACATCAAAGTAACTTCAGAGAATTTCAAATTAAGACTAACAAGTACCATTAAACATTTATATTGATACTTTCCTTTTACTCCAGATTGCATGACAATAAAAATAGCCAGTCTCTCCTGAGCTGTGAAGAACAGATACCTCACAAACCACCATCCAACCTGTTATGCATATTCACATCTTGCATTGAGCGAGCCTTTCCCAGGTACTCTTGACTTAGAGCTCTCTTGATCAGAACAAGAATGGGTAATGCACTATCTTCTTTGGCAGTAGGAGGGCAATATGTCTTTGTGCAGAAAGAGAGTATATCTGCAAAAAAAAAAATCCTTAATATTCCATATACTCTTCAAGGTGAATTATTATGCTTAATGTTTTCCTCTATAAACCACATTCCTTTCCTTTGAAACAGGTAGGATTTTTAAGGTTCCAGGACTAGTACCATGAGAAAATAATATGCAAGAATGTCCATGAACTTTGCACTAAAATCTGCATTTATACCTAATAAAGGCTAGTTCCTATGATAACACCTGCATAAATGGCCTAAAATACAAGTAGCAATGACAGTTCTGGGCTGGGTGAGGGAATCACTTCAAGGAAACATGCACATGAGCTGGTTTATTTTTACTTTCCGTTTCATGCAGCTGCTGGGTGAAATTTTAAGGGCTGTATTCACTGTGTCTTGGCACATTATTCTTAGGTTATTGGTTATGTTGGAGAGATTTCCTATGCTGATATTACATCAGAAATGTTTTTCTTGGCAGTGCGACTTGGTGTGGGATTTTGGAGTGGAAATCTGCACTGAAGCATTTGTTGTATGATGGTATTGGCTGTTTGGCATGTTCTTTTGCATATTTTTATCCTTGGCTATAGCAAACACACAGTGTGGTATTTTTGCTAAATATGTATTTTGAAGATAGGCATATCATTGGGTTCCACTCCTTACAGTTCTGATTGGTATTGGTTTTAATGGTCCTCCAGGGAGATAAGCATGGATTAATTTGCAGATAATGACAATCTTACAAAATTCTACTTGTCTGCTCACTAAAGCTATTTTAAAGCATATTTGATTTTGTCAGCTATATGTTATCAAAAAGAACAAGCCAACATTTAAACACAGTTCTGGACTACTACACTCCTTTGCCTGTGCCCCCTTTTTAGCAATCTTATGCATCTCTCACTTGTACATCTTTTGTCTCTTTAGGTAAGATTTTTCCATATCACATGTAGCTCTCCAACTGTCACCATTTTAAAGATGTTACTATGAAGTATATTCTGCCATGTTTACATAACAATTCTTTTAACAAGTGATACATAAGGCATTTTCTATGGATCAAACTCTTTGCATAATCTAACATAATTGATTCTTTTTAAAGACTGTGGATTAAAAAAATATGGCAACTACTTCTCATTTATCTGGTAAGGTATGCTTTATATTACTGTCACCCCAATATTTATTAAGCTGTTGCAAGTACTCTGTCAGACTAGCATGTTAATTCCCACAGTACCCACATGCATCAATAGACCAGATTTGAACAAGTGTGTAGTGCCATCTGATTTAAGTTATATTGAACTAATAGGAAGTTAGTTGCATAGTCTACTACTAAACATTCTCTCATGCCGAAGTATGTTTAACTTTGAGGACTGAGAATGTGAGATTGAAAAATACCAGTAGAATGAGAAAAATGAATGTCATTGTTTAAGAGTAAGATGGAAGTTCTAATACTGAAAGAGTTGTCGTAGGGGCTAAGGTGTTCTAGGGAATCATATGTTGGTTGTTCATTGCTTCTGCTTTAAAGAAGCTCTGGCTGCTGACTCTGATTAAATTCAAACTACATAGAGATAACCACCACTAATACCATAACAAAAAACCTTAACATACTAGCTAGTGTTTACAGCAGCATAGTATACCCCCTTCCCATTCCACCCAAAACCCTGTACCTTCAGCCTGCCTCAGAAGCTCTGTCAAATAGAATATGAAACACATTTGATTGGATGAAGACTTGTTTTCATTCTACCCTAAGACATAGCAGTGACAGGGTAGGGTGAGTCATGAATGTACCATATAAGTTTATTGAAGTCCTCTTGGCCTCTGACTTTCTTCTACTCAAGCCCATCTATGAAGGATGTACAATTGTGGCTATTTTTGTTTCCATCTAAATTCCAAGACCTTGGCATAAATAATTGCTTTTATCTAGAAGTGATTTTAGGTTGATAGATCGTGTACTGTAGTGGTATCAGACCTTGTCCACAAGGAGATCACTGCTTTTTTCCTTAGTTTCTAAGAAGACCAACTTCAGAATCATGTCTACTGGGTCAAAATAGGGTTTACAAAACTTGACTGTCAAATCGTCTCCTGGAGAAGTACTTTTGTCACTTTAACTCCTTCACATGAGAAGAAAAGGAGTACTTGTGGCACCTTAGGGACTAACAAATGTATCTGAGCATAAGCTTTCGTGAGCTACAGCTCACTTCATCGGATGCATGTAGCTCACGAAAGCTTATGCTCAGATACATTTGTTAGTCCCTAAGGTGCCACAAGTACTCCTTTTCTTTTTGCGAATACAGACTAACACGGTTGCTACTCTGAAACCTGAAGGGGTTCTCCATGTCTATCAGGATCTACTACTTTTGATGAATAAGGGCAGCTTTCTTCCTGCCCCTGGAGCAAGGGAAAACCAGGAACCAAGTTATAACAGGCACAATTGGTCACAGGTCTCTGCCCACGGCACCACAATTATGCACTGTTTCTTACTCAGGGATGTGGTAAATCTATGATCAAGCTCCTAGAAATTTGCACTGGGCCCTAGAATTAAACCCAGCTCTTCAATGTCCTCACACAAAGTGCTGACCCCTTCAAACAAATGTCCTGATTCCCTGAATCTCTCCCAAAGATTTCTCTTACTTTTTAATTAGTCTGTTTAGCTTTGCAAAGAATAGGCCAACAGAGATCAAAGATGTTCTGTATGCTTTTGTAGTGATTTGAACACTGTACTGCAGATATTGGCTGATCCATAACAGCAGATTTAAATTTTTTAGCACTTCTCTCCCAAAACATACCCTAAAAGTAGAAAACAGGCATGTTTTAGAGTAGCAATCAATTTAGACAACTACCACCATTCTGGCCTGCTGAAATTCCTCTTGTCTGGGGCTTGGGCATGCCAGGGGCTGGGGCAGACCAGGGGTTGAGCCAGTGGCCTGGGGCAGCGCTGGGGCCGGCCTGGGGGTTGGGGTGGCCCAGGGGTTGGGGTGGGGCTCGGAGTGGCTGGTGCAGGCCAGCCAGCGGCTCGGGGTTCATAGAATCATAGAATATAAGGGTTGGAAGGGACCCCAGAAGGTCATCTAGTCCAACCTCCTGCTCGAAGCAGGACCAATTCCCAGTTAAATCATCATTGTGCTTAGGCTGGCTGGGGCGGGCCAGCTGGCGGCTCGGGGCAGCCGGGCTGGGGCTCCTTTGGCCATGGGAGGAAGAGGCTCAGGGCTCTGGAGGGTGAGGGTGGGGCTTCGGGGAGAAGGGGTGGGGCTGGTGTGCTAGCCTCCCCAAAGAGGGGGGTCCACTTGCCACCCATGTGAAAGACTGTTTAAGAACAAGTTCAAAAAAAATGCATGCCAGACAGTGTGGAAATAAAATGACATAAAGGGCTCACTTTCTGAATGTGCTGTAATTCAGATGTGCATCATTTTGTGCACAGCTGAACTTGTACATAATCAAAACTTAGTGCAGAGTTGCATGTGCAAAATTAAAAGCATGATTCCAGTTTCTCAGACACTGAAGCATATTCTATCTATATCTATATGCCCAAGACCAATTACTTGTCTATATGCCCATTTATAACCATTTTTTTGTTCTTGTTTGTACAGTGACTAGCAAAATGGGGGTGCTGGTCCATGACTTGATTTCTGAGGTGCTATCGCATTACAAATAACTCTGCTGTATACCTACCTTTCTGCTGGATTGCTACATCTAAGTCTTAAACCATTTGTGTACTTGGATTAATGCAACACCAATTTCTAATCATATGCTGGCACAGTTGAATGCTGTAGCTTCTTGATTACCTGCAGCTTGTTTACCAATCACCTTAACCACAGTGTAAATGCACAGACAGATAAATAGAAGAGATTTACAATAACAAAGACAGGCTTGACTACCTGCTACATCTGTAGCAATTGAAAGTTAACTTCATACCCTAGATCAGTGGTTCTGAACCTTTCCAGACTTCTGTACCCCTTTCAGGAGTCTGATTTGTCTTGTGTACCCCCAAGTTTCACCTCACTTAAAAATTACATGCTTACAAAATCAGACATAAAAATACAAAAGCGTCACAGCACCCTTTTACTGAAATGGCTTACTTTCTCATTTTGTCTGTATGAAATTTTAATTTGTACTGACTCTGCTAATGCTTTTTATGTAGCCTGTTGTATAACTTGAAAAAATCTAGATCAGTTGATGTACCCCCTGGAAGACCTATGTGTACTCCAAGGGTATACGTACCCCTGGTTGAGAACCACTGCCCTAGATTACAGAGAATTTCCTGTTTACGTCATCTGCTTGCACAACTATATGTATACTTTCTTGAAGTTCTAGCCATGGAGCTAGTAGCTACAGGGGAATAGAGTTAAATATGCCATGAAATTATTTTTGAAGACCAGTGTCAAAGATTTTAGCTTTATTTATGAGGGTAAAATGTTATTTTTCTTGGTGGTGATCATATGATATTCTTTTCCTTTATTTTTTATGCAAGCTACTTGACAGGAACAATAAGCTTAAAATATTGAGATGGTAAATATAAACTTAAGTGAAACTCTAACATTTATTTTAGATTCCTTTGGGCTTTATTTGTTGATTCTGAGAATTAAAATCAGTTCATAAGAGCTGGTCCTGTAGTTAAGGCTGTGGGGTCTGTCATGGAGGTTCCAGAAGTCACGGATTCCGTGACCTCCGTGACTTCTGCAGCAGCCAGCGGCAGCAGTTGGGGTGTGTGGGAGAGGGCTAAGGGCTGAGAGTTGGAGAGTACAGGGGGGTGCTTACTTTGGGGGGTGGGGGTTCCCTGGCTCCTCCTGGCATGGCCTCCCCGCAGCTCCTAGGTGGTGGAAGGTCTGGGCACTGCCCACACCCACAAGTCCTGCCCCCGCAGTTCCCATTGGCTGCAGTTCACGGCCAATGGGAGCTATGGCAGCCAGCGCTTGTGGCGGGAGCAGCGGAGCCCGTGCCCTGGCCCCTTGCTCTGCCGCCTAGAGCCCCTGCCAATACCTCCCCACCTCCCTCCCCAGCACCAGAAGAGGTCCTGGGCTGCGCGCTGTGGCCAGGCCACCCCGCCCACTGTACCAGCGGGGGTGGCCCTCCCTCCCCCATCACCAGCGGGACCCTGCCCAAGTTTTAGTCAGGGCAGGTATTTTTAGTAAAAGTCATGGACAGGTCACAGGCTTGTGAATTTTTGTTTACGGCCCGTGACCTGTCCATGATTTTAATAAAAATACCCGTGACTAAAATGTAGCTTTACCTGTAGTACATACATGCACATACAAGCAAGCTAATGGTGCATTGTATGAATTTACATATGCAGAACGAGTCAGTGCACACGCCAGTCGATAGCTGCACAGCAAAACATTTCAATCATGTTTTTATGGCAATTTGTGCAACCACTTTAAAGTCCTATTTTAACTATATTTTAAATATTTGATTTTTTTTTTAAATCTTGCAATTCTGGAAAAAATAGAAACAACTAGAGATTATTCTGATTGTTTATGCTGTCACAATTCTTGATAAAAGTACAACCAAGAACTGTACAGTTGGCCAAATTTTTGTATTAGGATTTGCATACATTGTCAGAAGAAACTTGGAGATAAGGCTTTGTAGTGGCTTCTGGCTAGAAGAGTACCACTGAACACACTCCCTGTTTCTGCCTGAATTAATTTAGTGAGAAATTATTGCTAAGTTCCTATCTTCAAGTGGTGCATTCAAGATGCCAAATGATAAATCTCCGTGGGAGAGCCTGTATCTCTGTTCTTTCACATGATGTAAGACTGCAGCTCCATTGTATCCTACATTTCCTGCTGTACTTCACACATGGCAGAAACCCTGCTATGCTGAAATTTTATATGAACTCTCACTAAGCAGTTTCATTTTGACAAGAGATACCTGCCTGGCAAAATATCCCCTCTCCACCCTGAGCAGAACTAGGACTTTTCTTCACACGGGTACTGGGTATTTTGTGGGAGGCGGAGGAAGAGAGGAAAGTCATAAACTCATCCCCTGCTGGGAGCAATTGCAGCAAGACCAGGAGCAGAGATTCGTAAATCTTTCCCACATTAAGTGGTAGCAATTTTGCCTCCTGCTTTGCTCAGCCATCATGAGATGGAGGAAATAATCTCTGTGGAATGCAGCATTTAACCCCTGTCTGGTCAGGTATAACTGCTGTATTCCAAGGGAATTAGTGGAAAGCTTCTCAGCGTAGGAGTTCAGTCCCTTGAGAGGGATCACAAGTAAGCATCAAAGGATCATAACCACCCTGCCCTTCACATATTGCTATCTGGTTGGAGGCAGTCCTGGGTTGGAAGAGTTAAGAATTCCTGTGTCAGTGATACCTAATTACATGAAACTTTGTCATAAGAAGGAGTGAACATGCATTGAAATACATGCACTGAAGCAATTCAGGATTCTTATTCTGCTCTGGCCCAGATCCAGACTCTTTGCCGCTCAGTGTACACTATCTCTAGGTGATAGAACTGGTGCAGGATTGGGGTGGCATGCAGAGGAAGGAGAGGGAGAGTCCGGGAAATCTGGTACTGCATAGATCCTTCCCATGCTAACGTGGGAAGGTCATTGCATGTATCCTTCCTACTTTGGCATGGGAAGGACTGTGTAAAGTTTTGGAGGCTATTCCAGCCATTGGTCTGAAGTAGCCTTGGCTTAGGTGGCTCCACAGCTTGGAGGATTCCTCCTCTAAGCGCCTACTTAACAACCAGCCCAAACACTGGGTTTTGGCCTTGCCCTGTAGGACTTTAAATTTCCCAGTTTGAGTAATTAGAGTTGGTAGGTTCCCTTCGGTTCTATATAGGTTCTTATATTGTGCTCAGCATTCTAGGGGTATGTGTAAACTTCACGTAGAGACTCCTGTCAACCTTCAGACCATCGGTCTGATTAATATACACTGCTATAGCTAGAGAGCCATTTACTTATGGGTATGGTACTGAGCTTGCTTTCTGCTGTAATGTTGGGGAGCGGGATTAAGTTATTTTTAGATTTTGTCTGGTTCTTCAGAGCTTTTTACCAGCATCTTTTAATCTTGGACAAGATTCATAATTTTCTTTTTCCTGTGCCTGCCACCCGAGTACAACAAATATTCACCATGCTGTTACTGCAAAATAATCAATGACTTAGATCAGAGAAGCATGAACTGAAAAGTCAATATTCGGCAGATCACAGAAGAGTAATGACAAGCTAGTAGAAGCCAGCTTCTACAAGCTGGCCTCAGACTCCATTGCACCCTTTAAGTTCAGCGTAACTTGGGAAAGGCTTACGTTTACATTTGCCCCATAACCGAGGAAAACATTTGTGTGTTGCTTGAACAAAGTGTCTCTGTGGGCTGCAGTGTGGCAAATAGCTACAGGCTCAGACTGGGGCAGTAAAGAGTGCACCACCGCAGTAGAAGCTCTGGGTGGTATTGCCTGAAGCAGGCATAATTTCTGGCACTTCAAGGAGCATGCAATCACTGACACCCTGATCAGTGGAGGCTAGAATGCCTGGTCTCCTCTGTAGCTGGCAATCTCTTCTAGCCAGCTTGAATGGGGAATGCAGGGCCATGAGCCAAGTCCCTCCATGCTCTCTTTTCAGGGGCAAGTCTTGGGAATCGGGCAAGTCCTAATACTTATCTCCCTGAGCATAAAGAGTCCCATTTTATTGAGCACAACGTAGAGGAGAGGCTCCTTGTTATCCGCACAGGGGATATGCACTATGAAGCCCTTAAGTGGATAAGCTACACCTCCCCAGTGTGTGAACTTCATGTTAAATGGCATGTACCCTCTAAGCATAAGACTACACCCTAGTAAAAATGGCTGTGCCTAGTTTACACTCTTGTTTCCACTGTTGATAACCCTGGGAGCTACCCTGGTGATAAACCAAGAGTGGGAGAATTTCTGAAAAGTCTGTCCAACTACATTACTTTGGCTGCTGCCATCCTACCTTGTATAGAACAAGTAGTCCTTCAGACTCTTGCATTCCATTGCAAGTCACCCTTTCAGTTTGCGGTAGAACAGTTATCCATTATAGCTATATACTACACTCTGTATTATGTAGGTATAAATAAAATTAAAACACCCAGCTTTTTTCAGGGAGAGGAGGGAGGGAATATATCCCTTGAGTTCTGAAGATTCTGTTATTCAGGCCCTCCCACCTCACTCTCCTATCTAGTATCAAATTACAAGTCGGCAGGCAACTTCATCTGGCATAAAAGGAGTAGACATAATATGGTATAGTAGGAAGATCTGGAGCCCTTCCTTATAAACCAAAGGAGTCACTTAAGCAATGTAAAGCACGCTTCTCAGCCTCAAGGCCTAAACCCTTCTCAACATCTCCTTTCTGAGGTCTTTCAGTGCAGTTCAATTAACTGTAAGTGGAGAGGGAGAGACATGCTGTTTCAAGACCTGCCCATCTAGAAAAGTTTTTCCTCAACCTATTTACCATTGTGGGCTGCATATGCAGCCCTTTGTTTTGTGAGTCTCATCCACACAATATATATACAACCTGTATGCCCCTGAGTATGTCACATGGGCTGCAGCTGTGTGCTGATTGGGCCGTGGGTTGAGAACCACTGATCTAGACTATCTAACCATATATCTAAGTTAAATATTAAGGCTGTTAGGGTGGAGAACCTGTTTAACTCTGCTGTACAGCACAATGCAAACTGATAAACAAATGAGAATATTTGTTGCCTCCAGAGCAATCTTAGCTGGAAGAGACTGAACAAAAGAAAAAAAAAATCAAGCTGCACGACAGCGCAGAGCATTGTGCCAGTAGACTTCGGGGTCAGTGTGGAATATGCATTACTGTATATAGGTTAATATGTGAATTTATAATGCATGCTTTCTGCAAGTAACAGCTTTTTCAATTGCTATTTAAGATTCAGCTTTGGAGCTGATTGGGACAATCTGCGTGACCTTGTTTTGTTAACAATACTAGTTCCATTACCCTTTAAGTTTACACCACACCATTCCTTTGACAGAGTAAGAAATGTAATCATCAGGGGGGTTGGGATTTTAATTGGAGTAGGGAACTAAAGAGCCTGCTTTATTTTGCAAGTAGTGAAGGGGATGAATTTCCAGCAATTCTTCCAAGCCTTTAGCTTGATTAATGTGATAATGGAACATTATGTTGTGTATTAGATTAAGCTGTATTCTTTGGGGGGTAGGGGGGCTTATCTTTGTAGTTGGAAAGCCTCTTTGACTTCAGTGGGCTTTGCACTGGTCTTTAGCAAGCATATGAAAGCTTTTGGCATTGGGAGAAAGGATAGCTTTTACTACACTACTACAAATCTCTTTAAGGCAGTTACTGCTGCTCGCTATTCGTATACAGGAGCTCATTCCTTGACTACTTATGGTAGGAGTGGTAGTAATCACTATAGTTAAGGTTGCATAAGATAATCCATTCTAAACCCCCATTTTCAATTGCTTTTAGGCTTCAGAAACTTTTTATTTTAGTCTATGCTTTTAAGGCTGGGTCTCTCCTGAGCAGTGAACTTTAAACAAAAACAGCTGAGCCATTTTGGGGTACAAGCAGAAAGTTGGAAAACTTCTTAAGAAACTATTTCAAAAAAGGTCGCAGCCCTAGCACCAAATGACTAGATAGAAGTTTTGAAATTTTGGCTAGGAAACAACCCTCCATTGAGAAGTACCTCAGTGTTCTAGAGAACTTGTTTTTGTTTTGAAAGAACAATTGAACTCTTAATTATTGCACTTGTGCAGTAAAAATGATGCAAAATTTTAAGAGCACTTTCTAGCAATGTTCACAGGGATGGTAATGTGGCTACACATGTATTCACAGCCGAACACTCAGTAAGTGCACAGTGAAGGGCTGATCCAAAGTTCATTAAGTTGTAGGTATCTTTTGTTGACTTCCGAGGGTGATTGGCTAGGACTGGTTGAAAATCTTCATCTAGTTAAAAAACAAAACACAAATAGAGTTTTTGACCAAACCAAACTTTTAGTGAAAAGTGGCTGCTTTCCATGGAAAATTTCATTTTTCTCAGCGAAAGTTTCCACAGGGAAAAACATTCAGACTAGCTTTAGCATTGTTTCAAGGCCTAAATAAGGCATGGCTTTGTAAGGGGGGGTGGAGTTTGTATTTGAGAAAAAGTATGCTCATGTAACTACACTGCAATTCTAATGCACAAGGGAACAGAGTTAGATTTGCACATGCATGTTTACCCCTATAGTTTTAGTGCTCTGCTCTATTAGAGAAGGGGAAACAAAACTATGACTATTCCATCAAAGAAAGATGCTTTCAATAATGCCATTAAATAACAGCATCCACTTGGAGACATAATTTCAAATCAAAAAGATCATGAAAAGGCAAATTAACAGTCCTTGTGGTGTTCAAAGTAGTAACACTCTTCACAGCTGAACTACAATATTTGGAGACATCTAGATACCTTGCATCTAAGCCCTTTTCTTGCTGTTGCTTTATTAATTTAAACTGTGTAATGCTAGTATTTTCTGAATAACCGGTCTCTTCAGATTACACGGTAAAGATGTGCACAGGTACTGTGACTCTGATTCTGAGATCAGATATTCAGAGCTATTCATTATTTGTACCTACAAAGAACTGGGTTTAAAAAAAAAAAAGCATGAAATCAATGTCCTCATACACTAAAGAAACATGATAAAACATCACCTGGATGGCACAGTTAATGCTAAACTAACCTGGAATGTTGGGAATGTAATTTTCCGTTGACTACACACAGGAGGAGGTGGTCATCCTGGGTGCAGAGTACAGCTGTGAAAAACATTTAAGGTTCATAACATTTTGGTGTAATCCTGGACTGATTGAAGATCAAGGAAAGTATGCAATTTCACAGGGTTTGCGAAAATCAATGGCTCTGCCTGAGTTTTAAGTGAAACTCTGAATGTGAACCCACATGGATTAGAACATAAGGAAATGTTGGCACACAGCAACACTTAAGTTTTATTTTTATATAATGTGTGTGTGTGCGTGTGTGTGTGTGTGTATGTATATATATATATATATATATATAAAAACTCTGCTGGCGTTCACTCCAGTACAATACAGATGTGGCACATATCCATTTTTTTCCTTAATCTGTAACTGAACCCTGGCTGTTGTCTCTCTACTCTAAGAGCACCAGCTGCAAGCATCCGAGCAATGGTGAGACAGGGATTTTCAAAGGGCCAAACAAACCTTTTTTATCTGAAACATCTTACTTAGGTGAACAGGCCAAATAAATCCTTGAAGTCAATGGAATTACACCAGAGATTACTTTTCTTTGTACTCTTTCTATCCTAACCTTATCCCTACCTTCCAACCAACCTAAACCAGTTAAAAATGGCAGACAAAAGTTGTCAGGCTCCTTAACCTTCTCCCCAATTTACTGTATGACCACCCTGTGTCTCTCCGCCACAGTATCCTGCAAATCCTGCCTCTAATAATCCAAAATAGAGGATTCCTGGTATGTGTTGCTTGTATTTCTGCACATCTTCAGAATACAATTATTGTGCCAAACCTTTCTGTAGCCTAGCTGATAGAATGTAATGCATTCAGGCAAAGACGTCTATTAAATGGAATTAGAAATCATTAGAATAATGTAGAGCAATGATTAAGCCAAGGCTCTCACTTTTTTTTTCATTTTGTAAAAATTATTAACTTAATACACAAATATTCAAAGATAATTATAAACTGCTACCTTTGAAAGTGCAATGGTTCAACTTCTGACTTGTTCATAGGGTAGAAGTCTCTTTGGTCATTGCTGCTATCTGTAGAAAAGTAATTTTTAAACTGTTTAGTGCCTTTAATTTCTATGCAGAGGAAATTCATTAAGATTCCCTTTAATTTATGCTGTGATAGCTTGTTCCTTCATGGTCCAGTTTTTTTAAAAGTGCCCTTGCTATCATGTTTTATTTTGTTGGTTGTTAGCAGCATGCTACATTCATCCTAGGCCTTAAAGATAATAGGCTAGTTCTCTATCTGAAACAAAGGTACAGAACGGTAGAACAAACAGAGGAGGTTGGCTGGTTTGGGCTGGGCTTCTGTTTTGGAGCTTTGGCGGGTTGACCCCTCATTCCTATTGAAGGAAGGCATTTGTATCTCTGAGTTAGGTAAAGGGAACAATTACAGCAATCACATCCTTGTAAGGCAAGGTAAACTAATGTTTATAAAGGTTTTTGAGAGACTTTGACATATAATACTTGGCACACATTCTCTTAGAAGATCTCAAAGCCCTTTACAAACTAAACATCCCTGTGTGGTGTGTTAGACCTATTTTATGGTAAGTGAAAGTGAGACCTTGTATATACCAGAAATTCTGTACTTCTAGAAGTGTACCTCATAGAGGCATAGTGGATTTTTAATCAATATAGTTATAAGCCCTAGTGTGCATGCAATTATATTGGTCTAAAAATGCCTTCTATCGCTATAGCTTATTTTGTTTCCTGAAGCAGAGTAAGCTAGATCAGTATAAGCACTCTTAGACCAGTGTAATCACATCACACAGGTATATAGCTGGGTTGCTGCTTTAACTTGAATAGTATCGTTAAAGCGTTGAAACTTTCTAGCACAGACACTTTCTTAAGTACAAAGACTAGATGACTTGCCCAATGTCACACAGTGGATCAGTGGCACAGCTGGGAATAAAATCCAGTTCTTCTGACTACTAGTCAGTGCTTTAAACATAATGAATGCTCCCTCTCCCACTCCCATAGAGTGTGAAGTAATATGTTACTGTGGGATGAAACAAGTACCCATTTTCTTTCTAAAGACCAACTGGAATTTAAATTTTTCTGAAACGTTAATTTGCATGCTTCTTTTTTTTCTTCTGCTGGTTCTTTATCATGGTTCTGCGACGTACTTTTACATTCAACTTCTCACCATTCATGAACATGTATACTTTAGTGCAAGCTGACTGTAAAGAGCTAATGACAGACATTTTGAAAACCATTCCACCAAAACCCTGCAGATGTACTACCTTGTAATGTGATTGCATCAGAGCTGAGAAGCTAAATGCTTAGGGCTGATCAATGCTTGGATGGGAGATTCAGGGGACTTATGTAGGAGTCATTTGTCTGGTTGAATTGGTGAATGAATGTCAGCAGGGTGTTCAGAAGCACTTCAATTTTTGAAACTGCTACCTTCCAGATGAGAACACCAAGGGCCTCACAGTGCAGGAGGGGTGCGGGGTGCAGCAGGGGGTTGGGGTGTGGCAGGAGGTCGGGTTGCGGGGTGTAGCGGGGGCTCAGGGCAGGGGGTTGGGGTGCAGCAGGGGGCTCAGGGAAGGGGGTTGGGGTGCAGGAGGAGTGTGGGGTGCAGCAGGGGGCTCAGGGCAGGGGATCCAGCTGCAGGAGGGGTTCAGGGGGCCGGTTGGGTCCGGCACGCATCGGAGGCAGGGCAGGCTCCCTGCCCGCCTGCCTGCGTGCCTTGCCCCTGCACCACTCTAGGAAGCAGCCAGGACCTGGGCTGTGCCGGGGGGGGGGGCAGGGCAGGGCACAGGGGTCTGTGTGTTGCCCTGGCCACTCCTCCAGGTACCTCCCCTGAAGCTCTCACTGGCCGGGAATGGGGAACCAATGGGAGCTTCGCGGGAGGTACCTAGAGGAGTGGCCAGGGCAACACACAGACCCCTGAGGCCCCCCCTCCCAGCCCCAGGTCCTGGCTGCTTCCCAGAGCAGCATGGGGGCAGGGCAGGCAGACAGGGAGGGAGCCTGCCCTGTCCCCAGTGTGTGCCAGGCCAGAGCCACTCTAAGTAAACGCTGGAGAGGGGGCTGCGGGGAGCTGGCGTGCTGCAGAAAATTAACCCCAGTCTAAAGCATCGGTAAACCTATGAGTGAAAATCTATCCCTGCTTATTTCACTGTGAAGTGCCAGATATTGCAGATCTTAAAGAGAGAGATCTTATTCAGACTGATGTTAATGGAAGTCTCAGACTTCTTTGGGTACACCACAATGCCAGTTGTTTGGCTATCGTACAGTGTTTTTCAATCCGTGGGTCAAGACCCAGAACTGGGTCCTGGCATGTCAGGCACTGGGTCTCCTTGCTCTGGCCAGCACTGCTGACTGGGACGTTAAAAGTCCCATCAGCGGTGCTGCCCAGCTAAGGCAGGCTAGTGCCTACCTTTTCCGACGCCGTGCTGGGCCCCGGAAGCAGCCAGTAGCAGGTCCGGCTTCTAGGCAGGGGGACCATGGGGCTCTGCATCTTGCCCCCGCCCCAAGCACCACTTCTGTACTCCCGGCCAGTGGGAGCTGGGAGGGCAGTGCCTGCAGGTGAGAGTTGTTCGAAGCTGCTTGCACGCCTCAGCCTAGGAGTGGGACCCACTTCGGGCCGCTTCCAGGACGCAGTGCCTGAACGGGTGCCAGAACAGGCGGGAAGCCTGCCTCTGCACCCTGGCTGCGCCACTGACCGGGAGCCGCTGGAGGTAAGTCCGTGCCCCAACCCTGCACCCCAAACCCCTGCCTGAGCCTTCCCAAACCTGGAATCCCTACTTGCCCTAAACCCCTCATCCCCAGCCTCACCCCAGAGCCCTAACCCTCTCCTGCACTCCAACCTTCTACCCAAGCCTAGAGCCCCCTCCCACATCCTGGACCCCGCAGCCCTCGGCCCCACCCCCAAACCCTCTAGAGGCCCCAGCCCTGAGCCCCTCCCACACCCCAAACTCCTCATCCCCAGCTCCGTTGGGTCATGGGCATCAACAATTTTCTTCAACTGGGTCCCCAGTAAAAAAGTTTGAAAACCACTGCTATAGTATCCAGCCTGGAAGTTCGGTTACTTGTATCTTATTCCTGAGTTTGACACAGTCTGGCTGTGTAGCTTGATCATGCTGTTGCAGTATCAGAAAGACACAGGTGACAAAACACAGTGCAATAGTTTGTGTGGGAACCAAAATTCTTCTCTGGAACTGGTTTAATTCCTAAAATTAATACAACAAAGAAACTAACGGTCCTGTTGTGCCCCCAAACAAACTGTTAGCATATAACTGGTAGGCTAGAGGACAGGTTGACACTAGTCTTGTTTTTGCAACCCCTAAACCTCTCCAGCGGGAATGGCAATAATGAGGGAGGAGGGCTTTGTGTTTAAAGGCTGTGGGCCATTCCTCCATGCAGGCTGCTTCCTGTACAGCTAACCCTTACTAATCATTCTCCCACTTCTGGCTTTTCTTGTAAAGACGCAGCTGCCTTTCATTGCCTATAAGTTAGCCATGCCCATGGGCCATTGGCTCCCCCAGCTGTGCACCCCTGCACAGCCTGACCCCTGTGTATAAAGTGGGGAATTCCCCTCCTCAGAGGGATGTGTGCAAGGCAGCCATCCTGCCTATTGCTATTCTGATCCCTGGTGGAGCCAGTCTCACTATGACAGGAGATGACCTCCAGCATCAACTCCCAGGCCTACCGGCCACCTGAGTGGACATTCATAAGAGCCCTTCCAATGAGAGCTGCTGCAGGAGGCAAGCTTAGCTATCCAACCCTGTGCCCTGGAACCAAAGGAGTGTTTGATGGGGGAGCAGCCAGTAGCATTTTCATTGGGGGCGGGGGGTGTAGAAAATGCCCAGCAGCTCAGGGTGCCATTGCTCCCCTCTGAGGAAAATTACTTGGCTACTCTATCTCCAACCTTGTGAGATTACCCCTGGGGAGAGGTAGGGGTGAAGAGCCTCTGGGGCAGGGTTAGCTCCCCCCCCCAACCCTCAAGTCATGGGGTATAGGTTGGGTGATGAGCCCATGGAGATATGGGAATAGAGGTGTGGTGGGGGTAAGGGGAAGATGTGGGCCTGGATGGAGAGCACTGATGTGGGACTGAGGACACAAAATTAAGAGGCACAGAACTGAGGAGGGGCTGGAGGTGTGCACAGTTATTTGATTGAATGGGTAGATGTGGGGCACAGCTTCAGCTGGATGATTTGTGTAAGGTGAAACATGTTTTTTTGCAGGACAGCTGATGCTAACAGAGTTTGAAGTTGCCCAATTTACTTGCCCTCGTATACTAAACATTTTTTATTCCCTTCAAAATTAACATTCATATTGAGGATAAATTAAAGATACCTAAATTGCACTAGACTTTTTATTTTATATTAGTTTTTTGTCTGAGGCAGAACTAGTCTCCAAACTTGTAATGTGGCTTATTGTATAGGTATAGTCTGTTACTGAACGCTATATCAAGATGAGATCTCTACAGATAATTACAATACAACCCACTTATTATGTTTATTGAAACTAAAAGTCTGAGGCTAGAATCAGTGCAGTCATACATCACACTAATTTGCATTGTACCTTATGAATAAAGAATCCTGCTTGCAAAACATATAATTAGTCAAAGGGAACAACAGACAGTAACAAAACCTCGCAGGGCAAGTGCTTTCACACTTTGAATTTACTGAATAATTAGACCAAGCAAACATTGACTACTGAGTGGATTAAGGGGTTGATCCTGTGAGAAGGTGAGTATCCTGAACTCTGGTGACTATGCTGGAGTGGAACCCATCTACGCAAGTCTTTATACTGTGTTTTCCTAACTGAGGATTTTAGGAACTTGGGGCCAAATTGATTAGCAAATTGGTACTTGTTCAGGGGGCAGGATAAATGCATTTAAATTACACCCATTTATTAGTAAGTGGTTTTAAGTAACTTAATTTCTTACATGCCAATGTATTAAAAGTCTTTAAATTTATCCTCTGAAATTTGCTTTGTCTAATAGGAATCACCTACATTTGGATAAACCAGGAGTTAATATCAGATTAAACAAAAATTACATTTTCACACATCCAAAAATGGGTGGGGAAAGAGTTAAACTGAAAAATGTAGCATGTTTAGGTTTTCGGGGAATGTGCTAACTGCGCAACTTTTTATTTCTGGGGGCAAGGTCTTAAATGTGTTTTCCAAAGATAATTCTTTAGCAAATGCTCTGGGCCTTCTCCTGATTACTCTGTTCTCAGGGCACAAACAAGTCCATTGTTTTCTATTTGAGCTATGAAGCAATCTACGATGCTAACAGGAACTGATTTTATGGTAAAGCAACTGCACAGAATTGTGATAGATGCCATTGTAGTTGCACATTCAGAGGTAATAGCGGGGTAAATAACTGATTTCTTTTTTTAGAAAGAGAAAATACTAAATAGAAAAGACCAATGGACTTACTGAAGTCAAAAGTGAAGTTTCCATTGACTTCAGTACGGATTTGTCTTGCAGGCAGGACACTTAACTGGAACATAGTGCCACGACCAGTTTGTACATTTTCAGAAGGACAAGCACTGAAAAACAGTACAATTCAAATTTATTTTATGTACTGTACCAACTTTCATAGAAAGTGATTCCCAAAACATTTTTGAATTTAAACGATACAATTACAGAACATTTTAGGGAACACATTACAAACAGTGATTATATTCTTCTCACTAAGAAACATATATAATATAGAGTTCTATTTGCTGCATGTACACTTTTTTCTAGTAAATTTTAAACATGTCTTATAAATGTAAAATCAAATTTCCATAGTTAGAATGGAGGTATCTTCTTTGAAACAAGTTCAGCCTGTTTTGATCACAGGGAAATCAAATCATGAGGGACCACTGCATTTTTTTTTTAGCAGGATAGTTAAGAGGTTTATAACCTGGTTCTGGCTCTAGTATAATTTTACTAGTGACAGGCTGGGCCAACATAATTGAATAACTGAGGGAAACCCAGAGCAACAGAAGTGTTACCCAATGCTGTTTCAGAAACAGTGTTGCATAAACAAAAGAAGCATGAAAACAGGAACTTGGCCCATGGGCAATAGTGATAAATTCAGCAGTCAGCTTTGCTACTTGAAGTAGTGCTACTTTCAGTCAGATCCTGGTTGACACATGCCTCATTTCTTGCTGGCTGGAAATGCATAATGAAATGTCCCACAAAGCTCTAGAAGCTGCAGTATAACTCTTGAATACATGAAGCCACATTTTCAAAAAAGCTCAAGGTCAGATTTTTTAAGTGCTCAACATCTACAATTTGCACCAGATCTTGAAAAGAGCTCAGCACCAATGTGCTATGCCCTTTTGAAGATCTGTACATTTAGTTTTGTGCCTAAATGCTTGAATATCTGGCCCAAATAGCATAGTTTAATGTTTATTTGGGGATCTTCTCAAGCAGTGGGAACAGCCATAGCATTTGGACAGAGAGGTTTGAAATCTGCTCGGTAGCACCCTGTATCTTTCGAATGGGGTCAGAGTTGCAGCTCTGTGGCTCTGGACCACTCATGAAAACCTCAGAATCACTTGGAGTGATGGGGCCACAGACCACTCTGCAGAGAGGGAATTAGTCAGCAGCAGTAGTGGGAGAAGCAGGCATTCAGATACCATGTAGATGAGCATGCTGTAAATACCTAGTTTAGATAGATAACAGCAAAGCATATTTTCTCTGTCCCACTAGCCCCTCTGTCATCCTGTCCAATGTTCTGGAACCTGCCCATCTGTTGAGTCAGGGATCTGACTGGCTGGGAGTTGGGAGTGTCTACATTGCAGTGTAAGTACAAGGTTAGCAGAACTCAAGTTAGCAGAACCTGGGTTTGTTAACTTAGAGCTTGAGCAGCTACATTCAGTTGTAACCCCAGGTTAGGAATTATTGAACCCTGGGTCCCAACTTGGAGCTCCAGTGTCTGGGACCCTCCCCCCTCACAGGGTCCTAGAGCCTGGGGTCCAGTCTGAGCTAGAATATCTACACTGCAATCAAATAGCCCCTTAGCCCGAGACCCAAGAGTCCAAGTCAGCTGTCACGGGCCAGCCATGGATTTTTAATTGCAGTGTAGACATATCCTCAGACTCTCTATTTTTGGGTGCTATATAAACACTTAAACTTCATAAGTAATCATAATGTTGCCTACTGTGCAGCATCTGTATTGTCTCTATAGTAGGCTCCAGACTGTGTAAAGGTTGGGCAAACCTTATTAAAAACTTTAGCTGCTGTTGAAGTCAATGACAAAACTCCCATTGACTTCAATGGAAGTGATTCTGCGTTCTTTATTAATATAGTTAAAGTGAACACAAAATAAATGTTAAATTGAAAAGGTCGTATTTCATCTAGCTACCTTTTAAAGGCTGACAGAGCTGTCAGGGTATGGTAAAGTTTGACTCATCCTGACTTCCTGTGAAGTTACATGATTTGTTAGTTATTACATATTTGTATTCTTTAGAGGATTCCCAATTCTGTCTTTGAATAATTCATCTTAACCTTAAACCAGTTTAAGACCAATCCATTTCTATAATGTATTCACCCTGTCCTCTAGCGGGTGGTTGCTCAGCACCTCAAAATTGAATCTTTTAAAAGAAAAGTCATCATGAATATTTTATATTCAACACTTAAGTTTTAATCAGGTTTTCTGTATTCTTCTTCTTGGGTTGATGGCTTTTGTCAGTAGAACTCTTTCTTACTATAATTATACTACTTGTATATAAAGACTTAAAAAAGCCTCTTTACCAATAAGGCGCCAAGAATAATTATATGGATATAAAATGAACTTGCAAAATATCTAGGGCTCCACGTACAGGGAATCTTCATGATGAGTCAAACCTTAGAAAGGTTAAGAAAAAAGTATAGATGAGCTTAATAAAATACATGGATGAGTTTCTTGCTGTCACTTTACTACTTCTACTTCCTTATTCATAGAATAAACATAAATGGAAGCTTATGCTTCTTTTTCTTAATAGAAGAATAGTTTCAGATTTGTTATAGGCTTTTCTAATCTTTATATATGCCTTCCTACAAGTTGGAAAAAATGTTGATATTGTATTTCTCAACTGGTGTCCCCCCCCACACACTTTTAAAATGGAAATCCACATGGCTGTTTTTAACAACTTCCACTTGTCATTGGTGTCAGCATAAGTCCTGGGGTAGTGTTTGTTAGCCCTGGTCTACACTACAAACGTATGTTGTTATAACTGTGTGATTTAGTGGTATGGAAAATCCACATCCCTGAGCAACTCAGTTATACTGACCAGTAGAGACAGCGCTATATTGGCAAAGCTACCACCTCTTTTGGAGGTGTAGTACCTACGCCAACAGGAGAAGCTCTCCTGTCGGCATATGTAGTGTCTTCACTAAGTGCTTCAGTGGTGCAGCTGCATCACTGTAAGTGAACACAAACCCTTAGTTGACTGCTGCAGCTGAGGAAACAAAACATTTTTGTCTGGGCACTTAGAAGGGGCCGTAGGAGGCAGTGTGATGCCAAACTACCTTATGGGGAGCTCCGGGAGTGACTCTGCCTCAGGGAACACTCTCTCATGTAAAGAGAGTGCACAGACTGCACCCATATTTGCGTATGGTGCATCCTGTTTCCCAAGGTGCAATGTACCTGCACTGTCCAGGCAGAGTCACGACTCCTCATCACCACTTATGGGGCATGAAATCCGCTCTCCCAGCCCTTTGTTCAGTGGGTGAGTAGTTTTTTATAAGACTGATCTAATGTTCTGTGGAATTCCATACAGCTTTTCAAGAGAAACTCCCACCCACCTTAAGGCCACTTCATGGAGAGTGCATCTTGTTGCGGTTTGATTAAAACTGACTTCCCTGCACGTTTCATAGATGTGACTATTTTAAGCGACTTGAAAATTCAGTCAATGCTACTAAATTCCATTAGCCCTTCAAGTTGCTTGAGCCATTTCTCAAATGTAACTGCTTCCAGTCCAAATTACTAATCACTAGAGCTGGTTGAGGAATTTTTCAGCTGAACATTTTTTTGTTGAAGCCTACACTGTTCATGAAACAAGGTTGGTTTTAATGAATCTTCTGACTCAAAAAATTTTGTAAAATTTTGAAATTGTCATTTTATTTCTGTTTTCAAAACAAAAATCCATGTTTTCCAGTTTTGAACAACTTTTTTGTTTCAAAATTTAAAATTGGACTAAAAAAGTCAGAAAAAAAGTATTGTAACGGCACCCTTCTCTGCTCATGCCACAAATCAGTCATAGACCTCTTAGCATGCCAGCACCAGTATCCTTTTATTTACAGTGTCAGTTCCCATCACCATTTATATACAATCCATTCCACGCAGCTCCCTGGGGGACAGCTAGCTTGTTCAGCCAGCAGGGAATTACAGCCACAGGCTCCTCCCTTTCCAGTTCCCCCCTTAGCTTCCTTTCTGCCAGCTTTATATAGCCCCCTGTCTGATAAGGCCAGCAGGTGTTTCTGCTGAAGCCCTTAGGCGAGCCATATCCAGCCAGCACCAATTAATAGCCCTTAATTGGGGCTGGGCTAACAGGGGCCTGGCTCGAACCTCCTGGCGAGCACCCTGTTACAGGTATGACTCAAAATAGTGTTTTGAAATTACTGAAACAAGGTATTTTGATTGACCCAAACTAAAAAAGCTTTTGAGACTTTTTGACTTTTCACCCTGATTTGGGATGGGGAAAATTTTTGTACTCAAAAATATTTGCAGGATGGGAAAATGGTTTCCTTACCCAGCTCAACTGATCACTTTCTGGTTTCAAGTGTGGATGCACAATGTGCCAAATTCTGCTTTCAGGTGTGGATGTAGATCCCAAGATACACTGGTAATTCTTGAAACCAGAGTTAGTGAGATTTGAAGATAGCAAATATACAGACCTAAAGAGTGATTAACGGAACTGCTGGGACTCCCTGCTGATCTTGGAGTGGCGGGGCGTGGGGGACTAGAACAGAAATTGAGTCAGTTAAAGAACGGGTTGTAGGTGCCGGTGAGGAGTAGAGGGAAACCTCATGAGAACTGTAACTAGAAGTCATGAGTCCTATGCCAGAAGGAACAGCCAGAATGAATGCTCTAAACTATAGTGCCAAAGAAAGGAAAAAAGTAGATCTGAGGAATAAGGAAGGATCTGGTTGTGCTGGTGTAAACAAGAAGAAATAGCCAATTCCAGCTTTGAACCGCTAGCTGTCAACTTATATCTAAACAATTGGATAGAAAGGAGTCTTCATAAAAAGGCCATTGGAGCAAATCTGTACCATATGTCCTATATAGCACAGTCTTCCTTCACTTACTATATACACTTACTTACTATCATGTCACATCTCAGCAGACCATGTATTTACTAAAAGCTTTTTGGCTATAGGGACACTTTGCACTATTATAGTGCATTTGAGACTTTTCAGTTCTCCTGATAAAATGTCTAATGCAAGCTTCTGACATTAAAAACAAAATACTCAAACTCTGTTTTCAGCAACTGGAGATGGTCGCTTTCTAAGGTTCTCTTGTGAAGCCCTAAGGAATTGTATCTCAAGCATTAGACAATTTAAAAAAAAGTGGGGGTTAAATATGCAGTGTACATTTGAGAATTGGACTTGCAGCATGCCTGCACTTTAGCTACTCCTTGCTGTTTGGCAGAGTTTTTACTAAATTATTAAATATCATCCTGCATATAAATCTTAAAAAAATAATCTACCCTGTGTTTTAAACCATAAAAAATCACTTAAGTCTTCCAGGTGCTATGAAAAGAATGCTGATGTCAGAAGTGTTAAGGTTTTGTTGTTTTTTGGGGAGTGGGGAATGAGACAGGTAGTTATGTAGCTAACGTAGCTGATGAGTAGGGTTGAACGTTAATTCGTGACATGAACTGTGACTTGTCTACATCAGAAGGAGTTTGCTGGCTTAGTTATACCAGCACCACCACCCCAGTGGGGAGATAGCTTATACAAGCAAAACAGTTCTTTTGACAATGTAGCTTATACCAGTTCACTGAATGAAGTAAGCCTTACTGGCAAGAGGACTTTTTTTGCTGGTATAATTGTGTCTACACTAGAAACTTTTGCTGTTATAAAAATGTCTCAAAGAATCACACCCCTGACTGACATTATACCAGCAAAAAGCTTATAATCTTAAGATCAGACAAGATATTTGGCCCTTTAATTGTGCTATCTAAATAATTACGTAGAAGACAAAGCTCGATTTTTCACAAATTGATCAGCAATTGAGAAATCATGGGCTGGTTGGAATTCAGATATTTAGAGTTAGATGGAATTAGGGGTCCTGGATTTAAAAAATGGCACAATATGGCTTTTAGTATTTACTATAGGACAAGTCTAGCACTTGCCTCTGCAGATGCTGATTCTCACTTTAAAACAGACTGGGTGGGGTTCTGCTGTCAAATAAGCAGCTCACTTTTGGGGGTGGCTTTGTTGGGGCTCCAATGACTTCAGAGTTCAGGGTACTGAGCACCTGGCAGAACTGAGCCCTAAATGTCCTGCCTAAGGTGATATAGTAAATGAATGGCAGAAATATAAATAGAACCAAAGAGTTCTGACTTCCAGTTCCATGCTTCTGCCACTAAGCAACTTTCCCTCCCTCTCAGAGGAATTTGTGGTGTGATACACTATAGTACTAAATCTCCTCTCTGGCTTTGACAAATTCCATCTTCCACAACTTCGCTGTTCAAAATGTTGCCACAAAGGTCATTTTCCTGGCTTGTGGTTTAGAGCACATAACCCCTGCTTTTTTTTTTGCATTCTTTCAATAGCTCCATATCCACCTCATCAAAAGAAAGGTACTTGTTTTAACTCTTAAAGCCCCTTGAGGCTTATCTCGCTTCTATCTATAATCTCATGCTCTCGTTGTTGACTCCCACCTCCGTTTGGACAATGGTGCCAGTCTTGATTGCTTATTTATCAAATTTTCCAACAAGTACCTTCTCCTGTGGTGCCCCCTTATACATGAGAGGACCTCCTTGTAAAGATCCATGACATCATTGTTCCAAATCTTCTCCTTTAAAACTCTCCTCTTGCTGTGATATTTTCAGAAAACTTCTGCAATGGTTGGGCAGCTGGTGTGTAGTGACTACTGCTTATAATGCTGTTCAAAAGCATCTCATTGTTACCTTGGTGCTTTCCCAGTTTGTATTTCTCTGTTTTTCATTTGCACTCAGACTGTAAGAGCTTCAGAATGTAGACTGTTTTATTAGATATTTGTTCAAGAGCTTAGCACAATGGAGCCCTGATCCCTGACTGGAACTCTTAGCCATCCCTGTAAAATAAATGCTTCTTTTCTAATGTATCTGATAGCTTTTAGCATATTCTTGTCTATAAACAAATACACCGGTAATGTAACAAACAAATGCATTTTTGTAACATCCTTCTGTATCTTTTTTTTTAAATCTTTGTCTACTATAAAAATAACTTGAAACAGATGTGTGATGGGGCATCTGCCCCTCACTGGCAGAAAAGGGGTTAATAGAGCCCTAGGGAGGCTGCACAGGAGGCAGCCAATCAGAGAAGGGCTAAAGGGAGCAGCCAAGCAGGTCCATATAAAAAGGGAGCTGCAGGACAGAGGAGTTCAGTTCTCTGCTTGGAGCCTCAGGGATGAAGGACTGTGTCTCTCGAGGGCTGAGAGAACTGCCAGCACACTGGACAGAGCAGTGCTGCTAGTAGGGACCAGGGGAGCGTGAGAGAGCTCCTGGCTGGCTGCTGGGGTACAGGCTGAGGCCCCAAGGCAAGAGCAAAGAGGATGCTGGGGCCACGAGGAAGTGGCCAGACAATTTGCTGCAGTAGCCACTAAGAGAAGTGACTGAACAACGGACTGCAGGTCTCCCGGAACGGGGGAACACAGAGTGCGGCACAGCTGGAGGGCTGTGTCGCTGAAGAGGATGCTGTGATCCTTGGAGAGACCTGGGTCCTAGAGCAGGAGTGACAGCGGTGAGGCACCACCCGAAGAGGGCACACTACCATGCAGAACGAATTCCCAAGACAGCCCGCAGGAGGTGTAACAGTGGTGAGCGAACTCCTTTAGATGATACACTGTATGAAAGCTTTTTGATAGGCTGATGCTGCAAAGTGCTGAGAATGAATGCTATTAATGGTTTAAATACAGCATAACTTAATCTAGATGTACAACATGGGGATTTCTTTTCACTAAGCAGCAAGTATACCCCTGCTCTGAATGACTGACCATGAACCACAAGCTGAATTTTTTTCCCCCAAGATTTAAATTATTTTTGACAGGTCAGCTAGACTAAGAGCCTTCAGGGATCCGTCTTTCGTAAGGAATGGTGCATTCGGAGTAACAATACGCAGTCATTTTTAATGAAGCCTATCATTTTGCACCTGCATTTCAAAGAACAAGGGATATTTTCTGAACAATATTTATAGAGCCTTTAAATGCTATCAGTGCTTTACAGTAGGTAGAATGTATCAAAAAACAAACCTGCTCCAAAGCTGCAGTTATTTTATTTTCAAGATCCGTAAGATACTGAGGGTTTCTACACTTGATCATCCCATGCTGAGAATGACAGGGGAAAAATGTTGCCTTTCATTCATTTTGTCAGTTACGACAATTGCTTACCAAGAAAAGTGTCCACTCCTCAGAGACCCTTTGAAGACAGAAGCGCTACTGGGTGATGATGAGTTCAAAAAATATATATTTGAAAAGGCAGTGTTTTGCACAGAAATGTTTTCCATTGGAAACCTAGATCTCAATCTTGAGCTCCATTTCTCTGAAAGCTCTATAGATTCATGAACCTTTTCAGTGATTCAAGATACATGAAGGATATGCATCTGTTCACTTTCTTAATTTGCAATCTTCCCTTACTTATTGAATGTTTAAATTATATCAAGGAGTAAGAAAGTACTTAGCAGACTTTAAACCTTAATAAAAACATTATCCACAACCATGGATGTTTCCAGAAAGTTGAAAGTACGAATAATGGCATAAAAATATAGCTGTAGGAGAAAAATGACTGCTGCTTTGCCTAGGCAGGCAGAGTATACAGATCAGTAGGTTACAATTTCTGAGAAGTAGGAATAACAACTAGATCTTATAGTGGTTTTTATCACTAGATCTCAAAGTGTTTCACTGTCTTTTAATGTATATATCCTTAAATACCTCTGTGAAGTATGGACATAATATCCCCATTTTTCAGAGATGCTAAGTGACTTGCCCAAAGTCACACAGGAGATCTGTGTTCAATTCCCTGCTCCGTCATAGGCTTCCTAAGTCCTAGGCTAGTGCCCTAACTACAGTACTGTCAACTCTAAGCATTAAAAGTAAGATTCCCCAAAATGAGCAGCTTAAACAGAAGTTTTAAATAACTCCTAAGCCTTTTTGTTTGCCTTCTGGCATTTGAGTCTGTCAGGTTTGTGATTTCCAGCTTCTCTCTGAAATCATGAGGGCTAGGCACCTCGTTAAAAGAATGGAGAGTCACATGATTGCAGGAGCTGGGCTTTAAGAAAAAGCAAATATGGCAAGCGATGGCAACGATGCTGCAGAATAAAGAAAAAACACTATTGTTAATATGATGTTATGGGTCAAATTTTTCAAAAATTGCATCTAAACTTATACAGCAATTTTGCCATTGCGGCAAATGATGCAACTCTTTGACCATAGACCAGATAATTAAATGGCTAAGTCCCATCACTTGCATCCACAAAATTTTGCCCATAGTGAATTTCACCCGTGAAGTTTGAGGTCACAAAATTTAAAGCTGGGTTGAAATCCTTCAGACACACACACACACACACACACACACATATATATGTTCAAATTACCTGAAAGTGTAAGGAATCCAGGCAAATTAAGGAGATGTACAGTTGCAGATAGAGAAAATAGTTTACTATTTATGCTGTGCTTCAAAAGATATTGAGTGGAAGTGGCTGCTCCACATTGTGAAGCGAAGCAGAATAAAACACTATCCCTTTATAGTTAGAAAAAGCAGACTTGGTGAATGTAATATGAAAGGATTTTTCTGTGCTGCAGGGGGAGAATTATTACGTATGAAACTAAAAGGAAACTGTCTAGGTGAATTCATGGGATATTTCACAAGGGCATCACTAACCAGGTTATTTCAGTCACAGTGTCATACAAAGTCATGCAGCGCTGGTGCTCTTTTGCATATATAAAGGGCTGACGGCATAAAATGCATGTCTGTTCACAGGTGAATATGAGATGCTGATCTTATTAATCCATTCATAGTTCAGGTTTTTGGTATACTTTTCAGTGTTTGTACTTGTACAATATATATATCTGCAACATATTTGGTTGTGTGATAATATTTGCAATAGGGATCATTTAAAATATATTCGCAAAAAGAAAAGGAGTACTTGTGGCACCTTAGAGACTAACCAATTTATTTGAGCATGAGCTTTTGTGAGCTACAGCTCGAAAGCTCATGCTCAAATAAATTGGTTAGTCTCTAAGGTGCCACAAGTACTCCTTTTCTTTTTGCGAATACAGACTAACACGGCTGTTCCTCTGAAACCTGTTAAAATATATTGTGAACTGTACAATTCTATTGCCGTTTTGGAATGGCAGATCTGAAAAATTTTCTCCTACACAAGCTTACAGCCATTCCACCTTATGGTATCATCCTATCCTATTTCACAAGCTAAGCAACATTGAGCTGGATCACTACTTGGTTGATGCTAAGAGATTCCCCGTCTAAATGTTGCTGATGTGTTGATTCAGGTGATGGCACTTGTGTGCTCCCACCATGATGAACAGAGACATTGCACTCCTTTAGAGACTTACTTCAAGATGTCTTAAAACAGAGAGCTGATTGCTTGCGGTCACTAAAGTGCGCATGGCACTTCTCGTAACAGTGGGGTGTCTGGGCCAAATTCCTACTACATTCATAGTTTCTGTTGAATTACAGTATTCTTCATTCCAACTGTCATGTAGTGTTCCTATGTGTTAAAAAGCTTTTGTGTTCCACCCCAAAGATGACTTCATTCGTGGGTGAAGTGATCCATACGTATAGCTTGCATATGCATTTGAGAAGCATTTTTGGATTCTTCAGGGTGAAACTTTGATTTAAATGTTGCCGCCCAAAACTAATCCTGGGCTGATGACAAGCCCTAATGATAAGGATATGTTTTGGGGCAATTCAGGTATTTGCGTTTGCAATGATCTGTGCAGCCAAACCTTGAGGCTTTATGCACAATATATTTGTACTATTCAATTTGGCTGAGTGGGGAGTTTGAGCACTCCTTCCTCACATCCCTAGCTAACGAAGCAAATTTGCCAAGTAGTGGTGAAGGACTGAAGAAGGGTACAGGAAGCAGTCAACTGTAATATCCATAACAGAGAATTAAAATGATTAGTAGATTGTCTAAAGAGGACACATTTTATTGAAGCTGTCATCTTTCAAAAGCCTTCAGACCCAGATGCATCCTCTGAGCTCATCTTTGTTCAGTTTGCCACCTTGAACATCATTGGACCCTAAAGTATACTTTTTAGGGCCCATTGAATTCTATAAAGTATCTTAAAGTGATTGTAAGTTGGTCATAAATTAGAAGTGATTTAACTAATCAGAGGAAGAACACCCCAAAAGCTGTAGGTTGGGCACCTCACTGCATAGTTTTTATCGCTTGTGCTATGCATAGACATTGAGTTGTAGGCTGAAGTGATCTTAATCTGACCCGTGTAAACAATCTGTGTACTGAGTAAAATGCCCCTCTGTGCAGCATTTGAGTCCTCCCTAAACCTTATTTTGAGGGCTTAAATGATGGCTCTCTGAATAAGATTAAATCTGCTCCAGTAGGTACAAAAGGAACAATATTCTTTCTCAGTGACCTGTTTCAACCTAAGACTCTGTGAAGGTATAGCTCAGTGATACACAGTGTAGGTGAAATCCTGGCCCTGTTGACTTCAATGCGGCCATCATTTTCACCCTACCTCAACATTGCTTCACAAGCCTATAAAATATCATATACACTTCCCTCCAGAAAGCTGTTCTTGGGTTTGAGAGCTACAAATGTTGATTGTATATTATTCAGCTATGTTGATCACCCCTCCATAGTTTAAGTTAGCTATGTGAGCAAGTTCTGTCAAAAGGTACTAAATATGCATTTCAAAATGCCTGCTAACTTAAAATTGTCATTCCTCTCGGTCTGAAAAATCTAGGCAACCACCAATCTATTTACAAATTTACGAGGAGGCATATGGTGTTGCATATGGTAATTCAGTAAATAGTGATGACCTCTGTATCTTTCCAGAAAGAAGGGCTATATAACGAATGCCAGCTTAACGTGTAGATTGTTTTGTTTACATTTCATTCAGGAAATGTGTAGAGCATGTACTGAAATACTAATGCAATTCACTCAAACTGATATACAAAACTTTCAAGTTTAAATATTGTAGTCAAGTCCGATAAATCTGATGGCTGTTGCTGACTTTTTTTCTCCCCCATGCAAATAACACCATGCATTTCAGCATTCTGTGTGAACCAGTGTGTCCTTCACAAACCAACCTATTTTGAAAATGGAAGAAACTTCCTTATGTCCAATTCCTGCATTCAATGGAAGTCTTGCTTGAGTTATTCTTGAGTAACTCATAACAGGATTTTGGCCTAAATAAACATGTTTCTACAATATGGGATACTTCTTCTGAGGGAAGTATTGACCACAACTGTCGCTTTTTTTGTTTGAGTGGTAATTCTGCCTATGAATATCTTTATTGTGTAGTAACAGACTTCCTTCAGACTCGTCACTAAAGTTATTTATTGGAAATAAACTCCTCAACACAAAGTTTAACTCAAATTATACTATGTAACACACATACATATTTAACTGGCATCTTATAGCTTAATAGTTTACTGTCTTTTAGATGAGACGCAAATTTGATATCTTTACCACTGGTGATCATTCAAGAGCCCATGGCACTTCTTGCATGAGCATAAGGCTTAGTAACTCAAATTAGGATTTGGTCCCAGCTCCAAAACTAATTACATCTTGCCTGCCTACATTTCTCCTGCCATTTCAGTGGGCTCTGATATTCTTTACTTTGTTTTAAACTGTTGCACACAGTTAAACAGCAGCTGCTGCATTGTATCCCAAAGGTATTAGCATTTTGCTGGTTGGTGGAATCAATCCTGTACATACATGTAGCCCTAACTTGACACTAATGAAACTATTTGCTTTAGTAGGCACTAAGCTCACTAGTGTTTGGTGGCTATAGCTTCTAGTTTGTATGGTAGGTAGTCTAGGATTCTTTAGGATGGTAGATGCTGTTTTAAAAGTAAAGTGTTCCCGATTTCAAAATAATTTGAGACTTGCATTAAACCTTGAAGTTCAAGGCTTCCTAGCATATCTGACGGGCCGCATGCAGATGCTGCAATAGCATATGCCTCCCAATATGAGACCTGTTTATCAGCAGAGAATTGGCTTCTGAAAAGAGGTTTGGTTTAATTAGGTTTCTCTCTTGGGACTGGCTTGATGGTATCTTTCATGTGAAGAGCTAAACTTGGCAAACCGTGAAGAGAAGCAAATGAAAGGAAAAGGCAGCCTTGTGTGTCAAAGTATCAATGACAGGTTTTCACTAAAAAGAAAAGGAGTACTTGTGGCACCTTAGAGACTAACCAATTTATTTGAGCATGAGCTTTCGTGAGCAGCTGTAGCTCACGAAAGCTCATGCTCAAATAAATTGGTTAGTCTCTAAGGTGCCACAAGTACTCCTTTTCTTTTTGCGAATACAGACTAACACGGCTGTTCCTCTGAAACCTGTCATTATGCAGGTTTTCACTAGCTGACTATCTGTATGTGTAGGCTGCCATGGCTAACTTAGAATCTGTGCATTGCAGCAAGAGAGTTTGGGAAAGGGTGAGGTCACAAATATTTTATGAAAGTTCTGGCTGTTGTAAGGTATTGTATGAGACCTGCAAGATTTGTATATACTTTGAAGTGTTTATGAACTTCTCTAGTACAATCTGAAGTCTCCTTTTAAATACTGAGAACTTGTCTACATAGTGTGGCAATGTGCACTAAAAGGGTGTGGATTTTAAAGTTTACACCAACATGTTGCACATTAGCTGGTCTGTGTAGACCATTCTGGTGTACACTAAAAGTTCCTTAGTGGTGTTTGTAATGCAGTTTTTGGATATGCTGAGTGCCAAGAGCCAAGCTTTGTGCATATTGGTGTATTATCTCATAATATTCCTCCATGTCTAACTTCTAAACATTTAAAGTGTTTCCCTCCCCATAGACCAATTTTATAAGCTATTAATCAGCCAAACAAAATTTCCCACAGAGTTTGAGCTACAGACTAAGTAGCTACAGTTGCAAATTTTTAGATGCAGCAGGTCTGTCTGCCAATAGCAGGCTCCTTTCCTTGACACTAGGATTGTTTACATGATGACTTATTGTGCAGCAAGCCAGGATGTAAGCGTACAGTGCGCTAGGCACATGTGGTAAGTTTCCATGTGGACCCTGTTACTGAGCAGTTAAACTTCCATATTGGACTTTGACATACTGCCATTTCAAAGAGGGGTAGGTCTGCTGCTATAGCCAAACAGCTGATGCAAGTGGGGCCACTGGAGGCTGCTGCATTCAAAGCCCCACTACTGCCATATATCCCAAGAAGAAGGTGGGTGGGATGAGAGAGAAGAAAAGGTGAGAGGAAGGAAAATAGTGAGTGAGAGAAGGGAAACTTACCAAAATTTAATCACACACCTCATGCACTTTGTAGGATGTTCCGATAGACCTACTCAATTATGAAAGGATTCCTGTTCCTAAGGGTCCTGCACTTAGGACGGAAGAACCCAATGCACAGCTACAGACTAAGGACCGAATGGCTAGGCAGCAGTTCTGCGGAAACGGACCTAGGGGTGACAGTGGACGAGAAGCTGGATATGAGTCAGCAGTGTGCCCTTGTTGCCAAGAAGGCCAATGGCATTTTGGGATGTATAAGTAGGGGCATAGCAAGCAGATCGAGGGACGTGATCGTCCCCCTCTATTTGACATTGGTGAGGCCTCATCTGGAGTACTGTGTCCAGTTTTGGGCCCCACACTACAAGAAGGATGTGGATAAATTGGAAAGAGTCCAGCGAAGGGCAACAAAAATGATTAGGGGTCTGGAACACATGAGTTATGAGGAGAGGCTGAGGGAACTGGGATTGTTTAGTCTGCGGAAGAGAAGAATGAGGGGGGATTTGATAGCTGCTTTCAACTACCTGAAAGGGGGTTCCAAAGAGGATGGCTCTAGACTGTTCTCAGTGGTGGAAGAGGACAGGACAAGGAGTAATGGTCTCAAGTTGCAGTGGGGGAGGTTTAGGTTGGATATTAGGAAAAACTTTTTCGCTAGGAGGGTGGTGAAACACTGGAATGCGTTGCCTAGGGAGGTGGTGGAATCTCCTTCCTTAGAAGTTTTTAAGGTCAGACTTGACAAAGCCCTGGCTGGGATGATTTAATTGGGGATGGCCCTGCTTTTGAGCAGGGGGTTGGACTAGATGACCTCCTGAGGTCCCTTCCAACCCTGATATTCTATGATTCTAAGTTGCAGTGGGGGAGGTTTAGGTTGGATATTAGGAAAAACTTTTTCACTAGGAGGATGGTGAAACACTGGAATGCGTTGCCTAGGGAGGTGGTGGAATCTCCTTCCTTAGAAGTTTTTAAGGTCAGGCTTGACAAAGCCCTGGCTGGGATGATTTAATTGGGGATTGGTCCTGCTTTTGAGCAGGGGGTTGGACTGGATGACCTCCTGAGGTCCCTTCCAACCCTGTTATTCTATGATTCTATTTAGCATGATTTGTTTTTTATATAAATATTCTGCACTGGGAAGGAAGCTGGTGAAGAGTTTATACTCCCAGCAAGTGTTACAAAATAGTTCTACATGCATGTGGAACACCTTTGGCTGATCAGATCAAAGCTTTTTCCCCAAGACATTCTATAATCTCACTTAATCACTGACACAAAGAGACAGATTTAAGTGAAGAATAACAAAATTCCTCAGAGAGGAATTCCATTGGTTTTAGCAGTGAATCAGTCCCTCAGTTCTGTGTCTCCCATTTCTACACAATGCATGTTGTGGCTTGAGTATATTTTCAAAGTGTGAAGAATTCACTAGGATTGGTTCTATTTCATTTATGCTCTTATTTTTTTTGAATTTTAAAAAAACAGGCTAAATTACTCTTTTTTGGGAGATGGTTTGAACATGCCTGATCTCTTCTGCACTCTTTCAAGTCTTGCTGTAGTAGATGCAATTGACCATATGCTTCAGATGAAGTTTAACTAGTAATTTATACAGCAGTAATCCCATCCCCCTATCACCTGTTGTTAATTTTCTCCTTGATATACCAAAAAATGTCTCTAGTCTCTTCCCAGACAGTATTAAGATTTCATACACTGCATCTTCTGACTAGTGATTATCAGGCTTGCTATATAATCTAGTTTTGCATCTTCCACTCATTGCTGACGGTAACTGAAAGACAAATGAAATGGGGCAGCTGCTATGTTAAAGCTGCTGTTTCTGGATTTAAGGCCTTTCAGTGTGCCTGCTTGGAATCTGAACTTCACTGTTTCATATTCTGGTGTCCAAGTCGCCATTGAAGTATGGAAACCTTATGTGATTTTTCTTTTTTTAATACTTTCCCCACCTTTGAATAGTGGCATTCCAGTGTGTTGTCAGCTTTCCCATCGTTACCTAATCTAAATCACATAATTCTGTCGAGACAGAGGAATACTTGAGAGCCTCTTATTTGTATCCCCACTTCAGTTAGCTCTCTGGAACATGTCCTTTTTTTAGCATGTCTGTTTGAAAGATTCTGTACCTTTCACAAGTCAGTTCTGTTTCTATCATTCACTTCTTGATTCCTCATTTTTCTTTTTCTGTAAATCTAATTTTTCAAAGGTCTGCTGTCTTTGTTTCCAAAGGCTAATGCAAAGTAATGGTTTAATCTCTGCCATTTTCTTTTCCTTTAATTCCTGTCTGTATCTGAACCCTCACAATTATTCTTTAGAAGGCCTGACCCTTCAAAGCAACAATGTATTTTTGGTTCATAATTTTTTTAAACCTCAAGTTCACTCAGTCTAGAGACTAAAGAGATTTATTACCGCTTTCTATGTGTACTAGAATCATTGATGTGGTGTAATGGATTGAACACGAGACCTAGGAGTCAACAGATCTGGATTCTATCCCTAATGCTGCCAGTGATTTTTCTTTATATGATCCTGGGCAAATCTCTGTGTCTGTTACCTCTTTGGTAAAACAGGCAAATAAGCACTTTGGCCCAAATTGTCAGAAATATTTATTTCAATGGAAGTTAGGAGCCTAAATATCTTTGAGGATCTTGGACTTTATGTATAATTATCTGCTGTATAGAGGGCTAGCAGAAAGCATATGCACTGCTTAACCCTATTTTAATGACTCCTTCCTGGGGGAGAATTTCACTCTATGAGCACAAATTTAACAATCTTGTTAAATGTTCCAGTTAAATATAAAGCCTTCCCTTTGGATGACC